>NC_141685.1:986302520-986933353 GCF_964263255.1 Lissotriton vulgaris | reverse complement strand
CACTTTTAATGTTAAAAATAAAGCGCAGGTGCCACGATTATAACAAAAGTAAAGATATTAAAAAAAAAAATCTATTTCTTTACTTTTGCTACAATCGGTGCACCGGCGCTTTATTTAAAAGCGGCGGTGCCACGATTGTAGCAAAAGTAAAGAACGAGCAAATGGTGCGCGCGAAAGTGATCGCAAGCAAGGTGGCCAGGAGGAAAGACAGATGGCGACTGCGCACGTGCACGCAAGCTTGAGGCAACCAAAAGCCTGTGGTAGCACTCTGAAAACCTGCTTACAAAATGTCTCTCTGAGCAGCGCATGCACTGGCTCAGCCGAGACCTAAAAAATAACACTAATAAATGGATGTTGGCTGCGATTAACTCATTGAAAAATAGATTTTTGACTGTGTTGCAGTGCAGTTATTTGATACCTTTGTTCTCTTTTAATAGTGTGTTAAGAAACAGGAAGAGTAATAATGTGACAGGAAATGCAGTGGCTATCTTTGACGGTCTTCAATAAGGTTAGATTTTGAACAGCAGCCGTCATGTAATGGGACTGGTAGGCATTTTTAAAATTTGTTATTGAGCTGAGGGAGTGCTCTAACACATGTGCAGCAGATCTTGATGGCCCTTCCCTCATGTCCCCCTAGCTGCCAACTTGCCAAATGTGAGGACTTACTATGACTGTTGAGGAGGTTTGAGAGCTGGCTCTGATGAAAATCTACCAATCCTTCACTAATAGAGAACTGTCACCCAGGGAAAATGGGGGATAGGGAATAAGAGAAATACACTGTTTGTCTCAACTTTGTCTCTCAAATATTCAGAATGGCTCAACAGACTCAGATTGGAGAAACTCACACATTCATGGCAGCATATTGGTCTAATGATATAAACACACACAAGGGAAGTATAGGTATCTGTGCGTGTTTCATTCAGTGTGGCAATTCTGCTAGGCATGAACAGAGGCAGCCTTACCCAGGGCTCTGAAGGGTAAGGCGGGCGACGAACACAGTAAGTATCCGAAGACTAAGTTTCCCGAACTCAGGAACTACAAGATACTCTGGTAAACTGCAGTGTTGCTTTGACAAACAGGTTTTGTGTAAAGACAGCACGAAGATGACACAAGGACCGGCAACAAAAGGCAAATTCAAATGGAAGGAAGGAAAACGCAGAGAACAGAGGAATAAAACCAATCGGAAGGCTTGAAATGATGAACAAACTGATTGAGCAAGGGAGCCAAGCAACCAAAGCAATTGTGAGGCAACTTGTTCCTTCTACCTCTGCGTATTAATTTGTCCCACATGCAAATTTCCCATTATTCTGATTGGTCCATACCTTCTGCCAAACCTGCAAGTCCAGGATGATGTGTCGGCCTTACCCGCGACTATCTGGCCTCCACATCCTCTAGCTACCATGTCTGAGTTTTTACTTTTGTGTTCTTGTAACTCCTCTCTGCTCTGCAGGTGGACCCTTCCTCCCCCTTGCTCATGTTGACACATGACACCAAAGGGATGATGCAGCAAATATATCCCCAAGAAGCAGACACCACCACATGGGTAGGAAACCACAACCAATAGACCGCACAAAAAAGCCAACCAGCATGCGCAAGTGTGGAGGAAACCGGCAAGTGTTAATTGTGCACCAAGGCAGGTCCCGGACAGTTCTTAGTCACAGGGACAGCAGTTTATGTGCCATGTGGGCCAAACTCTGGTCCTCTTCTCAGCAGGCGTGGATCTGGTCTGCCAGTGGTAACACAAACAAGTATTGGCATAGCCAATAGGTCTCGCCTTTGGGACCTTATAAGTGTTTAACCATGCAACAGTTAATGTTGTTGCACCAAGGATATTGTGCTGCATAACTAAATACTTAAAAGGTCCCAAAAGCGAGACCTATTGGCTATGCCAATGCTTGTTTTAAATGCAGCCCATTATCCTTTAAGGAAAACTGTCTGCATTTAAAAAAAAACAGCTTTATTTAAAAGAAGTCCAAGATATTGTGTTCTGCTAAGCTCAGCAGGCCATCATACCTGGGAAGGCGTGCCATTCCCAATGGGGTCGCAAATTGTGAGTGGCTCATTAATATTCACGAGCCTCTATTTGTGACCCCATTGGGAATCGCTTAGAGTGTGAAATACACTGTTGTACATAGGAAATAGCGTCTCTAAAATTGCGAGTCGCAAAAGACTCGCGATTTGCGAGGCGCTCTTTCTAGGGTCGTACATCTGGCCCGAGTAACAACACAAGAGATGCCTAAAAAATGAAAAGGGAGTAGCGCTGAGCAAGCACAGAAAAAATAGGGCGGAAAAGCAGGTTTTGTCAAATGAGGGGCCAGAAAACGGGCATAAATAGGGCTAAACTCGTTGAAATTTTAAACAAAAACACAGCCTAAACAAACGAAATGTTGAAGTTAAGTCTAATTTATTATTTCAAAAGTATTAAAAGTCGAACTAACAAATTCGAATTTTTATATTCGGTTCTTATATAAACTACTGCAGCCACTCCATCAGCAAGCCCAAAAAACCTGATTGACAGCAGGCCTTTAGATTTGGTGGCTAATGCCCTATTAATAAGATACGACTTATCACTGAATGTCCGTGGAACATAGACTTTGATGGAACAGGTGCCTGGGTTATTATATTTCTGCCAGATAAAGAGAGCGGAGCAGTGCTAAAGTGGAAAACCCATCCAGGATGGTAATTCCATCTTCCCAATAAAAAGGAACCTGATGCATTCTGGGAATAAATCCGAGAAGATGCAGGGTGGTGTTTGGCAAAGAGATGCCACGTCTGGCAGCATCATACGTCATTCATCACTGTTGTTTCATAATAATGATGATAACGGGGTTCACTCCACTTTATCACACTTTAGGGTTAACTGAGACACTTTTAAGAACAGAGGCAGACAGAGTGTCTGTGAGTCAAAGAGACAGGCAGAGTGTTTGTGAGAGAGAGAGAGACAGACAGAGTGTTTGTGAGAGAGAGAGAGAGGCAGAGTGTTTGTGAGTGAGAGAGAGAGTGTTTGTGTGAGAGAGAGAGAGACAGTGAGTGAGCGAGACAGAGTCTTTGAGAGAGAGAGAGAGAGTGAGAGACAGAGTGTTTGTGAGAGATAGAGAGAGAGAGAGAGAGAGAGAGACAGACCGAGTGTATGTGTGTGAGAGAGAGAGAGAGAGACAGGGATTGTTATTGTATAAACTTTTACCCAAACACAAATGGGAAAACCACCGCACGGTCAATAAGAGAAAACCCTAAAAATCGAAGAAATGACTAGTCAGCCGGAATTGTTTCTGTTGAAGGGATGTGATCGACATGCACAGGGATAGAACAAGCCTCTTTGGAGACCACAAGCATCTTCAAGAAAGATGCCCGTCTCGAATTAACCACACAGAACAAACAGAAAGGAAGCGAATGAAGCAACCACGGGATACTTGAATTGACATGGACAACTGGTCCATTCACACTCCACCATGAAAACTGTTTAACCAAAAACAGAGAGACCCAAGAAAGTTGCTCCAAAGCCCAACACCAGGATGTCTTAAAAAGTTTCAAAACACTGATAAGAAAGAAAACAAGCAATGAAAGTGAAAGTAATGGCCATCGATGCGGAGGAAGAGATAAGAAAGGCAGATGGCGGCTGTGCCCGTGCACACGAGAATGCACGCAAGCTTGAGGCCAGGAAAAGCTTGTGGGTAGCACTTTGAAAATCCCCTTACTAAAAGTCGAGCAAGCAGCGCATGTGCTGCCCTAGGCTCGACCTAAAAAACAGGTCCTGGCACTAATAATATGTAACAGATGTGACGCTCTAAATAAAATTGAACAAAAACCCTGTCATTCCAAGCAAAAGGCGCTTACCCCTGCCTTTCTTGCAAAAGACTATCCGCCATTTGGAAGGATGCCCACTTTTCTGATTGGGGTTGTTTTGATGAAAACCGGTGCAATGGGTTCCACTGGTTTGCGAGGAGCACTTTTGTTAAAACTAAATGGCAGGTGTGCCACCTGTTGTTGCGGTCTAGTTAGTGTTTTTTTTTACGGAAACAGGTCCCCACAATGAGACTTTTTTTTCTCAATTAGAAAAAAACAATGACCCAGACATGGGGACCATTGTTGATTTCACTGCCTGGGTCACAATGCCTTGCATGAAAGGCCTAAGAAAGAAAATTCTGCATAAATTGGGCGGACGTTCCAAAGCATTAAAGGTCGTAGGCCGGTGGTGGATGGGCAGTATCCAATGTTTGTGGGCTGACAGTAATGGTGTGAAATTGTCTGCTCTTCCACATTTCCCTCCCAGGCCAAAGGCCAAGCCCTGTGCTCAACCCCACCCTACGCTGCGCCAATCAACTTTTTTACTTTGTAACAAAAAAGAATGAAATTCACTGGAAAAGAAATATCAGTCATGTTATAGTTAGGAAATGTCATAATATGTTTCTATACAAATTCGCTGGCGAAAAGGGTTAAAGGGATGTTCTAGTTAGGTGAACATGTTTGCTAAAACATACCGTTTTAAACAAATAAAACCAATGAATTTCACCAGTTCTAGTTATCTGAAGTAAGTATAACTCATGCCCTAAAGTAACTATAACACACCCTGGCCATGCACTGCTAATTATCTCCCATATTACATCACTCATGGAATGTTCAATTACATCATTGCTAAATCACTACAACATCTGAAACAAGACCATTGTTAACAACCCAACTGACATTTTCACCAAACTATAATATCCCTTATGTGGAAAATGCAGTCAATTCATAAAGATCCCAAGGATGTAAAAGTTTTATTGGAAACATGATGGAATGGCCCTGTTTTTCAGGGAATAACATACCCACGTTAGTAAAAAAAAAATGAGTATTACAAGTCACCATGAATTCTCTTATCCTCATAAAGGAACTCATCATGTAGCCTCGTTCTTCTATATGGTTATGATGCCTTGCAATATCCTTATAATGTATGGTAGGTGGACATTTATCCGGTATATATTTTCTCTGAAAATATCCTCGTTCTGGTGTGGTGTAAAGGCACAACTGCTGTACATAAAAACGTACATTTAGATATTGTGCACTCACATTATTTGAGTCACATTGAGTTAGAGGCAGAGTAGAATCACACATTTTATAACCGCATGATGGTCAACAGAGGGTTAGCACAAACCATCACTCAAGACTCTGAAAAAGGCTAAGTTTGCTTTTGTTTACTGCACAGTTGTTCAGTAAGCACTCATGCCAGCTCTGCTCTCTATGGCAACACCTTTGTCATGAGTGTTAGGGAACCCAACCCACCCATACCTCGATCATGGGGGGAATGGATCCCATCAGAAAGAGGGAATGAGCCATATACAGGATCTACACATGGAACTCACTGAGGCCTCATTTATGGACCCCAGATACTCACACGCTGGCAGAATGGAGACCTAATCCATTAGGATTAGAATTTGAATTAACTTGACCATATAGCAGTGCTGGCTCTGCCCTGGCTTTATCACAGATGTGTCTGGATTCTAAAGCAATTTCGTACTCCTGGACGATGACTCTTCATTTATGAAGCCCACCAGTGCTCAGCGAAGGGACTGTAGGCATCGGCACCACCCTAGATCCTAATATATTGCACTGAAATTCTAGCTTAGGATCCACTTGCTGGAATTATTCTCACAAGCTTTGATATTTACCAGGCAGTATTCTATACTTGAAGAACAATCTTTCCTGAAGTTTATCAGTCGCCTGCGGAGGTTGAAAGGTTTGCATGCATTATCCAAAATTGAGCAACTTCCTGTTTATCTTCATTCAGGATCTTCAAACTGCTGTTGTAACATATGTACCTGGTACACCTGAGGCAATGAATGCTTGCCAAGCAAACAATTATGTACAATTATAGCTGCAGTTAGAAAGTAATGAGACCAAACAGGAGAGTGTGCTTTAGGAAATATTAGGATTAACTTTGCCACATATGCTGCTACCTCTTTATTCTCCACTGCCCACATGTCGATGTCATTGTTAACATCACCACTTCCTACCCCAGTTAATGGTCTTTTCTCTCAGCTTCCTTGACCACTATTAAACATTCTTGTACTGCATATTCTAGAATGTACAATAATACACAAACATAGGACTGTACCATTCACAGCTGAAGATGGACTATTCCCATGTGCAAACCAGGAATGTGCAAGGTATACATGAACTTTTTTCGAAAGGGAATGACATTTGTTTTATGACCTATGTACACATAGGTTGCATCACAAATTGTAAATTTGTGGGGTCACAAAATTACCGCATAGTGACTATAAATTAGGAAGGTAGCCAACTGCCTCGTGAGGATGGATGCTTGCAAGGTACAGAAGACCTCCGTCCTCTCATTTGCTTTCTCAAACGGGGACCAGTTTTTTTTAGAGCCGCATATGGCCATTACAGAAAATAAAAATAAAACAAGTTCATGACCACTGCCTTCTCCCCCACTAAGCCACCAAAAAGTTTCCCAGATGGAAAGCTTCCCAATTGAGAACTTTTGCTCAGCAAATTAGCTATCACAGGTGCCAATTGTGCACGGTACTTTTTGCGACCTGTCTGTTATTTTGCTATGCGACCTGTCTACTATAGGTCACGTTGCAGAACGACCTACCTAATGAATATTAATTTGGGAACCACTGTGATTGGGTACACGACTTCAATCCCAGTATTTGTTTTCCCAAAAGTGAAACTTTGTTTTAAAGTAGCCTGTGTCCCTTAACCCCTTCGATGCTGATGACGAGCTCAGCTCGTCATCACTCACGGGTGGCGTGTGCTGATGACGAGCTGAGCTCGTCATGTATCGCGGTAATTTTAAAATTGCCGCACAGCGCAAAAATTGCCGCAACAGCGTTGCGGTTAAACGAACTATTAAAAAAAACTTTCCCATCTGCAAAGACATTGGAAGAGCAGGCAGGGGTCCAGGGGTTCTGTCTGCTACTAACAAGGCTGTCCTACACAATTCTTAGAGGGGAAGTTATCTCACAGGGTCAGCGTCCCCTTTTCTAATCAGGTACCACCTGCACTTGAGTGCCAATATATGATCAATGATGCAACAACAATTGTTGTCGGAAATCACTGATCCATGCAATTGGAAATCATAATTGGGAGGGGATACCCCTTTCACCCCTTCCTAATTGTGATTTAGGATAAGTAGAAAAACACTTTGCTTTTCCGACTTGCTAGAGGTGTCTAGTAATCAGTAATGTTTGATTTCTGGGGTTTGCGACTACAAAAGTGTTTTTTACATGAGGCCCAAAGTTCTACATTTTCTGAAGAATTATTTTCTTATTCTAGTTGCATAATATCTTGTATAACCAGTGGCAGTGATGATATATTGAACAGAGGAAATATACTGAGGCTCTTACATTCGATCACAAATCTAGAAAACATTGGCTCCTCTGATCTTGGAATAGAGTTCCAGCCAAACAATAACTCACAATGTTCGGAAATAACCAAAGCAACCTGGAACTCCACAGAGACAGTCCAAAAAATCATGAAGGAAGTGAGTATGTTTAAGCAATGGGGGATAAAACTTGAAATTGAAAAGTTACCTCCCTGTCCGACACCCTTTTTACCCCTTACTTGGACACCCTTACGGAAAGACACCAAGTCAGTACTAAAGGGAGCAAGGAGCACTTCCCCAAGAGCATACTCCCAAGAAACAAAGATCTTTCTACCAGCACAAGACTCAAGAGACCTACGTCACATTTGGCCAACTGTCTCACAAAACTGGAGACAAATTCAGCACACCATTAATATAGCAGACCACACAAATTGACAATGGGAGAGCAACCTCAATCATGCCTTGGACAACTCCAGACAAATTAAGATATGACTTGGAACATCAATGGTCTAGCTAGTAAAAGTGAGGATCCGGAGTTCTTACAGTATTTAAACACATTTGATTTGCCACTGCTGCAAGAGACCTGGGAGGAAAAGGCCTATGAACTCCAAGGATATACATCTTGTTGCATCCCGGCAAAAAAGTGTTCCGATTTCGGTCGCCGATCAGGGGGCTTAATGATTATGGCCTCCATAGTAACAATAAGAGAGCTCTCAGCAATAGCATCTCAAATAACACCCCCAAGCGTTATGCAGGCAGCAAAGATCGCACTCTGGCTAAATAGCCAGTGTCAACAAGTTATAGTAATTAATGCTTACATCCATTCCAAATGGAAAACGAAAGCTACCAAAGAACTGATTGAAGCCACAAAAAAGATACTAGATGAAGAGGATTCTGATGATATTATTCTATTATTATTATTATTATTATTATTTATTTTTATAAAGCGCATAGTCACCCGGAGGTATTCTAGCAGGCGATTTTACCATGTATCTTTGTAGCTCTGGGAAAGGTGATGCCATTGACCAAGAACTTAATGCTGCATGGAAAGTGCCAAGCCAGGGCTCCCCAAACATTAAGAAATCCACAAATTGCTCAAATCACCTATTACGGCAGCTAGAACATCTTAACTTAAGAGCCTTGAACGGGCGATTCCCGGAGGACGACCCACCAATCGCAACGTTTCACTTAAAACAGAAATCTTCTCATTTGGATTATACATTCACATCCCTAAAAGTGCTTCGTACTGTATTTGCATTTAAGATTGGGATTAGCAAACATAGCGACCACTTGATTCAAGACGTAACAATAAAAGTCAACTAACTTCTTATGATCGAACCATTCATAGGCATTAATATCGAAGTGGCCGCAAATCTTAAACGGCTTCGATGCAATCTCAACAATATCAGTACTTTATGTCTTAAGGCAAAAACTCTTTACACGCAAGCTGAAAATCACATGACAAAACCGGTAGAAGCATGGCAAAACTTCATCCTAGCTGTTGATGAGAAACTATTGAAAGGATCATCAAATAGATTAACGCATCAAAAGGGAACATCGACCAAAACGCAACCCACTCTAGAAATGAAAATCCAAAAGCAGATCATAAACCGAACGTTGAGACAGATGAGGAAAGAACCATTAAATCAAGATTTACAAAAAGGTTTACAGGATGCAAAACAACTGCTAAAAAGGATGAAATGGGAAAAAAAAAAATTAAGAATTATGGGCCAAGCTCTTCTATGAAGTTAAACGGAAAAGCAGCTCAAGGTTTTGGCATATGATCGAAAGACTAAAGAATCCAGACCATCTTGGCCTAAATTCCAACATGACAGAGCAAGCATGGACAACACATTCGCTGACAACGGGGGGGAGCGTTTTGAAGAAGTAGGGACAAAAGGGCCAAGTAAAGTAGTTTGCAGAGAAAAAACAAGCAACGGCTGCAAAATGGTAACGTTTCAAGACCCAGACCCAAGTGGAACCATGTTACCTCCCTGCGTAGGTAATTTAAAGCTAGATTTAAGTTCTTCTGCCTCTGCTGAGATTGACCATTCCACTCACACATCAGCGGAAATCAAGAGGCAAATAGCTAGGGGCTGACCAACAGGTGCCCCTGGTCCAAACGGCATCTCACCAATGTTCTATAAATCAGATGCTTAATTTTGGAGTGCAGCTCTAACACCGGTTTTCAAAAACATAAAGGACTCATTGGCATTACCGACCTCCTGGTTTGGATCAGTATTAAGCCCAATTTTCAAACAGGTCAGCAGAAAATGTTCAAATCATTATCGGCTTATTGCCCTCATAGATGTGGAAGCCAAGTATTTTGCAGGAACCATATTGGAGGAGTTAGCAACATGGGCGTCAGAAAATTCCATCCTCCCTATTAATCAAACAGGCTTCTGCCAGGGTCAAGGGACCGTTACAAACATCATGGCATTGACCCTGTTGATGGCTGCAGCAAAAGAGACCAAAACTCCCCCTTTCCTGTGTTTCATTGATTATACTGCCGCTTTTGATCACGTCGATCGAAATAAACTCTGGCGGAAACTGGAAAGCTGGGGTATACCGAAACGACTCTTAGACCAACTGATATTGTTGCACACAAACTCCTGGATCAAGGTTAAACTAGGAGCAGGAACACACCTCTCCAAACCGATTCCAACAACAAAAGGGCTAAAACAGGGCTGTGTTCTAGCGCCATTTTTATTTAAGCTTTTTCTTGCAGACCGGTCAGGAGAACTTAATAATTGCCCCTGTCATGCACCAAAACTAGGGAAAACTCTGTTGTCCAACCTGTTGTACGCAGACGACCTGGTTTTAATCAGTCGAACTCCAATCGGCCTTCAACATCTCTTGAATTTGAATGTAACTCACACCTTCTCAGAAAGGAACCGCTTGCAAATAAATGTTGCCAAATCTAAAGTCATGGCAGTGAATTATCGGAAAAAAAGGAAAAACAATTACCATCTAAATGAACAAGGACTGGATTTGGTCACCACCTATAAATACCTGGGAATAATCTTGGACCATAAGAACTCGTTCAAGCCTCAACTAGAGTCCTTGCGAGGGAAAGGAACCGCGACTTGTTTGGCGATAAAATCTTTAAAGGTCAAGCTTTCCGACTTAACGCTTAATCCGTTGCTCCAGGTCCTGCGAGGAAAGCTACAACCAACCCTTACATATGGGAGTGAATCCCCTTCAAAGAAAGGATGCTGCGCTATTGGATATAGTGATAGCAAACTCTAACAGGGCAATCTCCAATCTGCCAAGATACGTTTCTCCAGCACAAATTCGGCTTGAATTTGGTCTGTTAAAACACACACTGGAATGACGGAGCGTGTATGTCACTACCTGGCACAAGATTTGGAGCGCCGAGGTTGGTTCTTTAAACTCAAATTTATGGGAAGAGCTGCTCTGCCTCTGAGACTATTTATTTGACTCACTCCAAATCTTGGGACTGTCAGACCTCTGGGGCACCCTCACTGATCTTTTGCCTTTTAAAAAAATCAGCACGTATCATTTCCTCTATTGAGGATAAGGAGACACTATCCAAAAGAGCAACACAGCTGGATTACACTCAGCGACTATGCAATACTGCAACCTCAAGAGTATCTTAACTTTGGAATGAATCTAAAGACAAAAGAAAAGTTTTTAAAATTATGCCTTGGTGTAATTCCAGCTGCCCCCCCCTCTGCCGCCTTGGGAAAGACAAAACTCCCCACAACATTGTCGCTTGTGCAAAGCTGGCAAGGAAGATATCATCCATGTAATCTGCATCTGCCCTAAATTAAAGGACCTGAGGTACAATTTATTACGTCCATCTTTTAAACTACATGGTGTCCGAACATGCAGGCAGGCGGTCAAACTGTGCTTTAACCCTACCAAAACAAAATTAAATTGTCGGGTCACAACCATTTTTTTAACTAGTAGAGAAAAGACAGAAGAGCACGTTGAGCGCAGATTAATAAAAAAGCCAGACTGAATATCATTGATACGGTGCCCTGAAGCCATGAACTTTTAATTACAATGTTGGCCATAAAATGACATTAAGTACATTTTCAAATTTTAGAAAGTTGTATAAAATTAATTTTAAGCTAATTATTTTAGCAATGTTCTAATTGCTTTGGAAAGGTTTTAATTAACCATGTACAAATAAAATTATTTATTTATTTTGTATAACCAGCAGCTTCACCAGTGACTGCATGTCTACCTGTGTAATGTCTTATCACGGATCTGTATAAGGATAAGATAACCGGTTCATAACAGTAGGCGCTCTGCAATTAGTGTAGGGAAAGTTGATAGAATGCGTATCACACACGGTACAATACAACCCAAAACAGCTCCTCAACAAAGGGGCATACAATATACAATGGATAGTCCGAGCACTCCAAATGTACAAAGTGTGTAATGTTCAAACAGAGTAGATGATAGTAAGTCCACTTTTAATTCCATGTAGTCATCAATAAGTATATAATCCCAACAGCTCTTTAAAACAGTTTCCAACATAAATGGTGTTACCAATTCATCTTAAAAAGATCAGCCAAACAGGTGTTTCGCCTTTGGGTAAGTAATACCTTGACCTCATCAGGGCTAAACTTGCTAGGAACTCGCAACAAGTAAATGAAACTAAAGCAGGTGGGCCGATCAGCCATGTCGAACAGCCTACAGTAACCAGTATCAAGGCGTAAATAGAAACCTCTTTCCACTTTCTACTTCTCACTGCCTCCCTCACACAACAGACTTTGAGTGCAGCTGTCCCAAACAAACCAACACCGTCCATTCCTAAGAACACCCATGGTGACGTCACTCTCCACAGCTTCTACCCCTATTCTGTAGATAACAGCAATCCTAGACTGCCAAATTCCCTGACGTAAATCCCTCAATGTAAGGTGCTGCCCTCTGCACCCTTTTCACTGGTTACCTCATCACTGACTAAAGCCTTGGCTGCTTATTTCTACTGATAACATTGTTTATACCCGACATAAAGCTAGCCCTCACCACCTGGCCCCTTCCCTGCTTCAGTATCAAACTTCTAACCACACCTTAATCCGCATGAGTAGGAATCACCTTTGCCCAAAAGAAATCCTCAATTCTCACTGCTACCTTCAGTCCTGCCAGTCGTCTAGACGCATACCATAGAGTTTACCCTCACACTATCTATCCCTGACTTAAACCATCCTGCGCAACCCCCTCTAGTGGGCCTGCTGCTCACCTCCCTTAACAACCACCTTTTTACTACAGGGCTCTTGGCTTCCCAAATGCCAGACATGTGTGACTTCAGATTTTCGAAGGAGCCTTCCCAGAAGCCATCTAGCCTAACAACTCTGGCGCCGCTAATCACTCCTCAGTGCTCCTGCTTCTTTCCTCAAGATCTCCCCGTTTTGATGATAATGTACTCAAGGAGCTTGAATACATTCCCATGACCACCTCAATCACTGCCTAATCTTCTATTCACCTTTTGTTCACCCACCCTTCCATGAGTGCAAAATGCTAACCGCTTGAAATGAAAGGGATCCTGTATGTACATGGGTAAACAAGAGCGATCTCCCAACAACACATACTGGAGTGTGGAAGCCTGAACGTCATAGCTGTTGATGATGAATGGTCCCCCATTATTGAATAGGACAGTATTTTAGACTAGGGCCCCTACCTAATCATAGCTCAGGTCAAATAGAATTGGTACAGCAAATAACCAATAGACTCAGCATATGATGTTTAAAAAAAATAAAAAGTTGACCTAAGCCACAGCCATTAGAATAGAGATAGCTTAGAGGCGGATTATGTATATTTGAAACCTATGGAATACGTCCACATTTCTGTTAAAAAGGCGGCCTTTAAAACCACATTTATAAAGACATCATTCACTGGTGTCAACCACTCATCCAATCCCTGTTGCTTCTCTTCAAACAGTAGTAATGAATGATTCTCCAGCACAATCTGGTGGGCCCCTCCGAAACTAGGAAAAGAACCAAACACTCTCTAGTCCTAGAAGAACAACTTTGCTCTAGTTAGGAACCAGGTTGCAAAATCAGCGCATGAGCATCACAATTGTGATTGAAACACTAAACTCCTCATGGGCTGAATTATTAACTCCCCTACATTGAGCTCTAAGCTTAGGGAGCCAAGTTATCGAAAAGGCTTGTGAGTGGCAGGCTCCCAGATGGACGAGCTTCTATTTGCTCTGCTAAGTCTAACATGTTTATTTCTTTCTCTTGGACGGCCAGAACAATTTTAGAGACTTCTAGCCCCAGATTCCTCACCTTTTGAATATTTCCCAGGCGTCAGACTGAATCGGGATACATTTTAGCAGTACCTATGTGTCCTAGAAGGTGGTGCAGTGTGGCTCCACACATATGCCATTCTACTCCAGAAATGACATGCTGGGCCTATATATGCGCCACTCCAGCGAGCTGACATCAGTTCTTTCTTTCCACTCTTCCAAGCACTGCTCCAGAGCTCCCTATCTCATTCTTCATTGTGCAAGTGGTGTCACCC
Organism: Lissotriton vulgaris; assembly: GCF_964263255.1. Lineage (NCBI taxonomy): Eukaryota > Metazoa > Chordata > Amphibia > Caudata > Salamandridae > Lissotriton > Lissotriton vulgaris. Next base: position 986,919,531 of record NC_141685.1, on the reverse strand, counting down.
TGTAAAACTACAGGTTTTAAGCCCTTTAAGGACGGTCTGAATCAAATGATTGTAACAGACCCTCTTTAGGGGTGCCTGTGGTGCCTGGGGTCAAGACACAACTCAAAGGCCTGCAGTGACTGCGTGTTGATGAACCTGAAGGGCATCAGGGAACACTAGGTGAAACTTTAAACTTCAAGAATAAGAAGACTCCTTGCCAGGACCATTCTAAGTCGTGCTCCCTATCCATGGTTCGATATCGGCAACGTTCCTAGATCCGAAGGAGCCGCTCCAGGGGTGACTCCTCAGGTAAGTTTAAGAAACACAAGAAAACAAATTAAGATTTTGCTCCCTCACGCCACTTACATTCACCTGAGCAGGTGCTTGGACGGTGCCACTTTTCTTAATCTCACTCCTGAAGTTGGCCGCAGTAGGTTCCAGCACAACCCGAGTTTCTAGGGAGTTCAGCCATGCCACGCCACAATTTTGGGCAGTTCTGCGCAGCCATACCCCAGCTCTTTGGGTATCTACTGAATCCCTCTGGTGAGCCATTGGGCCCCAAGAAGCCAAGAGGCCTTTCACCTGGGATACTGCTGGCAGGTCAGCTAACCCGTCCGAGCCTATCTTGCCTCAGGTTCTTGTTCTGACCTTGTTTCTGGTTCCACGACCCACACTAACCCCAGGCACGTTGACACCGATACCAATTTCACCTCCTGAAGAGGCAGTCCCAATTATTCCCCCAGATGCTGAGTCAGCATAGTCTGATGTCATGCCTTAAACCGCCAGAGGCACCGATTCCCTCCCTTGAATTACCACAATATCGGCAACACTTTCTACATTCCCTTTTGGTACTGATTTGGATCATGACTGTGAACCAGGTGATGAATTTGCTCAGCACTACTAGGATGACAGTTGGTACTAAGACTCACAGGAGTCTAGTGGCCTGGATACATCCCCAAAAACAGGTCTTTTGTCTCCCCCTGGATCAGCCACAGGGGAATTTGTTTCCTATGCCATGGTGATGTGTATGGCTGCTCAAGTTCTTGACCTCCAGCTTCCCACCATGGAGATTAAGATGAATGTTTAGACTAAGGTCCTTATACCAGGGCAGACATCTTTGGTGCGCCTTCTACCTTTGAACAAAGTGATAACAGATATCTTTTTGGGGCTTGGGCCAAACCGTGCTGCGGCCCAACGGTCAATTGACAAATTGGTAGGCTCCAATGCCCTTCTCCAGACAACCCAGCTTTTCTTTCACAGCACTCCTCACAAGAATGCCTAGTGGTACAGGCTGCCACCAGCCGCTCTAATCTCAACACAATTCCCACCACTCCCCCTGATAGGTAATTTAAGCGAGTGGAAACATGTGGCTAACTTGTTTTTTCTTCTGCCAGTTTGGCCATTCGCTCTTTTAACACTAGCTGTTTGTTCGGACGCTATTACCACCCCTATGGGATTTGGTGGTACAAGTCCTCCTTGGTGTGCCCACAAACCTTCGCCTTGTGATCTCTTAGGCTATTAAAGATGGTCGAGATGCAGCCAAATTCCCGATTCATTGTTGCTTGAACACCACTAATTGCATTAGGTGTGCCATAGGCACCAGTATTGCCTTTCGCCGCCATGCATGGCTGTGATCAACTGGGATCTCTGGCAATGTCCAGTCATCCGTAATGGATATACCCTTTGATGGGGCTCACCTGTTCACGAACCAAGCTGATTCAGCTCTTGAGCTTTTTAAGGAGAGCAGGGCTACCACTCGCTCTCTGCGCCTTTCAACCCCACCCACCTTGCCAACCACAACAGTTAGATCGCTCCTTTCATAGCTATGGCCGAGACGTCCCTTACCACCAGCCTGTCCAGCCCCCACAGGGACCACAGCTGTTCTGCTGTAGAGGTGAGGTGCCCATCGCACTCACAGCCAAGGTCAGTGTGCCACCCACCCTATCGCCGCCGTCCTGCAGCACCACCCGCCAAACGACTTTAGCGTGCCTTTGCAGGGACACGGCCACCGATTCCTAGCTACAGATCGTTTGGAGCGGTTGCACCTTATGTTTCCATTCTTCCCCTCCACACCTTCTACTGCCCCCCCCCTCCCCTTGGCCAAAGGGATAGTTGAACGGGTGCAAGCGCCAGAAGTAGGTTGATATTCCCTCTACCTTCTGGTCCCCAAGAAGGACGGAGGTCTTCAGCCTGATCTAGACCTGTTGGGCCCTCTCAATGCTTTCATCCGGAAGGAAAAATTCTAAATGCTCACCTGGGTCCAGGTCTTGTCTGTTCTCGACCCTAGAAACTGGATGGTTTGTGTTGGACCTGCAGAAACCCTTTTTCTATATACCTGTCCTGCCGGCACATCTGCGATACATGTGGTTGGTGGTGGGACAGGAACATTATAATTTCACTGTGCTCCCCTTCGGTCTCACCAGCGCCTCCCCGGGTGATCCCAAAAGTGATGGCGGTGGTGGCAGCAGACCTTCAGAGGTCAGGGGTGGCAGTCTTCCCCTACCTCAACTAATAGTTGTGAAGGCAGACTTGCCCCAAGCTGCCATCAACTACCTGCAGACTACAGCGAAGCTCCTGTCATCTTTGGGGTTCACCATCAATGTGTCAAAGTCACATCTGACTCATTCTCAGATGCCTCCCCTTCATAGAAGCCATTCTGGACCCAGCCTCAGTCCTGGATATCAGCGAGGCTGCTGGGATTAATGGCCTCCTCCATCCTGCTGGTCGAGCAGTCCGGGTGGCATATCTGGGCTCTTTGGTAGGATGTGAAGGCCAAATGGACCCAACATCAAGAGGACCTCTCCGACCACAGCTAGATTTCTGAGGAGACTGCGAAAGATCTGAAGTGTTGGTTACTGGACTGTGATTGGGTAAGTAGAAGACCCCACTGCCTTCACCACCCGGAACTGGCAGTGGTGACAGATGCTTCGCTTCTGAGTTAGGGCGCCCATCTGGGAGAGGTGGAGAGCAGAGGCCTTTGGTTTCCAGCGGACTCCTGACTCCACATCAACCTTCTGGAGATGAGGGCCGTCTGTTTGTTGTTGAAAGCCTTCCTTCAGCCCATAGAGGGGAGGCTGGTACAGGTGCTCCTGGTTAAAACCACAGCCATGGGGAACTACAACAAACGGAGCAGGTGGGGTCACGGACCCTGGGCCAGGAAGCCTTGCGCCTTTGGAAAATTGCTGGGCCACCAGGGGATTTTCCTGGTGGTGAACTACCTGGAATCATTGAATGACCGGGATGATGGGATGAGCTGTCGACCCCTACAAGGCCACGAATGGCAGTTCCGCATGGAGGTACTTGGGGAGAGCTTTGGCTCGATCGATTCGCCACCACTGAGTACATGCAATATCAGCACTTCGGCGTGCTGGAGTTTCCAAGGTATCTCTTGCTGGGAAATGCATTCCAATTCGAGTGGAACTTGGGACTTCTGTATGCCTTTTTGGCCTATACAACTCCTGCCCTGAGTTCTCAAAAAGATCAGGACCTGGCCAAGGACCTTGCGGACAGGCTGGTGACTGTTCTCCCGGACCTGGTGCATGTGGACCAGTCAGGATTTATGCCCCATAGGAGCACCAGCCACAACTTGATACGTCTGTTCGGGGTACTATACATGACCGAAGACGTGGGGTGCACGCAGACTGCATTAATGGCATTGGACACCTCTATGGCGTTCAATAGCATTGAATGGCCCTATCTGTTTATGGTGCTCCAGAAACTAGGCTTTGGCCCGACCTTCTGTAGTTGGGTGTGTCTGCTCTATGAGCAACCTACGGCCCGGGTGAGGGTCAATGAAGGTGTATCCAGAGTCTTCTCTCTCAGGAGGGGCTCCAGACAGGGTTGCCCTCTGTCCCCCCTCCTTTTTGCCCTGGCCCTGGAGCCATTGGCTCACTGGATCAGTAGGGACAGATTGTTCTGGGGCTTGGCACACACTGACGAGTGGGAAGAGCATATTTCTTTATACGCTGACAATATCGTGCTCTACATGGCCAGACCATACAACTCGATAGCGCAGACGCTACATCTCTTCGAGCTATTCGGCAGCTATTCTGGCTACACAATCAATTGGGCGAAATCCATGATCTTCCCTCTGTCGGGCCCTCCCCCTCGGATGCTCACCAGGTGCCCTCCCCCACGGATCCCCACCAGGTGCCCAGCGTCCGTGGAGACTGACGGTTTCAAATGTTTGAGGATCTTTGTCACAAGAGACAAGGATGAATTCTTGGCCAGAAATGTAGATCCCAACTGGCTCGCCTCGGGACCGATGTGAGTCACTGGCGATCTCTGCCTCTTTCCCTCATGGCCGGGCAGCATTATTTAAGATGCTCGCATTGCCGCGTCTCTTATACGTCCTGCAGAATACTCCATACCCTATCCCATGATGATTGCTCACACTGTTACCGAACAGAGTACAGTCCTTATCTCTTTATGATCTTATTGAATTATTACATTGATTCATTGGTTTCAATTGCATATTTTACGAGTTAAAATCTAGATAAATTAATTTTTTTAAATGGAACTATACAGATAGCTTATACAAACAGCAGCTACCATGTACATTAATGATGATCAGACCCCGTTATACAGGTCCATAATAATGGTAATACATACATTTTTTTCAGCCATTTATTAGAATCAAGAACATCCACCAACTATGGAGTTGCAGGTTTTAATCACTAGGAACTAATCACATTGAAACAGGATCTGTGAGTGATTGACTACTTATTTTCTATCTAATTGTTTCTTGACTCTATAATGTTACAGACTGTATAATGTTACAGGCCTGCACTATCTAATAGGCCTCTTTCATTAAGGTTCATTTTGAGCACTCAGATATAGCACTGTAGATAAGTATAAAATTGTAATGTGTGATACATAGGAAGACCGCCAGATTATGTACATCTGGCTACTGTTGCTACTGATACACATTGTGTTTTTTCGGATATATGTAAAAAGAGATACAAATTGTTTAAATAGATGTATTTCTTGAGAACACTTGTCAAAATACAGATAACAATTTGTGAAATCTGAGTATGTTCTCTGTTTTCTTCTTTATTTTTAGATAATTGTGTGGCTTTCCTGAAGAAGGCGTTGTATACGCGGAAACGCGCTTCGAGTTAATAAAGATATTGCCACTTTTTAACCCTTTATTTATACATATTGATTCAATGTGATGTGTTACATATTGTGTTTCATTTTTTAAATGTTTTGTATAAATATCATTTGTTTAGATAATATGAGAAGAAATGATTAAAACGGTAACAACTTTGAATACATTTTTTCGTCTTCCTTGGTCTTCTTAATGTCATAGATACTGTGTATATTGTTTGCTTTATTGACATTGCCTAGGAGTTTTTGTCCTGGGGCATGGCACTCACTGACAAGTGGGAAGAGCATATTTCTTTATACGCCGATGATATCGTGCTCTACATGGCCAGACCATACAACTCGATAGCGCAGGCACTACATCTCTTCGAGCTATTCGGCAGCTTTTCTGGCTACACAATCAATTGGGCGAAATCCGTGATCTTCCCACTGTCGGGCCCTCCCCCTCGGATCCCCACCAGGTGCCTTCCCCCAAGGATCCCCACCAGGTGCCCAGCGTCCGTGATGACTGGGGTTTCAAATATTTGAGGATCTTTGTCACAAGAGACAAGGATAAATTCTTGGCCAGAAATCTAGATCCCCAACTGGCTCGCCTTGGGACCGATGTGAGTCACTGGAGATCTCTGCCTCTTTCCCTCATGGCCGGGTGGCATTATTTAAGATGCTCGCATTGCCGCGTCTCTTATACATCCTGCAGAATACTCCATACCCTATCCCTTCAGGAGTATTCACACGAATATCGCAGGCGTTGCGGACCCTGCTGTGGGACGGGGGCATCCCGAGAATAGCACTGCCCAAGCTCACTAGAGGGGTATATGATGGTGGACTGGTGCTTCCAGACGTCAAACTGTATTACTGGGCCTCACAGCTCCAAGTTGTCCATGACTGGGTTTACACGGACGGCTCTGAACCGGCCTACAGGGTCGATAGATTGCGTGTGCCTCGGGGAAATAGCGAGCCCCTCCTCTATGCAAGGAAAGTGTGGAAGGAGTGGCCTGTACACACGAGAGTGGTCGTTCAATGCTGGAGGGAGACAAACAGATTCCTGGGATGGACAGACAAGCTAACCGGCAGGACCCCTCTCTGGCTCGGAGATCAACTGAGAGAAGTGACAAAGTTGACCGGCTTCAAGGGGTGGAAGCTAATAGACATAGAATACTTAGGTGACGTTTGGAAATGGATGGCCCCTCGATCCTTCGCATACCTCAAGAAAGAATACGACCTCCACAACTCACAGCACTACCACTACATACGACTTCTGCACGCCCTACACTCACACATAAGCAGCCACGTTTTACTCCCAGAATATTCCCCCATGGAAGACAGACTGTTTTTAAACCCCATTTTAGAAAAGCCCATATCCACCATCCACCCCAAGCTTATCAACACCATGCCGGCCCCCTGTTGGCACTTCGAGCAACTTGGGCCCGGGACATTGGCACCATTGATGACGATGATTGGCAAGATGCCATACAGAGTCCGTGTGAAATTGCAATTGGCTCCAGGTTCCGTTTAGTGCAGCTGAAGATACTACATTGCATTTACTATCCCCGCACACACCTCTATGCCTGGGGTAGGAGTCAGTAGACCCTTTGCCTGAGGGGTTGCCAAGGGGAGGGCTCCTTTTATCACATACTGTGTGTATGCCCTGAGATAGTTTCCTTCTGGACTAAGGTCACAGACACTATGTCTGCGGTGGTGGGAGATACAGTTCCAATGGAGCCAAAGTGGCTGTTGCTCATGATCAAAGGGGATACTGGCTGGTCCAGATATGTAGAGCTATGCCTAGCTTTGCTGGCGGGTGTAGCGAAAAGAAACATCGCCATGAGCTGGGGGTCACAGACACCTCCGCAATGGGAACAATGGAGGCGAGACCTTGATTGGTGCCGACGGGCCAAAGAGACTATATATAAAAGTAGGGGCTGCATTAAGAAATGAAGGAAAGTGTGGGGACCCTGGTCGAAATACAGCGAATCGGAGGTGGCGTCGGGTTCTGACTACACCAATGATCCATCTCACTTGTGGCCTCCTGTGTCTTTATTGGTTAAATGTACAGCTATTCCCTGTCATGCCTTCTGGATACCATCTGTCATTGAATGGTCTTATGAGCTATAATAATAAAAAAAAAAGAAAAGTCAAGTCATTCTAGTAGCTCCAGATTGGTCACAAAGGCTATGGTATCCATACCTTCTGGGCTTAAGCACATGTCCTTCGATCAGGCGGCCCCTCCAGGAGGACCTGCTGTCGCAGCAACAAGGCAGGGTTCAGCACCTGGTCTTCACAATTTACACCTTCATGCTTGGAGATTAAGCGGAAACAGCTGAACACCTTCAACCTTCTTCAAGAGCTAGTTGATGTCATCTTGGCAGTCCGGCATCCCTCAACAAAAACAGTATGAGCTTGTAATTGTGACAGATTTATGATTTAGTGCCGCACATGCCAGATTGACCCCCTCCAGGCCGACTTAAGTGACTTTTTGTTGTTTGTTCTGCCTCAATTCCTCAAAGCTTTGCTTTGGGCACAGTTAATGGTTATCTTTCAGCCTTCTTACCATATCAGCCCTCGTTGTTCAAGTCACAGGTTGTGATGTGATTTAGACAGCTGCAACAGGTTTACCCCTTCTCCCTTTGTTATGCCTCAATGGGACTTTAACCTGGTCCTGACTTATCTGCTGTGCGCTCCGTTCGAGCCACTTCACAGTTTCACTTCACGGCTCCTTACTATTAAGACAGTGTTACTCATCACCATCACCTCAGCAAGGCGTGTGAGTGAGTTTCAGTCTCTTTGTGTCAATCCAACATACACTTCCTTATTTACAGACAAACTGGTTCAGCGGACCAGGGCAACCTTCCTACCAAAAGTTGTGACACTGTTCCAAGTCGGTCAGCGTTGTATGCTCTGCCTCACACCTCCAATGAGGAGGAGAGACTCCATTGCTTTGACCCCAAGAGAGCGCTGAGCTTCTACACAGATCATACCAAAGATGACCGGGTGGACGATCAGTTATTTGTGACATTCTTTAGAGCGAAAAAGGCAAGACAGTTCAGAAGAGAACCATCCTACTGGATCATGGTCTGCTTTAAGATCTTCTACCCATTGGCCAAAAAGCAGCCTCTAGAAGGACTGCATTCTCATTCTACCAAGGCCAAAGCTGCTACCCCTGCATTGCCACATGGAGTCCCTGTCCTAGACATTTGTAGGTGGCTATGGAGGTGTCCCTCCATACGTTCACAAAGTACTATATCCTGGACAGTCAGGTTAGTCGATAGAGACATTTTGCCTGCTCGGTCCTACAGAACTTTCTGGTTTGAGTCCATTCACAGACCCACCCCCTGAATGGGTATTGCTTTAATATTTATTCAAAAGGTGAGGGAGCTGTGGCAAGAAGGCTCAATCAGAAGAACAAGTTATTTACCTTCAGTAACGATCTTTCGGATAGAACTCTAGCTGCAGATTCCTCACCGATCCTCACACTTCTGTGATTGAACTGTATCCATTAACCCCTTCGATGCTGATGACGAGCTCAGCTTGTCATCAACCACGGGGGGCGTGTGCGGATGACGAGCTGAGCTCCTCATCTAACGCGGCTTTTCGAAAAAAGCCGCGTAGCGCAAAAATCACCGCAGCAGCGATGCGGTTAAGAGGACCCCCAAAGCTATGAATCTTCACATTGTCTACTAATTTGTTGTTCAGACTCTGGACATGGACAGTCTCGAAAGTAACTGATGTCTTCTCGCAGTAGTGGTACCTATTTTGGTCCCACTAGTAATTTCTGGTGCGGAATAGGGTCACTGCGGAGCCGCACAGTGCCACCTTTGGGTGCTCAGAGGTACCGCTATAAAGTTTCCAGGTCCAGTCTAACATCTGGAGTTTTCAAAAGGTGAAGAGTCTGCGGCTAGATAGAGTTTTTACCAAAAAGAGCATTACCGAAGGTAAGTAACTTGTTCATCTGGGCCAGGGAGAGTCCTCCCTATACACTTTATACTTTGAATACACTGCATCAAGGGTCCACTACATGGGAGGAGGTACATTGGAATTTCCACTACATCCGGTAACAAACACACAAAACAAGATGGGAGGAATGCCTGCAAAAAGTCTTAACCACTGGCAATCGCTGAGGACAGTATTCCATTCAATCCTTCTTTTGCCCACCATGCCACCTCAGATTATACCGAGCCATATGCAAATCTGTCTTGGGCCTGCTCTAATGGGTACAGTCCAGCCCAAACTCCCGAGCCAGGTCCTCTCTGAACTGGAACACAAGCAACCCACGACCAGTTTTAGCCTGATTTGGCCTCTTCAATTGGCTGTAGAATGGTTCCAGTGGGAAAATGAGCAAGGGGCCTACATCTGGGCATATCCTTGGTCACTTAAGGTATTACATCAAATACACAATAAGAGATGGGAGCACTGCTTGCTATAAGTCTAGCCACTATCAATCACTTAGGGTAGCATTGCAACCCATCATTCTTTTGTCCACCATGTCACCTCAGCTTATATCCAGCCATATAAAATCAGTCTTTGTGCTTATTCAATAGGAACAGTCAAGCTTGAATTGCCAGGCCAGTTCGTCGCTCAAATGGAACACAAACAACCCAAGATTGGTTTTTGGCCTAATTAGGCCTCTTCGGTTGGGTCTTGCATGGTTCCAGTGATACAGTGAGCAAGGGACCTCCGTCGGGGCATACTCTTGGCTGCTAAGGGGCATCCTTTTTGAGAAGGAACAATGGTGGGTATACCATCTGAAGACTTATGATTGTGGTCTGAACGATAATATACCATGGCTTTCAATCATGCGTTGAACATGGAGTATGGACTTAAGCTCCTATATAACTGACAGCGTAGGACAATCAGGGCCCGAATGATGACACAAAATGACCTTCAATTATGCGGAGAACACAAAGTATGAACAAGAGCCCCAAAATAACAGTGAACTAAGGTCCATATAAGAGAACTTTAGAGACATACTACCGTCCTTAACAAAAGATTCCTCAAACTTCTATAACTAAACTAGTCCTTTTTATATTTTTGTTTATAATCACTCAGTTTTTTTTAAACACTCACTTTTCAAAAACGTTTAACATTAAAAAAATCTTTTTCTTTATTGTTGAATTTTGGAACAACATCTTAGGGATAGTTAAGAACCTACATGCTGTTTATAAACTAACATTCGTATTGCCCAAGTCAAATGACAGAGTCTTTCAACTATGCCAACCTTTTCTGATACTAACGACTAGTTACAAATAGTATCCTCGTCCTGTACGCGTAACCAAGTTGTAGACAGGTCTTTGCCAAGGTAGGACTTTAACTAAAGACTTGAATGTCCTTCCCCTGCTTGCTAGCCTAATGCTCATCCTTATTCGATCTCCGTTCTCCTCAAACAGATCGAGTCCCGCCGCCCATCCCTGAGGGAGAATAATCATCTACATGACCAGGTATTTTATCCCTTTTCTTTTCAGAAACGATGATCGCACAATGCGTACAGCTAAGATCTGATGTAAACGCTTGCTAGACAGTACCTGTGCACGCAGTGTGAAAATTACCATCACACGTCTGTAAACTTTTTTTAAGCCATTAGCACCGCATGACTACCAGAGTAGCCCCAAGAGCTTAAATAATGAAAAGTAGGCAACCACCGCCCGGAGGGAGAATAATCATCTCCATGCCAAGGTACCCTTTCTCGTCATCACAAAGGGCACCCTTTTCAGAACTTACGATCGCACAATATGTACTGCAAAGATCTGATGTAAATGCCATCTAGACATTTATGTAACCCGTACCTGCGCACTTAGTGCAACTATTACCACCACACGTCTGTACAGGTTTTTTCAGCCATAAGCACTGTGCACAAATGCACACAAACGCGACTACCAGAATAGCTTAAAGAATGAAGAGTAAGGCACTTCTACAAAATTGTCCTGTTCCTTACTCCTATTCACACCGATAGAAGATAGCCATTTAAACTACAGAACATTTTAGTTCCTGTTTTTAAGAAAAACTAAATTTTTAATACCTACATGCGCAGCAGATCTGAGACATTGTCGCTAGCACTGCGCATAGTACGTGTTCCTAACCCAGCACTTGCTTCTACACTAGATATTATTAACTACACAGCTTATTAGGTTCCACACAACTGACTACAAACATGTGTAACATCTGAATTCCAGCCTCCCTGTTTTAATGTAAAGTTGTCCAATGTCCAGTAGCACTCAGAGATTTATATACGTAAACAACATCTTTCCAAATTCTTTAAGGAATCAATATATAGATTGTAATGTATCTGTTGTTGTTTTGTCTACACTGTCTTTTTCTCTCCAAGTTATAGACAAAAGATGCATCTATAACTCACAGAAGAAGATGAGCGAGTGGGCTCATCGATGAAGAAGGGTAAGTGAACTACTTACTCTCAACTCGCTACTGCGAGGTAGCCTGTTACAACTTGGTCCTGAAGAAGGCGCAGAGACCTGTAGGGGCACCAAGGGGCCGAAACATGTCGAACAGTCATGACCTTCACTAGGTACTGTGGAACAGTAACTCTTCCACCTAGCACCAACTACTCTTTTAACCTTACCCCGTCCTTGAGAAATTAAAGAACGCACTGAGGATCTGAGGTAATTTTAACCACACTCCAAACACACCCCTCGCACTTTTCAATCACAACAGTTGAAAAAAACAGATGGTCTCCCTCCAGGTGGAAGAAAGCATATCACTTGGAGAACCGAACACTCAAGTGAATGAAAAAGACCCAATGATGATGCTTTTCAGGGAACCAACAGGGCAGAGAACCAAGATATTCCGCACTGTATGTTTAATGTGAATGAGGGTCTTTACAGGAGGAGAACCCAAGAACCTGGCAATACACAGGACATGTGATTCATTCTCCTTTGATATCTAATATACCTGACAGAAGCCAAATGAATCTCTGCTTCTCCCTCCCTCTCTTGATTTAAGGTACTAAGGGTGTTACATTTAACACACAATAGGTGATGGGGGAATGCCTGCAATAAGTCTAACACATGGCAATCGCCCGGCAGTATTCCAACCCATTGTTCCTTTGCCTATCATGCAACCTCAGATCATACCCAGCCATATGCAAATAAGTCTTAGTCCTGCTGTAATAGGAACAGTCAAGCCCGAACTGCCAAGCCAGGCCAACCAGAACACAAGCAACCCAAGATTGGGTTTGGCCTTATTGGGCCACTTCAGTCGAGTCTAGCATGGTTCCAGTTGCACAGTGAGCAAAGGACCCTTGCCTGGGCATACCCTTGGCTACTAAGAGTGTTACAACTAACACAAATAAAGTTGATGGGAGGAATGCAATACGTCTAACCACTAACAATTGCTTGGGGCAGCATCCCAACCCATTCTTCTTTTGCCCATCATACAACCTCAGATTATACCCAGCCATATGTAAATCAGACTTGGTCCTGCTCCAATAGGAACAGTTCACCTGAACTGGTTTGACAGTTTGGGCTGGACTGTTCCCATTAGAGCAGGGTCCAGGCGGATTTGCAGATTGGTAGGTCATGAGCGTTGCTCACAGTGCTATCTAGCAATCATTACTGAACGTTATCACTTCTAAATTTGAGGTGTACAAAAACCTCACACAACCTGAGACCTGGTACTTAATTACAGCCCAATATTCCCACAGCTTTTTTTTAGCGACCAAACTATCTTTGTCACTACAGCAGGGTATGGGACTCCATGCCTTTTGCCCTATGATCTTAGTCTGCCCGTCTTCTAGTTAGATATCACCTAAAGACTTTTTGTTTTCCATCTTAACGCATCCTTCAGCTCTATCAGTAGCAGCTGCTACTGGACACAGGTGGTAGGGTGGGTTGATTAACAATAAAAAAACGTACCTTGGAATGGCTGGCCAGCCGCCTTCCCTGCCTCCTGTTGCTTCTTCCTATCTGCAGTCCGGCAGCAGCAGGAAGCACCCAGCACATATTCCCCCCTGAGCCAATCACAACACTACAATGCAGCTTTGTGATCGGTCTGAGCTCTGTGGATCGGCGCTCAGACTGAAACAGGGAGCCTGTGCATGTTCCACACCAGGCTGTGTAATGCAGCCTGGTAGGAACATGCAAAGTGCACATGAATTGTTTGGGGGGCCCAAGAGGGCTGGTCAAACAGTTCATGCGCTCTTTGGGAGTGCACACCACTCCTCCCCTACTCTGGCCAGCCCAGCCCCGTCCCACATTGCACACAGGCCGCTAAATGCATGCAATTGGATAAATAAAATGACAATAACGATACATTATTGTCATTTTTTTCTTCATTTTCCGCAGTGAGGCAACGCTCCTCTGCCTTAGCGGAGGAGCCGCCACTGGACTCTATAGAGATGAAACCAGATTCCTCAGTGCCAAGAAACTACGATGTATGTGCACTTTACAAAAACCAATTAACATAACATAACACTATTGCGATTGCTGTTGCAACGTTTGTAAAAAGGGTTCATGGAATGCTTTAATATCAGTTTTAATTGTAGCTATATGTCAAACATCAAGCTACTCGTCAGTGCAGTTCCCACAGATTAACGGATTTAGAAAGTTCAGAGTGTATTTAGAAGGAAACCGCGTGTATTACGCTATTTAACAAGGCAGTGGAAACTGTGGAAGATGGTTCTATGGCTGCTGGGTCGCTGAGAGATAGAGGTAGAGGGTTTGGCAGGGGTTCGGGTCACACTACTACATCCAGGTCAATATAAGAAGTGTGAGCAGGATGGAATAGTGTCTTGCAAGATTATCATTATAAGGCTCCAACTTTTCGCGTCGGTTTGCACCTGGTCTGTGGCATCCTTCACACTTGTTTTTTTTTCCATTTCGGACCCTCACGTATGCCACTCGAATTCCCCCTTCTTGTCTATTCTGATTAGTCCTATGTTTGTTTCTTGGGCCTGCAGACGTCTGTAGCGGGACACAGGGTAACTCGAGGTTACTTATTGCCCTTCTATTGGAGAAGCCGGTAAGAGTCTGTGAATGCATTTATTTTAATACTTAACTGTGTAGTTATGGAATAATATATCGTGTATAACTTAATATGTCTCTCCTTACTCACCATTAGCCGTTACCAGCACCAACTGCTAAAGCCTGGTTGGAGTCACGCTGCTGCCATCCTTGTTGTACTGGAATAAGCCGCATCTTGTGACGCATCTGGTGTTTGTTGATGTTGTGCGGAGCAGTTGCTTCCGTCTTTTCCTCCATACTTACTGCCTCTCTACACCATGTGATTCAGTCCAGAGAGTCAGATCCCTGTAATCTCATGTTTCGCTCTTGAGAAGGTTTGGTATATATATATATATTTAAGTTCCAATCACAAAGCTGCTCCTGCTGCAGCGTGGTGACCCGTAGACAAGTGGCGTACACTCCGGCGGAGCCGCCGGAAATTAATGTTCAATAACAAAAGGTCCAGTGCAGTACGCTCTCAGGAATCAAAAAGCTCAGCCAGAAGTATATTGCAACCTTGGTTTATTCACACAACGCGTTTCGGCGACCTGCCTTGATCACGTGATCAAGGCAGGTCGCCGAAACGCGTTGTGTGAATAAACCAAGGTTGCAATATACTTCTGGCTGAGCTTTTTGATTCCTGAGAGCGTACTGCACTGGACCTTTTGTTATTGAATATATATTTAAGTACAGTCACCCTCCCCTTTGTTCCTGGCAATTTCTGGAACTCTAATCATTGTTATTTGTTTTGTTTCAGTGAGCTAATAGTCTAATACTACTACGTCTACTACTAATAATAATAATAATATTAATAATATTAGAGAATCTCACATTGAGAATGCAATTTCAAGTTTGCAAGGGTGTCAATAGGACACCCTGTTGCACCCCTGAAATAAGCATGTGTGCACATAAGGCGCACATACATGCCCTAAGGGCATGTATCTTCGCCACATGGCACTTTGAAAAATTCAAAAAATTTCATTTTTCAAAGAAATCGCAAATTACCACAGCCCAATTCCTTAAGCCGAAATCGCACAACTTGTGTGCTTCCTACGTTGCATTTGATAGAATTCACTTTTCGATGCCCCCAACTGCTCCCTTTTCACATGTAAGTTAGCATCATATGGCTAACTAATGAAGTCCGTATATGCACCTGTGTTGAATTATTCTGCTTGCTACTTTATTATTCAACTGTACGTGTGACCATATTAGTTCCTTAGCTTAGCCTGTGTGCCACCATTTTGTGTATTCCTTCTTGACCGCGAGCCTTACTCGCTCATCTGCCCCTCCCGCAGGAATAGAGAATTTCACTGTGACAGCAGTTTTCGTTTCTCGGCTTACTGTGGCCGAAACTAACAAGTCTCTTTATCAGTAATGTTCTCATGCACCAGAGACGCTGAAGCCTAGCTCCATGGCCTTGAGTAAAGATAGCGATGTATCCCTTGCAGGTGCAGATGCCTGCTGTATGATGGCATTGTTCGCTGGTCTGGGTTTCAGTAATTTTCCAGAAGGGGCATACCCCAATGAACTGTGTTGCATTATAATGTATTGCTGTGATGCAGAGAGTCAGTCCTCTCGTTCGCACTCCTAGGAGTGAGGTCGGACAGGGCCCTCTCATATGAGTGTTGTTTGGCCTAATAAAGACTTTGTTTATTCTTCTCCACTGTCCGGCTGACTTCCTATATAATTACTATAGGTGAGTGCGGTAAGTCACTCGGGTGGATTTGAGCCACGCTTATCAGATGGCGGCCGAATAGGGACCCCGCGATAAGGATCTTTCTCACCCGTAAGGGGGTAGCAGAAGACCGGGGACCCGCTGGTCGGCACGGTGGGCCCGGGTACCCATCTGATGCCGAGCTTGGTTCTCGCAGCGCTGCCCCACCCTGCTGATCGGGAGAGGTCCCGGTTCGGATCTTACGCCGGGGTCCAGAAGGCGGAACTCGAAGCTGACCGTGTTGGTCCTGGCAGCCGGAGGTGGAGAACGGTAGAGGTCGGTGCCGCCTACGGAAGGTGAGTGGTCCACCTGTGATTGTTTCAGGAACTGGAGTGTTCCGGGAGACTAGGGTGTCTCCAGAGGTTTGAGGAGCCGGTGTGCTCCTGGGGCTAGTGTGCTCCGGGGAACTCAGAGTGCGAGCAGGCACTCTGACAGACTTGACGAGGTTGGGGGGAACGTCTAGATATTGTTTGTAGTGATCCGACCGGGTGGTACTGTGGTGAAGGCGTGGCTCATTGCGGGCGGACTCCGATGCTTACCCTGAACTCCTAGAGTGGTGGTTCAGTGGAGGTGAGATCTGGGTCTCCCGTGGTAAAGTGCGCAGTGATCCATAGTGCGCGCGGGGAGCGGATTTGTTTCCCCATCCTCAGAACAGTTAGTGTACTGTTCGGTCTGCGGTAGGGTCCAGGTTCCCCAGGACTTGGTCGACGGGCCTTGTCCCATTTGGTAACACGTGTTTGGAGGTATTGTATATGTGTGTGCGTGATTTTCCCAGTGCATAATTATATGTGTATGTGAACGAGCTCGTGCTAAGTGATTCAAGGTAACGAAGTTTGTTGACAGAGAAGTGTTTTAAAAAGGCCGTGTTTTAGCAAGTTACGATGTTTTGGATGTTGTTGTCGACCCTCAGATACTAGACTGGCCGAGAGCCAACCTGCACCCCCTGAGGGCACTCCAAGCTTTGATATGTACGTCAAGCATGGATTGGTCCCGCTTTTGTTTGGTACTTTGTGGCACCGGTACACCGCTGACAATGTGGATTTACAATGGCCCTTGACGGGTTCTTTCGATGAGGCTAAGTTGGATTATTTACAGGACAAATTGTTCGCTAGGCGTAGCCGTCAAAGCATGTTTGATTCTTTAAGGGTGTGGTAGAAAGAAGCCAGGAAGCGAAAGTTGAGAGACGAGAAAGAGTCTTTTAAAAAGTCCGCGCAGACTATGGCACAGAAAGCGAGAGAACAGGTTGGGAATGAGAACGCGCTGCGTTTGGAGCGCGCAGATAGGCTTTGCAGGTTGAAAGAAAATAAAAGTTATGTAGTATGAGAGGATGACCCAGATGAGATGGAAGACATTTTGGATACCCGACCCCCTCCCCCTTACGCCCCACAGTCCTTGTATCCCTCCTTGCCAGCTCCGGTCCCCATTAGTGGGGTCCCAGGTCCATCAGCAGGTGCCCCTCAACCTAGCGCAGTTTCCTCGCCCCCGACACCTCTTGTTTCTTTACTTCAGACCACTTCACCTGCACCCTCCCAATTCTCTTTAGCACTCCCTACTGTTTCAGCTAGTACCACCCCCAGTCAGGAGATGTTAACGCCGAGCCGAGGCGCAGGGAGCGGACTATTCACACAGGTACGGAAGTTGCTTACGCGTTCCACAGTTGGTTTGGATGAGAAGAGTATAGTGGCTAATCAGGCATGCCAGTGGGCGAGGAATAATATTTACTCGTTTGAAGATATTTGGTCCACAATGAAGGATTTTGAGCCCTTGATGCAACAACACGCTTTGTGGCATATGTCGAATGTATTGATACCGCTATGGGAACAGGGGTATGGAGGTGTGGCTCCGGCGACTTTGCGAGACATACAGAGTGGAGCTTTCAGAATGAATACTGGGGTGAAGGAGGTGATGCGTAGTTTAAAAGCTCTACTACAGTATAGAAATGAATTGCCTTTTGCAGGTACGCCCCATTTTCCAGGTATACACCCAATGCGTGAAGTGCACCCTATTTTTCATCCCGAGATCCCAGAAATGGTAGATCCAGTTACGAAGGCTGTCACCAGGGACAGGATAGATGCACACTTCCAGGAACAATGGGTGTATACGCCATGGAAGAGAAGTGAGGTATTATCATTGAAGGCTCAGCTCCCAGATTCTAGGAAGAATCCGACTGCCTATTACAAAGAGCTAACGGAAGCTGCGTCTTCCACCGTAATGACTTTGGCAGATGTTGAATTGTTTTTTGGGCTTTTGGTCCCAGTTGATGTGTGGCGGCAGGTAAAAGGTACAGACCATTCGGAAGAGTTAGGAGGTACGTGGCAGGAATTACAGGACTGGGATAAGGAACGTAAGCCAGGAGAAAAGCCGAAAGCTGAGATTTTGGCCCTGCCGGGGCGCATAATAAAATACATGCATTCTCTCATTCCCCCGAAGAAGGTAGATTGGGACAAGTTGACGGCTTGTAAGCAGAAAAAGGATGAGGCAGTCTCGGACTTCTTTACGAGGTTTGAAGAAACGTTTATGGATTTTAGTGGGCAAGATGTGTCACAGGATGGAGGGTTGCGGCTTTTTGTCAATAGGTTTGTCATGAACTTATTGCCCGAAATTTCAGCGAGATTGCATGCGTCAGAGAGCACGTGGACAACGTCCTCTCCTTCGGGTATCCTCAGTATGGCACAGTATTATGAGCACAGAGAAAATGAGAGTAAGGACAAGCAGGAAAAGAAGGCTAAGGATTTGAAGACTAGGGTTTTGTTGCAGCAAGTGGCTAGAGGCAGAGGGAGAGGTGCGGCGCCGAGTCGTGGTGGCGGTTTTGGGAGAGGTGAGAGTAGGGAAAGGCTGGGACCGAATCAGTGCGCGAAGTGCAAGCAGGAGGGGCATTGGTGGAGGGATTTCCCACTGCTTCAGTCGAATGCCGGTCCAAGGCGAGGACGAGGAAGAGGTAGTGGTGATTATGGGAGACAGGTTGCACGGTCAGAAGGAGGCGGGAGACCGGGAGGCAATTACTTTGACAACAGTGCGGATAGACAACAGTTGCAGAGGGGCGGCGGTCAGTACTACAATGATGATTACTCAGTAGACGATCTGACAGGGTTCTCCCACAACTAGGACAGCGTAGGACAGAGCGAGGGACCAGTGCCTGTGGAAGTTGATCAAAGGGGACCCTATGTCGAGGCAGACTTATTGGGGTCTCAACAAAAATTTCTAGTGGATACGGGTGCAATGAAAAGTTCAGTGGCTCATTCTCGGGTCCCTGGGGCGGCTCTGTCTGGCAAGAATAACATCTCTGTGGGTTTTGCAGGTACCCCGGTGATTAGCCCCATTTCTAAACCCCTCACGTTAACGATTGGTCCTTTTACTGTTGATTCACCGTTCCTATTGACTTCGAATTGTGGAGAAAATTTGTTGGGCTTAGATCTTTTGAAGAGGTTGCACGCCACTATATATTGTTCCCCGGATGGTGTGTATCTTACGTTAGGCCCAAATGTCGCTCGCCCACTACAGTGTTTTTCCAAAGATGACCCATTACCACCTGAATTCCAAGGAATACCCGACAGTCTCTGGGCTGTAAATGACACCGATGTAGGCAAAATGGATATAGCCCCAGTGACAATAAGAGTAAAGGTGGGAGCGAAATTGCCCCGGGTTCCACAGTACAGGATTCCTAGGGAGGGAGAAAAGGCCTTGTTACAAATAATACAAGATTTGATTCGGTCTGGTGTAGTGGAAGAGACAGATTCGAACATATGTAACAGCCCTATTCTACCTATCCTTAAAAGACGATCGCCAGATGCTACAGATAATACTCCTGATGTATATAGGTTCGTGATTGATTTGCGTCACGTGAATAGAGTAGTGGAGCCACAATACCCGGTGGTCTCGGATATCACTACGATATTGACGATGATTCCCCCTTCTGCCAAATATTTCTCTGTTCTGGATCTGAAAAATGCTTTCTTCAGTATTCCAGTCCACGAGGACAGCCGTTATCTATTCGGATTCTCATTGGCTGGCCGAAGCTGCAGGTTTAAGAGGATTCCCCAGGGGTACACTGAAAGTCCAAGTATATATAGTCAGGCTCTGAAGGCACAATTGGATGAACTGGAACTTCCACCTGGCAACGTCATGTTACAGTATGTGGATGATATCCTGATAGCGTCGGACGACGAGACGGGTTGTCGGGATGCTACTGTTAAATTACTGCACCATTTGGCAAAAAGGGGGCATAAAGTGTCCCTTCCAAAGTTTCAATACTGTCGAACGGAGGTCACCTACCTCGGTCACCTCCTTTCGAAAGTGGGGAGGAGATTGACGCCAGAGCGCATAAAAGCTATCACTAACATGAAGGTACCTAACACGCAGCGAGAGGTGCGCGCGTTTCTGGGCATAACATCGTATTGTCGCCAGTGGATACCTAACTATGCGTTACTAACGAAACCCCTATTGTATCTGACTACCAAAGAAGTGCGCGAACCCCTACCCTGGACCCCTGCATGTCAAGAAGTGTTTGATTTACTAAAAGAGGCTTTATGTTCTACGCCCGTTCTTGGAACACCTGATTACCAGAAGCCTTTTGTTCTTTACGTACATGAGGCGGAAGGTTGCGCGTTGTCTGTTCTAACTCAGTGTTTTTGGGGGAAACAGAGACCCTGCGCTTATTTTTCCGCAATGCTTGACAATGTGGCAAGAGCACTGCCGAGTTGTCTGAGAGC
Organism: Lissotriton vulgaris; assembly: GCF_964263255.1. Taxonomy (NCBI): domain Eukaryota; kingdom Metazoa; phylum Chordata; class Amphibia; order Caudata; family Salamandridae; genus Lissotriton; species Lissotriton vulgaris. The sequence goes on along the minus strand of NC_141685.1, from coordinate 986,899,075 downwards.
CACGGCGGCTGCTGCGGTCTCTATAAGACAATCGGCAGGGCTCGTATTGGGGTCAGATCTCACAGTAATGGTACCGCATGCTGTGGACATTTTGCTAAACAGAACACAGACGCAGCACATAACTAGTGCTCGTCTTACCGGTTATGAGATGACTCTCTTTGCACCTCATGTGACGATCAAAAGGTGTGCTACATTGAATCCTGCCACATTGTTACCCATCCCCACAGATATAAAGGATGATGACATACATGACTGTCTGTTTAGGACAGAAGAAGAGACAAAGGGGAGGGTGGATCTGACAGACAAGCCCTTAGACGAACCGGACGGGGAGCTGTATGTGGATGGGTCTTGTTTCAAATTGCCAGATACATCGACAGCAGCATATGCAATAACAACGTTGCAGACAATAGTAGAGACATCTAGGATTCCTTACAATTCGGCCCAAGCGGCTGAGATAATAGCCTTATTGAGAGCATGTGAATTGAGTGAGGGACTGGACGTGAATATTTACACTGACAGCCAATACGCCTTTGGCGTGGCGCATAATTATGGGCGACTCTGGGCGGAACGGGGATTTCTGACTTCACACGGCCAATGCATACAACATGGCCCACTGATACTACGACTGTTAGCGGCACTGACGTTACCCAAAAGATTGGCTGTGATAAAGTGTAGCGCACACACAAGACAATAGTGGATGACGTAGGGCGAGGCAATGCCTTTGCAGACGAAACTGCAAAAGAGACTGCTCGGACAAAATTACCACGGATGTTTGTGGCAGGACCAGCTAGATGGGTCCCAGATGTTAATATGTTCTCAGATACTGTACAGAGTGTAAAAAATATACAAGAAAAAGTGACAGAAGATGAATTGAGGGCATGGAAGGATGGGCAGGGGCAATTGGATGCGGATGAATGTTGGACAGATGTGACCGATAAGAGACGATGGTTACTCCCAAATGCATATGTTCTCCCAGTAGTGACGATGGCTCACGGGCCTGCACATATTAGCGCGAAAGGCATATGCAAATTGTTGGACCCAGTGTGGAGCAATAAAAATATCTCCAAAGTGGCGACCCACTTGGTCCGACAGTGCATGGTGTGTTTGAGGCACAATCCTGGGAAGGGTACCCCTGTCCCAGCTGGAAATTTTGCACCTCCCTCTTTCCCTTTTGAAGTGATTCAGATGGACTATATTGAAATGGAGAGGGTCAACAACTTAAAATATGTTCTCGTGGTTGTATGTGCTTTTAGCAGGTGGGTGGAGGCTTTTCCAACTAAAGACTGCACGGCCATTTCTGCTGCAAAAATGTTGATAAAGGAGTATTTTTCTCGCTTCGGATTACCTAGGGTGATCTGGAGTGATAACGGTACGTCCTTTAATGCAGAATTAGTCAAACAAATATGTAAAGGCTTACAGATTTCCCAAAAATTCCACTCGGCCCTACACCCTCAGGCAGCGGGTCTTGTGGAACGGTTTAATGGAACGCTCAAACTGAAAATGGCCAAAATACAGGAGAGTACAAGTCTCCGTTGGCCAGATGCCCTTCCTTTAGCCTTGCTTTCTACGAGAGTAACAGTGAATTCGAAAACGGGCGTCTCCCCCTATGAAGTGATATTCGGCCGCCCGGCCAATATCTGGAGAGTGCCCAGGCCTAAGTGCTTCTCCGAAATTCAGTATCCTTTGTTGACAGACTACTTGTATGCTTTGACTAAAGATCTTCGTTCTATTCATCAGCAGGTAGCAGACACCCTGAAGCCGTTGCCGGAGGGGCCCGGACACTCCATCAACCCAGGCGATTGGGTCGTCGTCCGAAGATATCAACGGAAGTCCTGTCTGGAGCCCAGGTGGTCGGAGCCGCGTCAGGTGCTCCTCACGACGCGTACGGCGCTTCGGGTGGAAGGAAGGAAGGCGTGGACCCACGCCTCGCACGTGAAGAAGGTCCCGCTGCCGCTACCCTATGATCAATGGGTAAAAGAAGGCATTGCTGACGAGGAACACGAGCAAATACCCAGATATGTTCCCTTTTCGGATGCTTCACTGATTGGAGAAGAGCAAAGCGGAGTTGAGAATTCAGTGAGCTCTACTACTCCTGTTGCTACTAGTGAAGAGACATCAGAGAGTCCAGCATCTGCCATAGATACACCTGGTTTGTTCATTGATCCCGAAGTGCCAGGGAGCACTCGCTATAATCTGCGGCCCCGAAGAAAATAAATACGAGTGACAAATGTGATGGACTAAACACTGAATACGGAGATTTAGTGGTAGGGATGGACTTGTAAGAGCCCTGGTGTTTAGCCGAAGATTGTGTTCTATGAGACTATAGAGTGGTGCGGGGCCCGGATTAAGTGCTCCCCTGTTTTCAATTGCTGTGTGTTAAGCGACGTTGGAATAAGGTATGGACGGTAAAAGCCTGCCTGTGAGGCTTTGAAGGACACAGGGAGAAGATCCCTTTTTAGGGTTGAAGAACCCCTCTGGCCGGTTTTGCGGACTGTCTGGGACTATTTTTTTAGTAGAAGTGTTTTTCTTTTTTTATATTTTTGATATATTTTTGAACGTTCTTGAGAATGTATCCTTTTGGCCGCCCCATCTCTGATGAGGAGCAGCCCTTTGCGGCTCCTCCGAGACCCGTGCCTGATTCCCCTTGGTTGGCCCTTTCCCGGAAAGGAAAAATAGTGGTCATCATTGTTGTTTTAATTGCTTTTATAGTGACTCTTGGTATATTGTTTTTCCTGGATAAAGCCTACCCCGTTCATGTATTTGCACCCACACCTACTGCTGTTCCTGAACATAACATGATTACTGTGGATTATGGTGAACGAATGTTGAGGAAGGGTTACAAAGAAAATGTTTTTATTAAGACTTTGCACCATGCACATGCCACCACCAATTTGACCGACTGCTGGGTCTGTGGGCTTCTCCCTTCTGCCGCCTACAAGAAAGATAGATTCCTAGCACTTCCTTTGACTCCTGTGAATAGCTGTGTGGGGTGGTATACTCTCATAGGTCTGGTTAAATATTTTCAGCAGCCAGATTTCCTGACTCCTAGACTGCAGAATAGGGGGTCGACAATGATAATGCGAGTGCGACCTCTGCCTCCATCTTCCCTTGGACGTGTATATACTGACGGGCGTTTTGACCAGACATTTATAGAGACGTGTGAGAAAAAGTTGGGCCGGTTCCTGATACCAAATGATACTGACAAGGTTAGAGAAAGTTTCCTGAAATTGAATTCCTCACTGTCTTACAGACACCCCCCACAGGGAAATAACAGTGTCAAGTCTCTGATACCCCTGGCTGTGGTGGGTCCTTCACCATTTTTTTGTATAGAGGGAAGGGGCCCAATAAAGGTTGGTAATAGCTCCTGTAATGTGACTGCATTGATACGTTTGCCTCTTAGCCCCTCTTTGGTTACACCCCCCAGTATCTATTTTGTGTGTGGAGACAATGGATACTTATGGTTGCCCGAGGGTTGGGGTGGGGTGTGTTATTTAGCCATATGATTCCTCCTGTGTATGTGGCCCCTTCTGATTACCACAGAACTCATCGTAGATTTCCCAGTCCACAAGAGCAGCGTAAAATGAGGGAGCTTCAGGTAGATGACGTTGACCAGACAGACACTTCATACCAGCAATGGACTGATTTTTCTAAGGGCCTGATACCTTTCTGGGGTCCGATATTTAACAGTAGGGCCATTCGACGACTGTCCAGGGTAATGGAAAAGATAGTCCTTACTGAAGCTGACATTGCGACTAACATGTCCGTTGAGATTCAGGCTATGAGATTATTTACGATTCAAAATAGGATGGTGCTTGACGTCATCCTGGCAGATAGGGGCGGGGCCTGTCGCGTCATCGGGACGTCTTGTTGTGTGTATATTCCTGACTCAGCTCCGACTGTTAACTTGGCAGTACAGAAATTACATAGATTAGCGACTGAACTACATCAAGATAACGGGACATGGTCCTTACAGGGGTGGCTCTGGGGTGCCTTCTCCTCCTGGGGTTGGAAAATATTGATGGGTTTGGTTGGCGTGGTGAGCGTTATACTGACATGTTGCCTTTGTGTATATTGCCTCCCTCCATGTTGCTCAATGTGTGCTACGAATTTGCGTCCACAAAAGAAGATGTCGGGTCAATATGCCACTTCAATGATTACTGAAATTCCTGCTGATGCAAGTTGGTTGATGTTTATTTCAGAGGATGTTTTAGATTAAAAGAAAGAAAAATAATGTGTTCTGCCCCTAGAATGGATATGCCGGCACTACCTTTTGGCAAATAAATGTGGCCGCAGTTAGCCAATGATGCTAAAAGGAGGGTCTGATAGAATTCACTTTTCGATGCCCCCAACTGTTCCCTTTTCACATGTAAGTTAGCATCATATGGCTAACTAATGAAGTCTGTATATGCACCTGTGTTGAATTATTCTGCTTGCTACTTTATTATTCAACTGTACGTGTGACCATATTAGTTCCTTAGCTTAGCCTGTGTGCCACCATTTTGTGTATTCCTTCTTCACCGCGAGCCTTACTCGCTCATCTGCCCCTCCCGCAGGAATAGAGAATTTCACTGTGACAGCAGTTTTCGTTTCTCGGCTTACTGTGGCCGAAACTAACAAGTCTCTTTATCAGTAATGTTCTCATGCACCAGAGACGCTGAAGCCTAGCTCCATGGCCTTGAGTAAAGATAGCGATGTATCCCTTGCAGGTGCAGATGCCTGCTGTATGATGGCATTGTTCGCTGGTCTGGGTTTCAGTAATTTTCCAGAAGGGGCGTACCCCAATGAACTGTGTTGCATTATAATGTATTGCTGTGATGCAGAGAGTCAGTCCTCTCGTTCGCACTCCTAGGAGGGAGGTCGGACAGGGCCCTCTCATATGAGTGTTGTTTGGCCTAATAAAGACTTTGTTTATTCTTCTCCACTGTCCGGCTGACTTCCTATATAATTACTATAGGTGAGTGCGGTAAGTCACTCGGGTGGATTTGAGCCACGCTTATCACATTTAAAGAATCGCAATTTGGGATCCCTTAAATGCATTTGCAAAATAGGGAATCGCAAATATTGCGATTCCTTATTTTGCGAGTGGGTTTTTGTGTGTTACATTGCACACTGCCTAAATTGCGATCACAAACGCTGAAATTCTGCAAATTTCAGCGTTTGCAAACCCAATTTGGCTATACATATGGCCCCAAATGTACAAAATGTGAATTGCGATTCGGTATTTGAAAGGGGCGTGTTTTGGGCATCCTTTTCAAATACCAAATCCACGTATTACTGTTTTGCAACCGAATTCTAGTCGCAAAACAGTAATAATTTACCACCATTGGGAGCCCTTCCCCTTTAAGAATGTTGAAAAAATATTTTTAAGAGCAGGCAGTGGTCTTACGGACCACTGCCTACTCTTAAAAAATGAAACTTCAAAGTTAAAAAAATGTTTCTATTAAACGCAGCCCGTTTTCCTTTAAACAAAACAGGCTGCATTTAAAAAGAAAAGTTTGCGTTATTAAAAAGCAATCACAGTTGTAGTGGTCGCTGACCTCAGCAGGCCACCATCCCTGTGATGGCTGCGATTTTTAATGCCACATAAATTGCGACCTACCTTATTAACATTCATGAAGCAGGTTAATTTGAGACCCATGAGGAATCGCTATTTCAAAGACGTACATTTTCTTACATCATGAATTGTGATTTCGTATTTGCGATTCAGTGTGAGAATCAAATTAGTAAACTCAGTTCTAGAGTTTTGTACATCTGGGGCCTTATTAAGCACGACTGCGCCGGCACTAGTTGTCGCTGTGTGCCAGAGTATGCACCCGATGGCATTACAGAGGGTTGGTTTGTAATGCGCCGTGATGTTGGCGCAGACTTTGAGCTCTGTGTTTATGTGTGTTTGCATCTGTGCGCATATTGTATTAGCACACAGACGCAAATGCATATAAACACAAGCATACTCTGGCGCACAGCGACAACTAGCACTTGCACGGTCATGCTTAATACGGCCCCTGAATCCTGGTTCCTCAGTGTCAAGAAACTACAGTGTACGAGTGCTTAACAAATACCAATTAACATAGCATTATTTCTATTTCTGTTGCTAGGTTGTAAAAAGGGTTCATGGAATGCTTTAATATTAATTGTAATTGTAGCTGTATGTGAGGTATTACTAGTTGACATACACTTTCTACTAGTTAGCAGAATTAGAAAGTGAATGCAGCGTCTATAATGCAATGCCACAAAGCCAAGGAAACTGAGGAAGATTGGCTTATGGCTGCTGGGACATAGTTGCAGGGCGGGGTTTGATTGATAAATAGCACGTTAAAAAATGACATTGACCCAGCCATATGCAAATTATTCTTGACCCAGCTACAATAGGAACCGTCCAGCCTAAACTGGTAACCAAGCTACACCCGACTATAGAGGCCCAATCAGACCAAACCTGTCTTGGGTTGTTTGTGTTCCTGTTCAGAGGCTACTTGGTAGTGTGGGCGGGACTGTTCCTATTGGAGTGAGACCACGACTGATTTGCATTCTGCTGGGTATAATCTGAGGTGATAAGGTGGACCAAAATATAATGGGCTGGAGTACTGCCCCGAGCGATTGTCAGTGTTTAGACCTACTGTCTGTCGTTTCTGTCACCATCTATCGAGGAGTTCCCTATCCATCCCTCTCTCCCACTTCTCAGGGACAGTGCAAACCAATTTTTGAAAATCACTACATAGGAATTACCACAACATTAACTACACTGTAGTGACACCACTATGCAAGCACAGCTACATTGGTACTCACTACATTGACGTACCACTACAGACACCATTAAGTTTAAATGTACCGCTACATTGAATGGACTAAATTAACATACTACTGCATAATTCCCACTACTTCAACCTAGCTTTACATCAACTCCATTGCATTGACTTACCATTACACAGAGTCCGCGACATAAGCATGCCACTACCCAGACATTACTAGATCTTCAGTCACTACAACTTCGATTCCACAACATTAATAAACACCTACATACGGCTTAAGTTAATGTTGCCTTCTGGTTGGTCCTGTGTCGTAAGCTCCAATAAGGTGACAGCATTAGAAGGAAGTGAAGTTTAGGAGAAGCGATGAGGCAGTTTCCATCGAGAGACGTGAGAGGAGAATATGGCACGTCAAGCTCCTTGCATCTATAGGCCTATATATTCAATGAGCCCAGCATTATAAAGACATTCTTGAGCACTACAAGCTTCCACCTCTATGTTAACTCCTTGCTACACTACATTCACTACTACATCAACATGCACATATATAAAGACTACAACACCACCAATACAGAGACTCCACCACATCAGCATTCCACTGCATAGACCATTACGCTGACACTGTGCGGGTAAGGATAAGCATTGCTTAATTTGTAAAAGAAAGAGAGTCGGTGCTCGAAGCTCTGCTCAGAAGCCCATGACTGGAGCAAATAAACATTTACGTGCCGAATGCCAATGCTGGTAGTCCTAAATCCACCTCATGCCTCATTACTCTAGTACCAGCCACTCCTTGTCCCTTTATAGCACTCTTTGGGGTTCCTGGTTCATACCTGTGTGGCAGCTTTGCTGTCTTTCTCTCTCAAGCTCTATCTTTCTGATCGGTGTGTTTAGGGATATGATAGGGATAAGTTTAGAGCAGTTGTGTGTCACTGTCCCTGGATTTACTTCACTTTCTCTGCTCTGGACCGATCTGGTAGGTTAGTCCACCATTCCATCTCCCGGAAAGCTCTAACACGGAGACTGGTGGATTATAGTCTGAGTCCTTTTCGGTAAGGGGGCACATTCCTGAAAATTTGCCAGGCCCTCATATGAGCACGGATTCAGATATTAATTCACTTCAGGCTATGGCAGAAGCGATTAATAAGATTCAGAAGGAGTTTGAGATGGCTGTCGTAGAGCAAAGCTTTTTGTTTAACTAGATGAATCTCTTAGTATTGAACCCACATGCAGAGAGGGTTGAGAATCCCCCTATGGTGGTGGGAGAAAATATTCAATTGGATTCAAATTCCAGGTATGGTTTACCTTGATTAATAGGTGTCTCCGTTTTGGCATTACCTGATGTACAGGAGGGCCTTAAAAAGTTCAATCTTTCCTTGCTCAGTGCACACTCCTTTTTTTAAATCAACCTCATCTGTTCCAAACAGATTTGGCTACGATTACATTTATACTCTCTCACTTGTTTTTAGTGGTGGCTCCTCCGCTATGTGGGAGGAGCGTCGCACCCTCACTGCTTTTAAGCAGTGCAATGAAGAAGCATAAAATGATAATAACTTTTAAGTTATTATCATTTTATGCTTTGCGCTGCTTTGCGGGCGGGTGGATGACCGGGGCTGCTCTGCTCTTGGAGCAGTGCAGGGGAGGAGTGGTTTGCCCTCTCCTAAGTGCTCAATGACCGTTTGGTCGATACTCTCGGACCACCCAAATCAGTCATGCTCACTTTCCCCTTTCTCCATGCAGGCTGCATTATGGCCTGCGTGTAGAACAAGCCCAGGCTCTCACGCTTCTCATGCTCTCAGCGTCCAACCAGGACGCTCAAAACCAATCACAACAGTGTTGTGATTTGTCAGGAGAGCCTGGGGGCCTACTAGTCACAAAGGTGCCTTGCAGCGTTGTGATTGGTTAGTGGCGCCTGGCTGTGCTTCCGTCTGAAGAGCAGCAGGGCAGATGCGGGACCCGGCACAATGGTAAGTTTATTTTATTTGTAATTTCAACAAAAAAAATATGCGCGACCCTTTTCATTCTTACGAAGGCCTTGCAGAAATCTATCGTTGTATGGATTCACGATTCCCCGGCAGGAGGGCATTTGGGAATCAAATCATCAAGACTTAGGAGCTAGTATAATGTAATTCTGGTGGCCTTTGTTGCGAAAAGATCTCATATAGATTCTCAAAAGCTGTGCAGTTTGTGCCCAATCCAAGAGTGAACATTGGAACTCAGGAGGAGTGTTGAAACTGTTATCCATTCCTTCTTGACCATGGGCAAATATTTCTATGGTTTTCGTTGTTGGTCTGCCACCATCTCAAGGCTACTCTACAGTCTTGGTGGACTATTTTAATAAGCTGGGAATTGGTTCAGCATTTCTTGACACAGATCGTGTGATTACATGGGCTCCCAGATATTATCATTCCAGATAGGGAATCCAGTACATAGCTACATTTTGGAGGAACCTGCTACAATATTTGAGTACTGTGAAATACAAGTCAACCAGTAACCACACACAAACTGATGGCCAGACGAGATACTCAACCAGTCCGTGGAATAATATTTGCAATGTTTTATATTAGAACATCCTTAGGATTTAGCTTTCTAGGTTCCTTTAGCTGAATTGCCCTATAACAACTGTCTACATAGTGCTTTGGTGTAGACACCTTTCTTTTGCACTTTAAGCTTCATACTAGGAGAAAGTATTCTCAGTGCTCAATTTGCAAAAAAAATAAGTGGCAAGGCCCAAGTCAATAGGCCACTGCAGCTTGCACCACCCATTGCCCCTGCCAGCGCTGCCAATGACAGTACCAATACAACTACTAACCATCACACTCCTACAAGTGTGACAATTCAGGCTATTCCTGGCACCCAACACTATAAGAATGACTTAGGCAGCAGGTATTAGTGCTTTTTAATGTATATTCAGGGCCACTGGAATTATATGGCAGGGGCGGGTCAAATTATGCCGCAGAGTTGTGTAAATTATGCAGCAAGAAAAGAAAAATAATGCTGCACATTTTATGATAATATTAATTCATTCTTTTGTAATTTTGAAGCTTTTTAACACTGGTTATTAGTTGTGCCTCATTAGTAACAGTTTGACACACAAATATAGCAATAAATTACAGAAAGATAACCAGTCAACCTTTGTAAAGGGCCTCCCACAGTGCGGCATCATGTGTTGCTGTATTTTAACAAACTTTTGAACCGTTTGAGCTAGAAACAAATTTTTGTTTTGTTAAAATCTGCAGATTATGCGACATATGATGGATTATGTGGCAAATTATGCGGAAATCGCTACTGCTGCACAATCGCATAAGTCCAGTGGCCCTGTGTATATTGAATTAATAAACTACTGTTGTTGGGCTCATTTCTAAATTGGACAGACAGCACCACCTTTTGGCAGGTTGTCATAAGTGCTGTGTTGCCAGTTAAGTGCCGTGCTGTGCACCGGAAACCACCAGCTCAAATTAAGCAGTTATCAAATATTATGTTACGGCATTACTCAGCTTTATCAGATGCACAGATCATCTAGTGCACATTGTATTATGGACAAAGCAAACTACAAGAGACTTTTTGATCGTCATAGAGGATATGTCCTTTATTGTAAGATGGGGATAAAGTATGGCTCTTTACCAAACACACCTCCATTCCAGGGCCCCATCCCAAGTATTCACCCCTATTTGTAGACTCTTCTCAGATCAAACAGTGGGTAGGGGCTTACGCTTTCCACATGGTCTTACCTCGTAGATGGAAGATCCATCCTTTAGTACATGTATCCCAAATCAAGGTTACTATACTAGTACCATCTTAAGCTCCACCACTGGCTCTTGTAGATCGGTCATGAATATGAGTCTGAGATGATTTTAGACTCCAGAATACACCAAAAGAGCCTCCAGTATCATGTAGCTTGGAAGGGGTATGACGCTTTAAAGAGGTCTTGGAAACCAGCGTCTTTTTACATGCCTCCAGATTGGTAAAATCACTTCATATTAGGCACCCTGTTGAACTTGGCCCTTGTGGCTGGTTCACCCCTGAACATTTTGCCTTTTAATATTACATAATGGTAGTGATTTCTGGTCTCTGCGCACTTTAGCACTGTGGCCCAGTGTAAAGTGCGTGTGCTCTCTGAGTGCATGTGGTGAGATTGGCCTGCCCTCCCATTGGAATGCATGGGGAATATGTGTGTCCATGGCAGTTCCTAATGTGTGGGGAGTGCAGGGTCAAGTTTGGTATGTGCAAACTCATGAGATTAAATGTTGCGCGATGACGTGCGCAGATTTATTGTGTCTAGTGGAGAAGTGCCACTTTTAGAAGTAGGCATGTCTGTTCAGTGAATGTCAATTGACTGTCTGGCTTGTGATTGGCTGGAGCTGGCTGGTGTGCTTGGCTCCAGGAGTCAGGATGGGTCTGCCCGGTGGTGAATGGAGAGAACTGCATGTAGATGGCAGGGAGGAGTTGCACCTGGGCTCTGAATAGGGCTGGGCCTTCCCTCCACAATGCTGGCTCCACCCCCTGTGGTGCGTCTGATGTCCCTGGCCTTTCCTGTGAATAGGGAGAGGGGCTGAGCAAAACAAATTGCTCCAGAACCAGTTGCATCTGGTTCGCCCCTTGCCTGCACCTTTGGAGACAAAGGATTTCTGTGTATAAAAGAGGGGCTGTGATCCCATGAAAATGTTCTTGTTCCTGACTTGAATCTACCAGGGGCGTGCTGCTGCTGGGGCCCAGGGGAAGGCTTGCCTCCCTGGGCCATGCCCAGCCCCTGGATGCCCTGCCCTGCCCTGCCCCTGGATGCCCTGCCCTGCCCCTGGATACTGGAGGACTTCTTTGGGACCCTTTTTGCTTTAGGGGTCATTCCTTGAAGGCTTGGTGGTTTCTGTGCTCCCAGCGCCTCATGAGTGCTCTATCTTGATTTATGGGCAGAGCGCTGTCATTTTCCTAGGAGGAAGCGCTCCTGCTCCTTTACTCGCAGCACCCACCCAGATTATGGCCGCTTATTTGTTTATTTATTTAAGCAGGTGCCCACCCCGCAATGTATTTCTGATCCAGAGGGAGCCTACCCCTCATTGTCCCCCGAGATCGATTCGCCGTCCGCGGCCCGCCTGGTTTTGGGCAGGTCTGCCAGATGGAAGGGGAAGTGCGGCCAGAAGCTGGTGCTGCGAGGGGAGAATGGGAGCCTACCTCGCCTCCCCGAATGGCCATGAGGAGTCCCGGGTCCCAGGAGGGTGCCCGGGTGAAGAGCGAATTCAGCCGCTAGCAAGGCTCTCGAGTGGAAGAGAGAGCCCAGCTTGCTGCCTTGAGGACATCCGCCGTGGCCCCCGTGAGCGAGGGAGAGCCCCAGCAGACTCCCAGAAGAAGACAGCGTCCCCCGCCGCCTCTGGAGAGCAGCCAGTGAGTAGAACCGCCCGGAGGGTGGGGGAGAGTGCCCGAGTGATTTTCGCGCAGCACTGAGCGGCCCCGCTTGACAGTGGGCCGCTCCATCCTGCCTCCCCTGTCTGCGTGCCAGAGAAGGCACCACATGGGATTCCTTCTTTCCGAGCAGCCCCCGCTTGATAGTGGGGCTGCTCAGCGATGGGGGCATAATGATTTTAGGAGCCAGTGCGCTCCACCATTGGCGCAGATTTGTTCTAGGAGCCCGTGTGCTCCGGGGGGCATGTGTATTTTAGGGCCCCGTGTGGCTCCAACCCTTTATGGAGCAGAGTGATTCCTAGAGCCCGAGTGGCTCTCCCATGTTTTTGGCCCCAGTACTTTTAGAGCCTAGAGGGCTTCAACGCTGGGCGTCATGATTTCCAGAGCCAGAGGGCTCCAGTATTTGGCGCAGTCTGTCCTAAGGGCCAGTGAGGGCCCATGCCGCAGTTTTTGCTTTTACAGCTGGCCAGCAAGTAGTGTATATATAGGGGGGTTTAAGCAAGTAGTGGGCAGCTGCGCCGTTTAGGTTCTTTCTTTCAGGGCACATGTACTTTGTGAATCTTGGAGTGAGACGCACTCCTTCACCCTACCTTGGCCTTCCACAGCTGCACAGCATTTAGTGCCAGCTGCGGCGTTTAGGCCCCAGTTCATTGTTCTCAGCTGCCCAGCAAGTAGTGGGCAGCTGCAACATTTAGGTTTTGGTGCAGTGGCGCAACCTTGACTTTTGCTGCCCAGGCAGCAGCCCTGACTCTCTAGACATAGGACATTTGAGCCCCCTTGTTAGATGGCCAGTTGGCTAGGGGGATGGTTACTTTTATAGGCCGCCAAGCCCTAATGTGATTTATGTGCTAATGCTTTTGGGTGCTAGGAAATGTATTGTGTATAGTATGTTTTGCGCACCCTGTTTGATACCTCTAGATATGGTTTATGCATAGGAGGTTGTTTTACCTGTTTAGATTTGTGTTAGGGAGATTATACTTCCCTGTGTGATTTACGCCCCTAGTGTAATTTTTAGTTAGGTGGTTAGGGTATTTAGACTTGCGGGATACTGTGCCTGTTATGATTCATAATACAGGTTGGCGCTGAGTATAGTGTCTGTCAGTGATTACTGGCTGTGTTCTAAGTTCATACATTCTTTTACTATTTCTTTACCAAGTTCAGTCCGTGATAATTCTGACAGTGGCCCACGTGGCCCTGTCATGTGTAAATAATACCTTGTACATATCGCCCGTGCCAGTGGGCACAATATATATTGTGTGATTACTATCTGATGTGTTTTAAGACTACAAAGGCTATTTTTGAAATAACCTTGTGTGGAGTTCCTTTTGTGGGGAGCCTGGGATGTTGTTGCTGGTGGGTGCGTGCGCAAATGCTTTACACATTGCCTCCGGGTTAAGCCTTACTGCTCGTGTCACATTGCCAAGGGGGTGAGCAGGGTTTATTCTTGGCGTGTAACTCCCTTGCCCTGACTAGAGTGGTGGTTTCTGCTTGGCTTTGGCGCAAGCCTCCGCCAACTAGAAATCCCATTTCTAACACACCCCTATAAAGAAAAGACAGCAAAAGAGGGGAAAATAATCTCAGACGTACTGTCAGGTTTTCATCAAGGGAAAAACAGGGAAAGAAACTAAAGTGCAAGACTGATTCTGACAGCGTGAGGTATATGAAAAACGGGGAAGGATATGGGGCCGCAAAGTACTGGCTCTTGGTGGCTGGCTCACAAGAAGACACAGAGGGTTTAGAAAAGACAGTTCCAGGTCAGGGCCAGTAGAAGGAGCACAGCTCCTCCTGTTCACTATAAAAACGCTAAGAACTAGGAAGATGGTGCCTGGCAGCCTTCCATTTATTGTATGACTCCCGCTCTTGCTTAGTTTGTCCCTGCTTAGAGTTTCTTCCATATTTGCAGTTTTGTTCCCTTCCACAGTATGTGTTTCACTGTACTCTGGTTGCCTTACCTCTATACTTAAATATTGACATTTTGAGCTTACCAGCTCCTGCATATGTAAGCTTATTACATCTGTTATTGGCGACCTTTGTTGGAGCCACCATGTTCTTATTGGAATCAATCCCATGCGTGCAAATCCACTTTTAGAGCTTCATGGGCGATTCATCAACAGATCTACACTTCTTGTCTGTAAAGTTTCCAGGCACATCTGTGATGAGGTTGTGCCTTTCAATTCGAATCACTTTGTGCTGAACTACGATTCTATCTCAAGTGAAATGCAAGAGAGGATGTGTTCAGGCCTCAATGTGTACATCACAGACGAACGGTAAGTGAGCATTGTGTTTTGTTCATGCCATGCACGCATCACAATCATTTGGTGGTGCATCTCTGCATAGTGGCGGCACCCCCACCTCCTGGATCCCACAAACTCAGACGACCACTTAATTTCACCTTTATGGAAGAATTGAGACTTCAGTTTATTAGACAATTTTTAACCCACTAGCAATCCTTCAACCACCATTCCTTTCTTTATCCAATGAGCCTGTGCCTGCCTTCCCATGGCAACAAGCACTATGCCCTTTGTTTAGTGTTGGGCAGTCAGCTCAGGTCACCTATTACCTTGGGTGTAACCATTCCCTCCTATTCCCGGCAAGCTTCTGCTTCTAGCCCAGCCAGATGACCTTTCCCTTCCGGCGTAACCATAGCATTCCTTTTGGGCAAGCTTCTGCTTCCAGCCCAACCGGGTGACCTTTCACTTCTGGTGCAACACACATTTCCTTCTGAGTAAGCATCTGCTTCCAACCCAGACGGGTGACCTTTCACTTCCAACGTAACCAGATTTTTCTTTCCGGGCAAGCATCTGCTTCAAGTCCACCAGATGACCATTAATTTCGGGTGTAACTATTCATTTCCCCCTGGCAAGGGTCTGCTTCCAGCCCATTAATGGATTGATATCCTGGATGAAAGTTTCCCCCCTTTCTTGCAAGATGACCCGGTCACCTGTCCACTACTTCGTCTGGGCCGCAGACTCTGCCCTTGATTGTTTTCTTCCGGTTCAACCTATTAGGCCATTGTGATAACCTGCCAGTACCACCTGGGTCCTGACCATTACCTGTTTGCGGCCTGTTCCCACTCTGGCCACCTGTCATTTTTCCTTGGGATTGCATTGTAAGACCTTCCATGCCTAGCCAGGGGCTTCCGTGCTGGTCAGGCCCCCCTCAGCCATAGGTGCGCCTCAGTTCTTCAAATCTACATACAACCCCTTGCATTCAATGTCATCTTTATGGTTCGTAAAAATCCATCCATCCCAATATCCGACAGGTGCACCCCATCCAGACTGTATTTATCTGGTTGTCACAAATTAATTAAACTATGCTGGATCCCAATAAGCCCGTCCCTAGCAAGAATTTGGCCATGAGGCTTTTTAGTCTCCTGCACAACTCTGTACCCCCTTTAGATTGACCTCCTGGGAATGACCTCAGACCAAACTACTTCCGTGGCATCCCTGGTCAGTGAGGTATTCCTTCACAGTCTGAAACAAGTTTCCCTACCCATAGCGGAGAGATCATTACCACCCAAGTGGATGATCAAAACATCAGGGTTTCTTGCAAGAGTACGGCATGCCAGAATGACACTTGACAATTCTCTCCATTGCAACCTTGGCTTCTCAAACCATTCCACCCTTGTGCGTTGAAACAGAAATGCTGGAATTCCCCCCATTGCTGCCAGCTCTTTTCACCGCCCTGGATACGTAAGAGTGCCCGTGACCCACACGGGTTTGCACTCTATGGAGAGAACACAAAACACAGACAGGGGGAGTGAAGTATGAGCCCATTGTAATGAGTTTATTACACTTGTCAGACGTTCTTTCAGCATACATCATCGCGCCAAAGTCAACATAAAGTCCCTCCACGAATAGCCATCCTAGTCGGCTATTACTTGGCAGTTTTTTGTGAGTATATTTATCCGGAACCTATCAGATCCTCATCTCCCTATTTTTTTGTTTCAAAACGTTTTTATTGGCATTTAAAAGTGAAAGCAATAAAGTAAACACATCATAATATTTAGTGCAGTAATATGCAGACATTGCAAGGCAACACAGAAAGAGTGAGAGCGAGAATTCGTATACCTCATATTATCACAGTCCGTGTTAGCGTAGCGGGCCTAGGCACTCAGGTGACATCGCTTTACACATTCCTTTCTTATCATACCAGTGGTAAACGACAGTGGCAGCTGCACAAATCTCTATTACTAGCATCTTAGAGTTCCAATCGTTTAGCAGTGGTGGCATGATGCCTCAGGACAAAAGCACTGTCTAATAGTTTTGCATTTTTTCTCTAATAAACATGCCTAGATTGAGTTACAATGTCATTAATGTATGCATGTACTGGAAATTATGAACAATAAAAGATAAAAAAAGGAAAACAAAGACAAGATGTATAGACAAAGAAGGGAAAGGGGATAGAGGGAAAGATGGGGTGGTGTGTGGCAGGGGGGGTTGGGGGTGCCTTGGTATATTTCCGAGTCTTTTCACACCGCTGGAGAACACTACTCTAGCTATAGCAGACATTGCCTCTGACGACATGCGCGGGGGGGGGGGGGGGGGGGTCGAGGGCGTCAGCATCGACCAGTGTGCCGAAAAGGGAGATATCTAAGTCTTGAAGCATATCTGGGGGTATTGTACTGAGTGACTAGTCAGTGGGGTTCCAAAAGCCCTCCGGGTCAATGGGGTGTACTGCGTCATCAAAAAGCTGTAGGGCTCGGCGTCTTGGTGGTTGCAGTCTAGCATTTTCTAGTTGTCCCAGGTGTTCCACCAGCGGTTTACACAGCTTCGTGAATTTGGCGGTTCTGTTTTTTTCGTATATAGGACGACAGTCTGCTTTGCGGCTCCTAGCATGTGATCCCCCTATTTTGTTATTGCAATTGCAGACAGTGCATCCCGGAAGGCTGTTTTGGCTGCCCCAATGGGAAATTAATGTCTGTTAAAAGTGTTGCCGCCAGAGCTCCGCTATCTCAACTCCTGCAGACAAAACCTTTCTAAACTGAAATATTGTCAAAGGTGTCCCATCTTTGAGGATCAGAAGGTATGCCTCACCTTCGACCCCTGCCTGTTCCTTCAGGTACCATGACACCGGGCAATATGAACTGTCTCCTTCCATATTTTTCAGTGTACTAATCTGTCCTCTGCCCATCTGATCTGTTTTAGATTGCCTGACTCGTAAGGCCACGTTGTGCAGGCCCAAACAGATATCGTTACCCATAAGGGCCCTTTTGCTTTTGTCATCTTAGGGTCTGGCCACCAGCTCGCAAACCTGGAAAGTCCCAAAAAGGCAAGTGAAAAAGTTCTACTAAATAGGATAGTCTCAAAGTGTGAGTGGCACACTAAGGGTTGATGGTCAATGAATACTTTTAGCGTTAGAAAATCTATTAGAGACCTGGTATTCTGTTTCTTATTTTCAAATTTAGCCCATCCTTTCAAGGGTTGACTGAAAACAAGTCCCTTTTTAGGGTCCTCCAAACCCTTTAGCTTTGCATTATATGCTATTGCTGCCAGATACTCTGCGACCCAAGACCTGGATTTCCTTGCACCCCCTGCCCATACAACAAACAGTTTGACCCACACCACCAATGCCTCAAAATCATCTGCTGCACTAAAAAACCCAGATGTAATGTCAGCAAAAGTCTCCATGTAACGCCGATAGTGTTGCTGTGCTCCAACATCTAGACCCTTTTCCGCCATGCTCTGTAGTTGGAGTTCTAGCACATTAGTTCCCAGAACTCCTCCTTGAAGGGCATCATACCCTGTTGTGAGAAAGTGGCTCTATATATACTGGACCAAAGTAAGGTACAGTGTGTATAGAGGATACCAACCCAAGAGGTATAACAGAGGTTAAAGTCAGGGCTGACCTTATTCTCAGAAGCGGTAGCTTGGTCGAGCAGTAAGGCAGTACCAGAGGACAGTGTAAAGCATTTGTTGTACACACTTAGTCAGCAAAACGTTTCACACACTCAAAGACTGAACTCCAGGCCAATTGTTTTTATATCAAAAGATATAATTGTTTTATTTTTAGAACCAACAGGTATCAAAATATATTTTTCTCATTTATGAGTGATCTCAGGTAATTACTTTGCAGAAAAGAAATAACTTTATAAACACAACAGGCACAGGGGTTGCAGCAGGCAACACAATTCTAAACACAATCTAACATTGAGCTCAAAGGGTTTTTCTACAAAAAATGCAGTTGATTACTATGTAAATTACTTTTGTAATTCCAGGACTGGATCCTAAATTCAGTCCTGGGGTCTAAGCTGAAAACAGTTTAGTAAAAACGTTTTGGTTATTGCAATGATTTTTAAGGAATATAAAGGTATTTCAAAGTTCACACTTAGAAACTTTTCAGTGAAAATCTAGCAATGTTATCCAATGGGAGAAAATTCAGGTTACAGGTAAAGTACGTTCTCGTTACTTTTGTAATCCAGTACTGCGCTCCTAGGTCCAGCACTGGGATCTCTACTAAAGACAGGTAAGTAATTACATTTCAGTAGTAGGTACGATTTTTAAGAAATATTTCAAGTTTTCAAAAGTAGACAGAAGAAATTTCATAGAAAAGCAGACAATGGATTCACATGGAGAAAATTCATTTTACTAGTAAACCCTGTTAGGATTACTTTTGCGGTTCAGTACTGGACTGCAAGGTACAGTACTGGCTTCTCTCCTGATCACAGGTGAGTACTTCGGAATTCGGTATTCGGTTGATTTTATAGGAATATTTCAGAGTTTCAAAACTTCACACTTAAGATTTTTCGAGTCAAACCAGTCAATGTTATCCTATGGCAGGAAAGTGAGTTATCGGTTTCCAGGTGAGGTCTCGACCAGTGAAGTTAAGGTTCTGGGCATAGACTCAGGGGTCCCCCAGGGTCAGGTAGGTACAGTTGGTACACCCTCAGCGGCACAGGGGCAGCCGGGTGCAGAGGTAGTTAGGCCCAATGTTATCCAGTGGAGGGGAGGGAGCTTTCGGTTGGTGGCTGCAAGCAAGCAGGCCACGTGGCTGTGGGAGCTGAGCTCCTGGTCACCTACTCAGGGCAAGTGTGGAAGTAGAGTAGGGTAGTAGCTGCACTTCCAGCGACACTAGGGCGGCTGGGTGCAGGGTGCTTTTGAGCCATCAGGCGCCCAATGTTATTCAATGGAAAAGGTAAAAAGGGAACAAAGGCTGCATACTCGGGGACGGAGATTCTTCAGGTGCAACCACCACTCGAAAGGTAAGTTGGGATCTTGGAGAAGAGGTAGGTACCCCAAAGGAGGGCACAGGGGGCCTCAGGGCACCGGGTGCAGGGGTGTCTTTGGGTGTCGGGAATCTTACCCTCGGCTGGTCGCGGTTGGTGGGGTCCCTGGTTCTGGGGCTGCAGGCGTTTTCTGGTCCGTCGAGGAGGGTCTTTAGGCACTGGACTTCGGGTCCCAGTTGCCGGGGGGACACCCTTGTGGTCTTGGATCACTCGGGCAAGGGCCGGGCTCTGCGGGTGCAGAGTGGGTTGGTCTTGTGCTTCCTGGCTGGCACCAGGGCTATGGTTGTTGAAGCAGAGCCTCTGCTTACGGGAGTCCCAGTCTTTAAGAGGGTCAAGGCAGGCAGGTCCTCCGGGGGTCCCAAGGTTGCTGTCCGCAGGAGTCGCAGGGATTAAGCAGGAGCAGGTTCCAGTAGGGCTGGGGCCAAGTCAGTTGGGGTTGTCCTGTTCTTAGCAGCTGCACGGCGGGTCTTCTTCTTCTTGATCTTCTTTTTTCTTTTCCTATCGGGAGCTGAGGAAGGAAGGTTCAGGGAGCCCCTAAATACTGAATTTAGGGGCGTTACAGGTAGGACAAGGGCAGGGACCAATGGGTCCCTGTCCTGGGGTGGGTACAACCCCTAGTCTGTAACTCTCCTGTGGGAGGGGGACAGGAGCCTAGCTGTGATTGGGCAGGGCTCCCCATCTTCACGATGGCCGGAGCCCGGGGTCCTGCTTCACCTCACCTCTCCCACCTGAGGGGTGGGGTTGGCACAGGCTGGCACACCCCCCTTCCTGACGTTGGGTTTCCCTCCAGAATGGGGGTCAGAACCGGTGGGGGCCAGTTGCTGGGTACAGCAAATGGTCTGGAGAAGCTCACAGAGGCGGCATGCCTTTGAGCTTCCCCCTGCCCATCCTGGGGAAGGAGATCTAGCACCTCTCCCAGGATGTGCATTGTTGCAGACCCAGGAGAGTGGGGGCTCTCCACCCAGGGGTCCAGCAACATGTCTGCTGTGGGGCAGCCTAGGCAGCCTCTCAGTCCAGACGGGGATTGTAGGTTAGGTTTCAGGGGGCATCTCTAAGATGCCCTCTGGTGCATTTTACATTAAATCTCACACTGGCATCAGTGCGGGTTGAATGTGCTGAGAAATTTGATACCAAACTTCTCAGTCTTCAGTGGGGCCATCATGGTGCTGTGGAGTTCGTAATTGCAAACAAAACAGGTGATGGACAGAATGTGGATCAATGTCACACATTCACCCCAGTCCAAAGATCTGGGCCCAAATCCATCGTTTTTTTGCACTCCACACCACCCTGGGTTAGACAATGGCGATATGCAAATCAGCTCTGACCCTGTGCCCCATGGGAACAGTTCAGTCCGAACTACAAAAGCCATGTCCTTCCCAGAACGGAATCAAGCATCCGAGGACCGGACCGGTTTCGAGGTAACAACTCTCATCAGCCCGGCTAGCTTGACTCCAGTGGTGTGGAGTGCCTGGGACCCACGTCTGAGCATCCCCAGCGCACTTATGGCGGCAATTGCAAACAAAACAGGTGATGGACAGAATGTGGATCAATGTCACACATTCACCCCAGTCCAAAGATCTGGGCCCAAATCCATCGTTTTTTTGCACTCCACACCACCCTGGGTTAGACAATGGCGATATGCAAATCAGCTCTGACCCTGTGCCCCATGGGAACAGTCCAGTCCGAACTACAAAAGCCATGTCCTTCCCAGAACGGAATCAAGCATCCGAGGACCGAACCGGTTTCGAGGTAACACCTCTCATCAGGTTGACTCCAGTGGTGTGGAGTGCCTGGGACCCACGTCTGAGCATCCCCAGCGCACTTATGGCGGCAATTGCAAACAAAACAGGGGATGGACAGAATGTGGATCAATGTCACACATTCACCCCAGTCCAAAGATCTGGGCCCAAATCCATCGTTTTTTTGCACTCCACACCACCCTGGGTTAGACAATGGCGATATGCAAATCAGCTCTGACCCTGTGCCCCATGGGAACAGTCCAGTCAGAACTACAAAAGCCATGTCCTTCCCAGAACGGAATCAAGCATCCGAGGACCGGACCGGTTTTGAGGTAACACCTCTCATCAGCCCGGCTAGCTTGACTCCAGTGGTGTGGAGTGCCTGTGACCCACGTCTGAGCAGCCCCAGCGCACTTATGGCGGCAATTGCAAACAAAACAGGTGATGGACAGAATGTGGATCAATGTCACACATTCACACATTCACCCCAGTCCAAAGATCTGGGCCCAAATCCATCGAGTTCGTAATGTCAACCTCCCAGCACCATATACTCCTAATGGCAGCACTGCACTTACAGTGCCCAGGAATGGCCCTGGGTACTGTAGGGGCTCAGGGCTCATGCACCTGTGCACACATCACTGGTATAGGGCACCCAGCTAGAGGGGTGACTGAGGTATGCCAGGGAAGTGAGTCTTGTAGGCATGGCACACAGGGATGTGTGCCATGTCGACTCTTTGTTTAGTTCTGTACTTAGACACTCAGCCTGCAAAGGCAGTGTGTGGGTGTCAGGGTACAGGGCCCCTAAGGGTGGCACAATAAGTGCTGCAGCCCTTGGGGGTCTTCTCTGGTCACCATGCCCTGGGTACCGAGGGTACCATTTACTAGGGGCTGACAGGTGGCCAGAGATGCCAGTTGGGTTCTAGGTTCAACACAGTTTTAGGGAAGGGACACAGGCCCTGGGTACCTGGTTGGACAGACTTGTGCCATGAAGCTGGCCTTGCTCTGGCACACTAGTCTTTTTCCAATATTGCCCCAAAGCCCCCACGCCTGAAAGCATTGGACTACATTTGCAACTGCTCATTCATTGTCCAAGGTGATGGACACATTCTAACTCTATTGAAACCTACAAAAAGGCAGCCACATCCACAGGTCCTCTTTGAGCCCCGCCCACAACTGCATAAAAAATGCTTTCTAGTAATGACTGCTGTTGAACATGCTAACCTTCCTGAAAAGACTCTGCCCACCTGAATGACCCTAGCAGCAAAATTGAGCTTACCAAGTAACTCTTGAATATTTTTTAATGTTGATTTCTCACTTGCTAGCACCCTCTTAATTGCTGCTACAAATCCTGTAACTTTCTAGCTGGCCGGCGTGACACACCTTGTGTGAAGTCCAGCTCGATCCCCAAAAATGTCAACCTAGTTGTGGGGCCCTGTGTCTTCCCTGCTATCAAATGCACTTCTAATGCTTGAGTGGTGACCTTGAAAGCCGCAAACGCTTGAGCGCAGTCAAAGGTTTTAGCTTTACCCACAAACAAGAAATCCTCAAGGTAATGGAGCTTGCCACCCTCTGGTTGTACCCTGTTTGTTGCCCACTCCAAAAACACATTAAATGCCTTGAAATAGGTGCATGATACTGAACACCTCATGGGCTTGTACATGTCGTAGTATAGTTTTCCTTTAAACTATCCCTAGTGGTGAGATGATGAAATTCTTCAGGGGAGGTGTGTCAAATGGGCCTGCTTGACTACCTAACTGTTACTCCTTTTCTATTTTTTTCCGCCACTGTGCTTGGCAACACCTCTGCAGAGCGGAGGTTCCTAGATGATTTTCCTGAGAATGGGCCGGAATAAGGGGTTCTGTAACCCTCCTTGAAAGCCCCAAAAATTGATTCCTTCTCCTCTTCTTTTCGTTCATAAGTGTGGCTAGAATGTCAAAGTGAACTGGTGATGGGCCTTTTGTTAATGGACCAAAGCAATGGCTGTCTATTGACTACAGTGCTTGGTGTAGGTCTGGCATGGGATTTGCAAGAAAAGACCGATGGCCACCCCTGCACCAAGAGCATCCACGCTGGAATTTGCATGCCACGCCCCAAGTGCAGTTGCCTGCATTCAACAGGCGGCAGGTGTTGTCCCGTGATCTCCCCCGAACCAGGGGCTTGAACCTCTCTGCCACTTTGGATGTCTGAAATGACTGCACCTACCACTGAGGTGGCTGCAAGTGACCCCCAATCAGCTGTCCTTGGCTTGTAACTGAACTGTGCCTTGGGTAACTGGCAGTGCTGCTAAATCCCCTTGAGGTTCATCCACCTGTGGCATCGGTGAGGCCTTAACCAAGCCAGATATCAGTACCAACCATGTCAACAACTGTGGGTCCCCACCCCAGCTGAACTGCAAACTCAGCTGGCTATTGACGACGTGGTGGGACTGCCCCCATCCTGCAGGGCAGCCATTTGGAAAACATTACCTAGCTGTTGGCTGGGCACCCCCAGTACCATCTGTCGTCCTGCCACCCCTAATGGTTGCTGTTGGGCCTGCCCTCCAAATATTTGCTGCTGAGCTAAACCCATCCAAGCGTGGTGGTGCCCCAGGCCAACTAAGGAAGGCTGATGACTTAGGCCAATGCCAAGTCCTTGGTGCTGAGAACCCCAATGTCTGAGTGGACGTCCAGGAGATGGTAGGATTAGTTTGAACCAGACCCGTCTGTGATTGCTGGACTCCCTATACCAGTTGTTGAGCGACTCCTGACTGAGTGTGTGCTAGAGACTGTTCTGGCGTGCTGTTTACTTGAAGTCCATGCCCCCATAGTGGTGTGGGCCACTGCTGTAATTCCAATCCTGCCCCAGATAACCCTGTCCCATATCCTGGCCTGGTCCTCATCTGCTCCATCCATTCATCAGCCACTCTCTGATCCCAAGACATGCCTGGGGTCCCCTCCATTCGTTGGTGAAAGACTAAATCATATTGTAGCAAACCCATTCCCCCATAACGCCTGAACCTTTAATGAATAGACTGGTTGTACCTACTTAATGGTGCAATCAGTTCACAATATTCTCCTCTGGCCTAACCCTCTTTCTATCCTTGCTCTCCTTGCCGTGTCCGGTGCCCTTGAATGTATCCGTGCCCCTGTGTACATGTTCCAGTAAAGTGAAACTATCTATGAATTCTCTCTTCCACACTCTCTCTTTAACTTCCAGTAGAATATGCAGTGCCAGTGAGAATCTCTCAATGAACCTTGATGCCCCCATATCTCTGGGTGGTGTGGTGATGGGCCTGTTGACTTCTGATGCACTTGCCGAGGACTCCTACTCAGGAGGGCTGGTGTTACCTACATCTGCCCCCTCCAGTGTACACTTCACTGTACCTTCTCCTCCCCCCCCCCATATTCATCCACACCGCCCTCTAACACATCTGTTGGACACCCATTCTCTCTATTTTTACTGTCATTACCTCTGAGAGTGTGGTTCCAGTCTGACCATTCCACTCCTTGAACAGTTTTAGCATAGCCTCAGAGAACTCACCCAATTCCAATTGTAGGCATTATTATACTCTCTTTGTTAGTAGGTTGTTACTCTTCTCCCATTGACCGGCCTTGGTCCCTGCATGCCTGCTCCAATGTTCCTAGTGTTTTACTTCTCTCTCTAGCAGCCCATGTTTAGCCTTGCCCAGGACTGACTGATCCTCTTCCTCCTCCTTTCAGGCCATCATTTTCAGTCCTGTTATGTGAGCATTTTCTATCTCCCTCTCTTTGGCCTTCTTTAAACCTTTAGTTATTTTTGTTGTCTTTCTGGCTATGTGTTTAAATATATGGAGTAGCAGAGCCTTTGTTTTCAGTAACTTAACATATTTCTAAGGACTCCATTGTGCAAGCAGCCGCGTGTGATGGGAGTTGTAGTCCTTTCATGTTATTCCCTTCACATGATCTCCCAGGCTTAATGCTGGCCACACTCAAATGCTTTCTTTCTTCTGTAGTTGCGGACCTGTCCTTGTTCACTGTGCCCTTTTCAGGGATCACATTTGGACATTTTGTTGACAAGGTGATTCTGTGCATAATGCTGGTGCTTTTGTATGCCTGATGGCACTGAATTGTAGTCAGTGGCTGCTTGTTATCGGAGGCAATTGGAGTACACTGATCAGATTTTGGCCTGTTTTTTTTATGTTAGGTAGGTGAAGGTCTGCCTTAAATACTTGTATAATTTTGAGACTCATTCTGTCTGGGGATGTAGTGGTTGTGGGTCATTTCTAAGTGGGAAAAAGGGATTTTTCTTATGAATGAGGAATGATGATCTTCGAGATTATGCCATGTTTTCTTTAAACTGCACTTACTTTCTCAAAGGTCTGGCCCTGTTGCACTGGGGAAGATCTCTAAAATATTGCAGATAAAAGGAGAACGCCACTGTTCCAGAAAAATAATTCCATAAAATAATGGCAGGTCGTTAGCTTGCTGCTCAATTGTAATTGTTCATTTTCATTTCTTTATGTTATGAGGTGTGAAAGGTAGCTAATGGGTTGTGAAATTTTTCCTAAAGGTTATGCACCATGTGGTAATGAGGTTTTAATGTGAAGTATGGTATATGGTGGTAATTCCTCATTCTAAGTCCTCTAGGGAGTGCTGCAGCTGCTTCTCTGGTCCCGTTGATAATTCCTCATTTTAAGTCCTCTACACAATGCTGCTACCTGCTTCTCTGGTCTCGTCTGTAATTCGTCATTCTAAGTTCTATAGGCAAGGCTGCAGCTGTGTCTCTTTTCATACATCCACTACACTCCAAACCTAAACACAGAGGTAAAAGACATTGCATTGTAATTTACAACCCTAATAACTCTACCTCTAAAAAAGCTAGACCTATTG
This sequence comes from Lissotriton vulgaris, assembly GCF_964263255.1. Lineage (NCBI taxonomy): Eukaryota > Metazoa > Chordata > Amphibia > Caudata > Salamandridae > Lissotriton > Lissotriton vulgaris. The sequence continues at coordinate 986,873,127 of NC_141685.1, read as the reverse complement.
CATTGCAAATGCTTGTTTTTGTATGCATTTATGGGACCTGACCAATGTTTACTCTCACAACTGTTTAAACCATTAAGCACCAGTGTTTTTCGGATTCGGATTAGGTCCAATCAACTATGTATCTTAATTTTGTGGTTTGATAGTATTGTTTGATATTGAGTAGAATAGACTCCACCCTCTTTGTGGACTTTTTGTAGTACGTGCGCTGCAATCCTGTATTTTTTCTCGCCCCAGATGATGTTTTCTATAAAGAGTCTGTATCTTATGATGGGGAGAGGCCTTTTAATTGTGAGCGGAAAAACAGGGAGAATGTAGAGGAGGCGTTGGAGGAACGCCATTTTACCTCCGGCTATACGACTCATCCACAATAACCAATGCTTAATTTGAGGTGGCGGTTTCCGGTGCTCAGCACTGGCACCTAATCGTCAATACCAATGCTACAGCACAAACTCAACTCAAAGGTATAGGAGGCTTTTAATGAGCACCTGTTTAGGACACATTCATTTTTTTGTCGGCATAGGGAGAGTAAGTGATGTGACCAGAATCGTAGGATGTTGAACCTACGCCAAGACTTGAACCTGGTTTCCCAGCACCAAAGCCGTGAGCTCTGGCCATTAAGCAACATCCTCTCCCCACTTGTAGGGCTTAATAGTTAGTATTCAGTTCTGTATTAGGCGGCCCTATTAGGAGCAATGGACTGCTTGCAACCTGCCTCCTGACGAGAGACCCAGCACTTATTTTTTCACAAATTTACCACTGACTACAAACTATCATGGGCCATGTGTTCTAGCGTGGAGTCAATCCGTATCCAGAAACAGGGAATGGAATGTGTGGACCCCTGAAAAAGAGATTGTTTCCAGAGCCTGGATACCCGGTTCTAGGAAGTGAAATGTGAAGAGCCTAAGATGTCAGTGCTGACTTTGCACCCGGAAACTGTGCCATATTCTTCTAGTTCTGACTTTTAAAGTAGGGATGAATTGGGGTTTGTCACCGAGACCATAATGTCATTGGCGTACGTAGCTAGTTTGTGGATGCCTTGTCCCAAGTGAATCTCATGGACTTTATTGTTAACCTTAATCCTATTGGCAAGTTGTTTGAACAACATGGGGAAAAGGGACCTCCTGTCTTGGTGCCCTGCCCCTGGTGAACTGTTTTAATGTACATCCGTTAGCCCCGACTTTAGTAAAAGTATTTATGAAACAGCTGTCCACCAATCCGCTAAAGCGAGGACCTAGATCCACTGGCCCCAATATTTCATTCAAAAACAGTCATAGTACCTAGTCAGATGCCTTCGTGCGTCATCAAATTTAAGTGGCACTTCCAGGACTGGCATCTTTGCTCTGCCTCCATGCTCTCCTCTCTGTCGCCAAATAAGAACAACTGCATTTGCTTCCCTCTTACTCACTGTTGTATATTTTCCTACCTCTGCTTCCATAACCTGCTAAAGATGTTGTTTACCCAATAGTTGTTGCATCTGTTTGGCCTGCCTAGCTGAACCATTTTATTTCATTCTGCATAGCTGATGAATTTTATTTGATCTCATAGAAGCTTCTGCCTATGTGCCCTTTAATACTAATTTCAAATGTTATTACTAAACTTAACAAAACATAACTGCACCCCCCTGCCACCTACTTGGAAGTTTCCCTAAATTGCCTGTCCCTTCTCCAGCCTGTGTAGGAGTGTCCCTATGTGGCCAGTCACTCATCTAGCCTGCGTTGGGTTGTTCCTAAGGGGCTAGTCACTCAGCCTACTTGGGGATAACCCTAAATGGCCCATTATTTTTCCAGCCTGCGCAGGGGTATCTGTATGTGACCATTCGCTCTTCATGCTTGTGCAGGGGAGTCCCTATCTGGCCAGTTCCTCACTCTCTGAGAAATGTCCCTAAGTCAAGAATCCCTATTCTAATCTGTACCAGGTTGTCCTGGTGTGACTTGTCCCTCCCCACTTTCCATTTTTTCATTGGGGGTGTCCCTACCATATGTGACTATCCAGTGCCCCTCGCAGTCTGCTAAGGTATGCCCTTATGTTGCATGTTTCCACTCGGTGTGGCGGTGTCCCTGTGTAGTTAATACCATTTCAGCCAGTGCAGGGATGTCACTATTAGATACATCCTTCCTCTAGTATGTACAGGGACCACTTCCTGCTCCATTCAATTCCTACGTGGCAAGCCACTTCCAAACCTGCATGCCAGAGTGCGCTCAACTCGTCAGTGCAGACCTGGAGAGAAACAAAAATTATAGAAAAATCTTTGCCCAGCATTAAAGCTGCTCAAACGACCATAGTGCACGTTAAAGGAATCCCACATCCTGCGGAACAAGATGGTGAGTGTAGCAAGAGGTAGCCATGAAGATTGTCCAACCTCAAGTCTCATTTAAATGGCTAAAAGCCAGCCATTTCAGGCTGACCTCAGAGCTAAAGTCAGAACTATTGGCCAATCCTTTCGGCTATATTGAATCATATGGAAATATGTCAAGTTAAAGAAAGACCAACTTTATGTTGCCATTGTGGGCCTGAGGGCAGCATTCGATCTTGTCCCCAAACATCTTTTGTTCTATGCTAATGCCACTGGAAAAAAAAACCGCTCCCAATGAGCGCTCGGCGCTCCTCTCTTTGAACGCGCCTCCGGGCGCTCTGCTGGCGTCACTCGCGCGCCACAACCGCCGGGGCACCTGGGAATTGGAGTCCCTGCGGCGGTGATGTTACTGGTACGGCACGTCGAGCCGTTCCCCTCACGGCAAAATGATATCAGCCCCAAAGGAAGCCAGTTGAGCCGTTCCCCTCACAGCAGCGGGTAGGTTCACTCCGTCTCTGTCACTGAAAAAACACTAATGCAATTATAATTAGTTTACATGAAAATAACTACGCGCCAGAAACTCTGGGGCAGGCAGTGGGAACTTACAGAGGGCATTCCTGTACATAGAAGTGTGCGGCAGGGATGCTTTTTAGCCCAGACCCTTTTTCCCCTTTATATTAACAATGTCATTGAAACCTCTTGGACTGCATACATGATTCTCCCAAAATAAATTGCATTTTAATAAAAGCCCTATTCTTTATCGATGATACTCTGTTAATATTGAGCGCACCAATAGGATTGCAAAATTTGCTGCCTAAATTTAAAGCCTTTTGCAATTTAAAGGACCTTGAAATTAATACTCAAAAAGGCTTTAGTGCAGATGGCTCTCCGCCCACCCACATAGATCCTTTCCGGGGAAATCATGTTGGGGGCTACTCCTCTGGACTGGGTCGGCAGGTTTAACTATTTGAGTATTAAGGTTGACCATGGACTAGCCTGGAACACCCACATGGAGAAGAGTGGAGCCTTATTACTCCACACGGTTCTAAAAATACATTGAGCGACAATCTCTAAATATGTATCTCCGGCATTAGAGATTCATTGCGCCAAGTCACAATCTGCTAGCCTTTTTAGAGCTGAAATTTGGCGCTCTGAAAATGTCAAGGTGCTTTCCTTAAGAGATAATGAATGACTTCTTAAGCATGACTAGATTGATTGTATTTATGTATTCATGTTTTTAAACTTATTCGGGATGTCATTTGTATTTGTGATCGCAATGGTTTAATACTATTTTAATTTTAGATATATTTATGTTTTATATTTTGCATACTTTGATGGCTTTTCTACAAATGAAAGAATAAAGTTATAAATGATGATGATGATGATGATGATGACTTCGTTAGATCATCATTCAGCCTACCTCAAAGCTCTGCTTTGCAGCCTTTATATTTCATCACCGCCTATAAAAAAAAGGAACATCTGGCAGTTTTAAGACCTCTTTAGTTTTCAATTTATGGTCGGTTGAAGAGCTTGTCCCCGTATAGTGATGGATTCATAGAGATCCTGAGCTTTGAAAGTATGTGACTTGTCCTACGTTCCTTACCCGAAGGGTCTTTTAAAACACAACTATTTTGGAATCATACATCGGGTTCACGGTCCCAGAATATTCAAATTGGGAGCTTATATTGATTAAATTCTTGGACTTCAAGCTTTTTTCCCTCTTATGTATTGTATATGCCTGAATTCAACTAAACCATGCAAGAACATTGTTTAAAAAAATTTTGCTTAGGCATTCTGCGAATCAAGACCTTCACGTCCAAGTGGAAATCCTGCTCTGCTGAGAATAACTTGTGCCATTTATGTAGTCACGTTATTTAAAATATTGAGCATGTGCAATTATTTGGATGGCATACCAGTTTGCTTGAAAAAATTGATTCGTCCTGTATGCCTCAGCTTGGCCTTCGGCAGTGTTTGTCTGCCCTAATAGTGTTTAAATCTGGCACTCGTATAAGTGTTTTTTAATTTTAAGCCGGGGTCTGTATTGTGTTTGGTTATGTAGGAAGCGTCTGGGAATTGACTTTCAACTTTTAATTGCTCGACTCTGATTAATTTTTTATGATTCTGTTACTGATTATTACTGGTTCTGACAATTCTAATTCTATTTTATTTTAAAGGACCATGCAATATATTTGAATTGTATTGTATGATATAAAAACGTGACTTTTATTGTGTGTTTTGTGGTTTAACACCACTAAATAAACATATTTACTACTATCACTAGTAAATAGCATAAAAGTGTGTTAAAATTAAGCCAATGGAAATGGGAGAAATGAATGGGTTGGCATCAACAATACAAATAATCTGAATCGTAGAGGTGAGCAAGTCAGAGATTTCATTGGCTAAGCCAATCTAGTGCCACACTGGAGGTCATGTCTGGTTCTAAGAGCCAAAATAAGAGTAGAGACTACAAGAATCATTGTGTAAAAGAAACTAAAAAAAACACACACTTCTTCTCTTCCAGGGTGGCATAAAGTACTGGCAAATGTGGCAGTCCTTGGAGATAAGTGCTGGGGACACTTGGACTCTCGCGAGATGGTTTAAGTTTCGGCTAGGTATAGAGGACAGTCTTCATGTATGGCCTCAAGCAACACGCAACAGAACATACACGGGCTGGTAGGGGATGCAAGTATAGGTCAATAAGAGTTGGAGGGATAAAGGCAATTTGTTTTGCATTATGAAACCCGTCTTCTCACTCAGTGAAGGACAGTTTTGATTGCGGTCAGGTGTGACTGGTGAACTGCAGCGGGTAAGGCGTTACCAAAATTTAGATGCATATGACAGGAGCCGCCACTGAAGTTTCGTGAAGTTGCGAGATTAATTAACTTGTCCTATTAACATACGTAAATGGAAATGTGCTGCTTTGGAAATCTTGTAAACGGGAAGAATCAATGGTGAATCCCAATGATTTAACTAATGGTGCTGGAGCAGAAGTGAAGCCGTTGAAGTTGCAAAGGCTCATACGAGATGGATGCAACCTTTTTATTGTCGAGGAGAAGGAATCATTTTTTTTATTTCACACTATCTCATTTTCTGCATCAGCCTCCTTTGTCTCTCCCTTTCTCTTTCCTACTGTCTCTCCCTCTCGTTCTTTTTCCTATTCTTTATTCTGCTCTACCCTGCATCTCTTTTTCACTCCAGCCTCTCTCATCTCGCTATCTCTCTCCAATTTCTCTGCTCCTCTTTCTTTCTGTCTCTGTTGCCTCAGGGTATGAGCCTATTGAAGGGCCAGTTTCAATTGCAGTTATTGGTCTGCCTGTGTGGAAACCCCCACATACCGCCTCCACGCAAAATCAATGGCCGCCATGTGATGTGAAGAAAAATGATTTTATTACAGGTGTAGCTGGTGAAATAGCACAGCAACATTGGGAATGCCATGTGTAACACAGAAGAAGCAATTCAGGCCCTGCATGGCGTCTTCCTGTCTTAAACACAGTTCCCAGTGCTGTAAATAACTCGAGTCCCTGCGGGTTCCACCCTCCCATTCACCACAAGTGGCTGGTCACCGCCAAGGGCTGTTTGCATTTTGACAAGGGAGTAATCAAAATGCAAAAGGCTTATAATATAGCTTTGCCTCTCTGATGCTGCACCCAGGGAAGCAGCAGTGACGTGGGAGAGGTGGCAGGAGCTACTCTGCCACATGAAGGCATGACCTAGATAGCAGGGAGCACTAACCATGAAACCCCAGTGCTACAAGGGAGATTATAGTTTACACTTTTTTGTAGTTTTGAGCCTAATGGAAAACAGTGGGGCACCCATAAATAGACAATAGCCAAACACTTGACAATATTTACAGGTAGACATTTTAATGATTGAGGGGTGGGGGTAAAAGGCACTACATGTCAATACCATTAAGGTATATGGTGGCTCTCCAACACCTCACTTTCCCTACTGTATGCCTCTGCACCTAGGTGACACGACAACTGTCACCATTTCTCAATGGTTTCAGTTACTTGCTCAACTACATTAGTGTGCTATCTAAACTTGACTATTACAATCAGTGGTGTAGATGCTAATGCGGACTTCTAATGAAGATCTTACAGGTAAATATATTCAATATTTGTAAATGAATCAAAGACTGGAAGGAAGCCCAGATTATAGACATCTCGGTGTTGCCACTTAGCTTTTCCACTCTCAAATCGCTGATGGTTATCATGCCATTCTCTTCCAGAGTCTAAACAAATTTCTAGAACTTTTGCAATGATCTATGAGTGTCTCTACTAGGGTGTTGGTCCATCAGGTGGAGGTTGATGTTTTTACTCTCTCCCACACCTACAAGCCTGGCTTGTGTGAGCATCAAGTTAGTTTGTAGGTTTTTTCTGCTCTTTGCTTGGTTGTGAACACCATGTTATTGTGGATGGGCAAGTTTTTTTGCCATATCTCAGAGGCGTAGCTATAAGTGATGCAGCTGGTGCAGTTGCACCATGGCACAGAGGCAAGTGGGAGGCCCGAGCTTACCCTGTACCGGCTGCAGTTTGATGACAGGTTACCTGCGGTAAAAGATGTAAATACAGCCTAGCTGGGGCCTAGCACTTTGTTGACTCTTCGTGTGGAGACTAGAGGATGGATTAGGCATGGAGGATGTGTGAAATAGAGGCGAAAGAGAAGTGATGAAAGAAAAGAAAGGGTGAACGATAGAAAGGAAAGGAAAAAGTGACTGGAGAAAGGAGATAAGGATGATCAAAAGGGAATAGGAAAGAGGAAGAGAAAGGGCCCTAGAGTTGTGAGAGAAAGAACATGAGAGAAGAGATGGAAGAGAAAGGGAAGCAAACATAAGATAGTATGAGAGAAAGGGAGGAAGGAGATAGGACAGGTAGATTAAGAGGAGGTTGTCAGAGAGATGGAAGATACTGTAGAACTTAGGGAAAGAGGACGGGATAGAGAAGAGAAGGTTTTAGTCAAGCAAGGAGAGAAAAGTGAGGAAGGACATAAGGACGAAAGAGCAGGGAAGAGAGAGACAAAGAAAGCGATAGAGAGAAGTGGGGTGAAAGGAGGACAGGGATGTCGAGAGGGATGTGAGAGGGAAAGGCAGGTAGAATGAGGGTCTTTGAGACCGATGGTTACCATTAGTGTAGAAAGTACAGTGACAACTGGGCTAAGGGGTATGAGAGGCAAACTGCACCCCAATATCTTTTATTACTGACCTAAGGTGTAATGGGCCTATTTTCCTTTCTTGCATTAGGGTCCATGTCATCTGGGCATGATAGGTACGAGTTCTGCTGACAATTACAATAGCTGGAGCAAGGCAGCAATGAAAGCAGTTTCAACATTGACTGGCCAAGAGCAGAATAAAAAATCCTGTGGATAAGGAAAGGTCTTCTGCTCAGCCTGTTAGGTGAGAGAACTTCGACCAGCGAGTTTAGTAATATAAGTTAATACTGGCATGTGCCAATCATCAGGTCTTCTCCACCACAGATTAGGTATATAGAGAAAGCCTGGACGTTGTGGCGATTAACAGACCGGCCATCAGAGCAGCTCAGAGTATACAGCACTCGAGCTCTCATTTCGGAGCAGTCAAGTAGCACCAGAGAGAGCTCCCTCATCTATAGCCCATAATTAGCTGCATAAGAGCTATTGGTTTGTGTTATTACATGCCAGCAGCTGACAAATGACATGCACAATAGACTCAAGACGGAATCCAGGGTGTGCACGTTGTGAATGAGCTGCACTTTCAATGTGCAGTGAGGTATGATCTCATCAAAAGATACATCTTGATTGATTGTTGACGTCTCAAACCTTTGAATTTATGCAATGGAGTTTGACAAAACAGTAAAAGTTTGACATTTTATTCATGTTTAATGGTCGTCACCCTAAAATGTACAAATTAGGAGCCAGGGACATGAATATGGTTCTGGTTCTGTTGTCATATTGTGGTCTTACCACCTCCATGGCCAAGCAATATTTCCTCTTAGCGAACACAACGTAAAAAAGTCAGTTAAATGATTGAAAAAAGTAAATTAAAAAAAGGATAGGATTTAAAACTTAACTTGATATTCGCCAAGACATGGGTTGGACAAAGGAAGACAGAGGTGGTTCAACAACCACATGATGAAAGAAGTGGTAACTGAAGAGTGCCACAGTCATTGGGGAAACCTAATATTTGGCTATTTTAAAAAGTGCCAGTTTATCCCATTAAAGTATTTACTCTCTCCAGTGCATACTTTACAGTCACCAGGTGGGCAAGCGGGTCAATTTTACCAGTGCAGTTAAAGTAAATAGACGCTTGTGCCTTCAGAAACCTTGCCCTTCTAATGTGGGGTTCTGTTGCAGCAAGCAGCTATTCTACTCAAAACCTATATGCAAGCCCCAACTGTGATGGATTCCCCAAAGGCATTACCTGCTAGTAGCCACAGAGGAACTCTGGTCAATCCTTGGCCATGCAGCTCAGCAACCCATGATAATTCTAGACCTGAGTGTTGCCTTTGGTCTTTCACACCGTCTCACATTTTATCTTTAATCAGAGTATGAAGGAAGGTGAAAGTTTTGGGGCCGCACTAAAATGGCTTGTAGTCTACCTAGAAAATAGTAGCTTCCAGGTCTGCGAAGAAGCCCTTTTCTCTGCCAGCCACCCCTTAAAATGCAGGGTCCCACAGGGCTTCTACCTTAGCCCCACATTATTCAATCTATTTGTGCTACCTCTGATGGAGCACGAACGAGCACATGACCTCGCACTTGTGACAGATCATCATATCTCACACGCCAGAAATTGGGAAGATATCTAACCAACTAAACTCCTGTCTAAAGGAGGTTACAGACTGGATGTCTGCACGTAGATTAAAACTGAACAGTGATAAGACAGAAGTACTATTTGTTGGAAACAACCTCTCTAGGGAGAAGGAACTTTCTCAGCCCTACCACCTTGGTGATACCCCCCAACCCACCCTAGCAGTCAAACACCTGGGTTTTTAGGTCGATAACAAACTCTTCAAGTAAACACGCCTAACCAGTTTTGGAATTCTGAGAACTCTAAGAAAACTGCTCCTATGGCTACCATCCTCCTTGATGAGAGTGGTGGTGCAGGGACTGATCTACTCCCTCCTAGATTATGGAAACTCCCTTTATATGGGTAGCCACAAGTCTGTGATAAAAAAATACTACACGATGCCCAGAATACAGCAGCTAGGATTCTTAAAATAATCCCCAAACACCAGTCAGCTGCACCAGCTTTAGCTGTCCTGCACTGGCTCCAGTGCAGAAAAGAATCCATTTTAACACACTGTGCCTTGCCCATCGGGCCATTTACGGGAGAGGCTTCTCCATCTTTACATCGCAAGGAGGGCTCTACAGTCCAGTATTCTAAAGTTGCTGACAGTCCATAGGGTTAACAAGACAAGGTGCGGGCCACTCTTTCTCCTACCTTGACCCCAAAATTTGTAGCATACTCCCCACGGTCATCAGAATGAACTAGCCTGAATCCAATTTTAGGAAATTTCTGAAAACTCATCTATTTTAGTCTGTTTTACAAATTTTTAAGTACATCTAGTGATCTGGCAGATGTGTTGTCTTTAGTCCTGGAAGGCCCGGTAAGGTAGCTGTACGCTGTACAAAAACACCAGAATAGAACAGAATACTACAGACACTGAGTCAGGGCCATGGTGGTGGTGTGCGGAGATGTCCTTTTTTGAGCTGCATGGTGGTCTTCATGTGTTCAGATGCTTAAGGAGCCATTTCCATTTTCTCTGACCTCAAAAGTGGAAGCGTCTATTTGGTTTGGAAGAACGTGGTTCAGTGTTTTGGCGACTTCTTCAGGACTGTTCACTCTGGCCAACATCAGTGTGTATTCTCTCTCCAAGATGGACAGGCGCTCCTCCTAAAAAACAGGCAGACCATCATTAGACTTGACAAAGACTCCTTAACCTGTGCTATTTATTTCGATGTGTGGCTCTAACACAGTATGCACAGTAGCTGCATTGCCAAATTCTGGAGATGTTTGTGTATGTGAATTTTAATATAGGTGGTTTATCTAGCACTTCATTCATTCATTGCGGACGAGTTCCATATTACTCTGTGGGAGTGTTCCGGATAGAAGAGTGTGTGTCTGTCTCATAGCCTGTATGTGCAGTGTGCCTCACGTCGGAAGGTTGCTTGTTTCAGCCAAGTATGGCAGAGACTGCTCATAACTGTGGTCTAGCAGGTGATTAGCTGTGCCTGTACATGGGTTTGGGAGAAAAGTGTGAGAATAGAATCTGCCACTCATGAGGCTACAGTCTGTAGTTGGAATGATCTGTATCATACAACTAAAACTACACTCAGTGAGCGGCACATAGACACGCCCAACAGTTAAGGGTATTACTCCCCCCTCCCCAACCCATATGTTGTGATGTGTCCACCGAGAATCTAGAAACGGAGCTCAAGGTGCTTGAGATTACCCTTGCTACGCACCTGGACAGCCCAACACAATCGAATTTCAGAGAGACGCTCACGCAATATATGGATTCAGCTCAGAGAGAGTCACGGTTTAGAGGTCGCTACCGGACAGCTCAGAGATTTGGAGAGCGGGAGAGACCGGGCAAGGCTCTAGCAGACACGATTAGAAGGCCACGATACACAAACTACGTGCTGGAGCTTGAGGGCCCGGGGGAGATACTGTATAGAGATACTGCAAACATTCTCAATGCCTTTACCGCACACTACGCCAAATTGTACACCACACAAAGAGTGGATAAGTTAGAACTGGATAGTTACTTGGGGGACGTGACACTGGGGTGGCTGAGCGATGTACAGCGAAAGTTTCTGTGTGCCCCGTTCGAGCTGGATGAAGTGAGGGAGGCAATCATGCATATGCAATCCGGGAAGGCCAACGGGACGGATGGCATTCCCATTGAATTCTATAAAACATACCTTGACAAGATATCCCCCATACTGCGTGAAGTCTATGAAGACGCTCTGGATACTAGCCATCTCCACCACTCCATGAGAAAGGCCCTTATCACTTCACTTCTGATGCCCAGGAAGTCGCCCCATGAGTGCGACTCTTATAGACAGTTGTCTCTCCTTAATAGTGATGTGAAGATACTGGCCAAACTCATTGCTACTCGGCTTAGCTTATTGATAGAGAATCTAATTCTGCCCGACAAATCCGGTTTTGTTCCCGGAAGGGCCACGTCTCATAATTTGCGGACACTCTTTACTGTGTTAAACAATGTATCCTCGAAACAACCTCTGGCGGCTGTCTTTTTGGATGCCACGAAGGCGTTCTATTCAAAAGAATGGGACTATATCTTTAGGGTGATGTTGGGGATGGGTTTTCCTCCCCTTTTTCTGTCTTGGATCCAGCTTCTATATAGCTCACCAGTCGCAAGGGTACTTATCAATGGTAGGGTGTCCCCGGCGTTCCCTGTCACAAGGGGCACCCGGCAGGGGTACCCTTTGTCACCCTTACTTTTTGCGCTTGCAGTTGAGCCATTGGCAGCAAAGTTGCGGCAACACCATCGGGACAGGGTGCTACAGTGCAATGAGGCAGATACTAATCTCTTTATATGCGGACGATATTACACTGTACGTCCGAGATCCGCAACACAACCTCAATCCAATTCTTGGAGAGTTCATTGTGTTTGGGAAACTGTCTGGGGTTCAAATCAATTGGGGAAAGTCTTGTATTTTTCCATTGACGGCTGCAATGGCTCGCTTTCCATTAGATTACCCTTTAAAATGGTGCGAGGATGAGCTGAGGTATTTGGGTATTCGTATCACGAAGGATAAGGATGAGCTGATGCGACTGAATTATGGTACGACACTGATGTGCATAACGGAGAGCGTTTCTCGTTGGATCACGCTCCCACTTTCCATGGCAGGGCGTGCGTGCCTAATCAAAATGGTGATCCTACCCCAATTGCTTTATTTATTTATGAAAATACCGTTCCATCCAGGGACCTATTTTTTTAAAACGCTCAGATCTGAATTGCTGGGCTTGGTTTGGGGAGGCAAGCAACTGAGACTGAAATGGAATGTCCTCATTCTGCCCTACTCCCAAGGTGGGTTTGGGGTTCCCAACTTTGAATTGTATTACCAAAGCGCACAGGCCCACTATGCCTACTTCTGGGTACACCAACCCCGATATATGCCACAGGTGGCGGTGGAACACTGGCTGGCACATCCAGTTCCCATCGAGGGCGCACTGTATGACACACCTACTGTAAGGGAAAAGGCACCGACTACTGTCACTTGTACTGTCGCAGCATGGGCATACATAGGTTGGTTATTTAGTACCCCACTGATAACTCTCCGCTGCTCCCGCTGGTGTATCACCCCACTATGCCCCTGCTACAAGAAGCACTGTTTTACAAGTTTATGGAGCGCACACACATTAAAACTTGGGGCGATTTGTATCATGAAGGACAGTTACGGAAAATAGAACGTATATTCCAGGGCTTGCCCCAGACGCCACTTAATGTTTTCTTATACATAGGTCTGAGACGGGGAGTTCGGACCTTCGCCCCGGATTTTCCGACTGAGCCAGCGGCCCTTGCCCCACTCCAGCTAACTCTTCAAAACCCGCCGACCAAGCGCCTTGTCTCGTTGATCTATCACACGGTACACACGCAGAGAGAAGAGCTACCCGCGTTGGCTAGAGAGCGATGGGACTCGGAACTGGGCTTCGTTTTGTCGGATGACCAGTGGGAATACTGCTCATCACAAATGGAGCAGGTTTCAGCCAGTAGCAGGCTTCGCATCATCCACTATAAATTTCTACATAGATTATATTACACCCCTGTCTGGATGCATCGTTATAAACTTAGGGACACGGATAGATGTGATAGATGTGGGGTCTCAGGGGCAGATTTTCTACACTTAGCCTGTTAGTGCCCCGGGTTACATGAATATTGGACACTTGTTTTTGAAGCTCTGGATTTAATGGTTAACGTGCATATTGAACCTACACCTCTGCTGGCCCTGTTGTGTTATGTTAAAGCATTGCAGGCGTCGCAGCGCAAATACGTAGCCCTCGCACTGCTAATGGCCAAAAGACAGGTGGCGTGCCGCTGGGGAAGGGGGAGCGCGCCAAAGTTCAAGATATGGATTAACGATCTAGTGCACTGTCAAGAGCAACTCACTACATATGCAGAACTATTACCGAGTGCCACCAGGCCTAAAGACATCTGGGCCCCCCTGAAATGTTACCTATTGGAACACCCGCAAGAGAACCCCGTACTACACGTATCGTAGTTGTCGCTCACACACATCACATGTTCTTAAATGTTCCCTTGCAGGGGGAGGTGCTGCTGAGTTGATATACCTGTTGTTACATTCTGAGCTGTGTGGCGTGCTAAACTATATACGGAATTCGACATGGAGAGGCTCGTCCATGCTGTATTCTATTATAGAATTGGGAACAAAAGGGGTTAGGTCCTTTATGTGGTGAGGGCTAGACCTAATATCAATAGTGAACAACACAAAGTACCCAAACCCCAGTGACTCAATACGTTTTTTTGATACAGGGTAAGAAACCAATTTATTGTCGCTTCCCTAGACACCATTATTTTGTGTCAATCATTTTGTATTTTTTATATTTTCAAAGAATTGCTGACAGAAAAAGACATTGATTGCAAATATTTACAAGGCTAAACAAACTTTAACAAACATTAAAGGCAAAGACTATTTACACATTTAGAAACCATTATGTCACACATTAGAAAGTATTCTCACATCAGACATTAAATAAAATAATTATTGAAAAAATAATACAATTTTTTTTATCACAAACAACAAAAAACGTGCAAACACTGAATGAGAGAAACTAGGGGTTGGGAGGATAGAATATAAGTAATTAAATGACTTATATATATTTTAATGCTGGACCAGCCGGTCCTAGCTTTTGTACAACAATAATACTTTGTATCTCCCAAACAACACTGCCGACGCGTTTCTAGACCAGACTGGAGTCACTGGTCTGTCATCAGGGCTGTATGTGTCTTGTATCTGTAGGATACAAAAGCAATGTTTTGCTTAGTCTAGTGTGTGGGCTCCTTATTACCATGAAGTAGCTATAATGACGGTGTGCGCTACATACCAAGGCTGCTCAATGTAGAATTTCAGAGGAGGTCTTTTGGAGGTCCGTTTAAATGAATAGCGTGGCCGAACAGAGAAGCCTAGAAAGATGTTAAGGATGTTTTTTAATAACATGATTGATTCATTCAATGTGCTAGTGGCTGAGTCAGTTTGGGGAAGTGGAAGCGTACCTTTTACTTTGGGTGGTGCCGAGTGCTGGCAGGATCCATTAGGAGCGGCGTAACCATCAAATTGGATTCTGAGATATGGGAGAGATTGACATTCAGAGGCTTAGCGGCGTGCAAATGGTGTTTCACACTCGCTTGGAGAATTCTAAGAAAGGTTGCCTACCTGCCCCCTGTCCTCTATCTTCTTCCGAAGATACATAAGAGCTTAACAGAGCCCCCCGGACGTTCCATCGTGTCGGGCTGTGACTCCTGTTTAGAGCCGATAGCGCAATATGTGGATTTCTTTCTAAAGCCATTTGTGTGCCAGGTTAAATCTTATTTGCGTGACACAACCGACTTTTTGAACAAAGTCGAAGGTACCATCTTTGATCCGCAATCGCAAATCATGGTTACAATGGACGTTACGTCCTTGTATACCCAAATCCCCCAGGAAGAAGCCCTAGAAGTCATGCAGTTATATCTGGACATGAGAGAAAGACCACATCGTGTTCCGACTGCCTTCATTTTAGAATTGGCAGCAATAGCACTGAAGAGAAATTACTTCACCTTTAACGGTCAGTTCTGCATGCAAGTGAAGGGCACCGCCGTGGGATGTCCTTATGCCCCAGAAATGGCGGTGCTCTTCATGGCGCAGTATGAAGAAAGGTTTGTGGACATGAATAATCCCCTTAAATATCAAATACTACAGTGGTACAGGTACATAGACAACGTCTGGCTCCTGTGGCAGGGGAGCCAGACCGAGTTAATGGCCTTTCACGGATGGCTGAACACTAAGCACAGAGATATAAAATTCTCGATAGAAAATAGCCCTAGCCGGATGACTTTTTTGGATATTGAAATCAGGTGTGTGGACGGTCGGTTGGTTTCATCATTGTTCAGGAAAGACACCGACAGAAACACGATTTTACACCACAGGAGTGCACATCCCCGCAGTCTAAAAGCTAACTTACCCTATGGGCAATTTTTAAGAATAAGACGGAATTGCTCGGAAATACAAGACTATGAGCTGCATGCCCAAGCATTTTGCTGTGATATGCAAGAGCGTGGTTATCCTCGGAAGCTCCTCAAACATTCTCTTAAGCGTGCCAAATATACGCCTAGAGAATGTTTATTACAAACCAAACAGCGCACACCTTTGGAGAAACTCGTGTGCGTCACCACCTTCTACCCGGACACACACAAACTAAGACAGGCTGTATTAAGGAATTGGCATTTGTTGGAGGGGTTGAGCTGCCCGTTCCCCAAACCCATTTTTGCCTACAGAAAAAACCGCAGCATTGGCCAGGAACTCATCCGAGCTGATGTGGTTATTCCTAAGCCCAAGAGCGATTTATTGGCACAATGGAATCTCAAGCCTATCGAGGGCCACCACAAGTGTGGTAACTGCGTCGCCTGCTCCAGCACAATAGAAGGCGACGAGTTTGTACATCATGCGATCAAGTGGAAGCACAAAGAATTTTCTAATTGCAGAACGAAGAATGTTGTGTACATGATTCTATGTCCGTGCCAATTAATTTACATTGGAAAAACCAGTCAGCAAGTCAACCAAAGAATAAGCCAGCACGTCAACCAAAGAATAAGCCAGCACCGATCGCGAATTAAGAAAAAGGTGATGTCTGCTCCAATGGTGGAGCATTTCTGTGAGAAGTCCCACAATGAACAAGAATTCAAATGGTCTGTTCTGTACACTATGAATTCCAGGTCAAAATGCCACGACGTCGAGCGCGTTCTGTTACAAAAGGAAGCGTATCTGATTTTAAAATTTAACAGTGCACAGACTGGTTTGAATAACCTGTCTGAGATAGCGCATATCTAATTACATCTGTCCTGATTTGCACCGGTTAGACATCCCTGGTTTGCCCGCTGGTCTTGGTCCTCTATCTCATGAGAATAGGTCCCTGGCCCCGAGAAGCCACCCAAAACGCTAGCACATCCTAGCAGAGTCATTCTTTGCCTTAAAACAAACAATACATAAAATATTTGGGAGTGAGGTACCCATTACTTCCAAACTATGATAAGGTGTTGATGACAATATGCCCAGCACCTACTCATTATTTTTCTGACAATAACATTTTTTTTTTAAGTAATTGCGATTTATGGCACTACATGCCCCATAAAGCACCAGCACAGTTTCTGCATATAACAAACAGGAAACAGCGGTGGCCATCTTTATTGAGAGAAATTCGAATCCAGCAGCACAGAGCAGCAGCTCCAGCTACAGGTATTTGCCCCACTTGCACTAACACGCGCTCGCCTAGCGCTGAACTAGCAAGAACATCCCACTAAGGTCGTGCTTTGTTTTTCCCTTTAGAACGCTGAAATTAACAACCCCTTTCATGCGCAAACGAGAGATAAAATTAAGGTAGGCAACCTTTCTTCGAATTCTCCAAGCGAGTGTAAAACACCATTTGCACGCCGCTAAGCCTCTGAATGTCAATCTCTCCCATATCTCAGAATCCAACTTGATGGTTACGCCGCTCCTAATGGATCCTGCCAGCACTCGGCACCACCCAAAGTAAAAGGTACGCTTCCACTTCCCCAAACTGACTCAGCCACTAGCACATTGAATGAATCAATCATGTAATTAAAAAACATCCTTAAAATCTTTCTAGGCTTCTCTGTTCGGCCACGCTATTCATTTAAACGGACCTCGAAAAGACCTCCTCTGAAATTCTACATTGAGCAGCCTTGGTATGTAGCGCACACCGTCATTATAGCTACTTCATGGTAATAAGGAGCCCACATACTAGACTAAAAAAAACATTGCTTTTGTATCCGACAGATACAAGACACATACAGCCCTGATGACAGACCAGTGACTCCAGTCTGGTCTAGAAACGTGTCGGCAGTGTTGTTTGGGAGATACAAAGTATTATTGTTGTACAAAAGCTAGGACCGGCTGGTCCAGCATTAAAATATATATAAGTCATTTAATTACTTATATTCTATCCTCCCAACCCCTAGTTTCTCTCATTCAGTGTTAGCAAGTTTTTTGTTGTTTGTGATAAAAAAAATTGTATTATTTTTTCAATAATTGTTTTATTTAATGTCTGATGTGAGAATACTTTCTAATGTGTGACATAATGGTTTCTAAATGTGTAAATAGTCTTTGCCTTTAATGTTTGTTAAAGTTTGCTTAGCCTTGTAAATATTTGCAATCAATGTCTTTTTCTGTCAGCAATTCTTTGAAAATATAAAAAATACCAAATGATTGACACAAAATAATGGTGTCCAGGGAAGCGACAATAAATTGGTTTCTTACCCTGTATCAAAAAAACGTATTGAGTCACTGTGGTTTGGGTACTTTGTGTTGTTCAGTATTCTATTATAGAAGCATGAAGTTGAAAATACTTGGTTAATGCTTACATGCTTGTAACATGTGAGGTGTCATGTCCGGTTTTTTTTGGGTGCTAAGGGTTGAAATGTATATTGCTGTGGGTTCTGCTGTATCGCACTGAGGACTAAAATGCCCTCAGTGTTTATGATGAAACGTGTAAGAGTACTGTTCATATCCCATGTATGATGATGTAATTGCAGATTGTGTAAGTGTAAGACTTTTGTTTTTGTTTTGCATTAAGAAAATAATAAACAGAAGTTTAAAAAAACAAGCTATGTTATATGCTCTAAGGAGTCGACACAGGAGTGGCAGAGGAGAAAATGAGCCACAGTACATGTTCTGACGTGTCAGTCGAAGGGCAGCCGAAAGTGTCCCATAGGAATGGGCATTTTACAGCCAGTAATAATATATTGTTTTAGGAATACACATAGGAGTGGCAGAGGAGCAACCCAATGAAGTCTGTAGACACCACACTTACATAAACCTGAAAGGAAACCCCAAATGCGGTGATAGAGCAATCCACTCAAGTCAACAGAGACCACATGTACATGGGTCTTAGATTATGTTTTTCGCCTCCTTGATTTTCTTCAGAATACGCATCTATATTGGTCTCTATGGAGTGCTTTTGGAAAGTTTACAGGAAGAAAAGCTACCTTGTCTACAAATAATACCACAAATAAATGCATACAGAGACAGACCAAACCATTTTTTTACAGCGTGTTGTGTGTTTTTTAATGTAAGGTTCTTTTACCGAGTCGTCCCTATAGTTAGCTCCATTTATTCTGCGTGGCATTTTCCTGGTAAGTATTTAGTATCAGGGTAAAAAAAGGAAATCATTTGCAAATCATTTATATTAATTCACATTTGCTTAACTTATGGTTAGGTTTAGGGTCGGTAAGTGGTGAGGCTGAAATCCATACACAGAACTGCACTATGCTATGTAATCATGACAATATAGAGGTCAGCACCGAGGTTACAATTGATGTTGCAGAGGAGAGAGGCCAGCAATTAGACATGGAAGGAAAAACTAGAGCTGAATGACTAGATTTTTACTTTTTTCTTCAAGCTTACTTGTGTTGTTTTTCTAAGGCAGCATGCTTGGCAGGATCCGAGGCTTCATGTATGCACTCAGAGTATGAATGGGCTCTTTTCCTGACCTTGGATTTGGAGCTGAGCCACGCCTGTCAGGTACACTAATTTAAATGTGACCTGGTTCCACAGACTACTGTTTGTCTACTCTGTGGTGCCTTGTGCATGCTTTCCAAACCCACCCGTTCCCATCTTGTCACAGGGTGGGGTGGTCATAATTATAAGTTTATTTTTTTTAATAGATTGAACATATTAGCCAACCCATGATGGCCACATATTGAGGTGCTCTGAGTCCCATCCAATACTTTTAAATACTACAACTTCCTGGCTCAACCTAACTTTACACCTGACCGAGAAAGAAAATGAGTAGGTGAGAAACTGTGGCAAATCTTGGTCGTACATTAACCTGAAGACCAGGCGATGAGCGCCGGGTGGATGGAGCAGGGCCAAAGGGCGACAGGGGCTGCCAGCAAGCCTGAGGCTTTGCCTGCACTCAAGGTTGCATTTTGCGGTGAGACAATGAGACATAACACTGACAAAAGATGGCAGCCACAACATGATGCAAACTGCTGAGTCACGCTGACTGGGGAGCTTTCTGACTGTTTCCTGCTGATTGAGGCAAGCCTGGGTCTGGATGCACCTGGGTTTTCTGCCCCTTTGATACCGCACAATATTCAACCACTGCAATAGCTGTATTTTTCCTACTACTCTACACTACTATAGTGTGGCTAAAGCAGCTGCTGCCATGAAAGAGGAACCTGATCGGTGTGAGGAGAGGTGCAGGATGCCTACTATTGCAGTTGATGGTCTAAATAAACTAATTTGCTTAATAAAAGTCTTGATATGCTATGGAAACGTGCTACCTGGATACTTCAGGGAGGGGATCTAGCTGAGACTTCCCAACTGGACCTGTAAGCTGTATGCCAGGCTGCTGACTGATTCCTATGACAACCCTTTATAAAGCTGGTCAATACAACATATATTTGTTTGGTTGACCTTGCCTAACTGTTCAACTAATCACCCGCTGCTGTATGGTGGAAGTACTTCAGCTGGTCAACTGAGCAACGATAGTCTATGCGTCATCACTCAAGCCAGTCTGACATTATCAAGCAAGAGATGAAAATAAACAGGTGAAAGAGAGTTTTTAAGGTGCGTAGCTTAGTCTTTGAGGTTTGTGGGTTTGAATCTCAAATTTCCTAACTAATAAAGCAATTGCCACAGGGTGAATGTGTGATGTTGCTACTAATTTCCTCCTGAGGCTTGTGCCGGGAGGCTGCTTTTTAATTGTGTTGCTGTATTTGCACTTTACTCCCGTGTGTCCGCTCCCTCCCCCTCGCACTTGATTTTAAAATTGAAATAGGAAAGAACTCCCCTCTACATTAGCGCTGCTCGCTCACTGCGCCAGGACATACTTCTTTAGCGAGATTCCTCTCCTCGACTCGGTCGACTGTCAGACCGGCCTCAGGGGGGACATTTGATTATCAGGGAAGGCAGGCAGCGGCCATCTTAGTGAGGGCTCGCGCTGCACGTCGCGCTTCGAGCGCATAAAAACATACGGCCATGGCTCCGCGCAGCGGACGCGCATTGCGAGCGCGCCGATCGCGCACCGGAGTCAAGCCAGAGTCCTGCCCGTCTGCGCCCGTCCGCGACCAGACGGGACGCGGGGCAGGGGACTCTGGTCATATTACCATTACGCTGGCATCCGAGACTGCGCCCTCTATTCAGCAATACTGCTACACTCGCGAGATGTTACTCGAAATCGGTAAGACCCCCATTAAATCATGTTATCACTCCATAGACCCCAATGCACTGTCACCTCAATGCAACTCCTGCAACTTTCGTTTTGTTAATGTCCCCAACCCCAACTATCCGGCACCCAATCTTAAAGTGATGCTACTTCATTGCAGATCCATGGTCAAGCATAAATTGGAACTTCACGACCTCTTATTAAATCATGACTTTGATGTAATGTTTTTAACAGAAACCTGGCTAGAAGAATCCTCATCCCCAGAAATACTTGAGACAGTCCCGCAGAAGTACAGCTTACTAAGAATTGATAGGCCTATACAGCGCGGTGGAGATCTTGCTATGATCTTCAAAAAAGAACTGGAATGCACCCTTACTAACAAGGGCATCACCAACAGTGAAAGTGGTACTTTCACCATTAAAGTGACCCCTGGCATGACCATTACTGGGATTCTCATTTACAGGCCGCCTGGCAATGCCACTCCTTTCTGTAACCAACTTATAGAAACGGCGACGCAACTAGCTATCAAATACAACAACTTTATGATACTAGGTGACCTTAATCTTCATTTCGAAGATTTACATGCTAAGGAAGCTCAACTTCTGAAGACTGCCCTACAAGCTCTGGGTATTACCCTGCTATCCACCTCCCCCACTCATAAACATGGCCATCTTCTCGATCCCATCTTTGCGACCTGGGAAGGTATTGACATACAACCTCCGGTCCCTATCATTTGGTCAGATCACCATATGATCATGTTCAACATACCCAAGACCAGGTCTAAGAATAATGTCCACAAACCCTTGTATGCCAAACGACGCAATTGGAAAAACTATACCCCAGAACGTCTGATTGACGAATTAAAAATCCACCCTCCTCCCCAAGGCCAGTCCCTTCAAGAAACCTGGAACTCATACGAATTATGGCTAAGCAAGGCACTAGATAAAATCGCCCCTTGGACCTGCAAGCCCCCAGCTAGGAGAACAAAATCTGAACCGTGGTTCTCAGAAAAATTAAAGCTATCTAAAGCTCGTTGCAAAGCGATTGAAAGGAAATGGAGAAAGAATTACTCCATGGAACTGAAGGAGACCCACAAACAAGAACTAAGGGCCTACCAGAGACTTATAAGAGAGGAAAAAAGTCACTTCTTCCAAAATAGAATTGAAGAGGCCAAAAATCCTTCTAAAGAACTGTTTCGGATCTACAAGGAACTAACAGACACGTCAAGCCTGGACACGCAGGACACGTTCTCTAATGAACTATGCGAAGAAATTGCAGACTTCTTTGTCAACAAAGTAGAGAAAATTCACGCCACTTTCTCCACCCCCCCCACATCTGGCACGAGAATTCCCCCTCTTTACAAAACCACTCTTACCCATTTTTCCACTCCCGACAAAGAAAAACTGTCCAGCATAATCAACAGTATCCACTCTGGCTCCCCTAATGACGTGTGCCCGTTAGATAAATGCAAAGACATTATGGACATTGCCCTCATGGACCAAATAAGCCAACTCATTACCCTTTCTTTCAAAGAATGCCATGTCCCTGAGGCTTGGAAAAACGCCCAAGTCATTCCCCTGAAAAAAAAACCTAATGTTCCGATCACTCAATTCCAAAATCTCAGGCCAATATCTCTACTGCCTCAATGCGCCAAAATAATAGAGAAAATTGTTAACATCCAACTTATGGCGTTTTTAGAGGAAGAAAACATTCTTCACCCCACTCAATCCGGTTTCCGACCAAATTACTCAACGGAGACAGCTGTCTTGTATTCCACGGAATATATCCGCAAGATGGTGGACGAGGGTGAAACAGCAGCGTTGGTCATGCTTGACCTAAGCGCAGCTTTCGATACTGTGCTACATGCCACGCTGCTGTCCCGTCTCTCAGATATCGGAGTAAAGGACTGTGCATTGGCGTGGATTAAATCTTTTCTGACCAACAGAACTTTCCAGCTTCATTGCCCGTCCTTCAAATCGTCATCTCGGACCGTCAGCCATGGGGTTCCACAGGGCTCTAGTTTGAGCCCTACATTGTTCAACATCTATATGGAACCCCTGGCTCAGATCATAGAGAACTTTGGGGTTGGCATTGTTAGCTACGCCGATGACACTCAGCTGATGTTTAGGCTTACTCCTAATACCGAGGAGTACGCCTCAAACTTCCCGGAGTGCATGGCTGCTGTGGCCGTGTGGATGGACAGTAACTGCCTCCGTCTTAATGGAGATAAGACTGAGGTGCTAGTGATAGGGAATAAATCCTCCCTATGGTCTCAAGCGTGGTGGCCCACATCTCTCGGCGAATGCCCTCGACCTGTCGAGAAGGTCAAGAACCTTGGGATCATGATCGACTCAGATCTATCAGGAAAATCCCAAGTTAACAAGATCATTGGAAAATGCATCGGCACATTAAGACCTCTCAGAAAAATTATTGACCTGATACCGATCAAAGCCAGGAAAACCATCGTGCATGCTCTTATTACACCTCATCTGGACTACGGGAATGCCCTCCTGCTAGGCATCAACCAAAAACATCTACACCAGCTGCATTGTGTACAAAATGCAGCAGCCCGTTTGGTATTGGGCCTTCCCAAAAGAACTTCTGCCAAAACTGCATTATCCAAACTGCACTGGCTCCCCGTAAAGGAGAGAATAAAATTCAAGAGCCTCTGCTATGCCCATAGGATAGCCCACAACAAGGGTCCCACCTACTTAAGGAGCCTCATGACCATACACCGCCCTACCCGACACCTGAGGTCCTCAGGGATGTCCCTTTTCAAACTCCCCCGCATCCACAGAGCAAAAATCGGTGGTCGCTCCTTTCGTTATCTAGGAGTGAAACACTGGAATGCTCTTCCTACTCATTTAAGAATGGAACCATCGGAAACTCTATTCAGAGCTAATTTGAAAACCCACCTGTTCCCTCAATAACTCCTCCTCGCTTTCTCCCTTTGACTTGATTCTCGGTTGAGATTCTTCAGCAATTAGCGCGGGGATACACAGTCGTGCAGCCATGCGCTTTATAAATGTTTTATTATTATTATTATTATTATTATGTGACCAAGGTTTAGGATGGGATGTTCCCATGAGAAGAAGGGTCAGTATTGATTTGCATTAGGTGGGCTTCTGAGGCTGATTTACAGGTTGGCATACAAGTACCTCTGTTACAAAGGTGATGGAGTACCCTGTCTGCTAAACTCAAGGCCCACCTGCCCAATTTTGAGTCGGGCAGACCGCAAGTTTTATTCTGAAGTGAAAAAATGTACTCTGCCAGTATAAAACTTCCTTTGATGGCCCGACGTAGTAGGTGCCATCAAAAATAAGCTCTCTGCCCTATTTAAAGCACACGTTCAGGTGGCTTTTTTTTACTGTCAATCACTGCATGGTATTCTGGTGGTTAGGGATGATACAAAATACATTTATCCTCAAAAGATAATGGGTGTAGAATTGGTAGGAACCTGGTCAGAATCACTGATGGTCCCAATCTTCAAGAAAGGCGATAGGCAAAACCCTACATGCTATCGCCCAATCTCTCTTTTAGATTCGGTGGGAAAGGTTTTCGTAAGTATAATTTTAAATCGCCTCCAAGAATGGGCTGAAGACAATAGCGTATTAACGGACCTACAATTTGGATTTAAGGAAGGTCTAGGAACAGTTGAACAGGCCCTCAATCTAACGATTTTGACGGGCAAATATTTTAAAGCAAAAATAGGGAAACTGTACCTAGCCTTCGTGGACCTTTCCACCGCGTTTGACTCCATAAGCCACAATAAATTATGGAAAATACTTGAACTAATGGGAGTTGAATTGTCCCTAAACCAAATTGTGAGAGATCTATATTCTGACCCTAGTGCCAGAGTACGGTATGGGCCAAATGGGGAATACACGGCTCCATTCGCAGTAGAGAGGGGGTTAGGCAAGGCTGTGTCCTGGCATCCATTCTGTTCACCTTGTACACCAACGGTTTGGAGCAGGCGATGCTCAAGGGGTGTCAGGACCCACCTCAAGTACAAACTCGTCCTATACCCACCCTACTCTTCGCCGATGACGTTGTAATAATGGCTCAAACACCCCTAGAATTGCAAAGGGCACTGACTACATATAGTGACTATATGGTGAGCCTGGATTTAAAGATTAATGCCAGTAAAACGTACGTAATGAGATGTGGGAAGGCAAAAATGAAAGAAAGATCCACTTTTATTGGTGGCAAAAAGCTTGGAAACGCAATAAAATATCCATTCTTTGGAATCCTTGTGGATAATAAGGGCACCTGGAACCAGGAAATAAGAGCAAAAAAACTCATGTTCATTAAAACAACAGCCCTTGTAAATTTCACGCAGAAAATAGGAAAAAGGCTGTCACAAGAATTGATTAAGATCTATAAAGCAAAATGTCTTAGTGCGGTACTATATGGTGCCGGGAATTGGGGTTATTGTAGTGTGGAAGAAATACAGAAAGAGGAAAACGCCTTTATTCGTTACATACTGGCTGTTCCTCGATCAACCTCGACTTTTATCTGTCATACAGAGCTGGGGTTACAATATATAACGGACACAATAAGGGTCCAACCAGTGCTTTTATGGCACCGAATCTGGTCCTCTACTAAAACAATGTTTAACCAACAGGTCATAGAAGACTCTCTCAAATTGAACAAAGCCCTAGCCATTAGCTGCTTAAAGTATATCAGAGATTTTAAGGGGGACCTAGGACAACCTGAGTTATTTCATAATCCAGTAAAAATGTTTGAGATTTCCAGGAAAGACCTTAAGAAACAATGTATGTTGCATCTGGAAGAACTAAGATATATATGTGAACTTCAAAAAAACAACAGTGCGGTTACATCAGACCATTCTTTCCTCAAAAAAATGCAACCCTATCTGTCTTATTATGGTACAGGGTACGATAGATTCGTACTCACGCGCTTAAGATTGGATCCTTTTTTCCGTTTAGTATCTTTCCCTGTAACAAATGATTGGTCAAGACATCTAGATCCTTGTCCTGGTGACTACTATCCACACTGTCTTATTTTGCAAATATTACAGGGAACAAAGGAAAAGGTGGATTCTTCCAATTTTAAAAATGTGGGGTTTGAGGCAATTTCAGGCAGCGTACTTTGCATTGCAATTATTGGAGAATGAATTATATACTAGAAATATTACACTTTTTTTAAAAGCAGTACTTAAGTTTAGAAAATATGTAAAATTAAATATAGGGGTTTTATCTGGAAAATATTTTTTTAGGAATGTCACACGAACTGACAAACATTGATCACTTTGTAAAACAAAGTATTGGAACGCCAATACGGTAAGGGTTTGGTAATTTCTTAAAAAGAAATCTAAATAGATTGTTCAATATGTGTAGATCTAGAACTGAATTACTGTCCCATTTTTGGAAAAAGAGTATTAATTAAGTTCGGGAAGCAAAGTTAATTTTTAATGTATAATTTTAAGTGGAAAATGGTTTTAAACAAAACGCACCATGAATTGATAACACTTTTATGCTGTAACTCGGGAGTTGGGGAGAGTTGATATAATAGGGCTTTGTTACTTTTTAAAAATGAATGCAAATAGCACATTCAAAATGTATAAATTTATATCTGTCTATTATGCTTTTATGGTTTTTTAATGTAAACAAAAACCGAATAAAGTGAATTTTGAATTTGTGTATGGGGATCACTAGTTTTTTTCTTTTGCAAAACAAACTCCATCATGTTTGATGGAGCAATCCGTTATACTTTTCCTACATTGACGGGAACCACCACAATGGCAGTTCCTCCCAGTGTATAGAGATGTCCGTTGGGCTGGCGACATATCCAAATTTGGTGGGTGAAATAAAGGCTGTAACGTCCTCCTCCACTCTATCTTCCTTTACTTCATCTGCTAAATCCTAAATCAGGCACTCTGTCTGGAGGGGCACCGAGGGCGAAATAAATTGGTTTGGAATGATACCTAGCAGGATTGCCTGTGGCTAGCCTGTTTACCAGCATTCATCCCATCACCTTTTGGGTATTTGATTGCCAGTAGCATGCCTGGAAACCTGAGACTGGTGTAGCTTTCCAAATCTACTACTGCCAATGTTTGTGATTTCTAAAAAGTAGTAAAATTTGCATTAATTCAAGGGGTACTTCTATGGGTGCATATTTCCTGTTTTTCTGGTAATCCGGTCACTAAGTGGCATATTTACAAAGATGTTTGACAACACAGGGCAACAAGCAAAGTTGATTCGCCATGTTGTGTTACATGAAGAGAACAGAACAGCACCATAACTTCAAAGAAATGGTGCAGTTTTGCTTGCTCTATGTGCTGGCACATTGGACTAGAGAATTGTTCAGATTTGTATGTGTGCTACAGAACCCATGCTTACAAATCTTTGTAAATATCGGTTTGCATGAAAATCAATAGGTGGATGCACAGGAATGCCCATCTCCCACCCATGGAACACCTTCCTGGGTCACAGTAATTGGATTACCTTTTCTTCCAAAGCTAAGATTATTGACATTTGCATGGCTTTATGAATACCAAAGAGAATTTTGTGTCCAGCTGTGCAAAAAAATGAGATAAACCGATGCAAAATGTTGTAAATCTGGACCTGAATATATTTAAATTCTTAATCCAAAAAATGAACAAGTTCAAATCTCTTAGTGAAATCAACCTGACAAGAAAAACCTATACAGGCATAGCAGACCCGGCTCAGGGCCCCCAGACCCAACACCAAGCCAAGAATACATTTAATTGGGGGAGAGTCAAACCCCAAAAACCCCTTGGAGCTACTCCCCTGAGTTTCACCTCAAAAACAATCTCTCAAGAATGAGGAGGGCAAGCAGCTGAGCACACAGTCAACTTTGACAGACCAGCAGTTGACCTTAACTAAGAAGATGACGCAAGAGCCCCCCACTTGAACTGAAAAGCATTCTGCAATTAATTATTGAGAAAATAGTGTCACATTAAACATCCGGCTGGATCAAATGAAGGAACATCTTGACAGACGCACTACTAATATAGACATGGTTGAACGAAGAATAAACGACTAAAGGACAGGATTCGCTCCTCCAATGAGAAATTACTTCACATGGGAAAAGTTCTGAAGGTTGAATGAAGATTGGGAGTCACCCTACCGAAGAAACAACTTGTGCATTATTGAGTTTGTGGAGTTAATGTAGCTAGGCAGGTTGGATCTGTTTGTTGAGAAACTACTTGTTAACCTCTTTGGAGGATATAATTTTGCAGCAATTCTGATGATGAAAAGGGCCCTCAGACCTCCGGCACTGAGGCCTTCTCCCATGCCTTTTCACGACCCATTATTGTAGGCCTCATTAACTACTGAAATTGTGATGCTGTGCTATGTCTATCCTGGGAAGCAGGAGACTTGCAATTGCTAGGCGACAAAATATTCACATGACCTGACTTAACTCCAGCCATTCAGGAGGCTTTTTATAGTCTTGGGTGAGGTCAAGAAAAAGCTCTATAATAGTGAGTTGCAATGCTCCACCCAGCCCTCCTGAGAGTACAATGTCAGGGTGGAGACCTGCCAAGAAAGATGCAACAATGTTTGACGACTCTGGTTGGGGTGGAGAAATTATACTGAATGATAATGATTACAACTGTGATGATGCTGGCTCACCGATTATGTGGCTGACCATGTGGAGAAGGAACAATCGATCTGATGGCTATGGGCATGCTTATGAACTACCTGTTGTATTTTATTTACCACCCACACTCTAGCAACCAGGTTGCTTTTGTCAATACTAGACTTTACATGGCAAGCACTGTCCTCTACTGAGTTTTCACTAAGCTGGTAAACTCATAGTAATAGTATTTATTATTACAACGGGCTACAAGGTTTGAGAGCTCAGACTTCGATTCATGGAGTGGAATGCTTATGTTGTGACACACGAAGGAGTTTTATTGTTTGGGTTTACTCATTGGTTAAGTGGTCAGTGTGGGCGGGGTGATAGATATACAGGGTTGGTTTAGCTTTTACCCAAACACCCAAAAAGGTGATGGAAGAAACGCTTGCTCTTTGTCTAACCCCTAGCAATTGCTCGGGTAGCATTCCAACTTATCGTTCTTTTTCCCACCATGTCACTTCAGATCTGGCCCAGCTATTTGCAAATCAGCCTTGATTCTTCTCCAATAGGCACCGTCCAGTCCGAACTGCACCAGAATACAAGCAACCAAAGACTGCTTTCGACCTGATTGGGACTCTTCAGTTGGGTGAAGTTTGATTCCAGTGGCACAGAACGCAAGGGATCCATGCATATTTTCGGCCACCTAGGCATTGCATCAAACACACAAAAGGTGATGGGAGCCATACTTGAACTTTGTCTTATCACTGGCAATTGTTTGTGGTAGCTTTCCACCCGTGAGTCTTTTGCCCACATCCCACTACAGAATTAATCCAGCCATGTGTAAATCAGCCTTGGTTATGCTTGAATACAAACACTCCAGCTCGAACTGCCAAGCCAAGCCCTCTCTGAACAACAAAACAAGCAACTGAAGACTGGTTTCAGCCTGATTGGGCCTCTTCAGTCGGGTGCAGCTTGGTTCCAGTGGCACAGTGAGCCATTACATCAACCACAATAAAGGTTTTATTGAAGCAGGGGGAAGTCTAATTTGCATATGGCTGAGTCCAAATTGAGCTGACACTGGGAGCAAAAGAACGATGTGATGGAATGCTACCCCATCCGTCAGTGTTTAGAAAAATGACAAGCATTACTTCCATCACATTTTGTGTGCTTGATGTGCTGTCCTAAGTGGCAAAGGTGTGCCCAGACATGGATCTTGTGCTCGCTTTGCCACTGGAGCCAAGCGACTGGCCACTGTTAGTTCGAGGTATTGGAAGCATTCCTCCCATTACCTTCATGGTGTTTTTTACTAACCCTCTGAAGAGGAATTTAGAAAATATTTGGGTTCACTGATTGGTTAAGGGGTCAGCGTGGTTTGGGGGAAGATACTCAGGGTTTGTTAAGGTTTTATTTATGGCTTTGCAGAATTTCGGACAGACAGGTGAGGGTGGTAGTGACCACATATAATACTGTAGCGAATAAACACCCACAGATGAATGCACGTACAACATACACATAATAACGTGCCATACACCCTAACAACATGGAATGTGATAGAGCTGAATAACCCCAAAATGGTCACACAAGTTGTGACATGCCTAGACAGACACAGGATAGATGTGGCCCTAGAATACGAAACCCACATACTACTTGATAAACCTTCCCTATTTGCTGTGAAATGTGCTACCAATATATATTGTGCATCCTATTCCTCATAATCATGTGGATCAGATATCAAAATTCACAAATCTGGTGGCTTTAAATGCAGGCAGGTCATTGCGGTTCCGCATGGGCAATACCTATTGCTTACTGGTACATAATTAGACACACACATTACACTGATAAATGTATATGACCATAACATCAACTCCCCCAACCTATTTGATATCTATGATACCTGAGGCTCACTTCAGGCGCATGATATACTGTGAGGATGTTACTTTAACCTGGCGCTTACCAATACATGGGAGATGCCGAATTAGACCCATAACCACTCAGTGCTGTCTGTAAGAGCTGTAAAATGTTAAATGGCAATGTTAGGACTGAAGGATGTCTGGACAGCAACACATGAGGGTGAGCCAATTATTCCATTGTATATGGTTTTCTATCCAGAATAGATCTATGGCTATATTCCATGTGCTTGCTACTCTGTATGACGGATATACAGCATATGAAATTTACGCCCTCTGACCGCTCTCTGTTTAAGGCCAACTTAATTTACCAACATCAATATGTATTGGCAGCGTCTAGAGGTTTCCATCAGGTGCTTTGGGGAATGCAGTCTTTATGCAGGAGATATCCACGCTATCAAAGTATGCCATGATATTAACCAGGGGACGGTTCAACATTACTGTATCTTATGAGAGGCATTTGAAGTGATCATAAGAGGAGACAGCATCTCCAAACAGGTTGGTGTACTGAAATCCTTGCAAGTCCCATTGGGCAGGTAAGAGGGGAAATTGAAAGAGTTGGGAGAGAAATTCATTCAGGATGGGGATGAAAGGACATTGGGGCAGATATAAACTGAGGCCCACTTCAGTCTTCAGGGACAAGGCTGACAGAGAAGTGACCTTTTTGGATAAAGATGCACAGCTGAGGCAACATGGAAAGTGTCCGGCCAGGAGCTTTTACCTGTTGGATTAGGAAACCAGATAAATATAACACAATAGTGGTTATTAATGGAGAAGGTGGTGACAGACTCGGAACGCTGAGATCATTCTTGAGATATTCACCAGGGACTATGAAAAGCTATGCACCTCACAAGAAACAACGCAAATTGCACAATTGTTAGAGAAGCTCATGTGACTTGGGTTGATAATGATACAAGACAGGCCCTGCTAGCATCCACTACTTTAGACATATGTAGCTCGTGGCATGCAACAGGGAATTCCACTTTCAAAGGACTGTCCTGTACCAACAGATAATTAATACAACCTATGTATGCTGATGATATATTATTATTTGTAATAAATCATGAATCTAATCCTTCACAGGTGATCTGTGAAAGTTTACAATGTACTTGAGTATTAAAATGAATTTGAGTAAACCTGAAATATTTCTCCTAATGTTCTGTACTGAGGCAATTGATCTGGAATACCCTTTAAGGTGGAGCAGAGAATGAGTTCGATATCTAGGGATTCAAATACACAGCTTTGAGAAAGTAGTTGTCAGAGATAACTATGGACCAGCAGTTCAAAAACTGTCAACTCAGGTTGGCAGTTGGATATGATCACCACTGTCAATGTAAGACAGAATAGTCCTGGTTAAAATTGTCGTCCTCCTGGCACCTGGAACACTTCGTAGATAACTGCACTGAGCTGCCATGGGCAAAACGCACCGCAACTGACCAGTCAGACATTCATCCCCTCATGTTGAAGTTCCTTGGGAAAGTTGGGCTCGATTGGGGAGGGGCTCTGGGCTCCACTGTTGGGGGCTGAGGACACCCTTCACCGTGACAGATGCTCCTTGTTATTGGCAGTATCAGGGGGTTAGGGAGGGCCCATGGGGTCCCTGGGCTGTTTTCTTCTAGTTCATTTATGAGCGCAGACACGTACACCTAATCCCACTACACAAGGTACTTCACAGATGCACAGAACACTTGATGGCCGTACAGGCTAGTGTTTCCCCACCTGGGGATCTGACGGTGGTGTCTTGGAACGTTAGGGGTTTGCTCAACAAAGTCAAACGGGGTGCTATTCTCCGCCAGGCCAAGATCTATGGGGCCGCACTTACTGGGCACCAAGGCTCCATGCCTGGCCCGTTTGGGCTATTATTGGGTATATCATGCTGGGTTTACTAGGGGATCACGGGGGACGGCTATCCTCATCCATCATCGGGCCCCTTTAATTCACACGAAACACTTGATAGACCCAGGGGGGAGGTTCATCCTGGTATTGGGAACGATATATGGCAAACATATTTGGGAGCGTTTATGTGCTCCCCCCCTTTAAGGAATACATTTTTAGATACAATTTGCCGCCTCTGGGGTGACCTACCTGACGGCATAACACTTTTGGGGGGAGACTGGAACAACGTCATGTCTCCACTAGATAGAAGGCATGGGTCTGACACTGGCCCAATTGTAGATACATGGAAATTATGTGCACTCGCTACCACACTGGGTTGGTCTGACATTTGGCGAGAATATTACCCTGCTGAATCAGCTTATAAATACTTGTCTGCAGTTCACGGTTCCCTCTCGAGGCTAGATTACTTATTCACTTCTCGCAGCTACATTCCCTGGTTCTACCAGGCCTCCTACCTCCCTTGGGGGCTGTCGGATCACTCTCCGGTCTCTGTCAAACTGCGTACCCTAGCTTGAAACCCCCCATTCAGGTGGCGAGTGTCCTCATGGCATCTTCGAGACCCTGACTACCAGTAAACACTTACGAGGGCGATCCAGGAATACATAGATTTAAATGCTGCCTCTGCCTCATCTAAGACACTCCTTTTGGAAGCCTTAAAGCCCACAATCCGAAGGGTGGACATTGGTTACTGTGAAAATCAAAAGTGCAAGCGCTCCGCCCAACGGTTCGAGCTCAAGACCCAGCAGGCATCCCCAGAGACACAATACACTTTGTATCCCAGCCCTTCACTCCAACGTAATTTACAACAGCTACAACACCACCTTATTGATGAGGCTAAAGAGATCTGGTTGGCATCGTAACACTGGATCTGACAATGGGGGGACAAATCGAGCACTATGCCCCACAGGTTGTGTCAGGTGAGGAGGTCCCCGGCTGCTGTCCCCATTATCCGAGTTGTAGACGTTGCGTTACATTTGTCCCCAGGGGCGATTGCTGCAAAATGTGCACATTATTTTTCCATACTGTAGGCACGCAAGGGGCAGCTATCGCCTGCCCTGCTAGCGGAGTTCTTTAGGGATATTCCCCCTCGGAAGCTTACTGACCAGATTAGAGAACAGCTTGACGCCCCTATTACGGCTGATGAATTAAGTGAGGCACTTATTGTGCTGCACCCCAGGCAGGCCCCCTGCCCCAACGGATTCCCCATGAAATACCTCCAGTCCCACATGTCTACTTTAAATTCCCACCTGTTAGCTGCACTACATGAAGCGCTTGAGCAACATCGGCTTCCCCAAATTTGGCGGCAGGCCGAGATTGTTCTTTTTCTGAAGCCAGGTCGCCCTCCAGAAGAGCCGGCCTCATACAGACCTATTTTCCTTATTAACTTCGAGCCCAAATTGCTGGGCAGGGTCCTTGCCGATCGTCTGCGTGCCTGCATACAGAGCTTGGTTCACCCAGTGCAGTCTGGCTTATGCCAAACAGAGCCACCAGACACAACATCTGTCGGGTTCATAATGCCTTGGTGATGGCCAATAAGCTGAGGCGCCCTGCGGCTATACTGCTTGCAGACATCGACAAGGCATTCGACTCCCTCAGCTGAAAGTACCTCTTTCATCTTTTGGAGGACATTAATTTCGGCCCGCGTTTTCAGGCATATGTTCGACTGCTGTATATGGACCCCCCCGCCTCGGTGCGCATTGCCAGTCACACCTTGGCTCTCCTCCCTGACGCCCGCGGCACGCAGCAGGGCTGCTCCCTATCCCTCCTTTTATTCACCCTGGCAGTGGAACCTTTGGCTGCTTGGGTGCTCAGGGATCCAGTGCTTCGGGATTTGAGTGACCATGGTCGCATTCTGACTGCATTGCCTTGTATGTGGACGATGCCCTCTTTTTCATGACGGACCCTTGGGTTTTGGGACCGCGCATCCTACAGATCCTCTGAGTTTTCGGCCAGACCACTGGGCTTCACACTAATCCCTCCAAATCAGGGTAGTGATAAATAGGCGGCCCAGCTGACCCAAGCAACAGCGGGTTTTAAATACTTGGGTGTCTATATATCGTCCTGACCAAAGATCTCATGGGCTCACAACCTTAATCCCCTTCTCGCGGTTCTCCGAGATGAGACGTCAATATGGTCCTCTCTCCTGCTTTTGTTGTACGGGCACTTGGAGATTTTTAAGATGGTCTCATTGCTTAAATTACTGTACCAGTTAAAAAACTTCCCATACTACATACCAAGATCATGGTTTGCAAATATTAATGCCATCCACAATAAATTCCTGTGGAATAGTGGGGCGGTTCGGGTGGGGCTCCAAACCTGTGCGCAATCAACATATTGTAGGGGTATCGCCGCAGCTGACTTTTTTTTCTCCTACGCCGCCTCTCATTTGCTGATCATCAGTGAATGGTGGTACACTTCGCCATGCATTCGCATTGGAACACGCAGCTATGAAAGGGGCCCCCCTCCTGCAGTTACTCTATAGTGCACGGAGCTTTGATTCCCTACCCCATGCTGGCAGGACTGTAATCCGGTTCTGGCGGTACGTTGTCGGACAGATGGGCTGGCATGGTCGGCTAATGCAGGCAACTCCCCTCTGGCACGGATCTCAGTTGCGTCACGTTTCTGCCCTGCCTGGATTCCCCCAATGGGACATGATCGGTATATCCACACTGGGAGATAGCATGAAGGTAGCGACCTTGAAATCTTTTCAGCAGCTGCAGGTGGAATTCCAGTTGCATAAATCACAATTTTATAAATATCTGCGACTCGCCCTGACTCCTACCTTCCGCACCCTGGACAGCTTGCCAGAGTTCCATCCTCTCGAAGGCCATTTCCTTATGGGGGACCTAGGGGCGCATAAAATTAGACAGGTCTACCAGACCCTGACCACACATTCCAAAACAACTCTGCATATGATCAGACAGGCGTAGGCTGGATGATGTACCAGACCTAACTGACGATGACTGGGCCGAGGCCTTGGCCAGTTCCCGGGGCGCAGTGGTGTCCTCCTGATATCGACTCATCCAGTTCAAATATGTACATCGGGTATATTATACTAGACTTTGTATCTGGAGAGGGGAGTCGTTCAGTCTCCCCAATGTTTGCGATGTGAGAGGGAGGAGGTAACCTTTTTACATACAGTGTGGAGCTACACTGCCATACTACCCTTCTGGTGTAAGGCTTCGGCATGTTTGGGTGAGGTATTAGATTGGGATCTCCCTCATGACCCAAAACGGTTCCTATTACATAGAACGGACGGGATAGGGCACCTGCTCTTCCTGGCCCTCATGATCTCTAAACGAGACATTGCCCAGTTATGGAAAGGGGTCTCCCCTCCGACGTTGGTGAAATGGAGAAAGGAACTAGACAGATGTATGGGCGCTGAACTGGCAGTTTTCCAGGCACGGGGTTGCCCCTGGAAACATAGGAAAATATGGTCCCAATGGACAACGTATTGGTGTATTGATCTCCCCCCCCCTTCCTGCACAAACCCCCTGATGGCCATATTTAATACCACTCCTAAGATCACCCCAGACCGCACACAACATACTAATACTGCATGTTTGAGCTCCCTTTTACACCCTTTTCACTGTATGGGTTTGGGATCTGTCTGTGCAAAGTTTGCATTGTATTACAAGTTTATTGTAGTTAGCAATACATACCAACAGTGTATGACCCGGATTACCCTGGTGCCAATGTCTTTCTGTAGGGCGCTTGTCCAACTGGTATCATCAAAAGTCAATAATATCTTAATTAAAAAATAAATTGTCATCCTCCCTAAATTTCTTTATTTGTTCACCAACATACTGATCCCTCTCCCAAATCTCTTTATTACTAAACTCCAGACAATTCTCACCAGTCTGATCTGGACCAAGAAACAGGCTCTTCTGCGATGGTATATTCTGACCTTGCATAATGATGGGCAAATTGTCAGTACTGAATCTGCAAAACTATTTTCTCGCTTCAAGGGCACATTTCACAATGTACTGGCATTATCTGCCCCTCCTTAAGTGCCATATAGTAGCAGAGAAAGACTAGGTGAATAAGGAAAATGATACTTACCAGTATGCATCTGTTCATGGCAAGTAGGGCTGAGGAGCCACACACTACTGCATAGATCACCATCTGGTGGTGGGCCCGGATGATTACACTTTGTTGTAGTCTTGGAAGAGTCTTTGTCTGTTGGATGACTCCTCCTGTAGATCGTAGTGCGAATGGGCATCGACTCCATCTCAAGATTGTTTTTCGCCATTGGGGAAACGATGGAGTTGTATGAGTACAGAGAAGGATGTCCGAGTCTTGTGTATCTAATTAAGATATTACTGGAACAGATATAGGTAGGCGGGTGGGTGTGTGTGGCTCTGCAGCCCTACATGCCAACCACAGATGCATACTGGTAAGTAGCATTTTCCGTTCGAGGCATATGGGCTGCAGACCATACACTATTGCATCGATTGCACAGCAGTTTTCTCCCTTAGCCTTGACCGCCTGTATCTGTTGCAGTAGGTTGAAATAGTGTTTTGAGTACAGCCTGGCCCACACTAGCTTGATGTTTTGCCTGCACATCTACACAGCAGTGATTTGTAAATGTGTGCAGTGTAGACAATGTAGCTGCTTTACAGATATCATCTAGGGGTATATTTCCTAGGAATGCCATAGATGTCCCTAATTTACAGGTGGAATGAGCCCTAGGGCGAATGGATAGAGTGTGTTTAGCTTATTGGTAACAGATTCAAATGCACTTAACAATCAACCTTGCAATGCCTGATTTTGAAATGGGATTACCTTTGTGTACAGGAGAAAAGGACACAAATAATTGTTTTGTTTTACGAAACGGTTTTGTCCTATCAAACTCTTTTTACATCTAATGTATGTAGAGCTCTTTCCGCAACTGTTTGTGGTTGAGAAAAGAATACTGGTAACACAATAGATTGGTTGAGGTAGAATGGTGAAATGACTTTTGGAAGGAATTTAAGGTTTGTTTTAAGAACCACTTTGTTGTGATGGAGTTGTATAAATGGTTCTTGAATTGTTAATGCTTGGATCTCACTTACTCTTCTGAGTGAGGTAATAGCAACTAAAAAGGCAACTTTCCATGTAAGGAACTGTAACTCACACTTATGTAATGGTTCAAATGGAGGACCCATAAGTCTAGTGAGAACAATATTTAAATTCCATAACGGAGAGGGTGGTATTCTGGGAGGAATTATTCTTTTGAGCCCTTCCATAAACGCTTTGATGGGAGATACTCTAAACAATGACAAATGTTGTCTGTTTTGAAGTTAGGCTGCTATAGCAGCAAGATGTAACCTGATTGAGGAGTACGCTAAATTACATCTTTGTAGATGGAGCAGGTAGCATATGATGTTTTGTATGGAAACATCTAATGGGTTAATGTTGTTATTTGTGCAATACACACCAAACTTTTTCCACTTGGCTGCATAGCATGCCGTAGTGGTGGGGTGTCTCGCTTCTTTTATGACGTTCATGCAATCAGGCAGAAGATTGAGGTATCCAAATTATAAGACTTCAGGAGCCAAATCGCTAGATTGAGATGCATGGGGTCTGGATGCATGATCTCTCCATGGTTCTGTGTCAGTAGATGTGGTACTACTGAGAGCTCTAGTAGTGTGGTGTACCACGGTTGTCTTGCCCAAGTTGGTGCTATGAGAATCAATGTGAGGGAATGTTGCTGTGGCTTGCGTACCACTAACGGAATTAGTGGGAGAGGTGGAAAAGCGTACGCAAATTTGTTTGACCAACTCATCCATACCGCATTGCCCTGGACAATGGGTGTGGGTATCTGGCGGCGAAGTTTGGGCATTTGGAGTTGCGGTGTGTGGCGAACAGATCTATCTCTAGTTGGCCCCACTCGTGAAAGAACGGTTGAAGAACTTGAGGATGAAGTTCCCACTTGTGTATCTGTTGTCTTTGATGACTTAACAGATCTGCAACTTGATTGTGAACTCCTGGTAGATGTTCTGCTAGCTGAAAGATATTTTGAGGAATGGCCCACCTCCATATGCTCTGCGCCAGCCGGGTGAGCTGTAAGTGGAGAAGTGTGGCTCACTGGTTAGAGCAGGCAGACCCTGAAGCAGAGGTCAGACCCGAGACCAGGGTTCGATTCCTGACGCGGCAGGGTGTTGAGCTCAAATGTCCACGGACTCGATAATTCTCGCTTCGGTGCCTGACCTAATCATGGGTTCACACTATGCAACTCTGGGCATTAAGCTTGCTTAATCTCCACAATGGCCCCCCGGCGGTGGGATGCCTGGCTTTCACCTTGGGGATGCCCTATAGGGGCTATCTCACAGGGAAAAACCAGGACGGGTTCCCAAGGCAAGCGCGGAGATACCCCTTCGGGGGTCGATTCTGGCGCTACATAAGAAATGCAATAATAAGGAGCGTGTTTCTCCTTGTTTTTGTATGTAATACATGGCTGTCATATTGTCAGTACGGACTAGTACAGCCTTGCTTGATAAGTAATGTTGAAACGATTTTAGAGCTAGAAAAATTTCTAACAACTCCAGATGATTTATGTGGAGTAGCTTTTGTTGCGGTGTCCATGTACCCTGTACTGTGTGTATTTCTAAATGTGCTCCCCATCCTGTGAGAGATGCGTCTGTAGTTAGCACCACTTGTGGAACAAGCTCTATGAACGGCCGGCCCTTGGAAAGGTTTTTGGTGTTCCACCTCTGCAGAGAGCGATATGACCGGTCGTCCACAACCACCAGATCTGTTATTTGTTGCTGAGCCTGATTCCACTGACTTGCTAAGCACTCTTGTATGGGGCGCAATTTTAGTCTTGCGTATGGTACTATGAAAATGCAAGATGACATCATTCTGATTAATTGCATGAACACTCGAGCTGGTAGTGAGTGTTGTGGCTGGAATTGTGGTTAGCTTGTGTAACAGGCAGATGGTCTGATTCGTGTGCTGTACACATTGGTGGTAGGACTTGGATTTTATTAGCCAGTCGTCGAGGTACGGGAAGACATGAATGTTGTCCCTTCTAAAGTGTGCTGCTAGTACTGCTAGACACGGCGTGAACACTCGATGTGCTGTAGTTACTCCGAAAGGGCGTACTTTGAATTGGTAATGTTGACCTTCTAGTACAAATCGAAGGTACTTTCTGTGAGATTGATGGATAGGAATGTGGAAGTAGGCGTCCTTGAGATCCAATGTGGCAAGGAAGTCGCCTTGTTTTAACAGCGACAGAACGTGTTGTAGTGTGACCATATATAAGTGGTCGGATTGTATGTAAAGGTTTAGGGGCCTTAGATCTAGTATAGGTCTGAGGGACCCGTTATTTTTGGGCATGAGAAAGTATAGGGAGTAAACTCCTGTATTTTGATGGTGTTTTGGGACTGGTTCTATTGCATTCTTTTGCAGTAGAGATGCAACCTCTTGTCTTAGGAGTGTGAGATGCTCCTGTGACATGAGACGTTGTCTGGGTGGTATTGTTGGAGGAGTGGAAGTGAGCTCCAGGCAATAACCTGACTGAACTATTTGTCTTACCCATCTGTCTGTGGTGATGGAGTTCCAGACAGGTAGGAACTGTTGTAATCTCCCCCGACAGGAGTGGAATGGTCTGGGGGGATGGAAGGGAAGTCACTGTTTGGGAGTAGAGGCATTGCGGTTGTTGTTGCCTCTGCCTCTACCCTTATTGTTGTTACCTCTATATCCTCCTCTGTAATACCCTCTACTGGGCGAGGTTTGGGTGGGCGCTTTATAAGAAGAGGAGGTGTTGTCAGTTTGAAAACCCTTAGAGGCGCCCCTTTAAGAGGAGCGATGAAAGGACGCTCGATGGGTCTGAGTTGGTAAGGATCCCATGGATTTTGCTGTATCTGTACCTTTTTTCATTTTCTCTAGTGCATTATCAACTGTTGGACCAAAGAGATGTTATTGGTCAAAGGCTTGATTTAAGATACTGGCATGTACTTCTGGCTTGAACCCAGAGATGCGTAGCCATGCATGTCTACGCAACAGTATTCCCGTATTTATTGCTCTAGAAGCTGTGCCGGCAGTGTCGAATGCACAGCGGATTGAGGTATTTGTAATAACCTTACCTTCTTGTATTAGGTCAGAAGCCCTGGTCTTATATTGCTCTGGTAAATGCTGCATGAGTGATTCTAACTCATCATAATGAGCTCGATCATATCTCGCTAACAAAGCTTGAGTGTAAGCAATTCTCCAGACATTGGCTGCTTGTGAGATGGTGCGTTTTCCTGAAGCATATAAAAGCTTGGACTCTTTATCAGGGGGTGGAGTATCCCCTGTTGTCTGCGAGTTAGCTCTTTTCCTCGCATTTGATACTACTAATGAGTCCAATGGCAGCTGACCTTTGATGTATGCTGGGTCAGTTGGAGCCGCTTTATACTTTTTTTCCAGTCTGGGGTTAATCACCCTGGCTCTGACAGGGTCTTTGAATACCTCTTGTGCATGTCTCACCACTCCACTAAGTATTGGTAATGTGGTTGTGGTTGTATGTGACAACAGTAGTGTATCCGTAAGGAAATCCTCTTCCACTGGATCTGTATGTAAGTCCACTCCATGAAAAGTGGCTGCTCTATGAATGAGCTGTGTAAACCCAATAGTGTCATCTGGGGGAGATGGTCTAGAAGGGCATGCATCATCTTGTGGCAGATCTGGTGCATCTGGCCCATTGTAATCCTCCCAGGGATCATCTGATGGCCCAGGAATATTGTCTGGGTCATCTGTGTCATCTATGTGTTGCTCACTTTCTATTACCTGTGAATAATTGTCTTTATCATCATCATCCTGCAGTATAGGGCTATGTGTGCTGGATGGTGAGTGTACAGGAGAAATATCTATTAGTATCTCTATCAGTGGTGAAGGAATTCTTATGGGGGAAGTTTGAGCATGCTTTTTGAGAGGAACTGGAGGTGGTATGGGAGAGGCCATTTTCCTCTTTTTAGGCACTGTAATGACATGTCCAGTTTTTGGATTAATACGAAGAGTCTTTTGCTTTGGATCTGGGTGGAAAAGCTCTTCTGCCGGAATATCCTTTTTCAGTGCCAATTTATCCTGCTTGGGACCGAAATGCTTAGATTTTACAGTTTCTATTGTCTTTGGAGCGGATTTTGGCTTTGGTTCCGAAGACTTGGTATCATGTTTCTTTCTCGGATCTGAGCTTTTTGGATCCAGAATTGTTGTTCCCGAAGTGCGTTTGGAATCCTTTACCTTCGGAGCTGAAGTGTGTTTCGGTGCCGAAGCAGGCTTCGGGTCGACTTTTTTCGGAACCGTAGTTGTCTTTGGTTCGGTAGACCTGGGAACGTCTTTCGGTGCTGAGCTTGTTTTCGGCTCAACCGGTTTCGGTACCTAAGGTTGCTTCGGTGCCGGAGTTAATTTTGGTTTGAGGACCTTCTGCTTGTCGGGACCGACAGACTGATTTGAGCCCGAGTCGACTGGAGGCTTTTTTGGAATCTTCGTTGCCGAGCCAGAAAGCGGGGCGTCGGAAAATTTCGGTCAGTGTGCACCTGGACCTAGAGGTGGAACCGAAGCCTGTACCAGTATTGGGGGGGGGGGGGGGGGGGGGGGGGGAACAGGGTCGACGCTTGAACTCACGACCTGTTGACCAGCTGGAAGAAGATCGTTGTCTTCTGATTGATCCTTGGCGGTGGAAGCTGAATCCTCTGCTTCGGAAATGAAGTCGTCCTGCTGTTGTTCTTCAGACTCTACCTCAATCTGAACCTTGTCTATGATAAGGTCTGGTGTCGATGAAGATGACTGCGCCATGACTCTTCGAGCTCGACGGTCCCTGATGGTTTTCTTGGACCGGAACGAAGCACAGGCCTCGCAATCTCGACTCTCGTGCTCTGGAGATAAGCACAGATTGCAAACCTCATGAAGATCAGTTTGAGGAAATTTGTGTCCACACTGAGGGCACTTCTTGAAGGGTGTTCTTTCCATGAGCCAAATGCCCAATGGCGCAGTTCGGCCCGAAGGCCCCGACGAACGCTGGAATCGAGAAGCGCAAGCCTTTCTCGAATGCGGGTAACTGGAATTACTGTCAAAGACGATACCGATGGTATGATGTAGGACTGGAAGTCGAAAAGAGATCGGTAACGGGACCAAATCATAAATAAATACATCCGAGCCCGATGGCGGAAAAAACTATCTGAAGATGGAGTTGATGCCCACGCGCACTACGATCTACAGGAGGAGTCATCCAACAGACAAAGACTCTTCCAAGACAAAGTGTAATTATCGGGCCCTCCACCAGATGGTGATCTATGCAATAGTGTGTGGCCTGCAGCCTATATGCCTCGAACATAACTTTCCAAACTGCACTGTTACGCACCAAACTCCAGAAATAGGTTTAATACTACAGCTTCCACTAACAGGTTACGTTATACATTGGATGAACAATCTGGGTTTGCTCAACTATACTCGCCAGATACTGGTCTCTTGGACAACAGGGCCCTCAGCACTGAATGTGCAGTCATTAAGAAACTATCTCACCAAGGTATATCGCGGGTGGGACACATGTATCATGATGGACTTTTCATGACTATGGAGCATTTTAAGGAGAGAGCATTTTTGTCCACTACAGAATGAGACATACTACTAAGTTCCATTGTCTGTTCTCTCAGACAAACTCCAAGAGCTTGCTCCACTGACGAAAGTTATTCAATTGAAAGAGCAGAGTGTTAGCTATATACATTGCACAACAAACTAGAACAAATGCATTGATACCAGCCGAGAAACATGGGGAGACAGACTTGGGAAATTGCTGGTTGGATGATAAATGGGTAGTCTGTTTTTTGCCAGATGACCACCATATGTTTAAATTATAGACACAAGAGACTACATTTTATATTCTTCTACAAAGTGTGTTTCATGCCAGCTCTGCCGAATAAGATGGGCCTAACTACTGACCACACCGGCAGGAGACATCATAGATTGTGAAATACAGGTTGACCCACTGGTGACCTTACTAGGACATGTCCCAGACCTTTGAGGAAGGAGATCT
Source organism: Lissotriton vulgaris (assembly GCF_964263255.1). Lineage (NCBI taxonomy): Eukaryota > Metazoa > Chordata > Amphibia > Caudata > Salamandridae > Lissotriton > Lissotriton vulgaris. Next base: position 986,830,063 of record NC_141685.1, on the reverse strand, counting down.
GCTGCCATGTTACACCTGTTAGCTGAATACCAAGCTAACATATCCTGGTTCAGGAACCTTAATATTACACTTAAGAACTAGCTACAAGAAGCAAAACTGTGCAACATGAGCACAGAACCATTTCCAGCACTACAACATGACAAGGCTTGGCCAAACGACATTTGGGCCTGTTCCACAGCCACCATGGCACAAGACAAATTCGGAAGTGGGGTTGGGGCATTTGGGTTCAGGGCTGGAGCCCGGACGAAAAGTTTCTGATTAGATACATTGTCACATTCCCAATGACTGGGCTGTGCGTTGACTCCTCCCTTTTTCTTTGTCTCTCCTGATCATCTAAGTTGTAAAATGAACGTCCAATGAATTGCTCTTGTTGATTATTAACAAATAAAAAGTAAAACAAAAGAGGTAGGTAGATACAGACTCTGCCTTTCTTGGAACGAATGTGTCACGTATGTGTTTGTAAAATGTGTTTTGGGATACAATAGTTATTGAAGATACTTTATTGGATACTTGGATATCAGAATAAAGTTCTTTAATTGATTGATACTTTATTACTAAAATGCTTTTTTTGTATTTTGTGTGACAGGTGCTGGATCTGTCGTCCTAGAAAGTATTTTGACGTTAGTTTGTATGACAGAAAGCGCTTTGAAGTCAATAATATAAAGCTGCTCCACTGCCTTTATGCAAATTATGTTTTGATACAGAGTGTATAAAAGATACTGGGCCTTTCTTCCAATAAACTTGTTTGAGGTACAATTTCTATAAAAGGCCCTGTGGGGGGGTTTCCAGAAGGCACTTTCAGGTATATTTCTCCTAAAGGGTTTATCCCACTTTGAGACATGCTCTTCTGTTTTTCTTGTTATTTTTTGCATGCGCTTTTCAGCTTCACTTACCACGCCTGTGATCCTTTGATCTGTGTCACAGTGAGGTGCTTCTTCTGGTTGCCCTCTCTTCTTCTCTTCAGCGGAGGCACGCCTAATAGTGAAAGAAACATTTCTTTGAATAGGAGTGATGGTTAGTGTGAAATTTACCCAATCTAGACCACATGTACCCTTATTTTGAGTTTGATGGACGGTACTCCACTTTTCAGGGTGGCGAAGCAGATTATCGCTGCCATCCTGACAGACTACCACCTATCAAATTTACAGATGACAGCCGACCAAGTGAGTGGGGAGCTGCCATTATGACAGTTCCAATCAAGGTTCCCAAAAATAATCTGGTAGACTGCTGCCACCGATCTTGACGGCCTTCCACCAAACTTTTAATTTTTATGTTTTTCAAAAAGAAACAACCAAATTGGGAGTTTCTTTTTGAACAACCAAAACCTAATGACTCCCACACCTTGGAAGTTTTCTTTCATAGTGTGGGAGTTATTACTGTGTTTTGCTGCCTCTCAGCACTAGGTTTTACAAGGTGGTAATGGACAGAAAAAAAGGACATTACACCACCCATCCTAAGTAGGGCAGGTGGTGTAATACCCTTCCTCTGATAGTCCCTTCATAATTGAGCCATTGGAGGTAGCTTTCTGTTGACGAACCAATGGGGGCTCCATCGAGAGAAACCTTATAGTCCACCAACTAAGGCGGAGGAGCATCGCCCCACCAGTGCAAAGAAAAAGTAAAATGATAATAACGTAGCGTTATTGTCATTCTATTTTTTGTATTGGAGTTGCCACCAGGTTAGGGTGGGGCGGGGCATGGCTCCTCGTGACACAGGTGGGGGGGAGTGGCTGCTGCTGCACTAAAGTGCACATGACTGTTTGGCCGGCCGACTTGGGCAGGCCAAACAGTCATGCAAACTTAGTAGGTTCTCCACCCAGGCTGCATCGTAGCCTACGTGGAGAACATGCCCAAGCTTCCACTCCCTCTCTGAACACCGAACCACGGCACTCAGAACAGTCACGACGCTGCAATCAGCAGCATTGTGATTGGCTAGAGAAGTCTGGAAGCCTAGGTACTTACCGTTCCTGCTGTTCCTACCCCCCACCCCCCTGCCACTGTCCCCTACCAGCCACTACAGCTGTCCACTCCTCTATAAATGAGGCAGGCAGAGTAAGAGTTTGGTGATAAGATACTCTGTTGCATTTGCAATGGAGTACCCGTCTGCCAATTTTATTCAAATGTTCTGGTAATGGCATACTATTGTGCAGTATTGCTCTTGTGATACCATGGTGAAGGCACGCTGTTGTACTTTATCCTGCCGATCCCCTTTTACCTGCTATATCTTTGCTCCAGGTGGTTTTCCTTTAGCTTGAGTGGGCCACTTAGTCTCCGCTGGCTGTCATGAAGCTGGTGCAGTGCCTTTAGTTGTCCCAGCATTTCTTCCAAACGGGCCTCCAAGCTTTGCTGCCTCTCCTTGGTCACCTGCAGCTCTTTCTGCAACTCTGTGATTTGCTTTGTGTACTGAAATTACACAGTGTAAGGTTTTTAGCATGTTTGTCCTTAAAGGTTATCTGTAGAGGTGCACTGTTCTTTGATAAAATTGCAAGATTGCACAACTTGGCTGTAGCGACGTAGCAAGGGTGCCATGGGCCCTGACACATGCACAAACAACGGGTCCTCCAACTACAGTTTACGTAATACAATGCAGCAATAATCAGGTCTCACTGGGTCGCTCAGGCCTCTGGGTTCCCGTCTACTGCACCTGCTGCCCCATTGATAGCAGCTTCGGTGGCGGGGCAAAGGGGGGGGGGGGGCTGGTCCGCCCCAAAGAGCAAGTTTTGGGGGTGGCACCCCCCCCCCCCCCCGCACTTACCTATGCCCGTCGCAGGGCGGCAAACGCAGGAATCGCCAGTACTCTCCCCCGATCTTACATGCAGGGGCTGCCATAGGCGGCCAAAGGTCTAGCTACAGTACTGAGCTGCTCCCTTGTTTGTCTGCCCAGTAGTACTGTCACATGGTTGGTGACTTCAGGCTCTCCTTGCTACATATCATTCTTACATCTTACAGCATGGCCAGTGACATTGCTTTTTCCAACCTACTATCGTGTGTGCATCATAAGAAGAGTTCTGAGTAGGATGTACTGTTCATCTTAATCTACTCATTAAGAGGTAAAGGAAAATAAAAAAAATTCAGTTTCAGGAAAATGTTTGTTATTTAATTTGGAAACTTCGAGAAATCCATGGATTTTTTGAACTTTTGAGAGAAACGTGATTTGATCCATATTTAGAGAAAACTATTACATTCTGATTGTTGTGGCTGGGATTGGATTCCATTGAATGAATGCCATGTTTATTACATACTCAGTGATTTTTTTTTCTAAACTTTTCTTTTTCTCCCAGAGCAAGAGGAATTACTTGCGTTGGGCGTTACTTTCAGTAGTGCGTGCGTAGTCAGCCGCACTGTTTGGACCTATGTGTGAAAGGCTGAAAGTCAGTCAAGAGAGTGAAAAGAATATAGAGCCAGATTATCATCTTATACAGTCTTGTCAAGAGTAGACTCGGAGGTGAGGGGACTGGGGGGTTTGGGTTTTTGCCAAATTTTATTATATGCACATGGATAAATTTACATACAATAACTCTAGATGGAAATCCTGGTTATCCTGAAAAACTGGTATGGACCAGGCTTTCCTACACCCCAGTGTACAGCATTCTAGGTTTGAATTTTTTTTGCCATATTCTAAAGATTAGGGATCTCTTGGTGGCGAAGATGCATGGCAGCAGAAAGGCAGAGCTCCCACCTGCCAAACTTGCATATTGCAGGCCTCATTTAGCTTTCTCAATCTCTTTATTGTTACCATCCCGAAATCAAGGTATAGTTCCAAAAATCTTAAAGATGTGAAAATCACTATGGGCCACATGTATCAAATTTGGCAGAATCGGCCAGTTTCCAATAGCAAAAAAGGCTTTTTACATGCATCAAACCCTATTTTGAGATTCGTTAACCAGTTAATAAATAGCAAAATGGATTTGCGAGTCGGTATCTGGAAGGAGCGTGTTTAGGGCGCCCCTTCAAAATACCGAATTACAGTGGTATGTATGAATGTTTTGTGACTGTGAATGCGGTCTCGAAACATTCACATTTTACCACCAACTTCAAGTTGGTGGTAACCCATTCGCAAACAGGAAGGGGTCCCTTCCCCTTTGTGAAAGCATTTTTAAGCATGGGCAGTGGTCCCACGGACCCTTGCCTGCTCTTAAAAAACGAGAGGAAAACTCTTACTTGGCAGCTTTCCAAAAAAAAGATTGCTTTATGTAAAAGCAGTCATAGACATGGTGGTCTGCTGACCTCCGCATGCCACCATCCCTGTGATGATTTTTGCAATTTCAAATGGGACGCAAATTGCGACCTACCTCATTAATAGTCATGAGGTAGGTAATTTGCGACCCACTGGGAATTGCAGAAAGTGTTTAACACACTTTCATACATGCTGTTTGGCGATTACCTAAATGCAAATCACAAGGATTCGCAATTAGAGAATCGCAAAACGGTTTCTTCATACATGTGGCCCTATTTCCCCAGATTTTAAACCCAGAACATATCAAATAGGCCATTCCCTCAATTTATTAAAATAGAAAAACACAGAGAGCCAAAAAGGGCCAGAAAGGAGGGAAAGAGAGGAGAAGAGCGACAGAGATCACAAACCCCATGAGAGGTTCCGCAGCCCATATAACCGCAATCCTTGACCAGCTGATGTAGTCTGCAGTTCAGTTCTACCGATCAGAGCCGGTACTCCATCGCAATAACCTTGAAGGATGTCAAGCCGCGCACAGTGGTAGTAGCCTCCATTCAACGGTCCTCCACTGACTGAAGCCTCCCTAAGTTTCATATACAGTATTTTACTAGTGAGGCCCTCCAGCATTACCCAGTACCACTTTTATGCAGGCTCAAAGGCGGCCATCTTATCAGCAATGTTGGAACACAGTGCTGCTATTCTGCCTCATTTAGAGAAAGACTAAGCGCATGGCTACCATTAGCGAAGCCTCTGCAGGCTATTCCATTGGAAATCCCTTGATCAGGTGTCCAGTCTGTCATTGGGCCGCTAGGTCATAGCAACAGTTGCTATGCAACAGTCATTAGATTTTCCTGCCCATGACTTCCAAGGGAGGCATCGCGGTCCTAAGAAGGGGAATCCAACTATCCAACAAAGTTAGTTAGTTGTCATGCTGAACCTCCTCTTCAGCATCTTGTAGGTACTCATGTGACTTGTGGTGGTGCACCAAATCTACTGGACCTGAGCTTAAGAGGATCATTCAAATTGAGCATTTACTGCTCCTTTGGGTTTCCCCTGTTGCGCTGCAATTTTTGCACCTTGGTGCTGCCTAATGCCAGAGGGACAGACCAGTGCCCCTAGATCATTTTCCTTCAAATCTCCAGTCTCCTATGTTGCTACTGTCCCTAGCCAAGCAGCGCTTTCTATCTCGAAGTCTCCCACCACAGTAGGTGTGCTTCCCTCACTGACTCACATTACTTCCAGTGCTACCCTAACAGTTTCAAAATGATCTTTTTTTATAATCCGAAGTTATGCCCCTCTGATCTTGCACCGCAAACCTCGCTGGCTGCTCTTCCCCAAGGTATGGGGGCAGCTGCTAGTTCTTCTAGTCCTCAGTCTCCTGAGCCACCTTTGTTCAAATGAAAGCATGGTGAGTGTTCCCCTAGTTTGCTCAGTACCAACCTCAGGATTGGAATGGTTGTCCACTGCGATGTTGGTCACCTTAATGTCATTGCAGGAATCGAAGCTCACAAATTGTGCTTCGGCCATGTCAGCCATGCTCACATAGTAATGGCCAGCATGAGAAGGATTGGGAGCACATTGTGTTTTAGCATCGGGTGCACTTTGGGGTGGTGAGGCGGGCAGATTCCAGTCGGTTGGGAAGAAGTAATCGAGGGAAAATTTGGTATTTGATTTTGACCAGTAGGATGCTGAATCTTCATCCCTCAATGAACTGGAAAGTTGAGTGGTAGTTGTGACTGTAAGCAGTGCTTAATTTTTGCTGGTGCTTGCCGATGCTTAGAACCGGCACTTAATTATCAGGTGTCTACTACACTCATTGCTGCACGACAATTGATTTTAATGTAATTTACCTCACTACGCCGCTAGTGGACTGGGCAGTGACACAGATTGTTACAGTTATCTGTTGAACCAAGTGTTTGACTCTGCAAGTTCGTTTTTCTCAATCCATTCCATTAAAAAATGCTGTTGATCATGCAGTCACAACAGGTGATGGACCGAATGTGGATCAATGTCACACACTCATCCCAGTCCAAAGATCTGGGCCCAAATCCATCGTTTTTTTGCACTCCACACCACCCTGGGTTAGACAATGGCGATATGCAAATCAGCTCTGACCCTGTGCCCCATGGGAACAGTCCAGTCCGAACTACAAAAGCCATGTCCTTCCCAGAACGGAATCAAGCATCCGGGTCCCAGGCACTCCACACCACTGGAGTCAAGCTAGCCGGGCTGATGAGAGGTGTTACCTCGAAACCGGTCCGGTCCTCGGATGCTTGATTCCGTTCTGGGAAGGACATGGCTTTTGTAGTTCGGACTGGACTGTTCCCATGGGGCACAGGGTCAGAGCTGATTTGCATATCGCCATTGTCTAACCCAGGGTGGTGTGGAGTGCAAAAAAACGATGGATTTGGGCCCAGATCTTTGGACTGGGGTGAGTGTGTGACATTGATCCACATTCTGTCCATCACCTGTTGTGTTTGCGTTGATCATGCAGTGGCACTGGCGGCCCAGCGGCCATGGCGCGGCCCTTAAGTAAGTATTGCAGGCCCAGTGGGTGGTACACTGTGAGCTGGGCTGGATTTTGGTCTTCTATTGGGGTTGGGGCTGTGCGCGGCAGCAGGCAGCATGCGCAGATTCATTGTGCACGCATTCTCTGCATTGCCACGCCCGAGTCATTGTGGTTCGCGGCCGTTCAACTAAGGTCAGTGAGCGTGACTTGGACCTTGCCCTTGAGGAGTAGGCAGTAGCCAGTACTGGCAACCGCACCAGGTAAGGCAGGGCCTGTCACTGCAGGCTTAATCAGATAATAAGGCTTCACAGTAGCGGCCTAAGGCACTCAACTTACTGGTCCAGGACACGGGTTCCACACTCCCAGTCCCAGCGAAGTGTGTGTTGCGGGCGCGCCTGCCGTGTGAGGCAGGTCTGGCCAAGAGGTGAATGGACAATCATGAATCATTGATGAATGAATTAATCTTAATATCGCTCACAGTCACATTCGACTGATATGTAGATGGCTTCGCTGTGGCGGCCGGGCCCTTTGATATTGCCGGCCCAGGCTGGATTTTGGTTCTACATTCAAATCCGCGGGGTTGGGGCTGTGCGTGGCAGCAGCCCTCTTGCATTGATTTTTTCATATTCATTGTGCGCACATTTGCTGCATTGCCATGCCATGCCCCAGCACACCCGCGCCCTCACCCCACCACACACAGAGTAATCGTGGGTGGTTAAGCGCAGCCGGTGTTCAGTGGTTCAAGAACCGAACCGTCTGTCCTTCACACTAAGTGAACATCTCAGAAGCAGGCGGCAAGCAGTCCGGACTGTCGTGTTCCTGTAGTGGGCGCCAGACAAACACCAAACTCGGGACACAGGTTAGTTGCTCAATGCTTCTTTTATTTCTCTCCTTTGGCCGCTGGTTACATGCACGTCTGTCGCGTCCTCCTCCTGGTAAGTCTGCTGTCCTTCCTGTCCCTAACCGGATGTGGTGTCCGGTGACCTGGTCACCTCCCTCATGACCCACAGGGTCCTAGTGTCCTCCAGTCCTATCGTCCTGTCCGTCGGGTCACGACATCTCCCCCTTTGTTGCAAACAAAAGTTCATGGTACAGCTCTTCTGATCATTTTCGCCCCCTCCCCTTTGACAGCATTTACTTATAGTAATGGTGACAGGGCTGAGGAAGGGGACCTAGGCATGAGGGCCACATGGCGGAGGGAAGAGGTGATATTTGATGTCCCAACAACATGAGCTCGGTTTTGGAGCCATTAAGTTTCAGCCTTGAGTTGGACATCCAATCATGGATTCCCTCAAGACAGTCATGGAGGTTTTTTATCTTTTCGCCTTCAAGGGAAAAGGACACAACCATTTGGGTGTCGTCAGCATATGTGACGGCTTTTATCCCAAAGGGGGTGACCACATCCTCCAGGGGGGCCATGTATGGGTTGAATAGTGTAGGGCTCAATGAAGAGCCCTGTGGGACCCCACACTGGAGGTGGAAAAGGTCTGATCGTATATTCCCTTCACAGACCTAGAAGGTTCTGTCCTTCAGGAAGGATGAAAGCCAACTGAGCGCCTTGTCCCTCACTCCCAGGTTGAGTAGTCGCTGGATCAGGATCTTGTGGTCCACCGTGTCAAATGCAGCGCTTAGATCCAGGAGGATCAGTAAAACCGATCCCCCTGAATCCAAGATGCATCTGGCTTCCTCGACTACTTTTAGGAGGGCGGTCTCGGTCCCCTGCCCTGGACGAAAACCTGTTTGCGATGGGCGTAGGAGATTGTTGATTTCGAGGAAGGCCGACAGTTGCTGGTTGACCAGTTTCTCTGCAATCTTACTCATGCCTGGTAAGAGAGAGATTGGGCGCAGGTTGGAAAGGTCTGAGGGATCCTGGCCTGGCTTGTTGCTAGGTATGAGATGGTTGGTCCGATTTGTTTAAGAATACGAATGGGGGCTGGGTCAGTGGGTGAGCCGCTTTTCATGCCTGAAAGAGTTTTCAAGAAGTCTTCGTTGGACAGCTGGTGAAAACTGTCTAGAGTCGGGCCGGTTGTGGAGGGTACCAGTTCATAAAGGAGTTTATTATCCGTTATAGGTGGGAGGGTTTGTAGAATATTGGTGATTTTATTCTGAAAAAAGGTTGCTATTTGATTGCATCTAGAGACTGTAGGTTGCTGAGTGGAAGGAGGATTGGGAATTTTGAGTAACTCTTTGACTATTTTATAAGTCTCCCTGGATGAATTGGATGCAGTTTTAATTTTTTCATTGAAGAAGGATGCTTGGGCTGATTTTCGGGCTAATTTGTAGGTCCTCATTGCTTTTTTATATTCATCTTTGATGATGGGGTCCCAGTTTTTCCTCCATTTCCGCTCTTGGATCTTACAGATTTTTCTAAGGTTCCTTAGTTCTTGGGAGTACCATGGGGATTTGAAGGTCATGCTTTTTTTCTTTATATTTCTTTTGGGAGCGACTACATCAAGAGTAGAGGTGAGCCATCTAGTGAAGTTTTCGTCTGCTTTTATGGGGTCAGGAAGAGCGGAGGGGGCAGAGCTTATCAGTTCCTGGGTCCAACGCTCAAATGAGAGTTTGGACCAGATTCTGTCCTGCTCTCTAGAAGACGAAGTTTGGGGAGTGTTAGGGGTAATTTGCCAAGTGAAAGGAATGAGGGAGTGATCAGACCATGGCAGCGGGAGTGCAGGTCGTGTTTCTATTTTTGACAGGTTGGTGAAGAGAGGATCTAGAAGGTGACCCTTGGTATGAGTTGCCTCTGAGTTTAAGAGGTGTAGGTCAAGTGCCTTTAGTTCAGAAATGAGGTCCCTTGCGGTTTTGTCTGAGCTGTCCTCAAAATGGAGGTTTAGGTCTCCAAGCAGGATACAATTAGAGGTTGAGGTGCAGGAGGAGATCGTGGAGTCAAGTAGTGAACCGACAAAGTTTCCTAGATTGCCGGGTGGTCGGTATACGAGGGTACCCGAGAGGGATTTGTTGGGAGTTATTTGGAGGGAAAAGTGGACGCTTTCGCAGTCTTCGATTCCTCCTTCTTGTATCCTGCATGTGAAGGTGCTTCGGTAAACAATCGCTATACCACCTCCTTTTCCCTTCGGTCTGTTTTGGTGTTGTATAAGGTAACCATAGGGTAGCATGTTAACAATGTCAGCCTCGGAATGAGGTGTCAACCAAGTTTCCGTAAGGAAAAGTATGTCCAAATTAACGTCTTGGATTAGAAGTTTAATTTCTAGAGAATGTTTAGAAGCGGATCTACAATTAAGTAGAGCAAGGCTAACAAGGTTAGGTGAGTGGCAAGTGGTTTTTCGTGGGGATTGACCCAGCGGCTGGGGTAATGGGGGGGAGGTAGGGGGCGGCCGTGTCAAATTGCAGGAGGTAGTCACGTGAATGAATAATTCGGTGGCTACGAAAATTGGGCATAGTGGATGGCCCTGTGCCCGGCCTGGCCCGGACGGGCCCAGACGGGCTTGCCTCTGGCGCACCTCCGGCGCGCCATCGGCGCGCCCGCTGCGCCAGCCCGCTGCGCGGATGAGAAGAGGGCTTCATTTTGTAGCGGTTGGGCCCAAATCGCCCAGCCACTAGAGCGCTGTCCAGGCCCCCTTCAAAGATGGCGCCCGTGGAGTCTGCCCCTCGAGGGGTGTTTCTAGGACAGACCGGGAACCCTGAGATAAGCTTCAGGTCATGCAATTATTCTGCATGAGGAAGCGGCTCGCTACGGTCAGGTAGGTAAAATTACAGTTTACATCAAATTTGCACAATTATAGCAGCAACACGATAAAAGCAACAGTGTCAATTTTAAAAAGCGCGAAGAGCTATTAAAAAGCGGTGCTTGACAAAGAGAGTAGCAGATTAATTATAGATGGGGATCTAGCCTCCCGGCTTCCGCCTCAGGAAAGGTGCAATCACGAAATGGGGAGATACAGATTAGAAGCTCTTTTGTAGCGGTTGGGCCCAAATCGCCCAGCCACTAGAGCGCTGTCCAGGCCCCCTTCAAAGATGGCGCCCGTGGGGTCTGCGCCTCGAGGGGTGTTTCTAGGACAGACCGGGAGCCGAGAAGAATGAAGAGGACAGAAACCCATAAATATCAGAAATTACACCCATTTGAGCAATGAGACTCTTTAAGAATTTCTTTAAACTGCTGCAAAGCACAGGAAATGGAGGGGCACTAACCTAGTTCCCAGTTTACAAGGCTTATAATCATGGCGCACTAAAAGTAAATTAAATAAGACTGGAGAAGCTACTAGTGACACCTACTAGTCTATAGTGAGCAGCATGTGACTGGACAGACAAAAAACCAATAAAACACTCCAACTAGTGTGTTTACTTCTTATATCACCATGACCACACTCTGACATAAGCCGACTGCTGCATTTCACTGGTGAGAATTTCAAACCATGAAAGCTTTCATTTAATAATGACGCATGCTGAGACTTGTAGTTTCACTTGGCTGGTATAAGCATATCCACAAACTTGATTTACTCCTTAAAATGCCCATGTGGCAAAATCTATGTGGGCACAAATCCAATATAAGAACAAACAATGAAAAATCCGCCGTGGTAGTTCATTTCAATGAACAAAGACATACCGTTGCTCAAATCAAATTTATGGTTCTGGAAACCATTGACATATTGGAAGGTAGAGACAATCGCAAATACCTGCTGCAACGGGAAATGACTTGGATCTATCGCTTACAAAGCATGAAACCCTTTGGGTTAAATGATAGAATTGAATTCAGTTGTTACTTATGATTAATTTCGCTTTATGAAACCACAAGTATGGTTTTACTGACACTGACGCTTTGCTGTAGCTCGCATTCAATTAAGTGGCATTTACTGTTGTATACCTTACATCATGTGGTATGATTAGTGCTTTGACATTCATGCGTTCACTTGTTTTTTTACCTACTAGTATGCACGTTAGTAGTTATATTCTTCAGCACAGATCCTTATTGCCTATTTCATATTTCTTATTTCACATACGTATGATCTTTATGTAATAGTCGAATAATTCCTACTATTGCTTTTATTTGTTTAACTCCCCCAAGATGGCCGCACCCGCGAGTCCATCGTTGATGTTTAGCTTTACTCTTAGGTCACGTTACTAACAGCTTGCCCTATCTAAAGCGTTTACCATTTCACTTCCGCGTTTTGGTCGGCGGATCGACATCTAGGAGCTCGGATCACGAACAACGCCTAACCTTACTAACCCGCTAACGTAAGCCATATTTCACTTTATCTTTTTGGGTCACGTTATGTAAGGCACTTCATGTTAACAGGGAATATAATATTCGATTATTTTACCCCGCAGAGCATACCTATTGGAATACCGACCGAACGACTGTAAGTTTGTTTCCTTTACAAGTCTCGCTTGTTTTAGCACGTTTTTTTAGCCACCCCAGTAACATCCCTGCACCCCGTGGTTTTCCTCGGCTTTTGCACGATTGTAAGTGGTTTTGTCACAAGTCCCGGTTGTCCCAGCACGTGTTTTTAGCTACCCTCGTAATACTCCTGCACTCCGTGTTTCTTGCACGAGTTCTCTTTTTATGATCCAGCATACCATATGACACTACTTATATATGATTTCTGGCACCTACCCCACAGTCAAGCACATGTCTATATTAACTATGCATGGCGATGCATGGGCTCTAATGCATCTTTTACACATGAGGTTGTGTGTATATACCTTTTGTTTGATTATCTTCATTTATATCGTCCATACCACTTATCATATCTTCTTCGTTCTTTACAGTACTCCTTGATAAAGGGCACTCCAGCCCGAAATGCATTGGAGTTGGAATTAATTTCATGATTAATGAGACGTTCATCATTACATCAAATGTATTGACATATTGAATACAAAATATGAAACTCAACACTATACATAAACTTGAATAATGTGAACTGACCTGCAGTGGAGTCATTTTTTTTAACCTTAAGGAGTGCCTCATACAGGGATGCATCCGATTGTTTGTATGCACATTTGAACTATAAGCATATGCCTGCCATTCCCAGCATGCTAACTCTCAAGAATCATTGATAGCTTTGAGGTGGTCCCAAAGAAAGAGTGATAGAGATTCAGGGCACTGGGCAATGGATCCATCAGGTGTGCTCACTTTCTCTGTTCAGAGGAAGAGGATTACTCCAGCTCCAAGTGTACCAACAATCCAGGGGTGCTCTATCCCAGCCTCAGGTGTTCTTTCATGGGATCTTTTAGCAGGAGGGCTTTTTGTCAGCCTGTAGTGCCTGCACCGCCGAGAAGGAGTGTGTCAGCCTCAAGTGTTGCAGAGTCCTGTGCTCAACACATTACAGCCAGACCCCTTACTCTGCATGCATCCGAGTATAGCTGAAGCAGCACAAACAGTCTTGCTTCCTGCTTAAAGGGCCAGCCCCACATTCCGGCAGCAACAACTTTCTGCACAGTGCGCCCACTGACACTGTTAGGCAGCCTGCAATTTAGTTGTCTTAAGATTTTGCTTCATCTGATGTGACCTAGAGTTGAAATGTTGCGTTTGTATTGGGTGTGCGGGAATGGAAGTAACCTTTTGCGAAGGCATAATGTGCAGTGTGGTGGTGGCATGAGTGACGGTCGCAGCAGGTCACGTCACCCACCGTGTGGTAGTAGCATTAATGAGAAGCACTGCCCGGCGGCTGCCTAGTACTAGCCACCGCGGGCCATACACAGGCACACTGACTTCACTGTAGGCTCCTATCAAAACCTTACTATGAGAAAGGTTCCTTTGCGGAAATTCAGACCAGGTATTACATCTGACTTTTAATTACATCTGACTTTTAGCAGTGCCAGTTGCAGATGTGGGTGGAGCTAATATAGTAAGTGGGTGGAGCCAGTGGAGGAAGTGGGTGGAGCCAGAGAAAAGTAGGTGTGAACTCTGACAAACTTTTGAGCACCTGCACTTCATATTTTACAAATTAAGCACTGCCTGGAACTTGATACTGGGGCTACATTGGGGCCTTTCCATCATAGGTGGATGGAACATCAATGATGTGGTGAACCCCGTAATAGACTCCACATCACCCTAGGGATCAGGAGGTAGTGCTAGAGGAAAACTGAACGGGATGACTTGGTGACCTGGGACTTTGTGATGCACAGAGAGTGTGTAGCCCCATGATCTGGGGGAAACAACCTTTACAACGCAGTCATTACATTGCACTACCTTTACATAGCAGTCATTACATTGCAACATCCTTTACATAGCATGTTATTACAACGCATCCATCACATTGCATGTCACTACAACGCATGTCATTACAACACATGTGACTACAATGCATACCATTACAACCCATAGTACCCTTACACTATCCAACACTTACCCTACTGTTGCACTCACTGGAGTTAGAATAGTAATTATTACCCCTATACTATCCAACACTTACCTTAAATGTGATGTAATTGTATGCATTGTAATGGTATGCATTGTAAAGGTATATAGCGATGTAATGGAATGCGTCGTAAATGTAGTTTCTGAAAATGCGATGTAATGGCATGCAATGTAAAAGAATGCGTTGTAAAGGATGTTGCAATGTAAAAACTGCGTTGTAAAGGCATGCATTGTAAATGTATGCGTTGTAACATCATACATTCTGATCTGGCTTACACCCACATGTGGGATACACATAAAACATCATTGCACATCAACCTCTTCCTGCTCCCAGCATCTGACCTGACCTGAACATCTGTGTCCCATATCTTATCCTGGGGCATCTCAGACCATGCTCCTGTTACACTCCATATTGGATCCCCGAGCAGGGGAAATCACCTAGTCTGCATGATACTTCATGAACGCTCCCTTTACAAAGTTTCTAACCTAAGAAATGAAACACTGTAGATCAATAAAGATTCAGTCTCCTCCCATGGCATGCTATGGGCCGCCGGGAAGGCCACTCCATGGGACATAATAAGACCCTCAATGAGCGGCAAAGAACAGGAGACAGGGTCAACATATGCCTGGCCTAGAGACTGACATCATAAACCTGGGGCACCTCCACCAGAGGTACTCCTCCGAACAGACAAAATGTGCCTAAATATGGCCAGGGTGTCCCTCCGGCAGTTATCGTTCGATGAGGCATGCCAATGTTGGATGGCCTCGACTAGAAGAGTGTACAAATGGGACGACAAATTGAGTAAATTGCTGTACTGGCGGGTGACGAGAGACACAGCCTCACATATGGTCACATTGGTAGTCAATGCCCGAGAGGCGAGACTGGTTGAAGCAGTAGATATGGCAATGAGGTTCGCAACAAATTACTGCATACTGTATGCGGCTTGCGAGCCTCCCCCTGAGAAGTAGCCCACACCCCTATTGATGACCTTACCTTGCCACACTTGTACCTGACTGACCATCAAGTGTTTGAGCAACCCCTGCACTCGGATGAAATCTGGCAAGTTCTCTGTGACCTGAACACTGGAAAAACGCAGGGTGGGGATGGATACCCGGGGGGTAATATCAAAGGTTTGCGATGCTCCAAATGCCACTGTTTCTTAATATGTAACCACAGACAATTATAAAGGGGGATTTGCTCTCGGAATTGGACTTAGACACTATTGTGGTACTACATAAGCCAAGTCATCCCACGGATTGGTGAGCCGCAAATCAGCCAATATCCCTAACTAACACAGAGCTCAAGATCGATGCTAAAATATTAGACAACAGACTTCTCACACTACTGTCACATTTTGGCGATAGAGTGGGTTCATGCCACACCAGAGTACCAGATAGTGCATTCACAGGGTTCAGATGGAGCTGGCCCACCTGTCAGACCTACGAGGCCCTGCCGTCCAAATGCTGATCGAATTCGGTAAAGCCTTCGACACAGTTGACTAGTCCTTCATCGGGAGTGTACTCATGTATGTAACTGACCTTCAATCTGAGATTTCGACCCTATGTAAAAGTCCTATACTTACAACCAAGGATGCAAGTCTATGCCAATGGTACCCTTGCAGGCCTCTTCCTGATTGGACAAGGTACCCGCCAAGGATGTCCATTATCTCCCCTTCTTTTTGCCCTGGCTGTAGAATTGCTGGCAACATGAGTGAGATGTGATGTCCAGATATGGGGCTTTGATTGGGAGGTGGCGATCGAGGACCATATAGCACACTACATGGATGTAGACCTCCATGGGCCCTCACCTACTTAAAATGCTGATGCTATATGGGGAGGCATCCAGCCTGCAGATCATCTGGACTAAGTACCTCTTAGTACCACTAAAGGGTGACTTTAGCATGGTGGACTGGCAGATACAACTGCCAATCACTTTGGGGTGCATATCGACTTGGAGCCCAGCGTCACTTGGTGCTTAAACCTAGCCCTTCTAATGGCCAAACATTCAGCAACCCTCACCACATAGTCCTGGCTCCCACTGAATATGCTCAGCAGAGTGGCGTTATTTAAAATGTTCATGCTCCCATGCATCCTTTACACAGTTCAGCACTTTCTATTACCAATATCCCGGGGCTGGTTTATAAAATGACCACCAAAATCTGCTTCTTCCTCTAGCCTAATCGCCCGGCCAGAGTGGTGTATGGCAAATATGTTGAGTCCCCATTCAATGGCAGTTTGGGTATGGCGAAGGTTCACCTATAGTACTGGGCCTTGCAACTCCTGATAGTGAATGACTGGCTAAGTGAGGGTTGACAGGGGATGGCATTATGCCTCGAAGTGGCGTGAATCAGTTGAGAAAATACATTCATACTTCATGAATGGCTGATTCCCAAGCTCCTCCCTGACATCACCGGGTGGTCCTTGGGGTTTGCACTCAGCTCTGAAATAGATTGGCTGGGACCGAAAAATTACTCTTGAAACCCCCCTCTGGACAGTTAAATGGTTACACCATGGGTCAAAACCCAAGGGGTTATAGAAATGGGATCTCACCCGGTATTACCAAAGTGTGTGACATTTGACAGGGTTCTCGCCTAAAGAATTTTTATAAACTCCAAGAGGAATACTCTCTGCACAAATCCCAATTCATTTGTTCACTACGTGCACCCCACCCTCACCGCAGACTCCTGAAGACTGCCACTGAATACAGCCCACTACAGGCACATGAACCCCATGGGTAGTGGAGGTATATCCTACATATACAGGTTCATTTCTGTCAGTTTTAAATGCTGAAGTATATTTCTGTGCATTGATCTTTTTATGTGTCCTCTAGTTATCGGAGACTATACGTCCATTGCCTGTAGAGTATTTCCATGCTGTGAACATACACTATTTGTCTCTTACCTGCTCGGATGGCCAGTAGTGATCAATCTCCTTATTGACTTGTCCTGTTTCTTCAGAAGATCGTAACCAGGGGACCGTGGACTTCCTTCTGGGCAAAGACGCTGACTGTCGTACCCTTGGTCGCCCCTGTAAACATGCATACATCTGCTGTCTTTATTTTGTTCAAAACAGACAAAATACAGTGAAACCCTAATTAAATTACACAGCACATACAATAAAATGGATTGTCTAGGTTATGTTTAATATGTGCTAATACCTTTATTTGCTTAAATGTAAGGACTATACAGCATAGGCACTAATATGTCCTTTTTTCAAGGAATAGAATAAAGGTACGCTCCACACATAATAATCACACATTGGAAAATATCCCTAGTTTGAGAATTACTATTAAAAATATAGCTTTTGCAAAGGTATATTTAAAAAAATCTAAATTGGAAAAAATGTATATAGGTGATTTGTTTTTTAAATATAGGCATGTGATTGGCGTTTATTTGTTCAATTCCAGTAAGTTTGGGAGATGGATGCTTGTAAATATTTGTGGTTGTGTTTTGAAGACTGTTCCAGGGATTGAGACTGGATTTCCCCTGTTTGCTGGAGCAATCTTGTAAACTGTGATGCTGCCATCCATATCTGGTTACAGGAGCGAGCAAACTTAGCTTAATAAAACAATGAAATATTCTACGTAAAATCTGTAAAGTAATGATAAGATTTGTCAGTTAAAACTTAAAACAGTAAGAAAGGTACAAAGTCACTGCTTTCACCAAACCTCAACTCCACCCCCAAATTTATCAATAGTCACACTGACCAATGCGTTAGTTTTTGCACCTTCTGACAATGAAATTGTACATTGACCAGGCACTGAAACTGTAGGATGATCTTCTGATGTCGGAACCATGAGCCATTTCACTGACATTGGTGCCTTGAGACAATCGTCTGATAAAGGATACATGAGCATATCCCCTAAGAATAGGCCTGTGATGGGATAATCTGCCATCTTTTGTGTGGCTTGTGCCATTAGAACCAGGAGCCAATCTTTGAAGATCAGAAACATCTGTGACTGATGATCCACGCACATGGGCCAATCTTAAGAATATCATAACTATGAATCAATCTCTTAACATCACAACTATCAGATCTTCTGAAATCAAAACATCAACTGATCTTCTTATATTTGTATTGTGTTCTAGTCTCTGGCATATTATAACCGTGTGAAGATATTCCAAATCCAAAAGCTGACTTTATAATATCAATAGTGTGAGACAATCTTCTAACCATGTCAGAAAAATGAGCAGATTCTCTGACTTTAGAATATTGAGTAGACCCTATGATATTAGTACAAAGAGCAAACTCCTTCAGTCTGAAATAATTATTACTTGTTTGTATGTTGACATACTAAATCAACTGATTTCGGTTTTACTTTGATATTGAGGGCATTCTGTGTTAAAATCAAAAAGAAATCCATTTACTAAAACAGGTTGCTATTAGAAAAGCTATTGGAATTGAAACAATTCTTGAATGTGCTTAATTTTGTCAACTGAAAGATGTACCGGTCTCATTGACCTGTGACTTTCTCTCCCTGCCAATATTGACCACTCAGAGGCATTAGCCTGTCAAGAATAATCTCTAATTACTACAGACCAATCAGCTTTTTCTGTTCTTTTTCTGAAGAAGAACGATATAGGTTGTTTAGTTTTGGCATGAACTATGGACTTAGTATCGAGTTTGCTGCAACAATAACAAGGTGATGAATGGAATGCTTGAATTAATAGCAGTCACTGGCAAACCCTGTCCATCGTTTTTTGCCCATCATGCCACTCTAGACAAATGCCCACCTCATACAAATCAGAATCTACCTTATCTTAATGGGAATAGTCCATCCTAAACTGCCAGGACAACAGGAGGGACAATGGAATTAAGGTGCCTCTCACTGACGAAGCCCAAGTAGGTTGAAACCAGCATGGGCTTGAACTATTCTTCTTGGAGCAGGACCAAAGTTGATTTGCATATGGTTGGTCACTGTTTGAAGGAGCATAGTGGGGAAAAAATATACATTGGATTGTGGTCCTAATAATTACCAGTATTTGAGATTAATTCAGATAATATATCCATCTTTTATTTGATTTTATCCCTGGTTAGATCATGTGATGTGCAATCAACATTGGAAGGACATCCTAAAAACAGGGCATGTAGAAACAAGGGTGGCGGATGATGACCAGCTATCTTCGTTTGCTTACATGAAAACACTCCCAAAGTGTATGCTATTAAAATTGGTGTAGTAACCCTTCAAAAATGTTTTCCAGGGATGGGTGCTGCCGCTCAGGAAAATGTTGGGTGAGGTTGGTATGTCTTCTATTGCCACTTATATGCTTTCACGTTGGTGAACTTGGCAAGAATGTTAGTTCTAGATGATGCTGTCACAAGGAATGGAACCAAGTAAGGGATCTTGTCACATAGATGGGTCATCACAACGTGGAAACTAATGTGGTAACACTTACCTGAGGCATGCTTACACCCCCTTGGGGCAATATCTGAAGGCAGGCTGTTTTTCTGGCACCTTCTTTCTGGAGCAGCTGTGGTAGGTTCTCGGTACTGCTGCGCTTTTGCATCCGATTGTCCCGGATACCAGCCGGCACGCTCTGAGTCCTGTGGATATTTCTCCTGGTCTTAGTGAAGCTCTGGGAGGTGACCAATCCGTGAAAGGTTCTCTCCTCTTCACGGCCTTTGTTTTTCTGGATGCTCATCATGGATATGCTCTTCGTCACCAGGGGGCTATGTTTAGGAAGGTCTCTGGGAGCCAGGAACCCAGGCTTCTCGTTCTCTCCACTGCTGAAACAGAAGAGTTGGAACTCAAGGTGTGATAGAAGGGATAATCTATACAGTTTACAGTATCCATTACCTTCAGGACTGTCTTTAAGAAATAACAAATTACACCAATTGTACAGAGATTCAGAAATATGCAGTGACAAAGCAACTACTGACTCCAACCCCAGTACTTTCCTCAGCAGACCTATCACACCTCAGACCCTTCATTAGGGCGTTCCTGGTCAATAAAGTCACTGAGGCTGAGAGAACTTTGTGAGGTAATGTTTCAGCTGCAGGAATCTCCGTGCAATGGACACAAGCTTGAGTCCCATAGACTGCTTATGCTTTTCTTTCAGCCTTCTGATGACTGATAAAATGTGTACCAAGTCTATTGGGTAATAGTAAATCTGTTAAGCATTTTCGAAGCATATGATGTGTTGGTATCAATATTCTAAAGTGGCAAATGTCCGAACAATAACATTTGTGTCCTGGTTCCCACTTTGTGGCGCATTTAGAATGGGATAAGACAACTTACATAAAAATGCTGTAATAGATTAAAAAAAAGTACCAATGCCTCGGATCAAAAGGCTAAGAAAAGATGTGTCTGCTAGCTCCAGAAAAGAAAATCTGTGAAATTACTGAGTCAATATCTAGAGCTAGTGTCAATTGCAATGCACAACATAAAGTAACTGTCAATACTTCTATTCTGAACTTCCAAGGGAAGTTTTATTATGTCAACATAGAGGAACTATAGTCCCAGATCTAAAGCATGAAACTACACTTGACAAGAAAACTGGATGCAATATATCCCAAATCTGCGTTTCCCAAGCTACTGAGAGCGGGCTAAGGCTGAAGCAACACTTAGGCAGGACCAAGCTCGGTGGTGCATCATCCTAACTTTACGCTGGAATCTCAGGTGATTCCTATCTGACTTGATAAGGATGTGATTGATAAGAGCTTGTCTGTCAACGATAGGATGTTCGATGCAACATGGGAGTTCATTCTTCTGGAGCGGTGGTCCCTTTTCCAATTTGGCATATTTTCCTTCACTCAGTTATACAACGGTAATTGTGCAGTTAACGACATAGGGCTACTACTGATAGAATGTCAACTTAATAATTAAATATTGAGGGAAGAGAAGGAAAAATGTATGTATCGCAAGAATGGAAAAAGGCAATATCACTTGATTGTGTTTAAATGTTATCGCTTACGCATTTGGAAAAAAGAGCATACGAAGAAAGAGGAGAAAAAGATGACATCTCACGTCAAACAGTAAGTTACATGCACATATGTTCATGATCAGTATGAATGTTTGGGGTCATCCATAAAACCTTTGTGGATATATAAGCCAAGCCATTCAAGTACAACTCCTTCTTACTGACCCTGGGACGGTCTGTAGAGACCTTTCTTGATCGCCTGACACCAGGGAAGGGAAAAAAGCTTACTGTGCTATCCAAAAGTCGATTCCAGTAGAAGTTCCAATTGCTCTAAGCCACATACAAATAGGAGCAGAGGGGCAAAGAATGTGACAAGAAAATTAGGGAAATGATGTGTTGCGATCATCGTCTTCTCGCAATTACCTCCTTTAATATATGCTTTAAAAGTAGCTGATATGGCAGTAAAAGGGCCTATTACAAGCTATGGACAGGCCACTAACTTATTCAGGGCTGCCTATTAGGTTTGTCCATGCCCGTTTTCTGGAATTCATGGCATTTTTTTGGCAATAGAGGAGAAGCCCAAGTTTGACATCCTTTGCGCCGTGCTGAGTTCTGCATTCCCGCTGTCATATTTTATGTTCCGTGCTCCAAGAGGTACATGGAACACCCTCCTGGGTGACCACAAGCACAGAGATGTCAGTAGAGTCTCAGTGGCAAGGATGGTCATCCATGAACTGAGCACGACGTCCAACAACGTGCTGTCAGGCAACATAACATATGTATTTGTAAAGCGCACGTTCACCTAGGAGTATCTTGGTGCTGAATAACAGATGTTTACTGTTACCCAAATCAATGGTACTCAATTTTATTTACATCAGAAGGATGAAAGGCTGAGTGGACTCGCTGGGATTTAAACCTGTGATCATGAGGTCGAACACAGGCCCCTGCAGTGGACACATTAGTCCACTAAGCCACCAGACCTGTCAACGCATAGAGTGCTGCTTCCCTTCTGAACAGTGGTGTGCCGGGTGAAAGGGGCGTCCGACACGGACGGCTCGAGTTTTGGGGCGGCATCGAACCCCGCTCTTACATGCGTTTGCCACGAGCGGCAAAGTGTGCAGCTACGCCACTGCTTTTGAATGTGTGAAGTCTCTGGTTTGCTCTTGCACTGCTCCTGAAAGTGCTCTCAGCACAGATTTCAGCTCTGATGTAACACTCAGATTAAATTATTTATATGTGGTGTTGACAGTGAAATAAGAAACTGAAGTTTGCAATAACAGATGTAATTTCTAACTTTTATTTGTAGGTTTGCCCAACATCCAAGTACCATATAAAATAGTCTGGTTTGCACAACGCGGAGAGACACACTTCCGAGAGACATTCATTAGTAATGTGGGTTCTCTAAAAATACTCACAAGATCCTCTCTATATACTTTTTTTAAACATAAGTGCAAGGTGAGCGCATTCAGTCACTAACACTTTCATTCAAAGTAATGAAGGTAATTCATTTGTTCGAAATGTTTTTGTCATTATCTAGAACTTTGGACGTTTTTGCCAGTTGTCGTTTCAGTCAGATAAAATTCTTTGAGCTCAGGGATTTTAAACAGTAAAAATGTAATCATTCTTAAAATTCTCAGAATTCATGGAATGTTGCACAGTTAAAATGTGATGATCCTTAAATCTTTTCCTGAAATGAGGGCTCTTCAACTTTGTGAAATGTTATTACAGGAGTAATGAATGACAAACTAGTGTAATTTACCTGCTTAATCCATTGGGGTTGGTACAGATGCCAGATGGAACTGGGGTCCCTTCCTGGATGGCTTGAAGAATGGTTGGAAGTGGCTCCAGCCGGTCCTTCGTTTGCTGTTGACCAATAGTAATAATACAGTTGTTACCACCTTCACATCGCTAGTTTGTGTATGAAAAGCACCTTCCTCAGTTACAGGTGGAGTCCCACTATAGCAAGAAAAGTGTCAGAGGGAACCCCAAATTCTGTAAGTTGACAGAAGGGGTGTGGAAGAAGTGCCTGAGGTGGAATGGAGTGTGCCCTGACATTGCAGGTTTTCCTTCTCTCAGAACCTTGTCTGAAATCAAAAGTGCATTGCCTTTCTTGCAAGATAGCTTGTACATTTGGAACCTGAAGTTCGCGCCATTTTAAACTGAGGGGATAGGCCTGGAGATTTTTTTGCTAACCCAGGTTTGTTTTTAGGTCTGTCTCGACAGCGCAGGTTCTGCCAAGTGCATTGTTACCCCCTTCCTTAAAATATGCACAGAGTGGGCTATGGCTATGCCCAGACGAGTAATACTCCCAGAGCTACTGTTCCCATTGCAATGCACGAGGGATTGTTTTACATCAGTGCAATCATCAAGTTGTTTGTCACGTTCATGACTTTATCTCCCGTATGCATTCTTTACAAAAACAATCTTTTTTGCTGTTTCCCCTATTGTTGGCAAAGCCGTTAGGATGTGATTAATGGGATAAAAAGCATTTGTGCATGCAACACATTTTTGCGAATGTCTGGGTTTACAGGCGTTGGCACAGTAAAGCCAGACCTAATGCTTGTTAAATGTTTAACGATACAAGTTCATATGTTGGGGCACAGTACAGGACATGTGTGTCGTTACTCTGAACTACCTTCTTGTGGCGAATTACAATTTGTACTTAGATGTTTGCAAATATTGCATGGTTTCCATATGTGTATCAGTGGGATAAAGTATTCCCAATTGGCTGTTGGGGTTGTAGGACATACTAGTCAGGCTTAAAGTCATGCATTACTGAAAAACAAATATATGGAAGAATTACTGACGAGGAGGAAGTATATTATTACTGAAAAAAGATACGATCTTGTGAACATCTTCTAAAGGAATTTATTGCATTACTATGATTTTATGGTTTATAATAGACATAGTAAATAAACTCTTTCTCTGCCTTGTATTTATAACACTATCATGATGTAATAATTTCGCTAGTGTATAAACAAAACAAAAAAACTACTACCAAATTTCAGAAAGATTAACAAAAAGATTTCTAAAAAAACAATAGTGGTTTTGTCCACCTGTATTAATTGATTTAGATTATATACTTACTGAATGTGAACTATGTTATTCTTTAGCTTAGTTAATCAGTCATTCGAAGCACAGAAGGGATGGTTTTATTTAAACACATCCTTTCCATAACTTCACTATAATAAAAATCAACAAAATATTTTTTTCAAAGTGTCGTTATTTAATTTTTTAATTTCATTTAGCAGTATATACATTGCACTGCGATAGCTATTTGTTTTACGGAACAAATAATGTAATGCCTCAGGTCTCCGTTAGAACCGTCAAAAACAATAATTGCACAGCACGGTACGGCACACATTCTGTTCTTGGCACTGCCCCTTCCACTACTGAGGCCAGCAGCTGCCACCCCTGGCGACCCATAAATAATGTCCATGGTCTCTATGTCCTTAGCTCTAGTTGAAGAGCTAGTTTTACAAATTTGATGACTCAGTTCCATGCCTTCTTCCTCTGTGCAGTTAAGTCTGGTACCGTTTTGCAGCCCATGAGTGTGATATGAGAATGTTGTTAATTTCTGAGTGGTGCTAAAGATTTCACTTCATTTCCTTCCACCCAGTGCTTTAAAGGGAAACACAGAACTGCAAGTACTCACTACCTCAGAGTACCTGCCCATTTAAAGCACTACTTCCACCTGAATAATCCTTTAGGGTGGTCATGGTTGTATTTTCACTTACGGCATAGAAGGAAGGTCAGGTTTTTGCATTTATTGAAGTTTCCAACATTTTGGCCCATTTAGTCTGTGTTAAGCACTCTCCAGAAGTTAAGGGCCAGATGCATCAAAGGGTTTTTCCCATTCAGTGCCTCCAAGTCTTTGCACAATCTCCACCCAAAATCTGTTGCTTGGTTGGCCCACATAACTTGTAAAAAATCGGCTCCCTTTGCCTGACACCGAACACACTTAGAGGACTATCTCGTTCAATTTCACTCAGCTTTGCTGGAATCAGATATGTCATGTGAACGTGGTCGTACTGAATTAATTTAAAGACTAGATTACTCACACACCATCTTAACCTCCCTGCACACTGCCAATGATTCTTTATGAGTAAGGTCCTCCCCAAAATATATTTTCCACTTTTCCCTTACCTTTAATGTCTTGGTGGGCCTTTCTGCTCTCACAGCCCTATAAATATTGGACACCAGTTTTCTACACTGTGGCATGCCTAGCATCTTTGTCAACGTCTATGTAGGTTCAGGCGACTCCGGAAATGGGGTCCATATACCTCTGGAGGTACGAGCCACACAGGAATATTTGAAAAACTGACCACTACCAACATCAAAACATTTGTGTATCACAAACATCTTCTTGGGATACAGATCTGCCGATGACAGACAAACTACCCGCTTTCAGCTCTCTGGCACCATATTATGGACAACTTGGCTGAATGGATGAAAGCACAAACAACAGAGGTTTCAATACTGTCCTAACCACTCTTTCCCATATTATATAAGTCTATCTTACTACACAGCCTCTCAATAATAAATTTGGTTGGTATCTGAGACCTTTAATCAACCCTTCTCCAGTTTACGGTTCAGGGTAGCACGTTTATAACGGATTCTCTTGTCTGCTCACATCAATTCCACCAATAACTGATCCAAAGCCTTGAACACTGTTCGTGGGATAAGATGCATAGCTTCCTGAAGTACGTGCAAACAACGCAGCAAAGGAGACATTTTGGCAGAGCTTCGTTGCCATGACTGATAATGGTAGTGTGGTCTAGAATTTAACCGAGGACTGAATGCCAACTATTAACATACCAATATCCAATCTTTGACTGTAGATATCTAAGGTCCGCCTTCACCAATGGATCATCGATCCACAGCACTGAATCAGACAATGGCCGCAAAGTTCACCCAATTGGGGCAGAGTACTCTGCATATAGCAACCCCTTGTGATTAGCAGCCCCTATCTGTATTCTGCAATGTCCAAACCCTTCCGCCCGCAATCTGAAGGCCAGTAGTTCCATTCTTAGCATAAATAGGAGGGGAGGCGGGGGCAGCTCTGTCTTGTGTCCCTCTCTTTTTCAAAAGTTTCTGATATACGTCCAGTGCAAACTCTCCCCTCAGCCCAGGTATACAACAGTTTGATGCGCCAGATATATTTCTGCCTTAAACCTACCGCCACCTACCTTCCACATGCAATCCAAACAGAGTCAAAAGCTTGTTCAATATCTAACAGGAATTCAGTGTACTCCTCCTCAATGCCCACTCTATGAAGAACATGCAACAGTCTATGTAAATTACACAGCGTGTTCTTCTATGAAACAAAGTCGCCACAAATCCGCACGGATCCTCATGGACCAACCCTGAGTGAGTCTACTGGCTAACAATTTGCTAGGGATTTTGGTGTAAACATTCAGTATTGACAGTGGATGGTTTGACAACAGTTCTTTTGGATCACTTCTGGCCTTGGAAGAAGTACTATCTAGACTTCCCTCGTGATTCGATTTCTAATAATTTTTATAGTCACCTGTATCTTTCAAATGTTTACAGGTACTCGAACAGTACTATAGGGATTGCTCTACATGCAGTTGTTTATTTGAGTGTAAGCATGTCAGGACTTTCTTGGGCATTTGACTGAGCAAATGTACTTGTAATGCTTCTTTCCCTGTTGATTTAATAGTCTGTGCCGTCGGTGGTTCTAAGTCTACAACTTGAATAAGGCTACACTAACACAGGGGCCCTAGAATATATGATTATAGTAGTAGACGCAATGGACAGATTCGTTACCTGGTCTAAAGTAATGAATATACTAAACAGGAGAGAGTGCAGGACAGACAGCTGGGTTGCCAAGTCGATATAACCATCGTAGGTGGACATTTGCATTTCGCTCTCCCGACTTGAGATGGTTTGAAGGAACATCTTCATGTTCTCCTCGTTGTGCTCTAGGAATTCATTCATGAAGCCCATGTATGCTTCTTTGTCACCAAACCTGCCAGTAGAGGAAGGGTAGAAAGATTAGCAAGGAAAAAATGACCGCATGAACAAAATATTTTCATTGTGCTTCCACAATTACGATGTCTCGAGGCATGTTCAGGAAACCAACCGAATTCTGAGAGGAACAGGAAATAGACATTCTTGTCTGATGATGTGGGAGGATAGCTTATGGATTGTCCTGAAAAAGAACTCGCTAGGTAAGTAACCTTTACTTCTCGTCCAGAGCATCCTCATCAACAGTCATGAGCACTGAATAGGATAGGAAACTCATCCCAGTATAAAAAGCAGTTAAGACAAGCATTTGCAATGCAATAGGTCTCTCATTAGGAAAGTTTGAGCTATTGTTCTTGTAAATGACAAATGTTTTATTTATGTGTTGTTTTTGAAAATTGCGAATTTAATAGCTTTGTCATTTACAATGCCAAGACTTTTATCTTTTGCAAATGTGACACCTATAGCATTTGTAATGCAACATGTTTTGTATTTATGTGACTTAGATGTATTGATATTACAAATAACAATGGCTTTACATTTTTTAAAATATTTAATACTTAAATAAAAGTTATTGTAATTTATAATGGTAATAGCTTAAACTTTTGTAAATAACTTTTGTGAAGATTATGTTCAGTGTATTTTATTGTGACGAAAATCCAAGAACAGAAGTTGAAATATTAATTTTTTTTTGTGACATTAGTAATAAAGCTTCAAACATTGTGAGAACATATTTGAACCAGTTGTTGTTGAATGGTTGCACAGATTGATACTGTGGTGGCGCTGAGTGATGTTGTGGTGGCGACGAGTGATGCTGTGGCGTTCAGTGATGCTGTGTTAGCACATAGTGATGTTGTGGTGCCCCTGAGTGATGCTGTGGTGCCCCTGAGTTATGCTGTGGTGCCCCTGAGTTATGCTGTGGTGCCCCTGAGTTATGCTGTGGTGGTGCCCATGAGTGATGTGGTGGTGTCCCAGAGTGATGTGGTGGTGTCCCTGAGTGATGTGTGGGGATATCTCTGAGTGCTGTGTGGGGATATCCCTGAGTGATGTGTGTGGTTGTCCATGAGTGATGTGTTGGTGTCCCTGAGTGATGTGTTGGTGTCTGTGAGTGATGTGGTGGTGTCTCAGAGTGATGTGGTGGTGTCCCTGAGTGATGTGTGTTGGTGTCTCTGAGTGCTGTGTGTGGATGTCCCTGAGTGCTGTGCGGGGATATCTCTGAGTGCTGTGTGGGGATATCTCTGAGTGCTGTGTGGGGATATCCCTGAGTGATGTGTGTGGTTGTCCATGAGTGATGTGTTGGTGTCCCTGAGTGATGTGTTGGTGTCTGTGAGTTATGTGGTGGTGTCCCAGAGTGATGTGGTGGTGTCCCAGAGTGATGTGGTGGTGTCCCTGAGTGCTGTGTGGCGATATCCCTGTGTGCTGTGTGGCGATATCCCTGAGTGATGTGTGCGGTTGTCCATGAGTGATGTGGTGGTGTCTGTGAGTGATGTGGTGGTGTCCCAGAGTGATGTGGTGGTGTCCCAGAGTGATGTGGTGGTGTCCCAGAGTGATGTGGTGGTGTCCCTGAGTGATGTGGTGGTGTCCCTGAGTGCTGTGTGGCGATATCCCTGAGTGATGTGTGCGGTTGTCCATGAGTGATGTGTTGGTGTCCCTGAGTGATGTGGTGGTGCCCATGAGTGATGTGGTGGTGCCCCAGAGTGATGCGGTGTTGTCCCTGATTGATGCGGTGTTGTCCCTGATTGGTGTAGTGGTGTCCCTGAGTGGTGCGGTTGTGTCC
This sequence comes from Lissotriton vulgaris, assembly GCF_964263255.1. Lineage (NCBI taxonomy): Eukaryota > Metazoa > Chordata > Amphibia > Caudata > Salamandridae > Lissotriton > Lissotriton vulgaris. The sequence continues at coordinate 986,801,438 of NC_141685.1, read as the reverse complement.
CTGAGTGGTGTTGTGGTGTCCCTGAGTGGTGTGGTTGTGTCCCTGAGTGATGTGGTTGTGTCCCTGAGTGATGTGGTTGTGTCCCTGAGTGATGTGGTAGTGTCCCTGAGTGCTGTGTGTGGATGTCCCTGAGTGCTGTGCAGGGATATCCCTGAGTGATGTGTGTGGTTGCCCATGAGTGATGTGCTGTTGTCTCTGAGTGATGTGGTGGTGTCCCAGAGTGATGTGGTGGTGTCCCAGAGTGATGTGGTGGTGTCCCTGAGTGGTGTGGTGTTGTGTTTTAGTGATGTGTGGTGGTGCGTCTGAGTGATGTGGTGGTGTCCCGGAGTGATGTGGTGGTGTCCCTGAATGATGTGTGTTGGTGTCCCTGAGTGCTGCGTGTGGATGTCCCTGAGTGCTGTGTGGGGATATCCCTGAGTGATGTGTGTGGTTGTCCATGAGTGATGTGTTGTGTTGGTGTCCCTGAGTATATACTAGTTTCTGATGGTGTGTGTGAATTAGATTTACTGCCTGTGAGCCCGTTATTTATTGTCACGTCATTAATTATTGTTACACTACATGTTTTGGCTATGGTGGTCAGTGTTAGTGCTTTCTATCTTTCCATCAGGGCCATCCTGTAGTCTGCGACATTGGCCCTGTGTTTGTATTCAAGTACCTGAACTTTAGAGCTCGTACCAGAATTGGGGTACAAAGCAATGATGGATATATCCAGGACTTTGTGTCTCGAAAACTGCTACTATTACACTGGGAGTGTGTTTTTTGACAGAACCTGTGTGCACTTCACTTGGTTTCTCTGTGAGCTCGACATTACATTTCGTCAGTGCCTTTGTTTATGCTACACTGGTTGCTTCTATTACTTTCAGGGACGTTGTTAAGTGACATTATCTCTGTGCGTCAGCAGGTTTGCTCAAGCTTGGATTTCACATTCTGGAAAGAGGCGGCTTCTTAGAAAGCAAAACTGGGAACTTGACCTTGAAGCCGTAACCTCGAAGAATCGCAAGGCACGCGCTCCTCCCCTCACGAGGACAGGCCTCGACATGCCGCAGGCGAGGAATGCCGATTCACGTCAGAAGGGTGGATGAGAACACTGAGGTGCACGCTGTGCATTCAGGCAGCCGCCACGGGGCATTACGGTGTGCTCTCAGGGGTGACCGAGGGACAGGCTCTCTGAGAGGCTGCGGGCGGGGGGTGAGGGGGGAGCAACTGCTGTAAAGTAGGTACTAGGGTAAGGGTTGGGGCGGCGTCCGGCGAGGGCGAATATTGGCCAGGCCTAAAAGCTGCATTCCTTCCGGCTCCTGTCTGTGCTGCAACACCACGGCTGATTAAACAGACTCTATGCAATGCATACTATATGCGTTCAATTTCGCTTCTCTCTGCAGACCCACACAACTCCGAAGACTGGCTGACTAGCTAACTGGACAATTGGCATTAAGTGATATGAATATATTTCCTTAAACACTTGAAACTAAAATGTCTTACCAGCAGTCGAAGTGCATTAAAAACCAGCAACACAGAACAGAAACAGAAAGCAGCCCGGGCTGAGTGAGAGGGCGGGGGCTGCCCGCGCATGCGCGCTCCGAGCCCCGGCGCCAAAGCGGAGTGCGGCATCTGAAGTCCCGGGTCCCAGGAGGGGGCCCGGGTGAAGACTAGTGCTGCGGAGGAGACACAGAACACGCCGAAAGAGCCCGGTGAGTGGTGGGGGGGTGGTGGGGGTAGTGTACGCGCGTGTGTCTGTGTGTGTTCGAGTGTGTCTGTGCGTGTGTATGTCTGTGTGCGTGTGGGTCTGTTTAAGGGGGGTGTATGCAGTGTGGGTGTGTGTCTGTGTATGCGTGTGGCTGTGTATGTGCGCATGCGTGAGTGTGGCTATGTGAGTGTTTGCTCACGGGAATATGAGGCACGAGAGGGGCACGGCGCAGTGCGCGCCCACGAGATAAAATCTCCGGCAGGAGAAGTGCGTGTCAGTCTGCTGTCCACATTCCCCCCAGAGTGATAACATAAGTTGTCGAGCCCTAGACAGCAAAAGCTTCGCTTTTGCTTTCGTCTAGGCTCGACCTAAAAACAAAACAGCACCAATCATCACAAAAGCAAATTCCTTTGAGAGACCTGACCTACGTGGCAATGAGCTCTTGAGTAAGAATCTGGACAGTAGTGTCTCAGAAATGTTTGCATGGACCTTTATGTAGTGGCTTTCGATATCTTTGAAACAGGTACATTTCCAGACAGAGCCACTGTAGCAGCTTTCCCTCTAGTTGAATTTACATTAATTAAAATACAAGAAACTATCTGTCTTGAGATGGATTATTATTTGTAGTAGGTAAACCGGTGTTTACACAAGCCTAATTTATAAACAGATGATCAGATTATCTTTCATCCTAAAGCCCTGAATAATGACTCAGACAGAGTGGAATTATCATATGGAATTCCACTCTACCTAATTTTGAGTGGGCCAGTGTTCCTGCTTCCAGTTTCCTGGGTGTTGCAACACCAGAATTGATGTTGGCAGGCGGTAATTCCATCTGGGAAAATCATTGCATAAGGCTTTGGCTGCAGAAGCAGCCAGGCCTTTGCCCCATTTTTATTCTGTCACTGGGGAGCATAAAATGCTCAGCCATGCCAAAATTTGGCTTCCCCTTCTCTCCATTATTTCCCACATCCCCTTCTTTCCAACCACACCAGACGTAGAGACTGCAGTATATATTTACCACCTGCTCTGAGCAGGTTGTAAATGCATGCGCTAAATCCCCAAAGATTAGAAATTGTGTCTGGTTTTACAATTGGTAAATCTGGTCTCTCACTTTAATTTCCCATTCCATGTTTTGTAACTCATAATTCCACAGTACTAGTGATGTTACTGCACAGTACCATTATTTTTTTCAAATGCGGATTTACCATTCTGCCAGTACTGTGAAACTCATGATCTACCCCTACGTAGAATTTCAAAACTCTCTCATGTCTAACATGTAAAGGGGTTTTTCCGCTGGAATATAAGTGTTCAGAAAGAAGGTGGTTAGGGAAATGGACTGATTGACATGAAAATCTGGGAGCACCTTAGGGATAAAACCTGGATGAGGTCTCGTCACCACCATCTTCTTGGAATACAGTGTAAGGTTCCTGAGAACACAAAGCCTGATTCCCGCCAACTCTGTGAGCCGAGTTAACAGCTACCAAAAAGATATCTTTCCAAGACAAATGATGTAAGGAGGGCTTGTGTGCAGACTCGAACAAGAGCCCCAGCTCCAAGATGGAGATGAGGCTCTAGTTCGAGGAAACAGTTTCCTAATACCCTCTAGAAAAGTCTTTACCCACAGCAATTCTAAAGTAGGAGGTTTGTGAAGGATATGTGCTAAGGGCAGTGACTTCCTCAAGTTGTAGCTTAAGTGATGAAACTGGACCTCAGACCTTGCTAAATGAAGTCGGTAAGGAATCACCACTTTTTCCTAACATCTGGAGGGACCATAGTTGTTCTGGATACACCTGATTCAGAACCTCTACCACTTGAAAGCTTATGATGTTCTGGTGAAAGGGTGCTTTGCGTTTTGTAAAATGTCCATAGAATCCTGTGGCAACTTTAAATATCTGTACTGTAAGAATTCAGGAGCCAGGCTGCTAAGTTCAATGATGGAAGGTTGGGATGCAGGATCTGGCCATCTACCTTGTGTTGGAGATCTGGTCTGCACAGCGGCTTCCTGTGTGGTTGGTCGGATCGATGAAGGAGGTATGTGAACCACCACTGATGCAGCCACTCTGTTGCTATCATAATCATTTTGGATTTTTGAATGTTATGGCTTGATCTCCACATTCAGGATCAATAGAATGGAAGGAAAAGCACACAGAAACCTCTCTCTGACCAGTATGGCCAAAGGAAATTCTCCTTTGACCCTGGCTGATAGTCCATGGAGACTATGGACCTGATTAATAAACTGCATTATGTAGCATGTCAAGTAATCTACAATAGTACGACTTATTATTATTTATTGCAAAATGCATTTCACAAACCTATGTGTGGAAATCTCTACCTCCACCGCTCATATATTTTTAATAGGGAGATCTCTGCACATGTAAGTTTACTACTTAGTAGTAAATGTGAATAGGATTAGATGGACTAGTGTGAACATAGGGAATATCTACTACTAAGTGGGAGGTGTTTGGGAACACATAAGTAGTGGGATAAGGAAGGGTAATGAGGAGTTTAGGGAGGGGCATGTTAATACAAACACCTACCCACAAAAGAGTAAGACCATTGCTATTCACAACCTGCACATCTAAAGTTACTACTGCCCTAAAGGTAGTGCTTACTTAAAAAAACAAATAAGTGCAGAGACCTAAAGTTTTTCTCATAAGCTCATCAGTTCTGTGGCTGTCAGGTTTGCCAAATACAAAATATGTCTAGTCGTAATTCTTTCCCATGCCTCTTTCATGTACTGTCATATTCCCTCTTTATCTAACTCTTTCAGGTTCTTTTATAATTCTGTCTTCTATCTTCCCTGTTCACTGTTTTTCATTCTTTCTCTTCCCCATTCCTTTTCCATTGTCTCTTTTGGTCTGTGTCAAAGTCTTTTGATAGAAATGAAGTCTCGGTCCCAAAAAACAGAGTGCAGGTGTGCTCCACCTACAACCACTGGCTCAAATTACGCACTGCCTAAAAATGACAGAAAAGTAGTAAATGTACTCTAGCTAGCCTTTGGAGTACATCTAGCACCTCACAAGGCCACTCGCAGATACTGCAACACATTCTCGTAGAAAAGAATGGAGGCAGGGACGTAATCTAGTACTCTTTAGGAAATAATGTTAAAATAGTTAAAATATTTTGACACTGAAATTATGTGTAAATATATTTTTGGGCTTACAAATTATGCAAAATTATTAATTAAATATTTTATTAGCATTCACATTAATAGTTAACTTTTTAAAATTAATTACATTTTTCAACTTTTATTAAAGATTGAATTGTCATGTTTATTAACTAGTAGCACCTGACCTGACCTGATTGTTGTAGGTATTCTGCTTCGAATCTTCCAAGCATTTATCTCCCCTCTCACCCTTTTAACCAAGGGAGTCAACCACGCTAATAAAGTTCCTTGTGGACTGACCCACCTTTTTTAGTTCACTTTTCACTCCACGACTACACTTCCCCTGCCCTCTCACACGCATGCACCATATGGCTGGAACAAAAGATCTCCGATAAAGAGCCCCGGTTTCGGGAGCCCGTCAGACATTGCAGCGCCAGTCTGACGAGGAGCAGAACCCATATGATGAAGCATGACACCTAGTTTACTGGGTGTGTGAGGGTTTTAGTTCCAGCAAGGGAATCCCCCCTTGCTTGCTCTCCCTAGTACACTCACCTAGCTTTCTCTTCTCCCGGGGAACTTTGTACCTCTGTTGTGCTACTAGTTGTTGGACTTGTACACTAGACCCCGTAAAACATAGTCCATTCCGGTTCCCCCTTTTGTCTAAAAAATGTTTATTAACTAGACACAAATTTTTATTGCATTTAATAAACATTATTTTAAAATGAAACTGCGATGTAGATTGTGTTGTATTCTGTTTAAAAATTAATTAATATTTATTAAATACATTTATATTTGTAAATTAATTAATTATTTAGTAAACATACTCTATGATTTTATTTTATCACTTACAGAATAAAAATTATTATGTTAATGCATTTTAGATTTATATTTTACAATAAAATAAATAAAATAATTTTTTAGAGAATGAATAAACTTTAATAATTTTTTCCATTCTTTCCCTTAGGGAGATCTCTGTTTTGGTGTCAAAGATATCCTCTGCCGTGGTAGAGATCTCCAGCACAATGGTGGAGATCTCCACCAAGGCGGCAGAGGTCAACACCACAGTCAACAGCACAGTGGTGGAGATCTTCACCAAGGTGGCGAAGATTTTCACCTATGTGAGAAGACTTACAAGCAGTAGTCGGGCTAAAATCTGGTTTTCAGGTGGTGGAGACATGTACATCTACACTTTGGAGTAAATTTACACTTGAAAATGATGAACTGCCAAATGTAGTAAATTTACTTGAGTGTAAGAGTAAATTTACACATGTCTGGACATGTTCTTTGTTCAGCGTTTGCAAACATGTCTATTTGTGGTTTGCTCCAGTTGCCAAAGATGCTTTGCACACCTTTGTCATTGAGAACTTGCTCAACTCAGTGAGTCCACTTCTGCATTCTGGATCCCTGGCAGAGGAACCACTGTGATATGTAAGTCTCATGCTATAAGCCATCTTCAATTCATTTGTGCTCCAGGGACAGAGCCCTGAAATGTACCCCCATGTGCTTTTGTAAATAATACATTTTTGTTGTCTGTTTGAAAAAGCAGAGACTTTGTCTTAAAAGACTGAAAAACAACTTTAATGCTAGATTGGCAGCCCTTAATTCCAGCAGGTTGATATTATAGGATTTATCCTTTTTTGACCCTGTAACTTGGGCTTAGAGATGATCCATGTGTGATCCCAATCCTTGGGGATAAGTGTCTACGACTATTGTCTCGGTTGATACATCTTGATGAAAACGAAATCCCTTCAGCAGGAATCCATCACTCCCAGACACTTCAGACAGATAGATGTAAGTTTCCCCTCCAAAGGATTCTATCTTGTGACCCCTTGTGTCTAAGATCAGGGCCAAATAGCATACTCTTTGAACCACAATTGTAGTGGATTTCTTTATATATACCTTTGGACCCAGGTGGTAAAGGATGTCTGAAGCCTCAGTGAAATGACTCGGAGCACGTTCTGTAGTTGGAGCTCTTAATAACTAGTCATCTAGATAGAAGCAGATGATGATCTTTGGCCTCTAGAGATGTGCTGCAACAACCGCAATACATTTAGAGAAAGTTTGTGTTGCCAATTTCAGCCCATAATGGAGAACCTTAAATGGGATATGATCCTTACCTGCCACAAAACTCGGGCGCGGACATATTATGAGGCTGTGAACATAGGCATCCTGTAGATCTAGGGCACACATCTAGTCCCCCTGATGTAACTGGTAGTACATTTTATGTAAGGCTAGTAGCTCTCATTATTTGTTTGTAGTTCAGGTCGATTATGATTCTCAATTTTTTATTTGGACCTTTCTTTTGAGCCAGAAAGTAGCAGGAATTAATTCTTGTTAATGCTGTTGTGATGAGGGAGCACCTTCACCGCAAGTTTCTCTAGTAAGGTGTTCACCTCATTTCAAAGTAACTCTTGGTGATGCTAAGAAGACTTCAATGGTGGCACAACAGAAGGAGATTAGAATCTCAGTGAATATAATTTTTGAACAATATTCAAGAAACATTTATTTTTTATTTTTCTAGATGGTTTATGATTCTATCCCTACTAGACTGATTAGGGGGAAGGGAGAAGTCACTGCTTAAGAGATGGCTTACCTGACATCTCCGATAGTTGCTCGCTTCTTCCTTTCATGGTTTTTCTCTCATGTTAAGACTGCCTCTGCTAGAGCTGCTGTTGTTGGTGCAACCATGGTCTGGTTTGATGTCTCAGAGGAAAGTAACACATATCGAATGACCTGTAGCACCTTCAATACTCTTTCCTTATCTGCTGGCCCACAGCCTTTATGGTCTACATTCCTAACTTCATTCGATTTGTTTCATCATTGGTGTACGAGAACCAAACAGGGAGTTTCCTGAAAATGGAAGGTTTGAAATTAGCTGTTGTGCTACTGACTTGCAACCAGTGAGTCTTAGCCTTGAAGCAAGCCGCAACCATAACCCATGACAATATGCATCGTCTGCAAAGTCAGAGAATGCTGTGCATTTCTTCCTGTTGGACTTCAGAAATCTTGCATATCTTTCCTTGGCAGCTTCTCTGTGAACTTTGGCAAAAGCATCCCAAAGGGATCTGTCAAATCAGCCTAGTAAGGCTACAGCAGTGGCAGTCTTCATTACTGCAGCCACATTGCTGCACATCTTCTTGCTGAATAAGTACATTTGTTTACTTTCCTTGTCTTGAGGGACAATGGAGGAAAGAGCCATAAACCTGAGATTTTCCGGCTTACAGAAATAATGACAGAATACAGATGAAGATCTCTCTTTGTGGAGCAAAGAGCCTAGATTCAGTGGTTTTTACTTTTCATGAAGTTGAGATAGAGCAGAATTACTGATATTGGACTCAGGAGTAACAGCAAGACCTGATACAGTAGACCAGAGGCAGGGGTGTCTGAAAGTAGGTCTGTGATTCAATGTGTCAAAAATCACTGGGGCCAGTTTTTTTAGAAACATGCATTAGAATATTCAACTTAGGCCCTACTCTGACCAAAACCTTGTTTGAGTTCATTATGTTGTCCACAGGGGAGATTTATACAGGACGTTTTGTGGAATAATCCTTGGTGGAGAAATTGTCAGAAGAATCAGGAGACCAAGAGGGACATAGTCTGTGTCTGTGCCTGGGCTACGAGAATCAGACCTCCTGCTGGAATATCTTGAGCACCTAGAATTAAATCGGGCCTTCCTCTAGAACAGGTCCTAGACTGTGATATTGTCTACTTGTGCGTACTTCTCTGCTTTGAGATTTTAGCATGAGCAGAAGGAGGCAACGTCTGAGGGCCACTGGTGACCTTGGCAGATGTGGTGAAGTCAAAGGCACTGGAGAAGTTAGGAGCTCTGGAGAAAACCGTGGAGAGACTGATCTCCAAAATGACACAGTTGATGATAAAGCAACTTTCAGAATTACCTCCCTCGAGGAAAATTAAGTTCTTCATTACTCCTAATTGTAGGTGTGATGTCTATGTCGAAAGTGGCTATGTGGTACTTGGGTGTCAATGTCAAATCTGGCATTGACACACACGATGGTCTTGACAGGAAACATCTGTGGTGGTTGGAAGTTGGATTACACTTTGATGTTGATTTACCTGGTGGCATACCTATCGACTGTGAACAAGAGGGTACTGTACACATCTTTGATGTCCTAGATCTCGAAGTCATTCAGGAACAGCGCCCCTTTCTCTGATAGTATATCTAGATGGATCAATCCCTGGGGTGTGTCCTTAGAGAGTGTAGAGGTAGCTGTGCTGGAAGGACGAACTTCTCTTTGCCTCTCAGATCTTCCTGTAACCGCCTCCTGGAGCCTCTGCTGGAGTCTTTGTAGCCTAATCATCTGCCACACCTTTAGGGTCCTCCTAGACATACTTTGGTAGTAGCTGCAGGCTTCAGGGACAAACATTTTCCAGGAAGCACACTATACATAGATCATGGAGGTCTGACTGGGCTTTGTTCTTATCACAGTCAGGACACTGTACAAAAGTGAAGACATCCTGACAAGAAAAATACACATGTTCTGTCTAAAAAAACTTCTTACACGAGCTATCAAGTGAAACAGTTGGGGAAAAGTTTGGAAAGATTTGTAATGAGATAAAAAGCAACAATGTTGAGCTCAGTGCTCAATGTTCCAGTTACCCGAAGCTAGAAAAAAGAAGTGTCGTAACTGTCACCCATGGGTTACAGGAGGAAAATAGAGTAAAGATAAGGCCTGTTAAGAATCAGTCCTATTTTTTGCTTTCATATATATATTGCAGACTAATATTGTCTTTTACTGTCTTCCTTTTCCCTCTTAAAAAGGATTTATAAAAGGTGGTTCTTGTCACATTTTATTGATGTAGTGACTATTTGGTTGAATTGGCTTATTTCTACAAATGAAAATTATAGAATTTTCCCATTATAGCCTGCAGTAAAGACAGCTTTTTATTCTCCATATAAGCACACTTTTCTATTAAAAAGATTTGCGTATCTCTATATAGTTATAGATTTTAAATAGAATGTTCCAGTATCCAGTGTAGCGGGACAATTCAGCACTTAAGAATATCGATGGGAAATCCCAGGAAGAGAACTTACATCGAGAATAAGAATATCTTTAGGTAATCTTTTTATCTGCAATGGTTTCGTCAATGGTTTAGGTTATGCATTCTACTACTTATTGAACAGATTAGATACTGAAGAGGTGAAGCTCTGGTGAGCTAAAAAAAACACTTGCCCAAAAGAAACTCATTTACACGTGGAATTTAATCCTGTTTTAGACTTCATGGGATGCTGTGCTCTGGTAAGGAACCTCTCCTTGAGGGCAGAATATTTCTCCTGTCGATGGCTGTGCCCACAGCTGATCATTGCCAACATATGGATGAACTGACCGACACCCCAGAAACCCCATTTCACACAGCCCCCTGCGGATAGCCCAAAGGGGTAGAACCACACAAAGAGAAAGACAGTCCCAAAGAGCCAGGGATTAGGGAAGGAGTTAATGGGCAGAGGTGTGATTATGTAGTGCATACAGAGGGGGCATAATGGGCTGGCCTCCCAATAGACTGCCTGCCAAAATCTTCTAATCTACCACTGTGTAAGCCCTGCAGAGCCTCCTCTGAGACAACTGATGTAGAAGGGGAAGACTTTGCTTGAAGGCAAAATAACTACTTCTCGAAAGTGCCTTGGTAACTGTGACCTCTTTTTGCTGATTGTATACGTTTCCTTAAACGGGAATACACATCAAGTAGAATGGGTTTTCCCTGCCATTTTGCCCTGTATTGCCATGCTCGTGAAGGTATGATACCAGAATATCGTTACCAAGATATTGTTTTACTTAATTATTGCAACCTAAATATAATACAAAATCATAACACAGTAGGACAATATTTTTGTAAGCGATATTTAGGACAAAATATGTACACCAGATGATATTTTTGCTAACGATGTTGTGACATACAACGTCTCAATAAGACCAAATCCTGACAAATACACAAAAGCAAACCTCTTTAGATACCGCCTCTCCTACAATACCAACCAATGTGCCCCTGAACGACACAGAATTTCTTCCACAACCACCGCTCCAAATAGAAATGAGTTTATCCACAACCATATGCTCCACCAAGGAGCCGAACCCTTCAAGAGTGGTCAAGGATTGTGCAGACCCGCTGCCCTGATTCCATCTTGGTATATTTCCAAACTGTCTTTTCATTACTTTGGAGACGAAATCTACAGAAAAGGACACCATAGTGTTGTGTGGCTATGTACTAATTAAGGACACAGCAGTAGGGCATTTTCCTATTTCTGATGGATAAACCTCGCCCTGAGCTCCCGAACATTTCCTAGCTTGCTATACTATTTAGCAATATTGAGATTGTTTGAAAATATATCCCAGGGATCCCTGACCCGGCTAATAGCAATAGCCTTGAGTATAAGTCGATGATATGTCTATAAGGGTTTGGTAGCTCGTATTTCTAAATACCTCTACAGACGTCCTGCTGGATGCAAAACCATTATGTCCACATAAGATAAAATACCTTGTTTTCACCTGAGTTTAATACCTAAGTAAAAATTGCCTATAAAGTCCTTGCCATTTCAGGGCTCGCTCTCCAGTACTGCTTCCTGTTCCGCGTCCTGTCCGTCTAAACGTACCTAGTGAAGTTAGCCAGGTTTTGGATGACTTTGGCCACCAAAGTCAGTGTGCGCGAAGTGCTGCTACTAGGGTACTCCTGCGTGAGGTGGAACAGGCTGGGCGACATGACAGCTGGACACAGGAACCGCAGGAACAGTGAGGCGCAGATCAGCCTCTGTCCAATCTCCACCTTCTGCCGGTAGAAGCATTCCTCTTGCCACGTGGCGAAGATTTCGTTCAGCTCAGCTGGGAAGGAGCTATGATGGAGACATGGAAAGGAAAGGCCACTTCATCATCAGAGCCTCCATTGTGCACTTTCGCGGGTGTTCCTATTACGAAGAAGAGGTGTGTATGTGATGAGTGCACTGGTCTGTAAACATGTTTACATCCCAAGGTGTGCTTTGATTGTAAACATATAAATGGATAGTTACAGATTGCATGTAACAATTGATTTACGCAGAGAAACAACTCTTGTAATAGTCACAATATCTCTTCTGTGTGACTTTACTGTGCTGCACAAATGTAACTCCTTGCATCCAGATTTTGGTTAAAAACCTTTTGTGAAAACAAAAATACATGAACCAAACAATGGCATAGCATAAACCCTATATGCAGATGCACAAAGTGTAATATGTTATTTATTACCATTAGGGGGCATCCTGACTCACTCCCGGCTTCGCCTCTTGTGGGTCGTGACCTCTCTCTGCTCTAAATAATGGTAATAAATGTCATATATCAGTGCGCATCTGTATACAAACACAATTATATGTGTATCTATCTATATATATTTATAAATCTACAGCTATATATATATATATATATATATATATATATATATATGTATATATATATATATATATATACACATATATATACTGAAATAAGGTGGCCAATTGGGTGGTAAAATCCAGCAGACCCTTGCAGTGTCATCTACCAAGTCAACTATTACTGTACTTCTTGATAATTGCACAAGAGTGGAGTTAAATCTGCATTTAATGCAAGCGAAAGGTGATGAAACCCAATGAACTTGTGATTGTGTCTAAACATATGAGTGGGAGGAGCTAAAATCACAATTTGCATATGTAGGCGGTTTCTAATGCTCATTATCAAATTTTGATGATTCATAGTGCAAGTTAGCGGTATACCACAATTTGCTGAAAAATGGTAGCATGTGAATGGGAAAATACATTCTTCTACAATCTTCCTTGTTAATTTGATTGATTGGACAGGATCTGTGTAGGGGCTGCAATAGATCTCAAGGATACCTTCCCATTCAACTGCGCCCAGGCTGCCTCATCCTTATACCTCAGCACATTATCCCTAGTAGGTGAAGTAGAAATCACCCAACCTTTCCAGAGGACCTACAATGGTTCCCTAAGGCAGAGTTATGCTTGCCTCCTCCTTACTAGCATGAGTCGGTGATCTTCCTGAACACCTCCTCGCAGCTCTGCCGCAGGTTGTTTTGGTTGTCGGACAGGTCATTGCTCGGGCACTTGCTCGGATCCACCTCGCAGCTGTCCTCTGAGTCATAGAGCTGGAGAATGAACTCTCCTGAGGGTAAATATTGTACACAGGGTTGGTTAGGATCTATCCATATACAAGCAGTGGCCAATAAATGTACCTTGGTTTCTAGCTCGGATTTCAATCTTGCACATTCTCATCCTTTCCAAAACCTTGGAACCTCAGCCACAATCGTTTACATCCAAAAATCCATTCAAGTAGTTTTAACATGCACTTAAAACTTTCTCACTAGATGATAGCAATCTGGAATTCCCCCTTTAAGATACCTTTCATATATTCTTGGAGCAGGCCAATTTACTATTCTAACTCCAGTTCCAGTATGTTTGAGACTAAGTGCATGATGGTGAAATTTCTCAATAATTTTTATTCCGATATTTTGGTATGCAAATGTAGGTAGGTGCAGGCCGGGATTATTGTAGCAGGGAATTTTGTTTTTGAAATTTGTGATCCAAATATTTTGGGGTTGAAATTTTACTGGATATCCATTGACGACTGCCACACTTGGAATTCGGTTTACCTTAGTGGGGAACGTTTGTGGCAAAAGGCGTGGAAGACCATATCCCATATCTGTGAATCAATTTCATGAAAATTCTCTTCATTTTTACAGTCCTTCAACAAGCTGCCACCTTACCGCCACTTTGGCTGGCGTCTTTGTTCAGCAAAAATATCAGATTTTCTGTCCCTCTACGTGGTGCCCTCTGATTGCTGGGACTGTTACCAACAGCCAACCAACAGCTGCAGCTACTATTACTATAATAAGGGCCCGATGTACAAAGATCCGCTTGCAACCAGTTTGCGATGCAAGCTATTTACTAATAGGTTACATCGTAAATTGTACATTCGTAGAGGTTCCGATGAATATTAATTAGGCAGGCCACAATTTGCTGCAGCTCTCTTTTAATGGCTGCAAATGCAGGCATAATGGCCTGCAAGGGACAGCAGTTGACTAACCTTGTTGTTACTTTCCCAGGAAATAAACATTTTTTTAAAGAAACCTGTGTTTATTAAAGGGACAGATGATGTTTTATAATAAAAATAAAATCTCATTAGAGAAGGCCTGGCGAGAGGAGACAGACTGCTACCCAAAACGATTCCTAAAGTGGCAGTTGTCAGACGGAGGCAGGTTCCCTTTTCCGAATCAATACCCCTGCTTTTGAGGTGTCACATTCCATTGCTACTTCCAAATAGCAGATTCCCTTTTTACACCCCTTCCTATATGCGATTTACGTGGGCCACACCACTCATTTTATGAGCCAAAAATACTTTTCCAGCTCGTAAAAGGAGGTTTTGTATATTCCAACACACTCTTTCATGGTCGAAAAACAGTTGGATTTTTTGAATCGCAGAGTTTGAGGCCAGAAAATTGTTTTGTACATCAGACCCTTATTTATAAACATCTGGCATTTCCTAACACTGCTAACTTCATTGTAAATCCCATATATTTTACAATGGCACTAGATATAGTTGGTGGTACGATAGTCTGTTTAACCATATCAGTGATATTTGTACCTAGGGTATTCAGCAGGTACTTCTGTCCAACGAGCTTCATGTACTCATCAATGGCCTTTGTCGTCAGAGTATTTTCTCTGAAGATGAGCGACTCCTTAACATCAAAGCGATCTAGTTCGGCAATGCCCAGGTCTATGAGAAATGCCTAAAATAACCAGTTAAAAAACAAAATGAAGAAGTCAAAATACTGTGGACACATTTTAGGCTTTATGGGATGAGAACTTTTGTCTCATCAAATAACTAGGACAGAAACCATAATTTCATACCTTAATAAGAATGCTGATGATTCTTTTCTGAAAATATTTTGGGCCTCTTTACGATTGCCCGATTAACCCTGCATTAGATTCTGGCCCCTTTAGGATTATATTGGGAGTATAAAACTCTTAGGAACAAAGTAGGTTTTTAATGTTTCATCCAGGCACTTCTCATCCGGAAAACAGGCAAAATATATGGATTAAATATCTAGGAAAACAGAAAATTACCTTAGGACTTTGACATGGTGTTCCCGATTTCCCCGGTAATTCCACATATCTGAAATAATCCATTAAGACCAAAACCTCCTCTTGTGGTATCCTCATCTGCTGGATTACTGATGAGCACAGTATTGGTATTCCAGGTGTTCAAGTATTGGGCAAGTTTCCAGCCCGCTCAAAATGCCCCCCAATAACTATTAATCCTTTATCCCCTGTCCCCCCGACTTCTGACCTTTCCCTGCTTTCCATCCATCCTTCTGCCTTTTCATGCTTTTTGGTGACATTCCTACATTCTTGGTATTCAGAAGCAGCTACACCTTGGGATTTAGTGCAAGTTAAGAAGTAAAGCATATAAAACAGAGAAGTGAAGAATACAATTGGAAGTCCAATATGAAGCTAGCAAGGGTAGACATTAAGTAATACCCGAGTTTGCCTTTTTAGGTGTCTGGGCGAGTATGGCAGATAAAGGCAAATGGATCTAATATCAATAGAGTTTGCACTTGAAAAACCAGGGAAGAGTGGGAAACAACTCAGGGAGCATGATTAATCAAAGATAGAGAAAGGTGATGAAATCAGATGAGTAATATAGGAAGACGCAGGAAAGAAAACTATTTCTGTTTTAAAGCATTAAAGGATGGAGATGGGGATTCTCCATCCATGACTTTACCTACATATCCTGGACAACATGACCAAAGTACCATCAGCAAGGACATTCAATTTACAGGGTGGACAAAGTCCTTCCATGAAGGCCGTAAAAGAGCATCGGAAAAGAGATAGGGAAGAAACCAAACTATAACAGCACTAGTGAAAATAATTATATGCATGATTTGTGAATAAAAACCCCTTGATTTGGCCAGAAGACTGTATATCTTTAAATCTGGGAACCTTCATGACCTGTACCGCTTATTTAGAATTTTAGTAATGCATTCCTGGTGGACCATCCGAAGACGGAGACGCTTGACCTCAGTGCCCGATTCAGCCTCTCAACATCACCCTCCTTGAAGACGCCTTCGCGCTCCATCCGACCAGAACCCACTCAAGACGCCCAATGGCCCATCGGCCATTTCCGCTCTGATCCTCCAGAAAAGACATTCTGGTTGAATTCCAGGGAGTGAAGATGCCCAACGACATTGAAGGATTCCCTGGTAGCCTCGCAGGCAGAGAGAATTTTGTTGATGCAAAAATTAGTTAGTAAAACTTTAACAGTTCATTAAAAACACCAAATATTTTTCTTTTGAAATAATAAAATATTTAAAACTATCAACTGCTGTTGCTCACTGTAAAAGGGGAAACAGCTTGATAAATGTTAACGGAAGGCCCCTGGAAATGATTGAGCCTAGAACACTTCAGTACAAGCTTCTTGAGCCGGTTCTTCTCCTAGGCAAAGAGAGATTTTGCTGGTGTTGACATCATAGTCCATGTGAAGGGTGGCGGTCAGGTTGCACAAGTCTACGGTGGCAGGATCATAATGACCCAGGGTCTGGCACCTTGCAAAAGATGTTGGATATAGACATTTGGCAATGAGGAAACGAGAGACCGAGCTGCAGCCCTTTGAGAGCGCCGCCTTCGGGTTTCTAGAAATGGCGGGCACGAGCCTTTGAAAACTGCCGTTCCTACTCCTGGGAACTACAGCCTGAGCCCTGCGAGCAACAACCGCCCACCAAGCTAAGTGCCTTGTGTCTTGGCACCGGAGCTCACCTAACTGACGAGCTGCGCTCCACTGGCTTCGCGGCACCTGAAAGCCTACCACCGCTGCTCCTGTTCCTCCGGGGGACCAGTCTACAATGCACCCGTGGTTTGAACTCACCCGCGGACCCTGTGGCAATTTCGACCTTTCTGCTCCCGCGACGTGAGTCTGACATCCGGACCCTAAAAATCACCACTGTTAAGGTAAAATCACTTTTGCTGCAGTTCGAATGATGCCTTTAAGTGCGAGGGAAGTTTTAGATGCAGCCTGACCCTAAGATGGCGGCTGTTTAACGTGATTCTGCGAAAGCTTCAATCTTCGCCTAGAGAGTCTTGCCTTAGATCTTATCAACTCAACACTGACTTTTAAAGTGGCGACCGCTGGGGAAAATGGAGCATTCTCATGGGCAACTATGTTTATCACCCGGCGTCCTATCACTGCGTGTGGCCTGACCCTAATATGGCGCCCTAGTTTACTCGTAGGGCAGCCTGCTTTGCACTTATCCGGTGCCCACTGCAATTTATTGCCACCCGAGTCAGTCACCAACCGTTGTGAACTCAACCTATCCACCAGATAGCCAGCATTGTCTGAGGATCATACCTGCCATTTGTTTAGGTGACACAGCATTGTTGGTCATATAGTTACTTCTGCATGCCAGATCAGAGGGAACAGCCTAATCTTGATGGCTTAGAACTCCGGAGCATGACCGTGCAAAACCACATGAATCTTGGGTGGCCAAATTAAATGCCCGAGCACATGATTCCACAGATATACAGCAGATGCGCATTGGAGGCGGGGAATGGGTGAGCAGAGGGTGGTCTCTTGTGATCACAATGGGAGCTTGGTGGACTTGCTGGCGCCTAGTTTGGTCCCATGTAATAATGGGGACGGGACGAATATAACATCAAGGTCAAAATTCCCTTGCCCGACCACAAGATGGCTGACACAGTGGTCCCTACCATGTTATGCTATTACTTTAGGAGAAAAACCGGACCTCCAATTGACCTTCACCTGTCCCCCATCAAGACGTAGAACCTGCTGAACTTACCTGCGACTGCGGAGACCTAGCTATCTGTCCGATGCCCGGTGGAGCTACCTGATAGCTATAGAGGAGATGGGTTGTGGACTTCCCCCTTGACCTGCACCTACCCAGCCGGACTTTGGACAGTCTTTACTTCGTCTCTCCATTGTACCTCCCTCCCACCTCTTTACCCTAACCCCCTTCCCCTCTACGCTCCTTTCATCTCATCTTCTATGCTCTTTGAATGTTTTTCCATGGAGACCTAGCCATTTGGCCGATGCCGGGTGGAGCTACTGGATAGCTATAGAGGAGATGGGCTGTGGCCTTCCCCCTCGGTCCTCACCTACCCAGCCGGACCTTGGGCAGATTTTCCCTTCGTCTCTCTGTCGTATCTCCCTCCTACCCCTTTTAACCTACCCCTTTCCCTTCCTTCTCTCCGTTTCCTAGTCTTCTATACTCCTTAAATGTTTTTGTCTGTGACTAGTGACCGTGGAGACCTAGTTGTCTGGCCGACGCCCGATGGAGCTACCTGGTAGCTAAAGAGGAGATGGGCTGTGGACTTCCCCCTCTGCTGTCACCTACCCAGCTGGACGTTGGCATATTTTCCTACGTCTCTTCGTCATTGGCTCCCTCCTACTCCTTTACCCTACCCAATACCCCCCACGCTCCATTTATTTTGTCCTCTATGTTCTCTAAATGTTTTCCCATTGAGACTTAGCTAATTGGCCAATGCCTGGTGGAGCTACCTAGCTATAGAGGAGCTGGGTTTTGGGACTTCCCCCTTGAGCGTCATCTACCCAGCCGGACTTTGGTCAGTCTTTCCTTCGTCTCTCCGCTTTATCTCCCTCCTACCCCCTTCCCTTCTACACTTTCACTTATTTCGTCTTCCATACTCTTGTAATGTTTGTCTAGCAACTGATGTAAATTGTAACTGATGTAATTTTGTAATTTTGTGGAGCCTCATGTGAAGCGCTCTGATACCTCCGGGTCTAGCCAGCGCTATATAAAACTCTTAAAATAAAATAAATAAATAAATTAAGAGGTGTGTGGATTTTTTTAGTTGTAAAGATGTCCTCTCCTTGGCCTAGATGAAAGATTGCAGATAGGATGATAACTCCAAATTAAAAACAAACATTCACTCACTTTTCAGTATAAATATCAGATTACAACATTCACACATTTTACCCCTCTCAAAATTCATAAATGTAGAAAAAAAACTTTTTTGAAAGGGAACAAGGGTAAAAGTAAACTGGTGTAAAACGGTTTTAAATGAAAGAAATAAAAAAAACTAAAAACCTCCTATTTCCTGTTAAGAAGTCACACATCCTGGAGGGTTCAGTGTTAACTGTGTGTGCAGTCTTTTGGAAAAAAAGGTTATTTTAGCACTTACCTTGGCTTTCCCAGTACACTGTAAAACATGAACCAAGGAGCTAGCCAGCTCCTCCTTATCCTTGACTGAGATTGCTGGTTCAAGCTCAGTACACAGCTCGGTGTAGTTGAATGCAATGTACTCTGCAAACTCCTTGTACTGCACAATGGGAAGCACTCTCATGTTCTGGTACCTGCCTTTGACTCGTATGGAAGGTGCCACAGGTTTATCCTTGCTGGGTGCTGCCTTGCAGACTGGGAACCATTTCTCCACATGTTGGCGGGAAACTAGGTCCGACAGTTTGATGGTGACACTACCCGCTGGTGTCGAATCTCTGGGATCCTTTTTCTTCTTCTTTTCATCCTCTTGCAGGAGATGTATAGAGACCACACTTACCGGGGGGAGGTTTTCAAATTCAAAGTGCTCTCCCCAGAAGATAGTGCCCTGGTTCAGTTTGCTTGTGGTACGGGCATAAAGGGACCCGTCCAGGTGCAGTTCACAGAAATATTTCCTTTTTGGCAACATGTCCTTTGCCTCATAAATCCACAAGCTCAGGGTGTTTTCGACTCGTTCACAGTTGTCCTTGCAGAGAAATAGAAACTGGAGTTAATATCGAGTAAGAAACAATGATGGTTCTATGAATTATTATTATGTTGTTGGGAATTACATTTGTATATCCATATGACCACCTGATTAAGATAAAAAGACCTTCCGTAAGAGGAAATTTGAGCTGTCCTATTGCTCACCTAAAATAAGGGATGGCCAGATGTCTTATAAGGTCTCAAACTTAAGGGAATTTATTGTTTAACCTAATAACTATTGTCTTAGGCTGACCATCTCAAAATTGCAATGATATACTGAGGTGCCTTGTACTGATTCATTCACCACTGTCATTGTTGAGAAAGGCTGACTCAGGCAGGGCACAGAGAGGACAAGGTAGACAGGGAAGTGTCCTAACAAGCAATAATAAGTTGAGTGAGTCTGACTCAAACAAGGGACATGGAGAACAGTGCAGCTTAGAATTAGGACCAAAGTCGATCCTTCAGTTAACTTTTTTTGGCGTGGAATTCATACGTTTTATGCCTGAACATGGCTAAACATTCAGGTTTTCAATATTATCACATTTAAAATAAATGTTCGGTGTGAGTCAGTCGGATGGGTCACATGGCAATCAGAATCCCTAGGTATTCCTCATTACAAGTCATAGAACACAATGGATGGCAGAGCAGCCAGTGACAGTTTTTGGGTACAATGAGTAGAGTGAGGAGCTTGGGGATAGGTCAAGGGAACAAGCGCGGCCATCAGTAGGTCCTATGTCCTAGAGATATCGTGCAGGCAGCCCCTCCCACTGGACATAGCGGCTCATACAATTCTGCCCCTCCCACTGGACATAGAGGCTCATACAATTCTGTCTCTCCCACTACACATAGCGTCTCATACAATTCAGTCCCTACCACTGGACATAGCGGCTCATACGATTCGGTCCCTACCACTAGACATAGCGGCTCATACAGCCAATAGAGATGCTTTTTTAAAGTTACATCAGTCTGATTGACCAGAGCTTGCAAAAGTTTCTGGAAAGGTAACATAGACAAGCAAAATAAACGAATAGGTAGCCAGTTCTCCTTTAAGGGATGGGTGGCTTTTATCAGTTATTAATCTGCAAAGAAGCACTTTTTAAATGTGAGATATATTTGTGCAAATTGACAGGTTTCTCGAATTTCCTGTCATGGTCTGATTAAGAGAAAGCCCTGTGCCCATATAAGACTAAATCAAAGTGCTTCGGTAAAAGAAAATGAAAGTATCCCCCGTAGTGAACTTTTCTGGAGAATGCATGTGGGTGAGATATTTACACGAATTGCTAAAAAAATATTAAGAAAACGCGAAATCAAAATGCATTTTCTCGTATCCTGTAATCATGAACAGGTCTAGAATTTGGAGAGTGTTTAGGGCTGGCTGGGCGTATATGGCTACGTTGTTGGTGGAGCCTGTAATTAAATCCACTTTCTCAGGAAATACGAGGTATATTTATTATTTTCACAACAGAAATTGAAATAATACATAAAGAATTCTTGCTATTAAGAAACTGGTGTAAAATACATAACAATATTTTTATGATATTTCTTTTTAGCACGCACAAGCAACTTGCACATTTCGCTCTACCTTTTACCTAACCAGCATTTGCAGAAACTATAAAGTGGCAGGAAAGATTTTCTATTCCATTTTTACCTTTCTTAATTCTAAATATATATATATATTTTTTTTTTTTTCCAGTCAAAAATGTACTTTCTTTGGTTTATCACAACCATAAAGTATACATATACAAATTTCAATTTAATAGAAAAAGGATGAAATTCATTTTCTTAAAATATATTTTCTGTTTCTTTAAAAGTAATACATTATTTTCCAGACCCCATTTTTAGGTTGTTTCAGCTTTTAAAAACAGAGTCTCTACTATTTTCATAAATTTTACCCCGCAACATATTAAATGTTCGAACCAGCTCCCATCCAGGTGATAACAGCATGCCTGCAGGTGCGGATCTGAAACATATTTAGGACTGGTTTCAATAAAGTTCTTCTCTCGTCTTTTATTGACTCGCACGTACACAGAAGGTGACACAATGTTTCCGTATGGTACCAGCATAATCTATATCTTGGTCCCTGGTGTACATCTTTCCATGACGGAATGAAGTCTTTGGAAAAATGGTCGCCCAGTCTAAAAGTCATGAATTTCATTTTTAAAGATAGCCGAAAGTGTGCCACGAGGTAAGGTTGCGGTTTTAATCGTTTATACGAATTTAATACAGTCCATGCGTGTCGACGTTTAGCCAGAGTCTTTTTGTCTTCTATCAGCGATAGAGCTTTTGTATTTAGTTTGCAAATCTTTTTAAAGGATGCTTCTTCTAGTTGACTGTTCCAGATCTCCTCTATTTTGAGGGTTTCTAAGGATGTGCGCAATTCACCACCCCAAGAGTTGGGTTCTTGTTGATCATATTGTTTTTTGATTTCTAGCCAACATAGGTTATTTAATGATCCTAATTCTGCTGATCTCAGTTTCTAGCACCATTTCGCTAAGACCGCTTTCCTTTGATATATTTGATTTTGCAAGCCAAATTCCAATCTTATTTGTGCTGGAGCTGATCCTTAGTAAAGGTTAAACACTGATTTATATATTTTTGTCTGGAGGGTGTTTAAAATGTCAATTTCTTTCCCGTGCCATATTTCTAGTCCATAGGAAAGGGATGGTAATACTTGGGCTGCCATTACTTTTAGGAGATGGTCATGTGACGGGCATTGCAATTTCTTTAGAAGTGTTCTGTAGGCGAAACTCAGTGACTGTGCTTTTTTCAACAATGTTTCTTTTTTGATATAAAAAGGACATATTTTTGCTTATTGTAACCCCCAGGTATTTGTATGATGTTATTTCCTCAATATGTTTGTCCTTTGTATACCACTTGAATGATCGTCTACTTGAGCCCGCTAATCTCACCACTTTTGTTTTTTTGATGTTTAATTCCAGACCTTCACAGTCAAAATAGTCCGTTAATTTGGATATAATTCTTTGGAGACCTATCGGTGTTTGACTTAAAACTATAATGTCGTCTGCATATTGTAAAAACTGGATACATTCGTTGGCCAATTTTGGTGGGTGTCCGTTCACGTTCTGCAGATGACTTTCCAAATCTGCCAAATATATGTTAAAAAGGCTTGGAGAGAGCACGCAGGACTGTTTGAGGCCATATCTTATTTTTAATTCTGCGGATATTCGTCTCCCATCACCAAGCTTTACTTTTGCCCACGTTCCACTATATAAGGCTATTATAGTTTCAATTAGAGCCAGCGGGAGACCCCAAGTTTCCAGTTTTTTCCATAGGCGGTGTCTTGGAACTCGGTCAAAGGCGGATTTCAGATCTATATAGCAGGCTAGTAGTCCGGTCTTCTTTTTTCCAGCTCCTTCGATTAGTAATGCCAGTGCTGAAAGATTAGTTGTGCAACCCGTACCTTCCATAAAACCAGTTTGGAATTTTGGTACTATTTTGTTTTCGTTTATCCATTGTCGGAGGTGAATCAATATACAAGATGCGAAGAGCTTTGCCTCTACATCAATTAGTGCTATCAATCTGTAGTTCCCGGGTTTCATTCTGCACCCGTTTTTGTATATTGGGTGGAAGATGTTACCCTGCCAGGACTGTGGTATCTTTTTTTCTTTATATACATGATTGAATAGCGGCGTCAGGTATTTTTTTTCACAACCAATTTTATTGAGCAAAAGAGTATCAAGAATGTGGCATCTTCACACACCAAGATCACCACATCAGTATCAATGCAATGATGACATACATAGTATTTACGAAGCAAGTATCAATGAAGCTCAGCTTTAAAAATGCCCTAACAACCCATCCCAACCCTAACTGCACCCCCACCCGTACCCACCATCCCCCCCCCCCGCCACACATGTACAGAAGCAACACAAAGACGATTCACATAGAGGAAGCAGGTATAGTGCAACCTGGGTCTTGCCATTGGGGCCAGAAAAGTCACTGCGATCAAATGTCCTCCTCCTGCTCCACCGGGGGTTCCAAGGACAGGCCACGGTAGTCGGCCCACCGCCTCCAGATCTTGAAGTGTTTGCGTGGGCAGCCCCGCGCCTCAAAGACCGGTTTCTCAAGACCCATAAAGTAGTCCAGCCCAGCCTTCCACGCAGACAGGGGGGGGGCCCTCACAGATTTCCAGGCCCGAGCCAAGTCACGCTTAGCAACCACCAGGCCCAGGAGCAACAGGTGACGTTTATATACGTTGCCCCCAACCCCTTCCATGATGTGCAGCAGGCCTAGCCTGTGGGTTCGAGGAAGATCCCAGCCCAGGACCTCAGCCAGGCAATTCCACACGCCCCTCCAGAATCCAGCCAGGCGACCACATGACCACACCGTATGCAACAGGGAGCCAGGCACTTCCCCACAGCGCAGGCACTCCGATGACGCAATCAAACCAGCCTTCCACAGTCGTTCACGTGTGTAATAGGCACGATGCAGGTACTTGAATTGTATCAGGCGGAGCCGAACCGCGATAGCGGTGCCGCGCGGGGACTCCAGTGCCTCCCTCCAGTCGTCCTCATCCAATGCGCCCACGTCTACCTCCCATGCCTCCCGAAGGGAGCTGAGAGTGGATGAGCAGTGAATAACAAGGGACTGATAAATCCTAGAGACCTTCTTGTCACCCAAGTCTCCCATAAACACTTTCGCCTCAATCGGGCTGAACTCCGGTAGGGAGTCGAGGCCGGCAATGCTTGGGGTGAGGGCATGTCTTAGCTGTAAATAACGGAAGAACTGGGACTGAGGCATCTGGAACTCCACTCGGAGGTCCTCAAAGGACTTGAGGGTTGCGCCTGACATGACTTGGCCCAGTTGCGTAATTCCAATAGCCTCCCAGCCCTCGAACCCGGCCAGGGCCGCCAGTTCTGGGAGCAAACCGTTGTGCCACAGCGGCGTTTCAGCCGTTAATTTGCCCCACCAACCCATGCGGCGCAAAGACTGCCGCCACACTGCAAAGACCACTTTTGTCACCGACGGCAACCCACGGCGTATACGGGCCGAGTAAAGAACGGTATGGAGCGTACGGTCACCCATGAGATGTCTCTCCAGGGCATAGGCCGGGTCACTCCTGTCCCCGTACCACCATTCATTAAGGACAAGAAGATGTGACGCCTGATAGTAGGAGAGGAGGTCGGATGTGGCCAAACCACCACAGTAGGTGGACAGAAAGCACGTCTTCAGGGCCACCCTGGCCGCTCCGCCATCCCACAGGAAGCGGCTCAGCACAGAGTTCACCTGACGGAACCACTCCATGCCAATAGGATGCGGGAAATGTTGAAGTTGGTACAACAGTCTCGGCAGCGCCACCATCTTAAAGATGGCCGACCTCCCAAAGATTGTGAGTGGCATTCTGGACCATGTTTTAACATCAGCCTGGACCCGTTCCCACACCGGCAAGACACTGCGTGTCCAGGCCACGGCTCGCGAAGTCGAGAGGAAAACACCCAAATATTTCAGGCCGTCCGTCGCCACGCGCAGGTCGGCGGCCCAAGGGTCGGCAACCACTCCGCCACGTAATACCCAGAGGGTCGACTTAGACAGGTTAAGGCGGAGCCCTGAGACTTCGCCAAACCCCCGCATGATCTCCAACACTCGAGGGCCCGAACGCCGCAGGTCGGTAAGGAACAGGAGGACGTCGTCCGCGTAAAGTGCAATTCTATCCGTAAGGGTATCGTTCCAGACAAAGCCACGCAGATAGGCATCCATTCGTATCCGCGATGCCAGGGGCTCCATGGCCAGGGCAAATAGATAGGGGGACAGCGGGCAGCCCTGCCGAGTACCACGGCCGATCTGGAAGCGCCCTGAGACCGCACCGGCCACACGGACCGATGCCGTAACATTGGTATACAGGAGACGGATATAGGACAAGAAAACAGGCCCTAGATTGAGGCGGGCCAACAAGGTGAACAAATACGCCCAACTCACCGAGTCAAAGGCCCGGTCCATGTCCGCGAGGAGGAGTGCGGCCTGTTCATCCCTAGCACCCATGGCATCGATCGCTGCCTGCGCCCGCCGGATATTATGTCGGGTGGCCCTGTGCGGCATGAACCCGGCCTGGTCAGGGTGGACCAGGTCGGCGATGTGGGGCAGAAGGCGGTTCGCCAGGGCTTTCGCCAAGATCTTGGCCTCGATATTGAGGAGGGAGATTGGCCTGTAAGAGTCGTGGCGGTCCGGCGCCCTGCCAGGCTTCAAAAAGACCACAATCTCAGCATGACGCCAGTCAGGTGGCAGCTCGCCTCTAGACCGAGCTGCCTCTAGGGCATTGCGAAAGTGGGGTCCCAGCTGGACATGAAACTGCTTATAAAATTCGGCAGGATAACCGCTAGGGCCGGGCGCCTTCCCAGTATTCAATTGGCCAAGGGCCTCCCCAAGTTCCTCGGACGTAAGCGGGGCCTCTAAGGCCGTTCTAGTCTCCTCCGGGACTGCCTGCGGGAGTAAGTCATCCAAGTATGAGGCAATCTCGCCCTCCACCAGTGGGTCACGAGGAGCGTATTGTGCCTCGTAGTAGCGGGCAAAGCTAGCCGCCAACCGATCCGGGTCGGTCATAACTGAGCCATCCCCCGCCGTAAGGCCGGGTAGCTCAAGGGGCTGGAAAGTCGCCTGGCAAAGCCTATGTAGCATAGTGCAGGACTTATCGCCCCACTGATACACCCTGCTGCGCGTGGCGAGCCACGCCTGCCGGGCCTCCTCGTACAGGACCGAGGAATAAGTCTGCTGGGCCTGCAGAAGCTGTCGCACGATGCCCTCGTCACCCCCGAGTCGACTACGCTGCTCCAGCTCCTCCACGCGGGCCGCGGCAGTCACAATGGCCTCCCGACGCTCCCGCCGAGCGGCCGCACACCAAGCTATATCAATGCCCCGGATCGTGGGCTTCAGCGCCTCCCACACAACAATGGCATTGACGCCCCCCACCAAGTTCTCGCGCCAGACGTGATCGATCTCCTCGCGCAGGTGCGCCACATACTCTGGCCGCTGCAACTGCCAGGCGGACATACGCCAGCGAAAGGGTTGTCGTTTAGAGGGGAGGGTCAAGGTGGCTAAGACAGGGGAATGATCCGAGAGGCCCCTGGGGAGTATCGCGGCGTCCCTGACACGGTTCAGACAGGCACCCGGTACAAACAAATAATCGAGTCTCGAGAACGACCCATGCACCGCCGATACATACGTGAAGGCCTGCACAGCGGGATGAAAATGCCGCCACACATCGATCCAGCCCAGACTGCGCACAGTCGCACACAACCGGGTGGGGGTAGCCGCGGGGGGGGGGTCAGACACCACACGCGCTCGCCACTGGCGGTCCAGGCCCACATCCATGACTTCATTCCAATCACCCCCCACCACAGTCAGGACCTCGGGGATTTCATCCCACAACGCAAACAGCCGCTCAGACAGTGCCCACTGCAGGGGGGGAGGGGCGTAAACACTTCCAAAGACCACCGGCTCGGAACCCAGTAGGCCCTTAACAAAGACAAACCTGCCCTGAGGGTCTATCCATTGCTTCTCATGAACATAGGCCACCCTGCGATGTATCAATATGGCCACCCCCCGTGATCCCCTCGTGAAGCCAGCATGATAGACCTGGTGATAACCGAACCTCTGGAGGCTAAGGGCCTTGGAGCCCAGCATGTGCGTTTCCTGAAGCAGGAGGACATCCACCATCTCCCTCTTCCCCCACCGCAGCACAGCCCCACGCTTGATCTTATCCAGGATACCCCGCACATTCCATGTCACCACCCGCAGGGTCTTTGAAGGAGACACAATCGCAGTATCAGCCATTTGCAATATACAGTCCAAAATCTGGCCCACCCTCCCACCCAGGTGCAACCCGCAAATCGACAAGAATCACAGCCCCCGACATGTGTGGACCCACCCCCCCAGCCCGCAAACTCAGCACCCCCTTCCCAACCCAGAACCCCCCCAACAATTGCAACACCAAAACACCCCCCCACACCCCACACCCACCACCCCAATACCTCAGAAAACATTGAAGTACCTGTCGCGGCATGGAGAGACCCGGGCCCAAAACAGAGGACCCAGGGCCCGCCATACCAATGGATCCCCACAACCCCACCATGACACACACTCACCACCCCCCCAACAACAACACTCACATCCGTGAGGGTCTGAGGCCCACATATGGTACCCTCCGAGCCACACTGCGTCCCATGACAATAACTGAAGTCTTCACATGGGAATCGGCTGGCACATCAAGGACAAAATGAAACAGTCTCACCAGCCAAGGCAGGGCAAGTCAGTATTCAGCATACAAAGTGCGAGTAGGCCCAACAGTGTTCAGCTGCCCGCATCGGAGTGTTCCGAGTCCCTGGCACCACCCGATTGCGATGCACAGGCGGAAGCCGATCTTTTCTTGGAGCGAGACCTCCGATGGCGGCCCTTCTTGGGCTGGCGATCCGTCCGCTCCGGCGACGATCCCTGAGACCTGCCCGGGTCCAGCCCCGGCTGGACATGGGGCCGGAGTCGCACCGCCTCATCGGTCCAGCGGAACACCTCCTCAGGCGAATCGAAGAAATGGGTCCGAGACTGATATATCACTCGCAGGCGAGCCGGATACAGGAGCGAGTATTGGAGCTTGAGGCCCCGAAGCTTAGCCTTAGCGTCCATGAAGGATTGCCGCTGCTGCTGCACCATCTTCGTGTAGTCCGGGAAAATCATGATGGTATGATTCTCGAAGGTGAGGGAGCCCTTGCTCCTCGCCTCCCGCAGGATAACATCCCGGTCATGATAGTTCAGCAGACGAGCGATAACTGGCCGAGGGCGCTCACCCTCCGGTGGCCGCTGGGTCAGAGCCCTGTGGGCCCTCTCAATTACGAAGCACGTAGACAGTGCCCCTTCGGGGAGCCAGTTCTCCAGCCACCCGGTCAGGAACCGCTCCATGTTGTCCTTCTCGCACCGCTCTGGAAATCCAATGAAGCGGAGGTTGTTGCGCCGCGCGCGCCCTTCTGCATCTTCCACGCGGGCCGCCAGTGTCTTTTGGACGCTCTCCACCTCCGCTAGGCGCTTCTTCAGGCCACTAATGCCCGCCTCAGTCTCAGTGATACGGGTCTCGGCCCCAGCGATCCGCTCCACCGCGTTGCGAAGGTCCTGGCGCAGGAGCGTGACATCCGCCCCAACCGCTCCAATCTTGGCATCGAGCATGTCTCTAGATTGGGTGATGGCCGCTAGGATAGCTGCATTGTCCGGCCCGGGGCCGCCGCTGCCACCGGCCGCCCCGGCGCCACCACTCGGCCCGGTGAATTTATCAATGGGGCCATGTTTAGGCGGGCCACCTCCTCTGTCCCTGGTCATGGCGCCGGGCAGGGCGGACACCACCTTCGAACCTTCGGGCACTGTCACAAATCCTGAGCGGGGCGGCCCAGACGAGGCCCCAGGGAGCGATGCGGGCCGGCCGCCGCGGTCGGATGTCACGAAAATCGAGGTCCCGGCGTCACCCCGGCAGAACAGGCCGGAACCACACTCGTCCCCACAAGCAGCCGTCCAGGGTATAGCAGGAGGGGAATCTGCGGGTCCACAGTCGGTGGGCAGCCGTATCCAGCGGGCCGAGCCAGGGGAGGCGGATCAGATGCCCCTACCGGCCACTAGTCCATCCCCGGCCGCCTCCGGGCACAAGGAACCCTGTCCCCAGGCTGTCGCGGGGCCACGCCTCACCGCCACCGCTCGTTGGTCGTTCAGGGGATGAGCCGATGGGTAGGAGTTGTTGGCACCGTCCCGATCTCCAGGCGATCGCGGTCGAAGAGATGAGCCAAGGGCGGCGTAGCGAATGCCACCCGCACCCGCCAGGTCGCAGCTGCCACCAGGCGTTGCGAAACTCGAGGACCCCGGTCTCCGGCCGGCCACCAGGCCGCACTCCGCCGCCGCCTCCCTTCGATCACAGGAAGGGAGGAATTGCAGGATCAGCACACCAATGTAGACAGGAGACTGCACCAGATCGAAAGCAATCACTGGGCACGAATAGTGGGCTCGGGGGACAGGATAAATGATCGAATTAAGTCCGGGCCGGCGGGAGCTCTACAAGGCTGCGACCGCCATCTTCGCCCGCCAAGCCACGCCCCCGGCGTCAGGTATTTTGCCCAAAAATCGGGATCATGTTTAAATAAGGCGTTTGGAATCCCATTGGGGCCTGCTGCTCCTTCCGCTTTCAGTTTTTTTTAATCAAGGTGGTTGTTTGTTTAACTGTTGTCAGAAGGGTTAGTTCTTCAAGGTTAGTACTTTGATGCTGTTCATTTTTTCTTTGTCCGGTTTCTGCTTCTTTCTGATCCAAACTTTTTTTGAAGTCTATTTATTTCTTTGTGGGTATGGTTCCTGTGGATGTTATATAGGCTTTCAATATAATGGACCCATGTTGTTTCACTGATTCCAATGTTATATTATCCACCCGTTCCTTTTGATAGTTTATTAATTATGTTCCAGAATTCACCGCTATTTGATAGTTTGCTTGTTCTTAGCAAATCTTCCCAGATTATCTCCATGTGCGATTTTTTCGCTTTTCTGCATTCCTCTTTATATTCTTTTCTCATTTTCAGTATTTTGTTATTGTCTACTTCTTTTCCCAACCTCTTGTCTGCAGCCTTTGTTCTTAATTTTTTCGCGATTTCCCTTTTTTTATCTCTTAGTTTAGTGTTGTACCATGGCTCTTTGTTAGCTTCTTGTCCATATGTTACTGATGTTTTTACCGAGCATTTTCCTAGCACAAGTTTATGTAAGTTCTCCCAT
The DNA here is from genome assembly GCF_964263255.1 of Lissotriton vulgaris. Taxonomy (NCBI): domain Eukaryota; kingdom Metazoa; phylum Chordata; class Amphibia; order Caudata; family Salamandridae; genus Lissotriton; species Lissotriton vulgaris. The sequence goes on along the minus strand of NC_141685.1, from coordinate 986,771,157 downwards.
TTTCTTTCGAGTGATAGATTTTCAGTGGTCTACATAGTTTTTACTTGTTCGTGCACCATTTCCATTATCTCCTTTTTTATGGGACCCTTACATTTGATTTTCTTCAATTTGTGTATTTCCGGAATAGTGGCAAGAAATTCTATCTTTGTTTTTTCTTCGATGTTTATTCTCAGTGTGGTCTCTTGTGGAAAGTGATCACTCTCCGGTCGGGTTCGTATTTCAAAATGATCAACCATCTTTATTAGTTCGTTAGAGTGAAGTCTAGTGTGGAATTTTTCTTTCCACTGGAGAAGGTGGTTTTTGCAGGTCGATCTCCCTTCATGTTTCCATTTAAGATCGTTAATCCCAGTTTATTCCATATCTTATGGATGTTATTTTTCTCCTGCATGGCTTTTATTATATTACTGTTGATAAACATCTCATGAAATTGGTGAGTTTTGTGTAAAGTTTTTATCAAATTTATTAGCGTTAGTAGTTTTTTAATTTTTGTGGCCTTATCTGGATGAATGTATAAATTTATGATCAGTAGCTTCCATCCTAAACTGTCTTTGCTTCCTTTATTCTCTAATTTGATAACTTGTATCCAGTTCTCCCCTGGATCGAGCGATTCGGTTTTCCAGTTTAGGTCGTTTGTTATAAAAGTGGATAATCCTCCCCTCGGGTGTCCATACTTTGCAAATTTTTCCGCCATTACATGATGTTCCTCATATCCCATGATTTGCCTCGGAATTTTGTTCCATGTTTCCTGGAGAAGTATTATTTCGAAATTACTCAGGAAGTCTATTGTCTCTTGAGTCATTTCTTTAAAACCATGTACGTTCCATGGGCAAATTTTTATTCTTCTCTCTGGTTTCTGGTTTAACTTGATATTTTTGTTTTTGATTATTTTGGACAAAATCACTTCCATCAGGATCGATGAGAGTTTAGGGCCTGTGATAACCAAGACCAGTCTTTTTCTTCCTTCAACCCATGGTTCAACTGTTTTATTTTTGTGCTGTTCAGATCTTGTTCAGTGATTGATTTGTTTCTTGCTCCCTTCAGGGTTGTATACATTTTTTCATTTGTATTATTGGATTGGGAAACCTTATTATTTAATAAAGGGAAGGGGTACTTTATTGGTGTTTGGCGCTCTAGAGTTATTCCCCATTCTACAAAGTATGTCCTAGTCGAAAAGATGAGCTCTACTAAATCTTTTGATGCCCACGTGGTGCCGCTTATTTCCACATCTTTCTCTTTATTTGTTTGGATAAATTCTACTGATTTGAGGTCACTTGTTGTTATTCCCCTTAGTTTCGGTATATCTTCAAACAATCTCAGTATATTTACCCGGTTCAGCGTGTCCAATTTGCCTCTTGTTTGGTATTCCGGCTTAAATAGTAATTTACAGTCTGTTTCTGTGCTTGCCGTTTCGAAATTTCGTTTTTGATAAACTTCTCTTTTTCCCTCTATTTGATCGAGACAAATATATGGTATTTGTCCCTATTGTCTTACCGTAGTTGTTGTTTCAGGTCGACTGGAATCCACCAATGTTACCACTTTTTGAAGATTCATTAATTTTCGATCAGTTGGTACATTACATGTGTTTTGTCCCAACTTATCATTTGGTAGAATTCCATGGAAATCATTGCATGTTCTTCCTTTTTTTCCTACCGTTATGGTTAGGCGCATGTTTGTTTCTCTTGCTTGATCTACTTGTGTTTTTTGACTTTGTTCTTTTTCCATTATGTTCAGGCTGTGTGATGAGTTTCCTCCTGTCTGCCATTTTGAACATTTTTGTGCCGATATTTCATGCTCGTGTTTTTGTGTTAATGCATTTACCTGTACTTTTTATTGTTCTATTGCCTCACCGCGATCTATTTTTACTATCTCAGTTACTTTATTTGTTTTTTTATTCAATATATTTGTATTTGCTTTTTCCTCGTCCTTTGTTTTTCCTTGCGTAATTGATGTTATTTCGTTCTGCTTTGGAAATTTGTAATATTCTTCCGCATCTTCTGTGTTTATCTCTTGGTTACCAACTTCTTTGACAGAATTTTCTATGAACTGATCATTTGGGGCCTCTTTCTTCTTTCGTTCAAAAATGGCAAAGATCTGTTTTCCTTGCTTACTTTTAGTAGCATTTTTCCTTGCCTTCCTTGCCCGTTTCCGCTGTCTTTTGGTTAGATGTTCTATTGTGCCTGATGATCCCATTGTTTTATTTTCATCTTGTCCTCTCTTTGTTGGTTCATTTTCTTCTGATTCGTTTAGAGTTTTTTCCTTTTCAACTGAGGGAATTGTTCTATTTTGTTTTCCAGTTTTTATGGCCTCATCATTAGAATTATCTCCTTTGTTGTTTTTTGAATGTGTTACCGCTAGTATTTCTTTCAAAATGTCAGGTAAAGATGCCAGTTTGTCTATTATGTCCCCACAGACACAATTTTGTTCCATTAACTTAGCTTTCCATTGTTTATCTTCCTCCTTTTCTTTTGTTAGATACAACGAGATTTTATCCAATTTCGAATTCATTCCCACTATATGTGTTGCAATTAGGTTCATCAGATCTACCTGAACATCGAGTTTGTTTGATTGAAAATTCAACGCGTTGATTGCTTGTTGTAAGCTTTTTAAAAAAGCGTCCCCACAGAGTGCGGACTGTGCTTCAGTTTGTTGCGTCCGTACCCCTGTGGTTGTATTAAAGCTGCCTGAGGAAGAGATAGTTATTGGGTATTCTTCTTTTATCACCTCTTTCGCTACGTCAGACGCCTGGAATTTACTGGTCAGTTGTCTGATTGGGCTTGATGTAAGTATTTTTGGAGAAGATGTTGATTTCCTTTTATATCCATTTTCATTTTCATTTCTTTCTGGATTTTCCGATTTTCTCAATTTTTCATGACTATGTTGCACTGGTTTAACTTCCTTATGTGTGTTTTCTTCAAGCATTTTCCGGAGTTCTGTTTCTTCAAAAATTGAGAAAGATTTTGACCAGTCAATTTTTTGTACACTTCTCTGCAATTTTGTTTGAGATCCTAATTTACTTTGGTTGATAAGTACTAAGCTTTTTTCATTGCCCTCGGTGGTTATTTTGTTTGGTGTGGACATCGCTTGACTAAGAGGTACATATTTTACTGATTTGCATGTGGTGTTGTTATCTCAGCGTGGTACATCGGTCTTATGCCTGCGTGCACGTGGTATGGTTCACGGTTCACCCTGCTTGCTTTTCCTGAAATCCCTGGGTACAAGTTTGCTCGTTGCGTAAGAATGTGTCATCTCCAGACTACTACTAGCTACTTTGATCACTCTCACTTCTAATTCGCGCTTGCACAGACTTTCCCAAACCTCCCAAGCCCGTCTGCCCCTTGTGGGACAGCTGCCGTCGGGGGAGAGAGCGGAAAAGGACGGAAGTGTTAGGTAGTTAAGTAGTTAGGTAGTGCGGCCACTTATAAAGGCTCTTCTTGCTGATGTTTAGTTAAAGCGTGTTTGACGGTATACGTGTTTAATATGTGTTTGACGATATTTTCTGCCTTTATCAAGGCCACCGTTTCTGGTGTTTACTGGTGAAATGGTTCTGTGTACCTGCAGGGTGTTTTCGGCTGGATGTTGCAGGAATCTTTTGGGAGACTTTTGGGAGTCTTTGGGGGTCTTTGGGAGTATTTTAGTAATCTTTTAGGAGTACCCTTCTATTTTTAGGAGTTCTATACTCATTTAGGTTTTTTGCCTGATGTGCAGAGCTTCAGGGCTTCGGGGGGGGGGGGGGATCCTGCTGATGACACGATTTCCACAGGTTATCCCCCTCCTCTAGCTCAACTCCTTTTATTCATGTATCCGTATGTCCAGGTTCCACTCCCCACCTCTCCCCACCTCCCCTTGCTCTACTCAGCTCCGAGCCCTTTCGCTTTTATTTAATTTTTGTCAGTCTTTGTTCATGAACAGCTCAGGTCAGGTTCAAGTTCGGGCTCTCTCAACATACCCCGCTGGGCTTGCGCCAAGTACCTCCACTGTGCACCTACCTCTACCTATACTGTCCCCCTTACTCCTTACTTGGCACAGTTTGGCTCCTGGCCGCGGCTCCTGCAAATTCACCCTCTCTGGGGCTCCGGCTCCGGCTCCCAATATTCTCCGTAGTCTCAAAGGACGCTGTGGTTTAACCTCGTAGCTCCTCGCAGCTCCTTACAGCTCCAGGTCGCGCTTAGCTGCTCAGCTGCTCAGCTGCTCAGCTGCTCAGCTCACTTCTCAGTTTTGGCTTTACTTGATTTGGCGGCTTAGCGGCTAGGAGGGGCCGGGTGGGGCCGCCGTCGCCCCCGCTGCTGCCGCTGCTGCAGCCGCCTCACGCCCTCCCCACCTGCTGCCTGCCTGCTGCTTAAAGGAGGCTTTTGCGGTTTTGCGGCTTTCTTAGCTTAGCTTCTGCGGCTTCAACGGCTCTGCTACACGCCGCTACACACCGCCTTCCTTATCTTTCTTTCTTTTGCGGTTTTAAGGTTTTGCGGCTCCGATAGTTTTTCAAGTGAGCGCCGCCACCGTAGTAAACGCTGCGGCTACTCGCGGCTCCTCGCTGGACCCACTTTCACTCTCGCTCTCGCCTTACTTAGGTGCCCGACTCATACTCCGGCACCGGCACCGGCACAGGCAAGGCTCGAGGCTCCAGACACCGGGGACTCTCCGCCGGAAAATCCGCTCCTCTCGTGGCTCCTCTCGTGGCTAGCGATCAGCGGCTTGTGGCTCTCTGCTCAATGCTGCTCAGTGCTCATTCTAAATATATGGTTATTGTATGACACATCTGTTTTTCTGCCTCTGAATTCCACCTTTTAAAACAGTTGTTGCTCCAAGGGTGAAACACTGAGCTCAGCCTGACGCACAAATAATGCTATTTTAATTTGTGTAATGTACTCTGATAATGTACTGTAGCATTTGTGTACCACTTAATACCCTTAGGTGAGGTGCTAAAGGGCTTGACCTCAAAGGTAACATGCTACACCGTGTAGAGTGTGTGTTTGGCAAATTGTAATCTTAGCACCCTATTTGGGGGCCCATTAGGATGGCGCAGTGCTGGGACGGCCGCCAGTGGTGCGGCGGTCCCGCACGGATGATTAGGATGCCACCGCCACTGTGGTGGTGGCACCCTCCATTCCCAGTATTGTGGCGGGCAATGCTCACAGCACCGCCCACCACTATGCTGGGAATGCACTGCGTGCATTGTCATGCACAAGGTGACAGGCACGGCGGGGTGCCTGCCACCATGTCCTTGACAATGCAGGGGGTACCATAGATACCCCCCATGTATACCCCCACCCCCCAATAACCTGGGGGCCCGCAACGGGCCCCCGTAAGAGAATTCTGCATGCCTTTGTTGCCGACGTAAAGGCATGTTTCCGCCCCCATGCTAATCTGGATGGTGGTGTCTAGCAGACACCGCCACCATAATAAACACTTTTCAGCCCGGTCGACTTGTCGACCGGGCGGAAAAGCAGCGGACGGTCTTCCCGTTCGCCGCAGTACCTCCCGCCATACTAATTTGGCGGGGGGGAATGGGTGGTGGGCGGGGAAGGATGTAGGGCGGATTACCAACGCCATGTGGGCGGTGGCGATCCGCCCTACATCCAAAGGGGCCCCTTAGTGTTTGGTGTGCCAGGTTCTACGTCGCAAACGTAACAGGGATCCTGCCACCAAAGCCTTGGTCTTCCCATCTCATTTAGAGATGGGTTGTTCTTAAGCATTCCGTTGACAGAGAAGTGTTGGTTGCATAGAGGGAATGCTACCTTCGACAATGCAATGGACTAGAGGCTTAATGTCTTTTTTGTCCTGTGTGAAGAAACAAAAGCCCAGGGTGGGGTGGTCATTCATTTTTTTTTGTTTTTCAGAAATTAACTCCTGCTTTGGGAGTTTGTGACTGAATGACAAAAAACGTATAAAAAGTTTAGTAGACAGCTGTTGAAATCAACAGCGGCCATCCACCAATTTTAAGTATGGTGAAAGGAACTACTGTGACAAGGTTATTTTCAATGTACAGAGATGACTGCTGGGCCTGCAGTCATCACTAAATTTGGCAGACAGAGTACCATCAGGAAGGTGGTGGTAATGTCTTCCACCGGTCCTAAGGATACTACGCCATTGGTCAAATCCTAAATCAGGCCCTACGTTTTGAGTGTTTCGATGTCGGTGTAATGATCACCCAGATGTTATCATGTTGGATGCAGCATTTAGCAGTGTGATGAATGAGGATGTGTGAGAGGCAGACACACACTTTACGGTTTGTATTTTGGTAGCAGTAGTTTGCTCTGCATGCCCCTTTGTTATGGTTGAAAGTATTCAGTGCTCAATTTGCAAAAGAAGAAATGCTGGGACACAAAGTGACACACAAAAGCCATGGCCGGAACCACTGACTGTCAGGGGCGCTGAATACCAAGGCTGTGGAGTCCTGATTCCACCTTATGCCTCTTTTATCCACTACCAGACACTCCCTGCCCCTCTGTTTTTCTCTTTCAGGTTCTTTTTTCATACATACTTTCTTTATTTGCCATGGTTTTTATGTCTTTCTCCTCCTCTTTCTTTACCCCTTTGCAGTTTTTCTCTTTCTTGCTCTGGATAAAGTCTGATGAGGAAAAATACATGCCAGCCTCAACAAATGTATGTTGATGGACTCCACATGCAACCTCCCAATCAAATTAAGCACTGAAACTATTATTTAAGATTTCAGCATGATTTTGGGGTAGTAATGTTGCCCCACCCTAGAACAGTCCCTAAATATAGAACATGTGTCCCAGTACAGTAAAGGTCTCCCACAGCTGCTGTGCACCTGAACATAGTACCTGGACCCCAGTGAATAATCTTCCTCTAATCTAGAATGGCTTATGTCAACTGGGCACCCAAATTTAGTACTATATTCTAGTTCAGGTGTGGTCCTTGCCACAAAAATATCTTATGTCAGTTGGGCACCCGAATATACTTCACTATCCTGGTTCAGTTATTTTTCTTTACCTTAGAAGTGCTGTTGTAACTTGGTAAACTCTATGTACTACCCAGAAACTATTCTGGGAATGTTAAGTTACTTTTCAACTGCTCTACCCAAAATCGTCCCTTGCACAGTCTACCATTCCGATACAGTTACATTCTCATATATCAAGTTTATTCTCAGTGAATCCTTTGCACACCTCTGAGGACATACATCTGGGGATGTTATTCGAGCTACAAAAATCACAAAATCTGTCAATAGCTAAATGTTCCTTCTTGCATCACCAGCAAGCAATGCCTTTTCACACTAGAACCTAGCTTTACTCTTGAGGTGAAGGCTTTCTCTTAAAGTTAGGTAAGTGATTATAGGGTTCAATTAACCAGTGAGCTTCGTGGGTGATTGATGGTGATTGGACTGGTGGATGATGAAAGGATCCTATAAAATGTGGAACACAACAGTGAAATGAAATGAAATGAGAGAGCTTTTATAAAGCGCATGGCTACCAAAAGGCCTCCCAGCGCTAGAGACAAAAAAGTACTCCCCGAGCTATTGGTAGGGTCAATGGAACAAGAAAGTTTTTAAAAGTCTACAGAAAGACATATAGTTGGCTTCCAAACGAAGGTTGGTGGGGAGCTGGTTCCAGTGTTTGGCGGCAATATATGAAAATTGGCGACCTCCACTCCGAGCTTTGTTTATCCTAGGGACAGCTGCAAGCCCTTTGTTTTCCGAGCGCAAAGCTCTGTTGGGAAAATAGGGGGGAATGATAGCTCGGAAGATCGGTGGGCCTGAGGCTGAGAGGGATCTGTGAACCAGGCACATTGCCTTAAACTGAATCTGCTCAGCCACTGGGAGCCAGTGGAGGGAGGCCAAGAGCGGCCCTGCAGATTCCCGACTGTGGGCCTGCATAAGAAGGCGTGCCGCACAGTTTTGAACCGTTTGTAGTCTTTTGATCGTTGAGCCAGGAGTACCTAAGTAAAGTACATTGGCATAGTCAATCCTAGAAAGAATCAGGGCTTGAATCAGCAGTCTTCTAGCTCGGAATGGCAGCAAGGGAATCTTTCTTAGCATCTTCAGGATACCATAACAGGTACCTGCAACCTTGCGTGCTTGCTCTTTGGTTAAGGCTCTGGTCTAGCCAGACACCAAGACTTTTTATCTGTTCTTTAGGGGGAGGCATTTCCCCTAGTAAATAGGGCCAGAAGACATTGGTATCCAGGATGGAAGGTTTACCTAGAAACATCAACTCCGTTTTAGCACCGCTGAGTTTCAGAAGGTATCCTTCCATCCAATTGGACACCCTGACCAGACAGTCCGCCAAATTGGAGTCTGCTTTGTCAGATTGATTGAGGGACACAATCAGCTGCGTGTCGTTAGCATAGGTGACAATCTGAATGCCAAAGGGCCTAACCACTTCGGCAAGAGAAGACATATATACATTGAAGAGCGTGGGGCTCAGGGAGGAGCCCTGAGGCAACCCGCATCTCAATGGCATACTGTCAGATATAGCATTCTCCTCGAATACCTGGAATGATCTATTTTCCAAAAAAGACTCAAGCCACCTCAGTGCGGTCCCAGACACTCCAGCTTCTTTGAGTCTAACAATCAATAATTGATGGTTTACAGTGTCGAATGCAGCACCAAGGTCGAGCAAGACTACTGCCACAGAGCCCCCGGCATCCCAAATTTTTTTTGTTTCCTCCACCACAACCAGCAGGGCGGTCTCCGTGCCCTGTTGGGGTCGGAACCCTGTTTGAGATGGGTGGAGACAGTTGTTTTTCTCTAGAAATGTAGAGAGGACATCATTTACATATTTTTCACAAATTTTGGAAAACCCGGGTAGAAGCGAGATTGGGCGAATATTGGCAAATACTTCTGGGTCAAGACTGTTTTTTTTTAGAAGGGCTCTAACCATAGCCTGCTTCCAGAGGAGGGGAATAGAGCCAGAGGAGAGTGAGATATTAATAAGATCTAGTAAGGTAGGGGCAAGCGTATCAATGCCATGTCTTAGGATGAGAGGGAGAGCAACATCTGTAGGGGACCCCGATTTAAGATGTAGGAGATAGCCTGTGAGGGATTTCAAATCTAGGATGTAGGAGATAGCCTGTGAGGGATTTCAAATCTAGAGGCGGGATTACATCCAACGAAGACCTGGGAATGAGGGCCTGAGCTTCTAAGGGAGGTGGGCACTGCCCTGCTGGAATAGGGGGGAAATTTGAATAAATCACTTACATTTTTTTAAAAAGTATTTAGCCAGGTTATTGCACTGTCCCAAAGAATTCAGAGGGAGACAAGGGAGGAGCATGGGTGGTCAGAAGAGATTTCGCGATCCTGAAGATCTCACGGGGGAGTTGGACGCGGCGCAGATCTTGGTATCATAGTACTGGGATTGATCCTTTCTGATTTCTAGTTTATAGGCTGATATTGCTTCTCTGTATTCGACTTTCTTGGCAGAGGAGAAATCTCTCCTCCAGCTTCTCTCCAAGCATTTGCAGCTTTGTTTCAATGCCCTAAGCTGGGGGGAGTACCATGCAATAGTCTTGAGGCCTTGTTTTTTTGTCAGCCATTTGTTTGGCGCCAGTAAATATAAAGAAGACTCGGGCCATCTGTTACCTTTGTCATTCGCTAAGTTTGGTTCGCAGTCTAATACTGATCTGGTGTTTCCAATAATTTGTGTCCAGGATTCAATCGACAATTTGGACCAGGGTGCTACAGGTTTCGCCTGCTAAACACAAACATTTGCCCCAAGTTCCTTTCAACATATTCATGTGTCACCTTATTTGGTTGAACGATCCTTCGGAGATTCTCAATCCATCGATCGCGCTCCTCTACTGATGTGCACGCAAAGCAACGGCTGCCTTCTGAAGTAATAACCTGTTGTGATGGAAAGAAGGAAAGTAAAGACTGGTTAGTTGCATACAATGTGTACTATTGGTGGTTAGTATGTTTCCTCAGATTCATGTTTTGTTAGATAAGGGAACAGAGACACAGTAAGGTCCTGTGGTTGGCCTATGATCACGTTAAGATGGTGTCTTGCTCCGCATTAGAAAAGGGTTTTATTTTACAAAATGCAAAGACTCTCTTTTTAGAATATGGCTTGGGGTTTATTTATGCAATTCTCTCTAACCGAAAGGCTTTCCCTGATGCCAAAACGAACAACATTCAAATACACATAGTGATATATATTTATATGCAAGCAATAATAACACACTTGGTAAATGTAACAGTTAAATGCATGAATATAACATGAATAAACAAGCAGCAAATAATATGAGACAAAACTCAAGCAAATATATACTGGACGTCCTGCAAGAGATCAGAAAGATATATACACTGAATCACAAAAAAACACCTCAAATGATCAAAGCCACTGGCCACACATCACAATGGCAATAATCAAAACTCAACTCTTCACCTGGTGCAAACACTGCATCTTAGTCCACTCATGAACGGGAGATTTAACATACGGGGATAAGAGCCTTGGCAACCAGGGTTCTGCTGTACCGAAGTAGACGCATCTGTCCCCATTAGGATTCCAAAATCCCGGTTTCTAAGTCAAGAACCCTCAGCTTTATAATCTCAAAACACACACTATAAGGTTCGAGAGACTTCCCCTCTGCACCAAGGAATCATACTGGAACTGGCCAGCTTCAGGGCAAGCATTCCACGGCAGGAAGGAGTTCTCACACTCCCTCTACATTCTCGCATGTTGCAGCCTTTATCTTGACGAAAGCCTTCCAGGGTACATTAAACAATCTCTCACAAAAACAATCCTTGAAAGTGATTAACCCGAACAACTTGCAAGCGTTTCTGTGTACGCAGAAAAAGCTCAAGCCAGGCAGAGTCAGAAATCAGGATGACATGAGGCCATGTCAAAGCCAAAAGTAAGAACTTAATAATACTTGCCAATGTACAACATAATACACATTTGTGCACCACTGCCTATGGCAGCACATACTTCATCTCTCAATGTACAACACAGTGCACATTTGTGCACCACTGCTCATAACACTGCACTTTGAGACCAAAAAGTACTTTCCACACACCTCTCTCTCTCTCATGCTTTCAAATGCACATCCCAAATGTTCTGTTCTTGGCAAGGCTGTCCTACTCCATGACAGCTCCCACTGAAAGACTGCAAGATTACAAGAAAGAAAACCTTTAAGAGAAATAAGGCATATGCAGGACGTCGTACATTCAGACTAGGATACAATAATACACCAAAGTCAATTAAAATGATGATAGTCAAAGATTATCAAAGGGAGTCAGACCACAAGAGTGCCTCTAGCACTACATATGGTTAAGCTGAGAAGTTGTTGTTAGGTCTCCTGGTTGAAGAGCCAAAAATGTAGGGCTCTATTTAGATTTTGGCAAATTATCCTCTGTTGGCCTGATGGAGGACTTTACGTCCGCCAGGTGGAGAATACTCCACTCGTCAAATTTTGATATATATATTTGTAAATGACCAACAAACTGGTGGTCATTTATAATGCATTGGCAGGGACCACCATCACAGCGGTTCCTGTTACTGCATTTTTCTGTTTGGTACAGGCAATGCTTAATTTGTAAAAAAACATAAGTGCCAGGGCCTTCCTCAGGAGGCCACTTCAGCTTGCACCACCCATTGTCGCTGCCAGCCCTGCTAATTACAGTACCAGCACAACTACTAAACATCACACTCCTAAACGTGTGTAACAATGCAGACTATTTCAGGCCCCCAAAGTTATAAGAACAGCTTGGGAAGCAGGTATTAATCATTTTTAATGTATATTGAGTTCATATACAACTGTTGTTGTGCTCAACTCTAAATTGGAAACCACCAGCTCAAATTAAGCACTGGGTATAGGTCTCTGTCAGCAGGGTGGAGCCCTGTACCAAACAGGTTTCTTTTTTATTTTCAAAAAGAAAATCCTAAAATTAGATTTTCTTTTTTTTAAATAAAAAATTCTATGTTTCCCTCCCATGGTCAGGGGATCATTTAGCAGTTTTCACTGTCACTTATCGCCAGTGCTTCCCTGGGTGGTGGCAGGCAGTGGAATGTGAGCTGTCAATTCACCCATCCAAATAAGGTGGGCGGAATGACAGGTCAAACACTGACAGCCAATAATCACAGGGTTGTTGGAGGGGGTAATAACAGCAGAGATGGAGTAGTCCCTGCCGTGATTAACCATAAGGCCTATCTGCAATTAAATTTAACGGGAGGGCTGCATTCTTGGCAGTAGGGATATTTTGTCACTGTTGCAATGGAGTATTCTTTCCCCATAGAATTAAATTGGGCCCTTAGTCCTAAAATTCACTTCTCCCCTGCACAGAGGTCCAGAAAGGACATTCCAGGTTCAGCTTTTGAGCATTCTAGCAAAAGAAAATGTTTTAATAGCATGATCTAATGGCAATTAATGAACTTGAATCAAAATTTAAGCTTGATGTTAGTAAGAAATTGGGTTTTTAGTTATGCAGGGTGTGAGTCCTGTCCAAGTAATACATCCATTATTGTCAACGTACTGGGAACCAAGTACTCCATTTTAGCACCTGACAGGGTAGCGAAGCAGAGCAGCCCAATGCCTACTTAAAGGAGGTGCTGGGTGCAAGTAATCTTCATTTGCTGGCACAGAACAACGGGCCTGATTCACAGAACTAACTTAAGACAAAATCCTAAACTTACTACTTTTGGTATTCACAGAAGTTAGGATTTTGTCTTAAGTTTGTCTTAAGACAGACTTAAGACAAAATCCTAACTTAAGTCTGTCTTAATTCTGTCTTAAGGCAAACTTAAGACAAAATCCTAACTTCTGTGAATACCAAAAGTAGTAAGTTTAGGATTTTGTCTTAAGTTAGTTCTGTGAATCGGGCCCAACAACACTCAATAAATGAGTTCCCAGTCACTGCTTTTTCTTTGAAAAATAAAAAAGAACATTTTTTACACACACTAAATCCTACACATCAATTTACTAATATATACATCAGGCAGATGCATTTATCTTTCGTTTCCATTTGAATTCACATTTGACCCTCAAGTGGGTCATGACCCCAAATATTCCAGTACACCCCACCTATACCAGATGCAATATCACAATATAAAGGGGTGTCATTTTAACTAATTGGCTTTATCAAGGGGTCACCATATTAAAATATGAGGCAAGCCAATCGAAATTGTCAAGGAGTAACCATATATTAGGTTTCAACATTTAAAACAATGGCATTGATTATTAAAAAAAGATTGCAACATTTACCAGCAATCATTGTTCATAAAGTATTTTGAGTAACGCATTACAAAACAAAATAACATGTGCCTTAGTCTTTCTTTTACCATTGAAACCATGTAAAAGGCAGCCATATGATCCACTACTAGGGATCCTCCAAATCCTAAACTGGATAGCAAAAGCTCTAGCCCAAGTAGTATTTTGAAAACGTCTCCCCCTGTCATGCATTTTATGACCAGGGAGAATTAGGGTTAATTTCCCTAATCCATCCTGGTGGGCTGCTGCACTCCCTGGAGGCCCCACTGCAAACAATTTACGTTGGTGGTGCCACTGCCCCTCCTTCAGGCATCCCAGAGAAGAAGACCTTCCCTGCAGGGCGTTATGGGGCACTCCCAACTGGGAGCAATGAATAAATAAAGAGCAGCTTTTCCGACTTATTTTAATAGCACCACTTCACTGTGTCTTGCATTGTGGGAAGCACACTCCTGCACTACCCTGCAGGCAACCTACCCAGCCGGCACTGCTGGCTGCCGCCGCAGGAGGAGACGTCTTTATTCTCCCTGCCCACTTCATATAAGCAGGATTAATTAATTAATTAATTAATTGCAAGTTTATATAGCGCTAGGATCGACTCCCAGAGGAGTATCTCCGCGCTTCGACCGCTGCGAAACCCTTCCTGGCTTCCCTGAGAGATGGTCCCTTAATGGGTATCTCCAGGGTGAGACCAGGCATCCCCGGCGGTCTGGTGGGGCCGTTAGTGCAGATGAGGCAAGCTTATGCCCAGAGTTGCCGAGTGTGATCGCTGATCAGAGTGGGCACCGAGGCGAGAGAATTATCGAGTCCGCTGACCCTGGTCCAGAAACCTGCCGCGTCGGGAATCGAACCCTGGTCCCGGGCCGTCCTCTGCTCTCGGGTCTGCCGCCTCTAACCAGTGAGCCACACTACTGCACTAGGATGTATGGATTGCAGTGGATTTCCCGCTCCCCGTAAACACGGGCACGTGGTGCAGGGGCTGGCACACCGCCACTTGGGGGAGGGGGTGCAGTGGCACTCTTCCCTGTCTCTTCAAGCCATGGCCTGGAGATGGAAGTCCATGGCACCACTCACTATTGAACAGGATCCCATGGGGATGGGGTCCCTGGGGCCAAGAGTAAGTCTCGGTAGTGGGCAGCATGCATGCTCTCTCCCAAGATAAATTATTAAATATGCTTGAGCGTTGCACTGTCCCCTGGGTACTGGCCCACTTGGGGTAGAGGGGGTTAAAGGAATAGCGGAATCATTGTATCGGAAGGAGGGGTCAAAGTTGAAACCTTTAAAGGGCCACAACTCAGGCCCTGTTGGATCTTTCTTAACGGTCGTGGGTTTGTTTAGATCCTGGTGGCTAGCTCTAGATGCAAGGAGCATTTCCAACAAGCCTCCTGAACTCTAACAGGCTGCACTTTGCAGGGAGCTTCTTTCAATGTCTCCCAGTGGCAGTCTTCTCTCCTGGTGCTCCTCTCCTGCTGGTGGGAGTACCTTATGTAGTCCGCCTGTTATCAGCCAGCAGATCACCCTCCTGCCCTCACTTCCAAGCTGCAGAGAATCCTGGCTGTCTGTGGGGCAGTTGTGGGGCAGCGGAGTCCAGATTTTCACCCAACTGGTCCTCATTGGATCTAAGTGTGCCACGACCTCTGGCTCTTGAGAAACCCAACTAGTCCTGTAGAACAGCTGCAGGCAAAGTCCACAGTCCAATACGGGCATCAGGTGGCTTGTCCTTCCAGCTGTCCGTGAATCTGGTGTCGTCGCTGTGCAGGTCCAGGGTCTTGCTCTACTTGTGCAGGGGTTTATATGTGTGGGCGGAAAGTTCTAGATGCCAGACACTCCTGGCCAATCTTAAGATACCACACTATCCTTTCACCACTGTCATAACCCTCCTACACAGCGTTCTGTCACAGTCCAATATGGCAGAAACCTTCTTTCCCTGGTCAGAGCTCCTGTTCCCACCCAGAGATGTGGCTATAATAATGGGCAAACCCTCACTTGTGGTCACCTCAAACCAGTTCTTGACAGCATCCAGCACCCAACCCCTGCAGCCCCCTGACTGATTTTGGAGCAAAGTTAGCTAGAGACAAAAAAGAGATAGGGCAGGGCTGGTGTCAGTTTCATCTGCTTGTGACAAGAAAGCTTCCTTGAAGTGCAAGCAGTCCTGGAGCAGAGGCCCCAGCCCATCTTATCAAGGGAAGGCCAGCACCTGCTACACCCAAGCCATATGCCCTCTAGGAGCAATACTGTTGTCACCAAAGGGGAGCCATGCGGTTGTCAGATGACAGTTGAAGGCTTACAAGCTTTAGCACAAAACTGGACACTTTCTAAAAGTACCAGTTACGTAATATTTAGCCAAAATTCGATTCCACCTTTAAATTGCATTTTGAATAATTATTAAAATGTGTGTTGGAAACATTTCTCTAGCTGCTACCAATCCGAATTTAGCATTGAATAAATGTAACAATGTTACCCAATGATTCCCTACGGAAGCAGCCATCTTCTTACAGTGAAAATCGTTCAGAGGATATTTCACTGTAAGGTCATGTCCAACCTTAACTTTCACATGCCTTACTTTCAAATATCAGCCTGCTTTTAAGGGGCACTAAGGCCTACTTAGAAGTGACTTGTTGATATTTAAAAGTAAGATTTAGGCCTGTCAAAAATGGTTACGTTGACAGGTAGAATTTGAGGTTTAAAACTGCCATAGACAGGTTACCTGTGTTTAGCTACCAGTTTGCTCATGACTGTAGTCTCTTGAGTGCAGCCTGCACATATGCGCACACATGTCGACATGTAACCAGTTCAGTGCCCCTTACCCTAGCTGCATCTCAGTGGCCTCATCTTAAAAAGCAGACACTGGCAGTAAACACAAGCAGTCTAATTTCCAGGAAATTATTGTGCATGAGACTCAGACAGTGAAACTTACCAACAGTAAAGGTACATAAATTGGATGATCGTAAAGCAAAACATTCTGGTGTACTAAATGGGTTGTACCCATTTAGAGCAAGATCCCAGTCAAAAGTCCTTCTCACAGCCCTCCAATAAACCTACTTCTGTGTTCTCAGAGCTGACAAAATGAACGGTTGATCAGTGTTTGTGGGAGTGTTATGTTAAGGGGATTTATAATAAGCATAGTTACCCCAACAATGGGGCTTACCGGACCTGGGGCCAGATGTACAACCTGCCAAATAGCGCCTCGCAAATTGCGTCGTATTTGTGACTCGCAATTTGTGAGGCGCTGTTTGGCATGTACAACAGTGTGTTTAACACTGTTTGCGATTCCCAATGGGGACTCAAATTGCGAGGCTCATGAATATTAATGAGCCTCTCGCAATTTGCGAGCTCATTGGGAATGACAGGCCCTCCCTAGGATGGTGGCCTGCTGGGCTCAGCAGACCACCATGTCTGGGACTGCTTTTAAATAAAACAGCTCTTTTTTGTAAAAATGCAGCCCGTTTTCATTAAAGGAAAACGGGATGCATTTTTTAAAAAATGAAACGTTTTTGTTTAATTTTCTAAGGGCAGGCAGTGGTCCCTGGAACTACTGCCTGCCCTTAAAAAATAATTATGCATGCATTTGCAAAGGGGAAGGGGTCCCCTGGGGACCCATTCCCATTTGTGAATGCATTACCACCTACTTGAAGTAGGTGGTAATTTGCAAGTGTTTTGCGACCGCACTTGCAGTCGCAAAACATTGGTTCATAGCTTTGTGGTCGCTATTATGAAAGGAACGCCCCTTCCTAATAGCGAGTCGCAAAACAGTATTTTGCGAGTCGCAAAATACTGTTTGTACATGGGCCCATGCCTTTTAGAATGCGGAAACAGATCTAAGACCCGTTTGCGCATGCTAAAAAGCATGATACATCTGGCCCCAGGATCTTGAAGGTGGAAAAGCTGTAGCTACAGGCCTATCAGAAAGAAGAGACAGGCAATTAGATGGAGTAAAACCATGTTTCCAAAGATTTCCTGAAGTATAGATGGTGTTCAGTGTTACAGATGGAACGAGGTAATGATTTCCAAAGAACAAGAGCCTTGGAACGAAAGGAGCGGCCTCCAGCTCTGGCCCTCCTGGTTCAAGGGACAATGACCAAATTAAGATTGGTTGAGTGTAGAAGGAGGGAGAGTCTGTAGAGAGATAAGAGGTTGGACAGGATGGGAGCAAGCAGGGTCTTAAAGTGGATGCGCTTTTCCACTGAAAGCCAATGTATTTTGTGGAGAAGACCAAAAACAGCCGAACTTCATAAGGGAAAAAAGCAGCCTAGCTTCCTCATTCTGGGCAAACTGGAGCCTACGGATGACTGACTTGTTGGTGCCTAGGTACAAGATGTTACAATAGTGGCTGAGCAGTGAAAGTATTAAAATGCAGGTGTATCTATGTACTTATTTGGTAGCTGCCCACAGGTGCAGCAACATTAAAGAGCCAGTTTGGAGGACCTGCCTTGTCAACTTTCTTTTTATGCCATGGCAGGTGCCTAGTGCCTTTCAGTCTTGAATACCCCTGATGAAATTAAGTCTCTTGAACTGTCAATTTGATCATGACACCGGACTGACTTGATGCACTGATGTGCGACCTACCTCAAAACAGAACTTCTCACCCAGGATGCTGCTGTGCAGGGGCCGGATGACAACGTCCTTCTCTGTGCTCAGGTCCAGCATCTCCACTGTGTTCAGTGGACTGTTGAGAGAGTCATGTGAGCTGTGCACACTTTGGCACCTAAATGCAAGGGATAGAAATTGGTCACTGAGCCATAGTGAGAACTCCAATGCATTATATCGGTGTAACGGTACTAGCGAAATATTGTGCCATGCTCTAAGTAGGACAGGGCATCTGAAAGGCCAGTGGAGCCAAACTTCAGAGAAATTAAACCTTTAACAGATTCTCTCAGTTTCCTTGTATGCCATCCGTCTTAGCTTTAATTCGTCTAAGCCAAGATGCACGTCAGAAAACCATGGAAGTTAAATTCAATAAAGAAAGCTATCTGGCTAACATTGAAGCTAGCTATGGTCCTTGACACAAACTGCAATTATTCTACAAGTATGTGCATTAACATCTATGTATCATATTAGGAAGACACATTATATATATATATATATATATATATATATATATATATATATATATATATATATATATATATATATATATATATATATATATATATATATATTTCCTTGGGATGATACATGCATTAATATAATCTATTGACTTGGGGTGGAACATACATTAATATCAATGTATCATTAGTGACATTGATGTGTAGTTTTGGGCTTTATCGTAGAATAATAGTAACTATATACCATCTTAAGATGACCCATGCATTCATCTAATTAGAATCTCATCTTGGATGGCAAACACACTCATAATATCTTTGTATCACCTTGGGATGATACATGTCTATGAGATGTCTTTGACACATTTTGCCATATCTGGACTTCAAGCAGAAGATCCAAGCTAACATCCTCCAGGTACTCTCCCACCATGAATAGCTATCTAGCTAAAAATGTATTTTAATTATTGAAGAACTCTACATAAGCTTTGCTTCACTGTAAGAACTGCAATTTTCCCAAATGGACCACATTGAACAGAATGCACTAGGAGGGTTACTGAGTCATGTTTCACTTGAAACCCACAGCTGAAGGCTATTGGTGAGTGCCAGTCGTCTTTAGAGTGCTGCACTTGCTCCCACCTTAACTATGCGAAGGGAGTATGTTAAGAAGCACCACTACTAATACTTCATAAATTACAGACGATTCAAAATGCATTGGCCAGACAGCTCCTTACTCTACCAATGCAGACTGGCATAGCGCCTGGACCTGCCGCCCTACGCTGGCTCCCAAAAGTTAGAAAAATCATCTTTACGGCAACGAGAATTGCTCATTATGAAATCCATGGGACTGACCCACTCTTCCGCCAACAAAAAATCCAATATTACCACCAAACAAGATCATTGCACTCAAAGCTTGTTCATTATTGAGTGGATCACCATTCAGAAAGGCTTAACTTGGCAGAGCCTCTTTCTCTGTGCAGACAGCAAGCTCTGGAATTCAGTGGCTACTCAAAGAAGGGGTACTGTCACTCACTCCCAATTCTGGAAAGCACTTAAGGCATGGCTCTTGCTATCAATATGAACAAAAGTCACTAATTATGATCCATACAAATTGGTAAATAGGCATGTCTGCTGTGACTTCTGCCTTTTCTGCAGCATTTCAACCTTATGCACTGAAGCTTATCATCTGTGTATCATTTTAGTCTGGAGAATGCTGGGCAGAAGACAAGACTTGAAAAAACCCAGAATATTGTGAGCCTAAAAAGCAGTTATGTTTACCGTTCGCCATCGGATAAGGAAGTTGCTGACAAGTCCAGCTTGGAAGGAGGTCTTTTTCTTTTTGTCCTTTTCAAAAGTAACCCCTGAAATTAAAAAGTTCATTTAGTTTTCGGCTGAATAAAAACCATGGAGATAACTCCTGGTAAGAAAAGAAACATTCACATATTGTATCAGTGAGATGTTTTACCACTGTGTCCATGCGCCGTAGGCTTACCGGGAATAATTAGCTAATATTATTTCCTAAAAACAGGGACCCCTGTTTTTTCCTATTCCCAGAATTACTAGAACCACAGAAAATGGTAAAAAAAAAGGGTGGAAGGAAAAGTTATTTTTCTCACTCACTTGTAACGATGGCTCTACTGCCAGTACTGAAAACAAAGCAGGTTAGACAGATGTTGTAGAAAGCCGAAATGGCCACATACAGTCCATTGTTTGCATATTCACTGAGCAAAGCAACATTCTCAGAACTTGACCTGCTGGAGCTCAGAGCAAAGAACATGCATTGTGATAACTCTCTTAACATAACTAAAGGCCTTATTTAGACTACAGTGCATGACAGATATCCTGTCTGCCATATTGTAGATGCTGTAGGCTATAATGCACTTGTAATGTGGCAGACAGGACAACCTCCACATTGGTGACAGAGTATCCCATCTTAATAAAATATGGATGGCTAATGACCCGATTTAGAGTCTGGTTGTGACAACAAATTCTCCAATTTGTGGTGAAAGTGAGAAATGTGGCTAGAATCACTGTCTGGATTTACTCCAGCAAACTATACTTATAGGGCTAGATGTATCAAGCGTTCTTTTTTGTCGAAAACGCTGCGAATCGCAAAATAGCAGCGTTTGCGACAAAAAAACGGGAAATGTGATGTATGAAAAAATCGCAACGCAAATTTAAAGAATCGCAAAATTTGAGATTCCTTAACTTTGCGTCAGCATTTAAGGAATCACAAATTGTGATTCCTTAAATGCTATGCATCAAGCATTTCCAATTAGCGATTTTCACTTAAGAAATCGCAAATTACCACCAACTTGTAGTTGGTGGTAATTTGTGATTTCTTTTACAAATGCACTTTTTGAAATTTGTAAAGGTGGCATGTGACGCTCATACATGCCCTTAGGGCATATATGTACGCCATATGCGCACACATGTCAATTTCTGGGGTGCAGCAGGGTGTCCTTAAGACACCCTTGCACCCTTGAAATTATTCTCAATTTGCGATTAGCTAATTGCGAATCGCAAATTGAGAATAATTTCCCATTCCTTCCTATGGGCCTCCTGGCCCGTAGAAATGAATGGGAAATTATTCCTTAATTGCAATTAGCAATTTACAAATCGCAATTAAGGAATTTTAAGAAATCGCTAAAAATTAGCGAATTTCTCCATACATACCATTTTGCAAATCTCAAATAGCGATTCCTTAAAAATCGCTATTTGAGATTCGCTTAAGGGTATCTTGACACATCTAGCCCATAGTCCTCCGTATTTAGCCTTTCTTTAAAAAGATAGGAGTATTTTTTTTTACCAACCAATCTAATTAATCACTTAAGAATGGTAATTAGTATGACCAGTGACCAAAGTTGATGCCATTAAGGCATTATTCTGCTAATCTCCTCTGGCTGGCAGGGGTTGTATTGCACACTTGTTTGAGTAGTGATGTTTTTAAAACAGACATTACCTTAACGTTGTTTGGCTGATTCACAGAAATTATTGCTTGATCCAGAGATTCTCTGGGAAACTTGGCACCATTCAAAGTCTTCAGCGTGGAGGTTGTTTCTGTGGAATATATGAATGAACATAGATGAATTGTGGCACCGCTAGGCGAAGGAATAATATTGTATACTGTGAAATCAGCTGTCTCTCCAGAAGAGCTGATATTGAATGGCCCAATGTCTTCTTTTTCAGCACTTACAAGCAGCTTGCACATTTCACTCACTGATGGATCACGTAGGCTTACCTGTGGTAATAAAGAAACGTTCCCTATTAAATCAAACCAGCATTTGTGAAAATCACAGAGAGGCAGCAAATATTTGTATCCTCCTTTTTGCCTTTCTTTCTTATCTTAATTACATAAATATAGCATGATATACACTGGTTTTTCTATCTCTGAACTCTCGCTTTATTTTGAAATTGTACAACTTCTAATGCCCCAGTGATGAACTTTGATGTATGTAAAGTGCTCAGGTACCCTGTCCCAGGTATGCTAATGTTCTCCGACCCTATAATAGCTCTTTTTAGGGCACCAATATGTAGTAGGTTTCTGGACATAAAGGGTCCTTTTCAAACTCCTGTGAATGCAGCTGTCTCTAAGTGTAGAGTCAAATTTCACGACTTATAGTACACCCTGTCATAGGTGGAGATGTCTCATTGGAAGACTGATCTTGAGACTCGATCCAGCTTTGCTGAGTGTGCCTAAGACTTTGGTTCTTCTGATTGAGGAACAAGCATAGACCTTTTGCATTCTCTGGAAGCCTCTCCCTACCAGTCCTTGTGCAGGTGTGTGAGTCAAAGACAGTGATGTCCTCATGCTCACTAGTCAGAAGGTGAAAATGTCAAGTTTAGTATGAGAATCGTAGGAAAATCTGGACTAATCATGTCACATCACTTCCAATGATCATCTGGGAACAAATGAAAAGCAAGCATCTGCAATGCAATAGATCTCGCATTTACGCGAGTTTGAGTTATTGACATTGTAAATGACAATGCCTTTTATTTATGTTTTGGTTTTTAAAACATAAATAAAAGGCTTTTGTCATTTACAATGCCAATAGCTTAAACTCTCACAAAAGCGAGACCTATTGCATTCCAAATGCTTGAAAGCATCGCTTAGTTGGCCCCTGAAGAGGTCACTGTTTGCTTTTGAGTTAAATAAACAAGCCAGTGGTCACAACTGCGCACAAGAGATCCTCCTGTCCTCCTGCAGTAAGAGAAACTCATTAAAAAAAATAGTGCTTACAGACTAAAGAAGACGTACCGTGTAACAACCGAAGTAAAAGGGTTCAGTCCTCATGGGAGATTACAAATGAAGACAAGGCAGTACTAAGGAGGGATGTACAAGCCTAATAACGAATGAATCAGAAGCCAGCATTTGCAAGGACAATGATACAAGCAAATGAAAAATATGGGCGGAGAGTGGACAGGGCTTCAAGTACATACTCCAATACGGCATAGCTTGCAGAGCAGCGCATGAGCTGCCCAGACTCGACCTAATGGAAATAAATGCTGTTTCCCAGCTAAAAATGCCATATATACCAAATTTGAACCATTGCCTGCTTATTTAAGCGGGTGTGCAGGGAGGTACCCGTGTGTTCTAGCACAAGATCAAGTTTTTAATATCGTTACGCCAAAATATGGAATTCAAAATATGAACTCCCACAAGCTTGTGTACGTAAGTATTACAAGGGTAAGTATAAATGTACTATTCTCATCTCCACATCTTCATAGTTTGACTTAACGTGCTTTAATGGCATTTGTTTTTGGTTTGAACTTTCTGTTGCACCTTTTAGAGATCTGGTGGACTTTTTAACATAGGTTCTACCTCAGTTGTACAGACTTGGGAAAATTTAAATTGCATTACAGTTAGTCCACTGTCTCATGTTTAAAATGTTTAGAGCTATGGAGTTTGACAGTACAGAGTTTTAAGGTTTAATGTTCAGTGGCGGTGCAAAGCAGCTATCACAGAGATTCATTGGCTTTAGAGAGTACATTCAAATGGTTCTCACAGATGCCTCACAGCAATCCTAAATAAATGCTCAACTATATTAAGCTTAGTCAAACAAATATAAGCTTAGTCAGTGAGAGGACCATTAACTTCTCAAATGTTTTCGGTTTATCAATCAAGACTGCATATTTAGTTCATTCAGTTCAGTGTTCTACCCAATATGAGATACATAAATCAAAAAGCGATATGTTACCATTACAGTACTGTCATAAAAGAGACACTCAACTATACTATGATCTATCCTCGTTTCAAGCAGTATTGTTTTATGGATTTTTGGGGCTCCGGGCAAGACATATTTCAGGGCCCCCTGCTCGTAATTTTTCTGCTAATTGAAGCCTGTATGATGCCAAACAAACTTTCAGAAACGGGGTTCACATAAAAACCCTTGAAATGTGTTTTTCCAGGCCCCCCAAAAATCCTTAAGATGCCACCGGCAAAAAGAGAGAGACTCAGAGGTAGAAGTAGATAGAGAGGAGGAAGGTGAAGATTTGGAAGTAGAGAGTGAGCTAGATAAAGAGCAAGTTTACATTCTGGGGCCCTTGGCAGGTAGGGGGCCCTGGGCAGTTGACCACTTTGTCCATGCCTTAAAATGTCTCTGGTTTCAACCATTTTCAATTGGGACAACATTAAAAAAATGTCTGACGTGTTTGTCCCCAATAATAATATTCCTAAACTTCAAAAACGAGAAAAGGGTTGTTTCCTGTTTTATTGTTTTTCTGGCTTGATTTTCATGGTTAAATGTTTCTGTTACAGAGGTGTGGTGGATTATTCATTGTTCAGCAGAAATACTGCAGCAGATGAGTGGCATAGTAGCTGTGCACTGGACCAGTCACCAAGGTTACATAGTCTGGCTGCTCTGCAAAAGCACTAGTTTGGTTGTTCGGACTTGGCCTTCCTCCAGGTAGTCAATGTTAAGTTGATTGACCAGTAGCTTGGAGCTGAAGCTATTTTGTTTTCTTTTTAGTTAGGTGTAGGAATCTGGCTCTTTATATGATATACCAAAGTGAGGCCTATTGTGCAAAGAGTCCAGAGGTTCCCTCATAAATGGGCAGGAGCTGCCTCTAGCAATCCGAAGGAGCTCTTCTACGGGGTAGTGTGGTTGAGCAGTATTAGGTTTATCAGAGAGGACTGTGAGACATCTGCAAATGCAAATAATGGTCAATAAATGAAGCACACATTAAAAAGATTTTTTTTAAAATTATGCACACGACTCAATAGGGAGATCCACACCAATTTATAAAAATACCACATATTGTTATATATATTTGGGCACCAGAATCAATACGATCAGGTAAGTAAGTTTTACAAGAGAAATACTTTTTCAGTTAAAAAGTGGACAGTGCATTTTTCAGAAGCTGCAACGTCATCCTATCGGAGGATAAAGAAGTATGGTATTCAGATACAGTACAGCGATTTACAGACTAATCTCCGGGACTTAAGGTGGGTATTAGGCAAGGTCCAAGGCTGCACCAGCGGGTCACCTCCAGCGGCACTTGGGAGGTTGGGTGCAGTGGTGCAATATAGCGTTGATGCGCAATGTTAGTCTATGGGGATTGGTGTAAGTGAATAGAGGCTGCAGGTTTCGACTGTGAGGCCAGTCGAGCTGAACCAACAGTAGGGTTCAAGTTTTGCAATACTAGTGGATGTGGGGACGCCGGTAATTCTCATCTCCTCAGGCAGGGGCGACCGGGTGCAGAGGGTCTTTGAGGTGTCAGGTTTTTTCGTCTCAGAGCACTTGCGGTCCTGGGGGCCTGCAAACAGAGGCTCCACAGGAGTTATTGAGTCTTTATTGAAGGCAGGCCATCGTCCCAGGCTTTGGAGGCAGGACAGCTATAGGATGAGACATCTTTGCCGCAGGTTCGACGGGGAACAACAGACAGGCTGGCAGTGTATATGGCGATATATGTGTCTCTTGATTCACATGTATGTATCAGCCTTCACTGTAAACGTCTATGTCAAAAAAGGCCACATTCCTTCATCAGAGAACTTGGCACGACATGGCCATGAGCCTTTGTGTTAGTCCTAGGTCGGCACCTAATGACTTACAGCTGAGATTGATTGTCTTTTTAGAGGCCATAACATAGCGCTATCCTGCTAACTTGAGATTTAATCATCTGAAGTTTTGACTCAAACTTTGCAAACAACTAGGTGTAGTGTACAACTATTGAAGCGGTACTGTGTTGTAGAGAAAGGAAAGAACAAATATCATAGTCCTTGTAAGAACTTTGTAGAGGAGTACAGCTTTGAATACCTTCATAAGTAGGCATTCAACTTATACGAATGCATTAACTTGTATATTATATCTTTGATGGATTATAGTTTCCTCTTTAAGGACCCCCTTACCTCTTGCAAGGTAAAGAAAAGACAACAACTGGTCATAAGGCTCTGATTCCACACTAAAACCACTACATGAAGCACGTACAACCCTTTTTTCCGCTTGGAGCCCTGTCCTTCTCTCTGCCTCTGCGGATGTGAGTTTATCTGAAGCTCGCAGTGGCTGCTTTCCTGTAGTTAGGAGGTGGACTCAGAGTTATCGGCCTCTTTGCAGGAAGTGGTTTCTAGCATTGTTCAGCTCCCCGAATGCTGCTTCTTGCAACAATGCCAACACGCCTCGTATAGGCCTGGAAATGAGTAAGAGGTACACAATTGACTTTCCTAGATATACCATACCTTAACCACAGGGCGAACTCAGATGTTGGAATATGTACCTATAGCTCTACTCTTTGAACACCAAAATATCAGTTAATTGTGATATCCCAGACGTATCCAAAAATAGCCGAAAAGCTGATTGCTCCTGCCATCCAAATAATAAATCTCCTTGTTTAAATGCCCTATCTATCTCATATAATTAGGAGTTATAGCTATTTTGCAGCCATTTCAATTCCCTTACAACCCAACTAAAATATAAATCATTCACTTAAGAAGATGGAACAGTCTAACCAAAATATTTCTGTGGAGTGCCTCAAACAGATAAAGAAAATGCAGCAACATATTAATATTGATAACATTATAGTAGTTAGTATAGAAAATGGAAGGTCGTACCACATTATTATGACACATGGGTTTGCCTACACTCTTGCTCCAAGTTGCTCATAGTTGTTGCCCAAAGGTATACAGAGCTGGCCCTTCAAAAATTGGACTTTTATTCACTTATTTGCATTTTACAATAACAACGTCAGTCATTTTCGGCCGAAGACTCCCAATGACTGCTGATGCATTGCTATCGGACCACAAATGAACACCCATAAGAATAGATATGGATAAGTGGACACATGCCTGGTCTGGTGGGATCCATGGACAGGGTAGAAAGGCAGATAGATGAACTACCAGGTGCTGCAGGGGTGACAAGTAGGTATGAATATTGAAAGGCCTTTGTGCCACTGAAACCCTTTCTGCCCATTACAAGATTCTCAAATTACAGCAGGTGTATTCTATGGTGACTTGTGGTGGGAGCAGCTATGTAGGAAAAGTATGCAAAAGAAACAATTGATGGACGGAAAGCTAGACAATGCAAACATTCATCCCCAGTCACAAGGATCTGGGTTTAATCCATCATTTTCTTGCTCACCACACCACCCCAGTTTGGACCCAGCCATATGCAAATCAGTCTTGACCCTGGTACTTATAGGAACAGTCCAGCCCGAACTGCCAAGCCAGTGTTGCGTGCTTATCTAGGTTCCTGATCGATACTGTGACCTTATGCCCCTATTCGGCTATAAATCCATTTATTCCCTATATTGGCATAACCGTTCAAGTACGATTTTCTGAAAAGTCATCTCTGGCCTCACACGAACAGAGCCACATTCCAGCATGACTCTCTGCTACTTCCTTTGCGACCAATTAGTGCAATGACAGAGCAGCAGTCACTATCTGATATTCCTAGATAACACTCCGAGTTCTTCAACAAGATAAAAACTTAGCAAACCTGGAAATCCCCGCTTGCTATGTTTTGATTAGTAATGGAACTCTAATGAGCAACTGATAACTGTCACTTCCTAGTGACATCTTTAATTGACGTCTTATGTCCAGCAAACTTGCGTCAAACCCGGCACCTGTCAGGTATAAATATTACCAACGTTGCCTTAAGCAATGTGAGCTGTTAGCTGCAAGCTACTGTTGCTGATGCCAGCTGCCTGCATGACCCTGTGTTGGTAAAAACTAGCACTCTGTCGCTGCAGCCTGCTATCCTGTGGTGGTGAAGCTGCTGATTACCATTATCGCCGCTACAGCGCGACCTATGGTGCAGTACGCTTGAGGAGCCGTGCAGCCGTCCTCTGCGAAGACATCCAGCCCAGCTGCCCGCGGACGCTGTCACCCCTCCTTCCTCGACGCGCTGAGAGAAGCCGCTGCATTTCTCGTGCAGAGAAATCCAGTCCCGGCGCTTCCGGTTTACCCTCGCGGGTGACTGGGATATCGAGAGAGACCCCTGAAGGAGATACCAATCCTCCATCATTCTATTCAGAGGTATGGTGTTGACTAAACCCTTAGACGAGAATTCTTGAAACAAACCTTGGCAAAACCAACTTAACTTAAAGCTACTTACTTACTCCCCCTTCTCACGTGTTAGGCTTAGGTCAGGCACACTGGGGTAGGCTTAGTTAGAAGCACCAGTTGAGTATGTTAGCCTAATGTATATATGACTGTATATATGTTTTATTACTTTTAAACCATTGTATGGCTAAGAAACCATATCAATGCTTTTACAGTTCTATTTCGCAATACTTATCTTACTGTACGTACTTTTTATAATAACAATTATTGCAATTGTGGCAATACATTTCTCTTGTACGAGAAGAAAGACTGTTCAATAAATGTTAACCCTTTATTGATAAACGCCCGTCTCTCTATTCTCTACATACTGTGAAAGTAAACTGCACTAGACTGACTGAGTGAAATCTATGTCTATTGTTTCACACGACCCTAGAGATCGACTCTTGATCTGAGGAGCAAAGTTGTCATGTTGCACGGTTGTTGGAAAACTGAATCCCTTCTTGTCTGTGCCAAGGAAGCTGATCACTTCCTATGCAGAGAAGAAAGTTTCCAGTGACCTCTGAGCTAGTTGGTAACACAACCCAATTAAGTTTAGCATAGTCAGTGGAGGCCTGGAATATAAGCAGTTCCACGTCGATACTACTGTTTATGTTATTCCAATGCGCAGGGCCTAGTGGGAAACTAGGAACTACACTACATGGCGCCCTAACGTTTGGTAAGGCGATAAACTAACGCAAGACTTGTAGAGTAACTCAGTCGTGCATATTTCACACCCCTTTCTCCCGTAAATACTCCAATAGACGTCTGGAGTGGGTGAAAGGTTAAAATCCGCCCGACCTTAGTAGGAAGATATTCCTATGTAAAGCTCTGGTTTATTCAACGTTGAAGGATACAGTGTTCCAAAATATTGTGCACCTAATCTTTGTCTCCTTGGAGACCTACTCTGCAAACCTCGCATTTTTACAATGCCAGGAGAAAATAACGGAACCACTGGGGGCGCAGCAGATGCGACTCAGCAAGGTCCCGAATACACAGACCCGGGTGCTATTATCATCCCGGTCCAGTTAAGAAGATCTATAACTTTAAAACTTATAGACAACGGACTGAAACCTAAAGGTGGTACAGTGATTTTCGTGATAGAGGCTCACGAGTATCGGCAGACAGAGGTATTCTATTCATGGATAAACTTTCCAGCGGTAAACGCTATAACACAAGAGTTTCACTATTACAAAATAGAGGAACCTCCGGGAGAGTACGCTCCTTTCGAGGAGATTGAAATCCCACTTAAATTTCAAGAGCACCTGCTCTGGTTTAATGGCGCCCTAAAACACACTGATCAAATAACTAGGCTCGGTCCACTAGGTAGACCAGGAGCCACGTGGCCGGTTCTAGCCAGCTACACACCACATCCTGACATTGCAAAAATGTCTAGAGAAGAGCTGTTAGCACAGCTAAACACATTAATAAAAATACATAGGCAACTAGTCCAATATGTAATGCGGACTGTAACAGTCCAGCCAGCTGTCAATACACCACAGCTGACCCCTCATCAGGGGAACACAAATAAAATTACACCACAGAACATACAGTCATGTCTTGGTAAAACACCCGTAAAACGGGAACAAATTCCTTTCTGGTTAGCCCAGAAAATCACTCAAATAGAGGCAGTATTTCCTGATACTACCCCTATTGAGAAACACAGAATCTTGACCATCTGCCTTCCTATGGGAATCGCACCACACGTGGAGGACTGTGACACTTGGGGTACAGTCTTTGCTTCCATTTACACAAAAACACACGGTGTTCCGTCTATGGCGGTAATACCAGAAGTGCTAAAACAGATTCAAAATGAATTCGGTCCAGAACCCGCTTTAAATCTAGGTATGAAATTACTGAAAGATTTCAAGCAGGTCACGGCTATATTATTAGCCAACATAAAGGGAGAAGCAGCATCTGTGGCGATTCGCCAGAAGTTGAGGGAAACAGATATAAAAGATCCTGTTGAGCTTGCAAAAATCATAGAAAAATGCTATGAAGAATTAGGTAGAGACAGCTTGGGTGGAAAACCAGTTAAGCCCCAACTGCTCGAAAATCCTGAAAAATTATTTATTAAAAATAATTCAAACACTCCTAAAAAGAGCTGGGATGGAAATAAACAATCCACTCCCAAGGAAAAAGTTTTCCAGTCCAGAGGAAGGTCTCCTCGACGGAGGGAAAGAACTCCGACTCGAGAACGCCAGTCTCCCCAGCGGGAGCCCTCTGAGAAAAGATATAACCTTAGAAATAGGGATAATATAAAAAAACCTGATAGATATCAAAGTATTGATACACGTCCCTCTCGATCTTTTCCACAGAATTCGGAAAGAAGAGGACGGTCAGACCCAGGAGAGCACACCAAGTCCAAAGACAAGGAACCTGCTCAAAATAAGAAATCTCAATTTCAGAAAAAGAAGGTAGCCAGTATTAGAGTAATCAACCATGCCGAGAATACTGAGGACACAGTTGAAAAACGGGGAGTGGGCATTGACAATGTTGGACAGTGCAGCAGAAATCAGTATAGCGCGCAAGATCTTGATGAGTCATCTGGAGACAGTGGACACGAATGAATACATTCAGGTTGAAACTGCCGACGCCAGACTTAGCGAGCCCCATAAAATATACGAAATAACATTGCGTATGGAGGGTGATAAGACTAGGAAAATTAAGGGTCTATTTTGGGATAAGCTCTCAAAAGGCTATGATATTCTGTTAGCTGAAAAAGATTGGCCCCCAGAGTTTGTCAGGGAGTGCCCTCGTGGCGAAGAAGTGATTATGCCTGCCTTCCTGAATCACATACCGATTCACAAAAAATACACATATGCAAGGAAATGGGCAGTAGCCCAGGCACCTGCATTATATAAAAATCATGTAGGATGGGATGAGGATTCACCTCCTCACAAAATCCAACTAAAAAGTGAACCAACTGCCCAACTGCAGTATCCCATAAAGCAAGAAGCTAAAAAACAGGTCAGGGAGATCTTAGATCAACTTGAGTACCAGGGGGTGATTGAAACATGCACCTCTCAAATGAACAATCCTTTGTTTCCTGTCTCCAAGCCAGACAATTCATATCGTCTAGTTTTGGACTACAGACATCTTAATACATGTTGCAAAACCTTTGCAGTACAAAACTCGCATAGTGCAGCCCTAATGAATAACATAGTTAGGAAAAAATATAAAACGACATTAGACATTTCTAATGGTTTCTTTTGTCAAAACATTGCACCAGAAAGCAGATATTTGACCGCTTTCTCTGCATTTGGGTCACAGAAAAAATTCTGTCGACTCCCACAGGGGTTCAAGAACAGCCCAGGACTATTCTCAGCTAGGGTAACAGAGTTACTACAAATCTATGATGATGAAGCATTATCTTACGTAGATAATATTTATCTCACAGACGACGACTTGGATACTCACTTGAAAAGAGTGAACACCATTATACTTGGGTTCGCAGCAGAGGGTTACAAATTCAACTTTAAAAAGTCCCGAATTGCCCATCTGACAGTACTATTTTTAGGGTACGAATTATCAAGTGAAGGGAAAAGCCTAGCGGACAACTTCTTAGAGAAGTGCGCTGTACTCCAAGCTCCAAAAACGCTGAAGAATTTACAATCAATACTAGGTTTTCTGAATTTCGGAAGAACTTACATTCTAAATTACGCAGAGAGGGTTAAACCTCTCTACGAACTAATAAAACCTGATTTAAAACAAATCAATTGGACTCAAAAACACACAGAAATTTTGAGATCACTGCAAACAGACATGTTAGCAAAAACAAAATTAGATACACGTGACAACACGATCGATCTTGTAATCCGAGTCATCCCAGGAAGATGCGGATTCACGTACCTGACCTCTAATGAGGGAGAAAAGGTACCAATTTCAATTAAATCTCACTTGTACACACAAGCCGAAAAAGCATTCAGTCGCACAGGAAGAACTGTGAACGCAGTGCAAATCGCATTAGCAATTGAACGAGAACTAGCACACGGCAAACGGATTAATATCCTTACAGCGGAATCCGCCTTCGAGGCGCTATTCAGCCCAGTAAACCTGCCTACAGTGTCACTGGATCCGAAATGGATACAGTGCATAGATTCTCTAGGAGCGGAAGATGTGAAATACTATTTCGCCCCGCAATTTGAAGAACTGAATGATTTAGAGTATGAAGAAGAATATCCTCTGCCAATCGAAATTCTGCCTCTCCCACAATACGCCTGTATAATCTATACAGATAGCTTTGTACAGCATTTGAATGTAGAGAGCAAATCCTACAATGCAGCATGTGCGATCATTAAAGGTCGTTGGCTGTGCGGTAAATTTAGACCGAAAATAACAAAAACCGAATCAGTAAAGTACTGTTCGGCTCAAAGAACTGAAATCAGATCTTTAAAGATGGCGCTCGAAAATGCAGAACGCGAATTCCCCACACTTATAGTGTGCGATTCTCATTTTTGCGTCAATTCTTACAATAACAAACTGCAGAGTTGGATCGAAAACGACTACAAAGATGACACAGGTGCCACAATAAAGCATAAAAAGCTCTGGAACGAGGTAGCTCTTTTACACAAAGAACTACAAAAGACTCACGTGATTCACGCACAGAGTCTTCAGCGTGATGGCGTTCACGTTGCAGGGAATTCATTGGCTAATACAGCCACCGCGGAAGCAACTAACCCGGCTTCCGTAGCCACAAAAAAGCGTACAGATAAGTACATAGACGGGGAAACCATGCTGGCAGTAAAAACGACCGTAAAAGGCGACTGTGCAGCACTACCCGTAAACTATCCACTCAATTATGCATACATAATCGATGCAAACTCCGTTCCTTTTGCTCGAATCCCTGGAGTGGGGGACAGAGTAATTCCAAACATGAACAGGAGAATATTTTTAATAGCAGACGCACACATGGGTTTGGGTCTAAGGCACAGAGAGATCAAGGAATCACTGACTGAATTACGATCAGTATTCTGGTGGCCGGGAATGAGTGTAGAACACCAAATATATGCAAACAACTGTGAAAACTGCAATAGGGATCGCAGTAGCGAACATTGCTACCGGCTACCAGTCAGAAAGAGCGTAACGCTGCCTACACCCCACCCTGCGTCCTATTAATAGTTAAGACGAAAAGCACTTAAAAAATGAGGTCCCCAGCGCTCGGCTGACGCTAGAACGGTTATAAAAGATTTGCGAGTCAATATCGGCACATACGCAATTACCACGTTCCATTCTGACCAGGGTCCTGCTTTCAGCTCTCGAGCCTATAAGGAGGCCATGGCTAGCATGGGAATTGGGTTGCGGTATTCTTGTTCGTCGCACAAGTGTGGTAGAAAGAAAAAACCGGGATATAAAGCAATCTATAACTGCGAAGGTATTAGGTTCAGGCGCTGGGTGGGTCAAACATTTAATAAGTGTCCAGACTAGTCTTAACAACATGCCAAGAAATTCTCTAAAAGGTTTCAGCCCATACGAACTATTGTTCGGAATTAGAATGAACGTTCAGGACCTCGATAGTCAGATGTCAGTGGTACAAGAAGAAACAAAGCAGTTTGAAGTAAAAGACCGTTTGGCTGTTTTACAGGAACTGAATGAAACAAGAAAATCATTAAGCAACATAAAGTTAAAGCAACAGCCAAGTACCACTGACGAGGCACCACCCGCAACAGTCCCAGCAAGGCCTGTCTGGATTCCAAAGATTGGGGATCTAGTCAGAGAAAAGATCGCGGTGAAGAAGGAATTTGGGCCTTCTTACAGAAAAGCAGTACCTGTCTTCGCAGTCACCGGAACAAGATCAGTTGTGCTACCGCCCCTTGCTGGTAAAAAGGAGAACAGAGTCGTGTCCATCGACCTGGTTAAACCACAACCATGTGGCCTATAATCAACAGTAGGCCCAGTGGACTCCCAAGAAACAACAGAATACCCAAACTTGCAACAATCCAAGAGGTTCAAACTGAAAGACTAATCACATTCGATCAGCCTGCAGTGCACAATGAAGGACTATGCAATAATGCCATGGAACTCGTGCCTCTTGAAACACAGATTGAAACAGTTCGTCAAGAAACAACACCAGTCTACAATGATGTGGCATCAGAAAGTGCTACCGAAAGACAGATTGAAAGAACAATCCCATCAATTGACAGAACTGCCTCTGGTTATTTCATCAACTTCGACAACTTCTCTGAAGATCAAAACGACCCCGAAGTGATGCCAGAAACAAAAAAGTCTTTTAAAGAAAAAGCAACGGAACTCTTTCATCAACTGAAGGAAATCTACCTTATTTCCCCTTGGCTAGAGTTCTGGTTCGGTCTAGGTGTATTTTTCCTCCTGCTTTGGCTCATCATGGTACTATGTTTGGGAAAATTCATTGAAGAAAAATATATTACAATGGACACAGCAAGTCAGAACATCAACCTAGTCCTGAAACCACACAGATCATCCCACGTGAAGAAAAGAGAACTGTCAACAGTAAATATCACAGCAATTCCAATACCTGGTGGGGTAGTATGGGAGAAAACAGACTATGAGATCTATGGTCCGGTCGAAATCCTGAAGTATCCTCATCAACTAAAGGTTTCCTTAAGTGACTTTTTGACACCAAGTGCATTCTCTGATGATTGGGACTTTAACAGTATTAATGACATGATGTCTGATTTAGTAATGTCAGCTAGATTCACGGGTCATGATTATTTACAAGGTTCATCTAGTTATGAGCAGTTATTCTGTTACACCCATTATGGGGATCATTACTTGCATAAATCTGCACAGCCTAGAAATGTTTTTATGTATAATCAATGGGAACATTGTGCTACACCACCTAAAAGCAGTTCTAAAGCATTTTTTGAGAAATTCAAACACTTCTCAGGGTTTAACACCAGTGATGCAGAAACGTTTTATTATAAACTGTTAGATAAAACAGGAATGAAAACAATGCTGACAAATTCTAAATTGATATATTCAGAAGCATTTTATGACAAAATTATGACATTTGGTTTTGATTATTGGAAAAATAATATTGAAACGAAAACAATTTGGGGTACAAAAGATTGGCAGGTGCAAGGCATAGAAGCACTGTTTAGAACCTGCATGATACCAGAACAAATGTTATTTTTAAATGACACTGTACACCAAACATCCTGTCTTGGCCTAGCCAAGAACAAAGACCTTAAAACACCGTCTATACCAAAGCCAATACCTGAAAATACAACAGCTGATATTGAGTTAGACGTGTCACACATTTTACATTTTAACAGAACACATCCTGATTGGAAAAAGTGGTTAATCTGGCCTACAGACACAAATAGCTGTCAAGATAGGTTCCTGAATAAAACACAGGGGTTAAAAATGACCAGATTAGACCCTAGATATTCCCAGAGACAACATCCAGGGATTATAACAACATACAGTGTAGGGAAACTCTGCCTAGAATGGCTAACTACATCCACACTGGCTGAAATTAAGCAACACTTGTCTTTATTAAAAGATGGTGCTGATTTGCGCGATTTCATTCTTGGACCACGCAAACAGCGTCAAAGGCGTTTCATAGCGACCAGTATCTATGCTGCTTACAACGAGGCTTGGAAAGTAAAGCAAATTGAAACTGCTGAAAAAATACGAGAAATTGATCGTATTAATTTGGAGAAATCACTTTCTGTGGTAGACAATGGGTTAATGACTCTGTCTTCCAGAATATATTCTTTGGACAATATTGTATCCTCTGCCTTTGATGTGATAGACAGAGATTTGCTAATGTTACAACATGGCCAGTCTCAATTACGCTCTATTATAGAACTAGGCTGGACGCTGCAAAATCTTCGTTCAGGCTATGTGCCTTGGCGTTTAATCAACACAACGTCATTATTTTCCATTTTTAACCTTACTGATAAACAGATCAGTTTGGCACAGAAAGGAGCAGACTATACAATCCTGAGCATCGAAAAACTCGAGAGATTACCATTGACAATGTCAGAGAGTCCTGTCATTGAATGGATAATACACGGAATTATCACAATTCCGATAACAACTTTCCGATTTCATAAATGCCTTGAGTACATACCTGCTGGCCAATATGAACAATTGGGTAAGGGATATGTAAAATCCGAATGGAAATTACCATACACTCATTCTTGCTATAGTGACAGCGACAAAAATTTATTTCTTAGTGGTGACAACTGTAAACACTCACTAAGCGGTATACTTTTGTGTCAGGGTATTAATTTACACGGAGCATGTGATGGCAATTCAAACAACCTTTCATGCCACCAGCTAGTCACACCTGCAACTCAGATAGAGCCCTTCTTTATGCAACTCGCAAACGGGAGTTACATTCTTATAACGGATCACAGGTGCTGTGGCCTCGCGCCAGGGAAAAGTTATCTAGTACAAGTAACGTCCATGGTCAAATGTTGTATGCAAGCATTGTTTCCGAGCGGGCCTCCAGACATAGTGACTCCCCTCTGGCCTCGTCTGAATCTCTATTCTATACGAATTGATACATTAAGCAAAATGAAATCTGTGCTTTTACAGACAACAGTGCCTATAACGTCATCTAAAGAGACGTATGATCTTCTAGTCGCAAGGATGGCTACTGAAGTCCATGACCTTTTATCAACAAATTGCCCCGTGCATTTCGTAGAAATGTTCAGCCAACTCCTTAACATGTCTAGTGCAACAAGCATCCCAGACATATTTAAGACAGTCTTTACGGGACTGCTGACACCCTTCCAGGCAATTTTGGGAATCTTTCCTAATTTTGTACACTCCATTTTTGGCGGCATACCACTATTTTTGGGACTCATCGCAGGGATTCTATTTTTGACCATCCTGCTACGTTATGGCAAGCCTCGGCTCAGACATAGCTCCCATGGGAATGGAAGAGACAATCCTAGCAATGCGCTACAGGGACAGGATAACTAACGTCCTCGGATTGGCCAGGCTGAGAGATCTAAACATGACCTGGTTCCTTTCATTCAGACCGATATGGCAAAATTGCATTTTACCTGTGCTACGGTGTATGCTTTGCGGCGATGAATGCGTGTTGGACATCTGTCTTTCACTTCCATCAGCAGTACCAATGGACGTCGATACTTTGCTCAGTCCAATAACGGCTCACGCATTGTGTTGTCCCCAGCGGCTACCAATCCTGATGACGGCATTCGTGGAGACTCCTGTACTACAGCCAAGTGGTAACAGTGGAGCGAGTGACAAAAGCAACATCATCCAGGTACAACGTTCTGTGAGCATTGCTGGTCCTGCCTTCGATGACAGCAATCATTCTCACACCTGCCAAGTTACAGCGCTATCTAATTTGGTTGAACTATCACCTGATTTTGTAGACCAATTCTTTGCGAGCCTGTCTGATACGATGTTCTCACCCATAGAGAAACAATAACTTTTTGAGAAGCTCTCCGACACACAGCGTTCCCATGAACTCTGAATTCGGCCTTCAGTTTTGATCAACAAAGACTGCAATAAGCTTTGGAACTCTATGTTTCCCCGTTCAAGCATTAAAAAATTTTTTTTTTTGAATTGGACATTTTTAATAATTCACCTTTTTTGGCACGAACAATTCTTTGCTTAACGTAAAAACTATTCTTAGAGAACAGAAGCTTCACACTTCTATTTCTAAGCACATCTAGAGACATAACAACATAACACCAGCCTCTAGCACACATGTTATTACTATGCATTTTTATGTGATGATTTATCTCGCATTTCTTCTGTCAGAGATACTTCATGTGTAATTCTTTTTGCATAATCGTTCATTGATTTCATATGCAATACCTTTTGAATGATTACTATGCTTTTAAAAAACGTACAGTACCTAAATTCCATGTATTACAAGTACGCCTATTTCGAATGCATTTATGTATTTTGGGGTGGGCAATGTTACACATACATCTAATTGCTTAGTTTTAGTGATTTTGATGGACATGAAAACGTGGAGTGGGTGTTGCGTGCTTATCTAGGTTCCTGATCGATACTGTGACCTTATGCCCCTATTCTGCTATAAATCCATTTATTCCCTATATTGGCATAACCGTTCAAGTACGATTTTCTGAAAAGTCATCTCTGGCCTCACACGAACAGAGCCACATTCCAGCATGACTCTCTGCTACTTCCTTTGCGACCAATTAGTGCAATGACAGAGCAGCAGTCACTATCTGATATTCCTAGATAACACTCCGAGTTCTTCAACAAGATAAAAACTTAGCAAACCTGGAAATCCCCGCTTGCTATGTTTTGATTAGTAATGGAACTCTAATGAGCAACTGATAACTGTCACTTCCTAGTGACATCTTTAATTGACGTCTTATGTCCAGCAAACTTGCGTCAAACCCGGCACCTGTCAGGTATAAATATTACCAACGTTGCCTTAAGCAATGTGAGCTGTTAGCTGCAAGCTACTGTTGCTGATGCCAGCTGCCTGCATGACCCTGTGTTGGTAAAAACTAGCACTCTGTCGCTGCAGCCTGCTATCCTGTGGTGGTGAAGCTGCTGATTACCATTATCGCCGCTACAGCGCGACCTATGGTGCAGTACGCTTGAGGAGCCGTGCAGCCGTCCTCTGCGAAGACATCCAGCCCAGCTGCCCGCAGACGCTGTCACCCCTCCTTCCTCGACGCGCTGAGAGAAGCCGCTGCATTTCTCGTGCAGAGAAATCCAGTCCCGGCGCTTCCGGTTTACCCTCGCGGGTGACTGGGATATCGAGAGAGACCCCTGAAGGAGATACCAATCCTCCATCATTCTATTCAGAGGTATGGTGTTGACTAAACCCTTAGACGAGAATTCTTGAAACAAACCTTGGCAAAACCAACTTAACTTAAAGCTACTTACTTACTCCCCCTTCTCACGTGTTAGGCTTAGGTCAGGCACACTGGGGTAGGCTTAGTTAGAAGCACCAGTTGAGTATGTTAGCCTAATGTATATATGACTGTATATATGTTTTATTACTTTTAAACCATTGTATGGCTAAGAAACCATATCAATGCTTTTACAGTTCTATTTCACAATACTTATCTTACTGTACGTACTTTTTATAATAACAATTATTGCAATTGTGGCAATACATTTCTCTTGTACGAGAAGAAAGACTGTTCAATAAATGTTAACCCTTTATTGATAAACGCCCGTCTCTCTATTCTCTACATACTGTGAAAGTAAACTGCACTAGACTGACTGAGTGAAATCTATGTCTATTGTTTCACACGACCCTAGAGATCGACTCTTGATCTGAGGAGCAAAGTTGTCATGTTGCACGGTTGTTGGAAAACTGAATCCCTTCTTGTCTGTGCCAAGGAAGCTGATCACTTCCTATGCAGAGAAGAAAGTTTCCAGTGACCTCTGAGCTAGTTGGTAACACAACCCAATTAAGTTTAGCATAGTCAGTGGAGGCCTGGAATATAAGCAGTTCCACGTCGATACTACTGTTTATGTTATTCCAATGCGCAGGGCCTAGTGGGAAACTAGGAACTACACTACACCAGGTCCTCCCTGGACCAGAAACAAGTATCCTGGCACCAGTTTTAGGGCATCACCCTTCATCAGCCAGGCTAGCTTGAATCCAGTGGTGTAGTGAGCAAGGGACCCACGTCTGGACATACCCTTCCCACTTAGGGCGACATATGGAAAAGAAACAATTGATTGAGACAATGCAAACATTCACTCCCAGTCATAAGGATCTGGTTTAAATCCATAATTATTTTGCTCACCACACCACCACAGTTTGGACCCCGCCATATGCAAATAAGTCTTGACCCTTTTCTTTAGGGGAACAGTCCAGCCCGAACTGCCAAGCCAGGTCCTCCCTGGACTGGAAACAAGCATCCTGGGACCGGTTTCAGAGCATCACCCTTCATCAGCCATGTTAGCTCGTATCCAGTGGTGTAGTGAGCACAGGACCCCCTTCTGGTCATACCCTTTCCATTTAGGGCGACATATGCAAAAGAAACAATTGATGGACGGAATGCTGGACAATGCAAACATTCACCTCCAGTCACAAGGATCTGGGTTTAATCCATCACTCTTTTGCTCAATATACCACCCCACCCCAGTTTGGACCCAGCCATATGGAAAAAAGTCTTGACCCTGTCCTTTATGGGAACAGTCCAGCCCGAACTGCCAAGCGAAGTGAGCTAAAGAACGATGGTGGATTCAACCCAGATCTGTGACTGGGGGTGAGTGTCTGAAAAGTTTTAGCGCTCCATCCATCATCTCCTTGTGTTTGCTTTGTTCACCCAAAGTTGGCAGGCTATGCCCAGACGTGGGTGCCACTGGATTCAAGCTAGCCTGGCTGATGGGGGGTTTTACCCTGAAACCGGTCCTTGGGTGCTTGTTTCCTGTTCAGGGAAGACCTGGCTTGGCAGTTCGGGCTGGACTGTTCCCATGAGGCACAGGGTCAAGACTGATTTGCATATAGCTGGATCTGAAATGAGGTGGCGAAGTGAGCTAAAGAACAAT
Source organism: Lissotriton vulgaris (assembly GCF_964263255.1). Lineage (NCBI taxonomy): Eukaryota > Metazoa > Chordata > Amphibia > Caudata > Salamandridae > Lissotriton > Lissotriton vulgaris. The sequence continues at coordinate 986,730,972 of NC_141685.1, read as the reverse complement.
GATGAATTCAACCCAGATCTGTGACTAAGGGTGAATGTCTAAAAAGTTTCAGCGCTCCGACCATCATCTCCTTGTGTTTGCTTTGTTTGCCCTAAGTTGGCAGGGTATGCCCAGACGTGGGTCCCTTGCTCACTTTGCCACTGGATTCAAGCTAGTCTGGCTGATAAGGGATGTTACCCTGAAACCGGTCCTTGGATGCTTGTTTCCTTTTTAGGGAAGACCTGGCTTGGCAGTTCGGGCTGAACTGTTCCCATGAGGCACAGGGTCAAGACTGATTTGCATGAACTGAGGTGATGAAGTGAGCTAAAGAACAATGATAGATTCAACCCAGATCTGTGACTGGGGGTGAGTGTCTGAAAAGTTTCAGCTCTCCGTCCATCATCTCCTTGTGTTTGCTTTGTTCACCCTTAGTTGGCAGGGTATGCCCAGACGTGGGTCCCTTGCTCACTTTGCCACTGGATTCAAGCTAGCCTGCCTGATGAGGGGCGTTACCCTGAAACCGCTCCCAGGATGCTTGTTTCTGGTTCAGGGAAGACCTGGCGTGGCAGTTCGGGCTGGACTGTTCCGATGAGGCACAGGTTCAAGGCTGATTTGCATATAGCTGGGTCTGAACTGAGGTGCTGAAGTGAGCTAAAGAATGATGATGAATTCAACCTGTATCTGTGACTGGGGGTGAGTGACTGAAAAGTTTCAGCGCTCCGTCCAACATCTCCTTGTGTTTGCTATGTTGGAAAATTAAGCACTGGCAGAATCCTTTTTTTTTTTTTTTAACTTTATTGTGCAAAACAGACGAATTACAGGTATGGGCCTACAACCCCAGGGTCCGGCCGCTAGTGTTCGTCAAGTAAATAAGCAGTCAGTAAGGCAGCAGCTGACCCCGGTAGGTCCAGCAGAAGTACAGGATACACTTTCGGCAACACAGGAAGTATGCAGGATGCACGATTTTTGAGTTTTATAAAGGAACAAAGAGAAACAAAAGAACAAACAACTCAAGGCGGGTGCATGATAAAAGAAGTCGAGATCAGACACCGGGGACCTACCATAACGGATCGGAAATCAGGAGGATGTTGGAGAGAACCAATTGGGGGGGAGGGCAGTGGGGAATCAGGACAATCGAGTAAGAAATATGGTAATCAAGGAACCTCAGAGGTCAGGGGGACATAAAAGCGTCTGGAATATCTACGAGGGGGGGTGTACAGATGTTTCCCCGGTAATTGTTCCATTGGCCCCAAATTGCACTCCACGCCCTAGGCTTGCCCCTAGCCAAATATACCGTCTTCTCCCTGAACATGCACCAGTCCATATTCTCCTTCCACGTCGACACGGTGGGAGGCCGTTGGGAACCCCAGAGCTGTGCGATGTCCCTTTTGGCAATCATGTTCCCAAGTGCCGCCCACTGGGTCTAGGCGATGTTGTAATCATTCGGCTCCCACACATTCAACAAACATCTTCGAGCCTCAGGCAACAGAGCGACCCCAGTGACGCACTCCATCACAGCATGCACACGGCGCCAATACGTAGCGACCTCACGGCACTCCCAGAGGATGTGAAGAAAAGTGGCACTCATTCCACACCGCGCCTACACAACCCATCCGACGAAAAATCCATGGCAACCAAACGAGGACCAGTGACATACACGCGGTGAAGAATCTTAAGCTGGACAAGGCGGAGACGGGCCGGAATGGCAACTTCTTTAGGGGAGGATAGTGCAGACTGACAATCTTCGTCGTCCAATTCCAACCCGTCTCCAGCCCAGGTCTCCCTGAGGCGCACCAGGAGATCTGCCCGATTGTTAATCAACTTTTTATAGATCAAGGAAATCGTACTATCGGGCAGATAACCATCAAGTATACGGTCCTCAAGCGGGGAAGATTCAGGGACCACGGCACCGGCCGTGAAGACCGACAGTAAAGCATGACGCACCTGTGCATATCTGAAGAACTCCCGCTCACTCAACTCATATTCACTCTGAAGCTCCGCAAATGATTTCACCGCACCTTTCACCCAGATATCACCCACCCTACTAAGTCCAATCGTGTCCTAGTTCTCAAAACCTTTCGTCGTCCAGAGGCATCCCAATTGTTCCGAAGCAAACAAGGGGGTTGCCTGCGTCAGTCGATCATTCCACCCCATAGCCACATTAGCATCCTTCCATACACGCACTGCGATTTTGGTGGGTGCCGTGAGGTTCCTCCCCGACGTCGAAGAGTAGAGTGCTCTGTTAAAGTCGCCACCGGGCAACAGGTATTTATCCATAGCATACGCTGGATTCAGCCCAGGAGCGTATGTAGCATGGTTAATGGCGGACAACTGGGAGGCCCAATATTACCTCCTGATATCCGGGAGTGCGATACCCCCGTCATACCAGGGGAGTGTCAGTTTTGAGAGAGCACTGCTCGCCCGACCGTCCTAAACAAGTCTCCTCTGTAGCCCCTTCACCTCCCGAAAGTAGTGGGCTGGAATAATATCAAAGGAGTTCTGGAGTGCGTAGAGAAATCGGGGTAGGGACATCATTTTAAACAGCGCCGCTCGACCAAGTGGGGACAGCGGCAGTCTACGCGAACGGTCCACATCGAGCTTCAAGCGCCGGAGAGGAGGAAGGAGATTATGCTCGTAACGGGCAGCCAAGTCCAACGATATATGGACCCCTAAATACTTGAAGCCAGAGTGAGAAATTTGAATAGGGAACCTGGTAGGCAAGGGAGGAAGACCACCAGAGATGACATATACACACGACTGAGACCAGTTGATAATCAACCCGGAGTTTTTGCCAAAGGAAGTTAGGACGTCAAAGAGGACGTTGAGGGACTTGCGAGGGGAGGTAAGATACAGAAGAATATCGTCAGCATACAACGACACCCGGTCTTCAAAGTCAGGGGTCCAACGAATGCCCTTTATCGAGGGTTCCCATCGGAGCCAGGCAGTGAGTGGTTCCAGGCCAAGAGCAAAGAGCAGGGGGGACAATGGACACCCCTGTCTAGTACCCCTCCCAAGAGCGAAGGACTGGGAGACTCTACCGTTAACAACCACCTGAGCCAGCGATCCGCATATAGTAGCCTCACCCAACTAATGAATCCCGCACCGAAGCCAAACTTTTCAAGAGTGGCCCAGAGATACGGCCACTCTATCATATCAAAGGGAATCGTGGCGTCTAATGAAGCCAAGATGGCCGTTTCCGAAAGAAGCTCCGCCCTCGCGAGAACGCCATGAAGGCGACGCAGGTTTAGAGCAGTGTTCCGGTGCGGGATAAAGCCGGATTGATCTGGATGGATCAGGTCACAAATAACAGTGAGGAGGCGGTTGGCAAGAATCTTAGCGAGAATCTTAGGCTCAGCGTTTAGTAGGGAGATAGGCCTGTATGAGGCACAACGGTCATGCGGTTTGCCCTCCTTAGGAATTACCACTATAGTGGCCAGGCACTGATCAATAGGAAGAAAGCCAAGATCACGCGACTCCGTGAACATATCACGGAGGTATGGTGCGACCTTATCTGGGCGGAGTTTGTAGAATTCAATGGGCAAGCCATTTGGCCCCATGGCTTTACCGGAACGGAGGGAACGAATGGCAGTCGCTATCTCATCGACCGACAACGATGCCTCCATACTCTCCCGATCCTCTTTAGACAGGCAGGGCAGCGCGATGTCTCTCAACAAAAAACGAGAGTCATCCTCATACCTGTCGGACACAGGGGAGTAGACCACACGAAAATAGTCAGCAAAACATTCCACAATCTCACCAGGGTCAGTCACCTCCACACCATCAGGATTCTGAATCACAGGGACAACACGATTGGCTCTCTCCTTCTTATCAAGCCAGGCAATCAGCTTACCCGCCTTGTCACCAACGTCATACAATCTACCTTGCTGTGCTCTGTACATCGTTTTGGCAGCATCTGTCACAAGGGATTTATACTCAAACTGTTTCAAGCTAAGGGCGTGGAGTTTGTCCCGGGTGACACCCCTGTCTAGATCGTCTTCTAAGTCCAATATTTCAGCCTCCAGACTCTCAACCTCCCCATCCCTCGCTTTCTTGGACTCTTCTATTAAGGATAGGGCGTGTCCGCGAATAACAGCCTTAAAGGCTTCCCACAGGGACACAGAGGACGAGACAGACCCTTCATTCTCCAGAAAGTATTGGTCAAATGACTTCGTAAGGCTGGTGCGGGTCTTGGGGTTGCGTAAATGCCAGGGATTGATAGGGGCGACCCGTCCCGCAGAATGTAGATCCATATCAAAAAGAAGTAAAACAGGAGAGTGATCCGAGATACCCCGGGCCAATAGGCTAATTTCCCCAATGTAGGAGGACTGGACAGCGGGCATAAGGAAGTAATCTAGCCTGGAGAAACTCCCATGAGCGCCGGAGTGAAAGGTGTAGTGACGTAACGTCGGGTGCATTAGCCTCCAGGAATCCACCAAACCAAAGGTGTCCAGGAACCCACCGAGCCATGACTGAGACACGGGAAGGTCCCTGGGGGGGTGACGATCCAAATCGCCTGAAAGTACCGAGTTGAAGTCCCCGCCCACAAGGAGAAGACCATCAGGGAGCCCCAGCATCAGCCGACCAACGTCTGAGAATGCAAGAGGTCTGGAGTCCTGGGGGTACATAAACAGAAACCAAAGAAAGAGTCTTGCCCTCCCACCTACCATGAGGGCGGCATAGCACCCTCTGTCGTCAAGAGTGACATTATCAATTTCAAGTGGGAGGGAAGACCGGATCAGAATACCCACGCCCCTAGAACCAGTGGTGAATTCAGAGTGTGCAACCAGTCGGTAACCCCATCTATTCATCGCGTGACAGACATTGCCAACTAGGTGCGTCTCCTGCAGGAGTACCACATCAGAGGACAAACCTCGTAAATACTGCAGAACAACACCCCGTTTTATACGATCACCCAAACCGTTGACATTCCAAGATATAAGTTTCAGCCCACTACCTCCCATTCCCAAACATGTTGCATGGGGTTCCCCATGAAGAGCAGGACATCAGGATCAGAGAAAGAACCAATACGCCGCTTTGAGGAAGGAAAACACAAACACAACCCCCCCCCCCCCACCCCCCAACCAGAACCTGTTATAACTCCCCCCTCCCTGCACCCCTGCAGAAGACTAAAAAGCCACCCCAAAATGCAGTGTGCCTGTCGCCCTAACAATCCCATTCTACAAAAAGACCCCGGAGGAGGAAAGAGGCCCGTTCCCACCCACCACCCAAATGTGGACTACTACAGGGCAACAAAAACAGAAAGATAGTACCCAGCTGAGCAAAGTCCAATGTTCAGAAACCAGGGACCGAAGAGTCACTTATGCTTAGGCTCACCACCCTCGGCACCGCCAGGGTGCTCCGTACGATCACCTCGGCCTGGCAGGGAATCCAACCAGTCACTCACACTGTCCGGTCGGTCAAAAAAGAAGGTCCGTTCCTCATACTCCACACGAAGCCTAGTAGGGAAAAGCATGGCGTACTTAAGGCCCAGGTCCCGGAGACGCCGCTTCACTCCAAGAAAGCCCATCCTTTGTCTTTGCACAAGCTGCGTGAAGTCCGGGAAAAAGTTAATCAAGGAGTTTTCAAATTTCACCGGGCCATGCACTCTCGATGTCTGCAAGATCGCATCACGGTCTCTAAAGTAAAAAAGTCTCGCAATGATGGGCCTCGGAGGGGCGCCCGGCTTAGGTTGTCCGCCCGGGACTCTGTGTGCGCGATCGACCGCGAAGAATTTACTCAAGCCCGAGGGGGCAAGATGGGTGAGGATCAGATCCTCGACCAGGAGATCCACAGAGTGAGTCTTGGGGTTTTCTGGGACCCCAATGACGCGGATGTTATTGCGCCTTGCCCTGTTCTCATAATCCTACAGTCGATGGGACATTTGGTCATTCACCGATTTTAAATTCCCAAGTTCAGTTTGAAGTTCCACCACATCGGCCGTGAGGCTGGAGGTCTTCAGATCGAGTGATTTGACCTTTTTGTTCGTTCTAGACAGGTCGGCCCTGATCAGAGTGACATCCACAGCAACCGTGTCAATTTTGCTAGCCAGGGCCTCGTATTGCTGGCCGATGGTTTCCCTCATGCCGGTGATGGCGCCCATAATGTCCTGCAGGGACAACTCGGCAGGGACGGAAGGGCCGCCTCGGGCTTCCTCCGGGGAACGACTGGGAGGCCAAGGGGAGCCTTTGACTTGAGTATACCGATCAATAACATTTGTCTGGATCGGTCCACCACGAAGAGAAGTTTTGGTCTTCCGCTTCTCGGCATCACCCTTGCCCGCCATGCTGGAAACTGCTCCCCGGAGGGGCCCACACGACCGAATGAAAATGGCCGCCGACAGTCCAGGCGCCAACGAGACCACAAGAACTGGCTCGTAGGACCAAGAAAAGGCACGATGTGAGTCGAAAAGGATGAAATGAGGAGACAGTTCAGACACTAAGTGGGGGCTGGACTGGTCCCCAGCCGGGCGAGACGGTCTCTCAATCAGACCATGCGGGGATCCGGGAACGAAACCGAAAGTAGAGATGCGGTCACCGATGAGGCCCCACTGCCGTTGTTGTTCAACTCCGTCCCAGATCCGCAAGTAGCCAAGACCCCGGCACAGCCTCCAGGTGGGCCAGAAAAGTTCAAAGTGCCATAACTTCGGTCGCCGATGTCCGATGTCAGTTCTGAGAAGAGTTATGGACTCAGCTGAGGTACATCTTCAAAGAGCTGTCCAAGAAATCAGGATATCATCAGGATAAATTGCGAGGAGCGGCGAGGGTCCGGGGAGCTCTGTGCTCACGTGACCATCTTGGATGCCCGCTAAGCTCCTCCTCCCCACTGGCAGAATCTTAGTGACTGGGCACATCTTGGAACTGGAACGGCAAATGTAGGACAATATGGCGTGGAGTCAGCAGCCATGTAAGAACCTGTGAATCCTGCTGCAACATACTCCAGTGGAAAACTTGTTCATCCAAACCGCCCGTCTGATGCTTAGGTCAGAGTCAGTCTGGTTGTGGCAAGGTGTCCATCTGTATAATTCCAGAATTCTTTACCAGACTCATGTTTTTATCAATTTTATCAGTCATGGAGGTATTAAGAAAGAGTGCTGGGAATGTGATTTGGTTACCTTTAAGGTACCGCACTCAAAGAGAGATAATCTTAAAGCAACTGCTGTGAAGAAGGAATGCCAACTCTGCACAATATAGATTAGAAGCTCAGATGCTAGAAATAATTGTTGTATATTGTAGGTATTCTACCAAAATTATGTTTGGACAAGTGCAAGCCCTAGAGGCATGGGCTTCCTATCACATCACCAAACAATAACTCCAAAACATCTGTGAAATGCCCCAAAGTCTAAATGAAACACCCTACCAGACGGCATGAAACAGGGGACAGTATATGAAATACCACTATGTCCTCAGAGAAATGTCAACAAAATATTAACAACACGTGTTCCAAAATACCAGCATGGCATGCCTGAAACTGACGAAAAGCCTAAACACTGATCTGTGGAAAAAGGAGTGGCAGCAATTTATTATGTGTAATATCTAGAAAGTGAACAAATGATTGGGTGGCTCGTTGCCAGCGCATGCTGCGGCATTCAAAATAACTGCAACAATGACTTTGTCTCTAGTAGGAAAAGGAATATCAAGCGATTCTTTGGCATCAAGATGGATTCTGTCATCTCCGCAGGGTATAGACAGGAATGGCAATTAGTAATGTGTCAGGTAATTTGTTATAAATTCTCTGGCAGAAGAAAGAATGCTAACTATAGATCGGGAATGTCCATTCTGTGCCAAGAAGGAAATGCCAGCTCTCTGTCTAGACTCCATATTTAGCTTCTGGGTGCTAACACCCCATGGAGCTCCTGTCGATCTTTGACCTTGGTAGGAACGCAGAATATTGAAGTGCGAGTAGCCTGTAGACATGATGAGGATACCTGCCTCTCATGATGGCATGTCATAGTTTCAGATGAAGGTCCAAAAGACAGACAATGTGACTGACTGGGATGAGGCACTAAGGTGCGTGTAGGTCCTTTCACCACTGCTTGACCACTGTTCTCTTATTTAATTCTAAAAAAGGGATTTCATTGATTCACTTAAACCCCTCTAGCTTGCAATCTGCCCTGGAAGGGCACATAAGTACTGTCTGCCTGGGGAGAGAGAGAGAGTGAGATCTGGGAGTGTGAGAACAGGGGAAGTTAATCCCACTGTGTTGCCCTATTTAAGACTTGCTTGCCCAATGCTTGAACAACAGCGACTTGGGCTACACAAATCTTTCAAGAAGCCACACTTGTTTTTGGAGGACATACTCACCAACTTCGTCCAGACTGCATGCATGCTGCAGGCTGGACCCCGACAAGCAGCTTCCAGTTCTATTCCGTGTTCTGTATGTGTTCTAGAAAAGAGAAAATAAACCAAGAAAGTTGTACAATGAAAATTTTTAAAATGTGCTTGTATTGTTATATCAATCTAAGAAACAAATTCCATATGTTGTGGGCATACCAACAGCTTACTGAATGACAACCATGCTATGGATGTTTGGCTAATGAAAGCATTGGGGTTTATCATGAACACTGTGACAGATAGAGAAAAGCTAAACGGTTATTTCTTATTGAGAAAACATTTGCGATGCAATTAGGTATGGGCGGAAAATCCGTTTCGCTCGCGGATTTTGCGGATTTTCGGGAAATCCGCAATCCGCGAGATTCGCGAATCTCCCGCAAAATCCGCAAATCCGCGAGCAGCGGATTTTGCTCGCACTGTTCGCGTGAGTTCGCGGCTTCCCAGTACAACTTCGCGCCCCGCGAATAAGTGCTAAATTGCAGAAATACGATCTTAGCAAAACTGAAACTACTTGCCAGGTTCAAAAGTTCAGGCTCATCATTAGTAGCCATTTCCTGTAGTGCTTCCTGAGGGGCCCCTCCAGAGTTCAGTTGCCAGTTGCAACTATTATGTGACCCTGCTCTGAACCTCAGAATAGTTACACATATGCCACAAAGGTCCTGAATTACAGCTAAGGGAGACAAGCAGGAGCCAGGCTGGAAGTTAAAATCCATTAATCAGCCCCTAATTCATTATTGTCAGTTGGGGCAGGGCAGGTGTTGTAACTAATTTTGCAACAATGAAAGCACTTAGCAAGTGCAAAAGATCACTAATCAGGGCGCACTAAGGAAGCAGGTGCCAGCTAAAAAAATATTCTGTGACACATTAATCAGCCCCAAATTAATTCAGGTCACTTGAGGCAGGGAAGGGGTGCTTTGCTTCGCCGAAAATAATGTACCCTGGACAACCAGAGGGTGTGGTGATGAAACAGAGGGTGGCATGGGTGGGCCAGAGGGTGGCATGAGTAGTCAGAGAGTGGCAGTGGTGACAGAGAGTGGCAGTGATGAAGAAGAGTGTCCCAAACAGGCTGGACACGTAGAAACAACAAGTTCGCAAAACTTGCGACCCGACAGGTAAGTTCGCAAATTGCGAAATTGTAAAAACCCTCGCGAACTGGCAGAAACACGGGCGAACACAAAAAAAAAAAATCCGCAAATTCGCGGGAATTCGCGGATTTTGCGGATTGCGAGTTCGCAAATCCGCAAAATTCGCGAACGCGAGATCCGCAAAATTCGCCCATGCTTAGATGCAATCCACCTTAAGATATTCAGGGGCATATTTACTAACCCTTGTGCCACCGGAGCACCACTTTTTGTGATGCTCCGGCGGCAAAAACCTTGAAATCATATCTATGAGGCTACACAAAGCCAATTTGCATGATTCTGAATGGCCTCATAGATATGGAGTAAGGCAAAGCAGCTCAAATCGCTTATTTGCCTTACTCTGCACTCAGGAGGTGTTCCATGGGCATTGCGGGGTGTTATCCCACAAAACACCCATGGATTTTGACACTTTCCCAGATTTACGAGAGCATGTAAACCTGAGGAAGCACTAAAACCTTACGCCTTCAGAGGCGAGGTGTAACGAGGAGAAATAACTTTATTTCTCCTCGTTTCTTCCTCCTTCTATGTGTGCTGTATTCTGTAGCACACATAGAAAGAGGAAAAAGCCTCTTAGGCACAAAAACTATCCTGCCGACATCACAGGCACCCTTGCACCATGGTGCAAGGATGCCTGCATTGGCGCTAAGCTGCTCAAACAGCGCCAGTGCAGGGGGAAAGGAGAGGAATGCACCGTATTGCAGAAATACGGTGCATTCCTGCCCTTTCACTTTGGCATAATGCAGCACCACAAGCAGACTTGCTTCGCTGCTCTACACCAACTCCCCATAAATGAGGACCTCAATGTATAGGCTTTCTATTTTCTGCAAATTTTTTGCATAGTGCTTAAAAATAGAAACATGGTGTTAGGTTGCTAGGAACTTGTTAACTATGTTAAGACTGTTCAGCTTGTTGTCACTGGCCATGCCATGCATTTCTACATTCAGTTTCTCGATCTATGTGGGTACCATTCATATTTTGTGCTCTAGACTTTATCCTGTTTCTTAATGCTATGTTGAGAATGTTATTCATTTAAGAAAAAGGGTTTGGCGTTCCACTGTGTGCCTGAACTCATCTAAAGGGACTAATTGTGAGCAGAAAACACCACCTGCACAGTATTGGTCAGTGGGTCGTGTATAGTTCTCAGTACAACTGGACTTGTGATTCGTGTTGGTGTATTGAAATAAGTGCTTGCAACAAAGGGCTTGCAATCCAAACAGCTGCAGCTCTATGGGGCCCCCCGGATTGTCACAGGTTGGTTCCAGACCAGATGTATGTAAGAGCACAACTCCCGGTCAGGGAGATCATAACTCCAACTCCAGCTGTTGGGATCGGAATTTCAGAGCCCAGACCAGGAGTTGAGGTATGCACAGCTCCAGAAGATCAGTATTAGCAAACATCTCCAGGTTAATAGTGGTAAAGGGTAAAGCTCCAGACCATGGGTTAGGGTGTGCACAGCTTCGGCTTAATTCTCAAATGTATGCACAGCTCCATGGATAGTCGCTGTAGTGAACAGCCCCGGGTAAAGGGTCATTGAGTGCATAGCTCCAGCTCAAGGATCAAGAAGTGCAGGGCCTAAAGTCAGGGAATTTAGACTGCATTGCTGCGGTTAAAGGATTGTATTTGTTTTGGTGGAGTGGAGCACCTGACGTACGTTTTCTTACAATTATGCTAATGAGAGGGAACCAAAAGTGTTGTGTAGTTCCTACCAATCCATAGGACCAGCGCATTGTTTGGACAACATAAACTAAGGGCCTAGTGTCAAGACTGATTCTGGACACCCCAGTAGGATATGTTGGCCTATAGACCAGCTAGCTCACAGTAAACCCATAAGCCCCCCTAACCTACCAAGAAGCAAATGGTTTTCTGGATACCACTGAACAAGACAACCCTGACTCCTCAGGAATCGTGGAAACAGTAGAGAATCTTTCGCTCAGTCACTCGTGCTCACTTATTCTCAGAGAAATATATAGAGAATACATAATAATAGTCGGACATTTTCAATAATATTTATTGAACCAAAGTTATTCTTGCATAAAATATGTGTGCCTCAATGATTAGTAGACAGAAGCAGATAAACGTGATTACAAGCACCAAAAGCGTAAATAGAAGATATAGTTCTACCATGGTGCTGAAACAATGTATATATGCAAGCATATAAAACAAGGCAGTAATCTAGCATACTCCTACTATGCGAACCCTACTCTAAGTGTACCTAGAGTGTGTATAGTTAGAGAGCCAAGAATCCCCCCAAGGGACGATCCAACCCCATTACCTGATGGGACAGAGTAAAGGACTCCATCTTAGTCACAAACTGGACACCCCTCACAAGATTTCAGACCGCTGCGTGGTGATTTTTCAGCATGCAAGGACACTCAGTGTCAGCGGAAGTACCTCTTCTCCTAATCTATCAGCATACTCATCTTTTATAATAGAAAGCAGCCTTGGGATGTGCTCATAGACTTGTGATGGTATGGATATATAGATAGCCCTGTTGCCCCGTGGATGAAGATAGTGATGACATTTGTACGTAGTGTGAAACAAGCCTTGTACATGATATTCAGGATGTTGTGATAATGTTTTGCGAAGCTAGATATAAAAACAAGTTTAGTTTCAGAAAAACGAATCCAACATTGCCGTGCATGCAAATGTTTGCAAAAGGTCACAGCTGGAAATGTTATTTGTGAAGACAATGTAAGAAATAAACTACTTTGCCACATGGGCCTAACTCTGGAATATAACAAAAACAACTGCTTTAACTAAAACATTTAATTTATAGCTGGCCTGGTTGGGTGTGTATATATTTGATTTCAATAGAAACAAGGCTAGTTGAGAAGGTTTCTGAAATTAAGTAAAGGCTTGCAAACCCTGCATGGAAGAGAGGGTGCAACTGGCAATAAATGGGTATTGACGAGGGGCTGAGGTAAGGGACACACTTACATCTCGTGGCATCCCACATTGTATTGTATTGATTAAGAATCTTTGTAGGGCAAAGCACTCATATTCAATTATTCTTTGACTAATAGTAGAAGTCCTCCAACTGCTCATACATGATCCTCAGCAAAAGAGCTTAAGACTAATTAATTCAATTGACATGCACAAATCACTTTGTATCCATCTTCATCCTGTATTTCAATATTTTTATTCTTGATACATTTTATTTTTAAGGAATCAGCCCAGCCAACGGAACTTCATCAGGGTTTACAGTTTTCTACTTTTCAAGAACTATGATTGCCACAATGTATTGCTGCTGTAGTCTCAACAGTTGAACAGGTCCAAGCAACTGCTGGTGGGCATGGGCTGCGTGCGCCAGCACTGGAGCAACTCATCATGCAAAGTCCTGGGAAACTTGCCAGCTTTGTTCAGATCACAGATCTGCATGATGCCAGCAACCCGTACCCTCCAGCAATTGAGTTGTAAGGAAGCATGTTATGAGCTTTGAAATTTGCAACAAGTGCTTGGGTCTGTTGAACTTTTTAGTATGTGAAAGAACAACAGGAGTAAAACCCATAAACCACGTCGGGATGGGTGTAGGATGTGTATAAAAAACAATTCCCAACAGGTATCAATTTAAGGCAGTTCAATGATGTATGCAGTCAGCATTACATAAGAAAGAAACAAGGAGAGTCATGCGGTTAAAGAGCTTGTTATTCACCAATTCGAAAAAGGGCGTTTTCACATGGAAATACAGTTAGGCAGCACTGTACAGAGGAAATCATGTGACAACCCGAAGGCACTTGGTGAGTGGTGATATATACAAGTGGTGAAAGGTGATGATGCAAGTGCTGAACGTGAACAGTGTGAACGGCGCAAGGTGACAAAGAAATATACAGTGGTGGCTCCGCAGGACTTGGTTTTGGTCACTTAGATCATGGTTTCAACATTTTGCGCATGATGACATCACAGCGCAATTCTATGGCGCACCTAACGTCTTTGGCTCTTGAAAAATGTTCGGTGCCGTTTAGTAACACCTTCAGAAAGTGTAGTAACTGTGGCAGGGTTCACTCGTTTGTTCCCACGCTGATTTAATCGTGGCAGTCCAATCCTCCTATGTCCGCAATGTCGGGAAGCAGGTCACACTGGGGGGCGCATTCTGCATTTTTAACATTGCGGCGGGGGTGCTTTCAGCACCGCCCGCCGCAATGCCAAAAATGCATGTCGCGCGGTGCCTGCGATGTTGTACCCCCCCATGTGCCCCCCTCCACCCCCCAAACATCCTGGGGGCCCACAACGGGCTCCCAACCTAAAAAAACACCTGCCTTTCCGTGGCCACGGAAAGGCTACCTTCCTCCTGCATCCTGATATGGAGGAAGGCAGACACCGCCACCATATGAAACCCTTTTCCGCCTGGTCGACTTGTCGACCAGGTGGAAAAGCGGCAGACGGTCTTCCTGTCTGCCGCGCCCCCGCCATACTAATATGGCGGGGGGAATGGGTGGCGGGCGGGCTAGGATGTAGGGCGGATTGCTACCACCCTTATGGCGGTGGCGATCCGCCCTACATCCTAATGGACATCTTTGTATGAGGAATAAATATAATGGATGGAGATGTATTTAGAGTGATTTGGAGATTGCAAGGGAATTGATTCGTTTTAAGCTCTCTGACTAAGGAAAATGCATGAACAGTTGGCGGCCTTGTAGTATTAATCAATGAACACATTTATCTGAGTGCTTTGCCCTGCAAAACTTCTTTATCAAATATGCTTTTTGTGGAAGACGCTTGTGGTTGCTAAGCTTTAGGGTTGATCAGCACCAATCTGTACTTTGTATTACTGTGCAGGTGCGGGCTAATTTACCTTAGCTGCATGCAGTAATTTGTAATATTTGTATTGTATTGCATTGTAGCATTTATATAGCATTTGCAACCCCTGTGTTGGGCACGGAAGTGCTTGCCTATATTGGCAGCAAGCTACACCATATAGAGTATGTTATTAGGAGGGTGTTGTCTTTGATTTGATCTTGTGCGTAAAGTATTTCCATGTCGTGCATGATGACCACCGAGGTGCAGTTATCATGTGAAAGGGTGTGGCGCTTAGCAGTGTGATGGATGAAGTAGAGTGAGAGATAGGCACACAGTTGACGTTTTTGAGCAGCAACCTTTGTGGTATTACTTAAGATTATAGTCCACTTTCTAGTTACTACATTGGGTTGTCCATTCTGAGAAATTTTGTGTAGAGTTTATGGTCCTGAGCAGGCATAGATTTGAAGACGAACAACTTTTGGGGAGATCTGCTGGGGTGGACTTTGTTGCTATCATCTCAAATCTGCTTGTCATTGTGAGATATAATGGAGTGGCCATAGTATGTATCTATTTGAGACCTGCAGTCCGGGCCCCTACTTTTTGTTTTTTAAATGGTTTCTGATCCAGTGGGACTCTTGTGGCAGCCACAATGGGCTCCTGTGCTCCTATTTGGCCTGAGGTGTCCCTCTGGGACCCCTCACAAGGTCCTGGGGGTCAGGGTACCCCTGGCCTGCCCCTATACCTTATATGTTTAAATGTGTTGAGAGAGAATATCGAGTTGGAAATGTCGACTTACACAAATATCGAGTTGGAAATATCGTGATTCAGAAATAGCGACAGCAAGAATATTGTGGTCAAGAATATCGAATTTAAGGTAAGAAATATCATTTTTAAAAATATAGAAGTCATTAATATTGTTTGCAAAAACATAGCTGTTTAAAATATTGATTTTTGAATTAGTGTTATGTATTTTAGTTTATATTTTAATTGTATGTGATGTATTTTTTTGTATAAGTATTGTTTATGTTTTTTAATATATGTGTTATATTTTTAGTCGTTAACAACTTTATTTTAATTAAATTTAGCGTTTTTTAGTTCTGTAGCTGGTTGTGGGTTTGTAGGGGAATAGGGTGGGAAGTAATTTAATTATAATAATGTAGGGATTATTTTTTATTTATTTAATTTAGATTTTATAGTGTTAATTGAGGGAAGTAATTTATTTGTAATTAATTATTAATTGGTTGTTAATTAATATTAATTAATTAATTGATAACCAATTATGGTTATTGTGTAATTCTTTTTGGTGCAGGTTGTGGGGTTTATTGGGGTAAAGTGTGGGAAGTAATTTATGTTTAATTAATCATAATTGGTAGATCATTAATGTTTATTAATTAATTAATATTTAATTAGGGTAGTTGTTTATATTTTTGTGTGTGTGGGTTATACGTTTTAGGGTTAAAGGGTATACTATTTGTTTTTTAATTGAAAATATGTTTACAATTTGTAATTCATTTATTTACAATTTAAATTTACCAGTGGTTTGTGGGGATTATAGGGGTAAAGTATGGGAAGTTTACTAAATTGTATGAGTTTTAATTTGTTTTTTAATTAATAATATTTCTTTAATTGGTAATTAAGTATGTTAATTATGTAAGTACATTTTTTAAATAAAATTTACATGTGGGTTGTGAATTGTGTGGTGTTATAGGGCAGGAAATAAAATACGTACATTTATGTAACATTTAATGTTTTTGATTCTAAATAATATCTAATGAAACTATTTATATGTTTGAAAATTATTTGTTCTTTTATTTTATATAATATGTGTAGGTATTTGTCATAAGCATTCAACATTATAATATGTTTTCTTTAATGTTTAACATTAAATATATTTGTATTTTACGTTTTAATATATTTATAAATTGTTTATTTATTAATTAATATTTTTGGTGTTAATATTTTGTTTGTTTTTAATTTTGAACTGACTGGAGTGACACTATTAATTGTCACCCCTTTGCAATCCAACATTTTCCCTACTGTTGCATTGATTGGAGTGGGAATAGTAAATGTTATCCTGCCACTATTAAACACTTTCCCTACTTTTGCACTCACTAGAGTGGGAATAGTAAGTTTTACCCCTCCACTATCCAACACTTTTTCTGCTATTGCACTCACTGGAGTGGGAATAGTAATTTTTACCCCTACGCAATCCAAAACTTTCCCTACTGTTGCACTGACTGAAGTGGGAATAGTAAGTTTTATCTCTCCGCTATCCAACACTTTCCCTACTGTTACACTTACTGGAGTGGGAATAGTAAGTTTTACCCCTCTGCTATCCAACACTTTCGCTACTGTTGCACTCATTGGAGTGGGAATAGTAATTTTTACCCTTCTGCTATCCAACACTTTCCCTACTGTTACACTCACTGGAGTGGGAATAGTAAGTTTCACCCCTCTGCTATCCAGCACTTTCCCTACTGTTGCACTCACTGGAGTGGGAATAGTAATTTTTTCCTCTCCGCTATCCAACACTTTCCCTACTATTGCACTCACTGGAGTGGGAATAGTAATTTTTACACCTCTGCTATCCAACACTTTCCCTACTGTTGCACTCACTGGAAGCAATTTCAGGAGTGGCTGCCATTAGGTCCCCAATGACAGGGTCATTGCGCACCAGACTCCAGTTTTTCCTGAAGATCTTACGAAGAGCCTGATGCTGGCGATTGTATTTTAGAATTAGTCTAGTTGGCTCTTTACCATGTGCGGAAGGAACACTGTTTTTTAATCATTGTTTACCAAGGCAGTCTGCCTAGGGATGTGATTGGCTTTGACAATAGGTTTGTCAGTCATGGTGGCAGTATATCCACTAGCCAGGAATCTCTCTTTACTGGCATTTTGTATATATATCCACAATGAAATCCCAAAGCGCGACCATACAAAACGGGGCAAAACCAGGATACAGACTCCGTAAGCAAGGATGCAGGTAAGTGTAGTTTATTCAAACATCATAAGTCCAAATGACGTGTTTCGGCCGCCAGACATGCAACCTTGTTCACAAAGCGAGCTGTTAAGAAATGGTGCATTATATACAGGTGACAATGGCAGTATTTTTTCCATTTTGTTTAAAGTTAGTAGGCATTTTACTAAATGTGGTAGCTTTTACTGTAGTGCTGCTTTACTGCCAAAGGTAGAAATGACATCAGCATCATGTCGTCATGTGTTGACATAATGAGCAGACTATGTGAAATGCGTTAATCCGCAGCATGAGATGAAAAGCAAACTCTGTAGATAGCAGCGTACATATTCTGCCATCAATTTGAAAATCTATTGGGCTCAGCTTGTGTGCACTGAATAAGTGAGTAACTCCATGGGATATCCCCAGTCCGATCTCCTGCTACCCCCCTTAGTGGAGACAATGTGTTTCCATACTATTAAGGCTGCAAGTGCTGATTTGTACCAGGGTGTGTTTATATATATGTTTATATTTGTATATAATTTAAAAATGATAAAATAAATTAAAATGTATAGTTTATTTATTGTTTTCAAGTAAATACGTATATATATATATATATATATATGTATGTATATATATATATATATATATATATATATATATATATATATATATATATATATATATATATATATATATATATATAATGCATGTGTGTTTAGTTGTTATTTTTGTTAAAATGTATATTAAATCCACTTTATTTTTTTAAATAAATGTTGTTATGTAATATTTATTCTTCTATTTTATATACATATAAAAATCGAAATTTTGTACAGCTCTATTTTGAACATCAATATTTCCCCCCGATATTTTTGTACTTACCTGTTTTGATTTTTTTGCATTCTATATTTTTTCATCGATATTTTTTCCTTCTATATTTTTTACATTGATAGTCTGTCAGTGAACCATGTTTAAATACAACATTTCAATTCATGTTGTGGCCAGCCAATCAGAACTTGAGCTCCTGCGAGAGCAATTGGCCAACAGGAAAAAAGTCCTCTCTGCTAATCATATCACACGCTTTCTTGGTAAAGATCTAGCTTTATGCAGTCCAGTATATATATATATACATCTTTTTGCTTTCTTTGTGCATGAAATATTTCGGGGGGGATCTGTAATGCAGGGTCTAGGAACAAAAACATTTTTTGTATAATTTTCCAGCAAAATTGCGAAACTACTGCAAAATAAAGTGCAGGTTTCAGTGATTACCTTTAAAAAAAAACTGAGGCGGGGCAGGGCCCGGGGTGGCACACAATATTCTTTTTGGGGAGGGGGGCACGTGGTCTCCCTTTATAAGCTGCTGTGTATAATAAGGGGAGGGAGAGTGAAGCCCCCCAACCTAGCCCTAATAGGGCACCAGGGACCCCACCCCCCTCCTTGCACTGCTAATTGCCCCACATATTAAATCCCTCATAATATCTTCTGCGACATTATTGATAATATCATTGCAGCATTTGCAATAAAATTAATGATGAGAAACCTGTACATGCCGGGGGTGAGTTATAGTTAACTTAGAACTTGTGTGTGAAAGGAGATTCCTAACACTGAAGGCTTGCACACTCTTTGCATGAAACTGGAGAGTTTCTTCACATAATCAATTGCTTAAAAATAACGCTTTCCAAAGTTCATCTCCTTGTAATTTAATATCTCTTTATTTCATATTTCTTCTTTCATTTTTAAATTAAATAAATTTTTTTACATGTCAAATGTATCATCTTGATTAATGAATTTTGTGTAACACCCAATGCATTTCGGGTCATCAAAACACGACCCTTCCTCAGGGGTCTAAAAGGAAAAACACAGGACCAGATGAGTCTCAATTGAGTAAAGTAACAGTTTTTTAGAAAGAAAACGTGACATCGTAAACCTGTCTAGACAACACGAAATCAATGTCTCATCAGTAATTTGCGTGAGTAGTTGGATACTAACAGAAAATATAAAAATTCGAGGAAAGAATTGGTGTGGTGGGGTACCTATATATCGAATGTGCATGAACAATCAAGGCAAATAGAGTGCTAGAATGATGTGGGGTTCGCCTAAAAGTGACTGTGGGCTGGAGCATGAAACCGAAACGACGCTTAGGGTGTCAAGGACCGATAATAATTCCATTGTGCGAATATCAAAATACGAGGTCGTGGTGTCAAGAATAACCATGCGTGGGGGGAGGAGCCTGGCTCGCGAGCAAGATGGCCGCCTGACTCCTCAGCTCCGCTGACCATCTCGCCACTCTCCCGATTTCCGCCTCATCCTGATCCTGTTTCTTGTACTGCTTGCCGGCAGCGGAACCGGGAGGCGGTGCTGATCACGCCGATGTGCTCCTCGGGTTGATCCCGGCAGGGGAAGTGCCGAAACGCCCCCACCTTCCTCTCCTGCTTCCCGGAGGTGACCGGGTCTTTGTCCTTTGTTGGCGTCCGACTCTCCGCGGAACGACGGCGGCCATTGCCGGCACTACGGGGTCGGCTGGCATGGCGGAGCAGCTGTTCTACACCCTCCGCTTCCCACCTCGCCTGATCCCTGGGCTATGGACACTCTAGCAGGGAGGCGCAACGTTGTTTCTCTTGGGCTCGGGAGCGGCTCTACAGATACATTGTGTCCCCGAGTGTGGCAGCGGGCGCCATCTTCCCGATTGCTTTCATCTTCCGCAATCGTCGACCCTGGGCTGCTGCAGCGGACGCCACCTATTGCCCACGCCGCTTCGACACCGGGAAGAATGGATGGGGCTGCCCTAATGTCCTTGGACTCGTTTTGCCAGGCTGAACGTTGGCGGGGCGCCCAGACGCCTGCAGGGAGTGACGGTGGCCGATTGCCGGGGCAGCTCCACATCGAGTTGCCTTGGGTGCAGGATCAAGATGCGTCCTCTCTCCCTGCGGAACCATTGCAGCTCAGCGATATTTTGGGTGCCCTACGCACCTTGAAGGCTGCCATGTCTACAGCGGCCTGTGACTTGGGGGCTCGGTTGGACGCGATGCTGACTGTGCCCTCTCTGCCCTACCAAGGATGCCATCGAAAGCCGGACACTACGCCATACCCTGTCTCTGGCGTTTGTGGTGTCTCCGCCCTGGTGGCTACTGGTACACTGGGGTTGTCGGACCCCAATATGGCCGCGGTGCCGGCGGTAACACCTTCACGGAGGTCCACCGCTTCTGGAGCCACGCTATGCCCGGAGGACCATCACTGCGAAATATACCCTATGGCCTCTTTGTGGAATATTGCCGTGACCCGTTCCCTTCTCCGAGACCGGCTGCCACTCGCTCGTGTACTGGATCCTGGGGTGACTTGGCCGCGTGTGGTTTTTCCCCCTACCACTGCAGACCACCTGACTATGCGCTGGATTAACTCTACTGACCGCCTCTTCGTCCTGTTGTGGTCCCTCTGCTCCCTCACCGTCTCCGGACCGCCTGTTGTGCAGTTGGACTGTGTCGCTACACCGTATCGACGGGGTCAGGGTTGAGGTTGCCCCTTACCAAGTCAGGACTGTCCTACTTGTACTGCTGGGATGCTGATGGACTGCTGGGACTGTGTCACGTTGGTACTGTACTGGTTGAGGGGTCGGGGTACGGGCGGCCTGAGTAATACATGTCCGGGGCTTTTAGGTATAACCGTGCTGCTGTTATTTATCCAGTTGGGCTAAGTTGTTGCATTTTACCGAAAGGGGCAAGGCTGCGGGTGTCCTCTCTCAACTCGGAACTTTGTCTCGTATTGCTGGGGTGCTGACGGACTGCCGGGGACTTTGCAAATTGGTATTGTATTGGCAGTGGGGCTGGGGTAAGGGCGGCCGGAATAATATGTGCGGGTTGCTTTCGATATGTTCTTATGGCCCTCCCCCGGTCTTATGTGATTTGTATTTTTTTCTTCCTCTTCTTTATGGTACTCTCTCTCTTTTCCCTCCTTACTTATTTCTATATTTCGGGTTCTCTTTCTTGGGGCGACAGACACACTGCTAGGGGGGGGGTAGGCCATAGCCTCTGCATGCGTGTAGGGTCCTCATTGGTTCGTTTTTGTTTCTATGGGCCTTATTTTTCTCTTTTTGTTTTTCCTTTTCTTTTTGCTTCTCTTTTCCTTTCTTCTTTTTTCTTGTCTCTTGTCTCTATATTTCGGGTACTCTAATGGGCGACAGACACACTGCAAGGGGGGGGGGGGGGTAGGCCGTAGCCTCTGCATGCGTGTAGGGTGGGGGGATTTATATGTATAATTTTTTCGTTTCTATGGGCCTTGTTTCTTTTTACTTTCATCTTTCTTGTCCTTTTTTGTCCTTGGGGCTATAGTTTGGCTTGAAGCTGGGTGGGTTCGTGTTTGCTCTCGGCGTAGTGTTTGCTTACCTCTCCTGTCGTTACCTCTGCGATGCTGTTATTTTGATTGCAAATTTCCTGTGTTTCATGAAACTCGCCTGCTGAACGTTGCCTATTACTTCTGTAATGTGATGGACTGGACTATGGCTCTCCTGGACTTCATTCTTGATTATGTGTTTTTATAAACCTTAAAATTAACCTCAATCTTCCTGTATATCGGCGGTATAGCATGGTCCAGTGTAACGCTATATGCTTGCTTACTAATGTCGCCTTGCTGCCGATGTACCGTATTGCTCGCAACAGTGCTCACAGTTTTGTGGCCGGCCAGGTGGTTGTAGGCCCGTATTTGTCTGCTGTTTATGCACAAAAAAGGTTTTCAAAAATTAAAAAAAAAAAAAAAAGAATAACCATGCGTTAGATTCTGGTTCATAAGCGCAGTCAGAGTACTCATGCACCGCCTTCGGTAGACAAACGGCGTTCGTGTGAATTGTTTGGTGGTGTCCTCCGTATTTCCTGGTTGTAATATTATGAATTCTGGATTGACCAATGTACTGCGTATTTACTAGAATGACGCGTGTCATGTGATGGGAGTGTCAGACTTCACTAAAAGAATCACGTGAAGGGAGTGACCAATCCGGACTCGTTCTGAGTTATCCATTATGTTACATGTGCAACTGAGTAGGCGCATATCATGTGATGCGGGAATGAAGCTATACTCCAGATCACTTGGGAGGGAATTACCCGATCGGAGCCGAAACGGAACTCAAGAAATACAAACGAGTCTTGACATAAGCTTCGAGGCAAGGAGTGTGGGAAGTGCAAGGTCATCATGACCCAGAATTCTCGGGAAAAGAAAAACTGTCGAATAAACATTATGTACAGAGACAATAAATACAGTGAATTGAGCTGAAGTTAAAAATGTGTCCGCAGTGGAGTCTCTCAGGTATATCTTTTCGCCCATCCCAAAATTCCATTAGTTCTATTCCACGTGTCAATGGACACGTGCGTTGCCGACAAACGCTTCTGTATAACCTGACCTCCATATAAGTAGTGCATAAAGGATTTAGTTTGGAATTGTTGTCTTTCAATCCAATAAGTAGGATGCTCCCCAGGCATAAATCGTCATTCATTAATTACTATAAAGTGGGCTGCCCCGTAATAGGAATGGATATCGTGGAGGGCAATGCCTCCGTTAAACTGATTTCTCTGCAGGGTTTGTAGTGCTATCCTGGGATATCCCCAGTCTCAGATTTGGGCTCGAACGTTTTTGTCAGCTAGGGTGCGATTTTGCTCCCGTAGGACTACAATTTTACGGACAGTTGGGAGTTCCGGCGCAGGACCTATTTCACCTTCAAGGGACACCAACTGTCTTTCTACTCTCTTCCATATCTTGTGTTTCTTTTTTCCGTTTGGGCGCTATGACATTTTGGGCTCTGTCCCTTAAAACCTTTTTATAAGCTCCCACAATATTATTGCAGAGCCTACGAGCCATTATTGTCTTCAAAATAAAGTTACATATCTACCCTAAGTTCTCTGGAGACTTGTGGGTCATGCATCTCTCAAGCATTCAGTCTCCATCAAGAGGCCAGTCATCTGAATCTGTTTTCTAGTCTGATCAGGAGGGCGAGTGGTCGGGTGTCCCCCTGGCCAGGTACTCCGCCACAGGTAGTGTTGCTATCTCTCCAGCTGGGGCGAATATGTAATCTAGTCTGGAGAAAACTTTATGAGCACCTTAGAAGTAGGAGTATTGTTGTTTGTCATGGTGTTGTCTGCGCCAGAGAGACAAGAGTCTCAGCGTGTGTGCAAAACTTGCTAGAGATGTGCCTCCTAGGGTGTCCGCTTCCCAATACATGAACCCTGATCTATCTAGTCTAGGTAACATGACATCATTGAAATTGCCCCCACTATGTGCAAGGAAGAGTCAGATCCTAGTAACATCTCCGTTATTTTTTCTAGGGTAATTTGTTGCAGTGGTGTGGGACCATAAAGACTAATAAGTGTAACATCCCTCCTACCCGAGATACCCCGTACCGCCACATATTTCCCACCTGGATCTATCCACTGCTTACTAACATGAAAGGGGGAGCATCTTCCTAATCGGGATCGCTACGCCTCATGAGCCTGCAGTGAAATTGGCCTGTGCAAGCGAGATGTAGGCCCCTTTATTGAGTATTCGGCTATGAAATCCTATCAAATGGGTCTCTTGTAGCAACACCACATCTGGTTTCAATTTCCTAATGTAAGTGGTGACCATCCCCCCTTCACTTTATTTCCTAGTCTATTTACATTCCAGGACAATACGAAGGTCATCCCCTGGTCTGTTCTCTCTTGCTCAGTCATCTTTGCACTTCAACTGAGTTTTTCTCACCCACATATGTAATCATTTAGATACAGGGCTGTTGCAAGTACCACAACCTTCGCAAGTAGACAATAACAATGACTCAAAAATCTGAAAATCACTCATTCCCCACCCCCCTCACCACCCATGTGTGCTTTCACCCCCATATCAACCCCATAACTGCATCACGGGCAGGTCAATGACATCTGAAGCCCCATCCCAACAAAAAAACAATTGAAATCCTACTAATTCAATGTGACCCAAGTGGAAACACCATACCAGTCACTCTTCACTCACCTGTACCATTCATTTAGCCGCTTTCGAAAATAGAAAAGGCAGACTTCTGCATCCTCTACCCTCCCCACCTACATTTATTGACTATTTTACACTCTGTATGCAGTCCCCTCTTCCTCCCTAAATAAATGGCTCAGTCGCCCTTTCACTCACGCTATTAATCTAAACAAATGAAATACACCAGACTACAAATCTGTGTGTGTGTGGGGGGAGGATACGGCAAATAAGGTATCAAGATTTGTGCACTTATCCACCTTACGCCCTCGTTGAGCCCCTCTGCGGGCCTCCTCCAATCTCTCCGATGCCAGAGCAGCAGCATCTACGCACTTCATCTGGCCCTGCAGACCTGTGGCGACTACTTAGAGAATCAAGTTACTCATCACCACTCAGTTTCAGTATTTGGTTCATAGTCATTTGGAGTTCTGTTCCCTGGACAGTAGATGAGGTGGGTTTTCCAAATCCTCCTGATCATCACGTGGCTTCTCCTGATTCAGTATTGCAGTGTCCGAATCCGAGGAGCGTTCAGCCGATGAGTCCCTCTCGCCCTATCCTCCTCTCGATCTGGTCCCGCCTCGCCATGATTGCCTCCATCGCTTGCGCTTCAATGCCCAAACCTTTGGCCAGGCCCTCAGATATATTCCTCCCGAAGGCCTCTGGATGGGTTTGTTCCAAAGGACGGAGGTTCCGTCTTTCCTCAATCCATTTCCAGGCATCCTCGGGGGTTTTAAAGAAGTGCGCCTTATCACGGAAGAGTACTTTAAGCTTAGCAGGAAAAAGAAGCATGTATTGAAGTTGCATCGCCCGGAGTTTGGCCTTGACAGCATCAAAAGATCTTCTTTGCCTTTGCACTTCTATAGAATAGTCGGGGAACAGCATTATCATGGAAGAAACATGTTTGAGTGTCCCGAGCTGCCATGCTTCTTTCAGGATTATTTCTCGATCATGGAAATTAAAAAACATGCAATAAGTGCCCGCTGGGGGCCCCTGGTATTGGCCTGGCGGTCAGCGACCTATTAGCGTGTTCGATGACAAAGGAGGTGGAGAAATTACCAGGAGTAAAGGTGTCACAGAGCCAATGTTCTAAGAAGGAATAGTTGCCCTCCACTTCCTCTGGAAAGCCCATAAATCTAAAATTATTACACTGCCAGATTTTCGGCTTCATACACCCTCCATAGCAAGTACTTGGTGGGGGCCTTCATCACAGCCAGTTCTTTCCCAGTGCTATGTGCTGTATCCTACAGCTCAGTTATGCTCTCCTCCATTGCTACGATTCTATCAGCAACCTTCTGGAGGTCTTGCAGGAGGAGGGAGACCTCGACACCCACTTCACCAATTTTAGTCTCCAACATCGACCTGGACTGATGGATTGCGGCCAGTATCGCTGTGTTGTCTGGGTAGGCATCCTCCGCCCTCTCCGTGTGCAGGTCCACTTGTTTAGTGTATTTGTCGATCTTCCCCTGTTGGGTGAGCTTCTGATCCTTATCTTTCGCCATCCCTACAGAGAAAAACGGGGGTGGCGGGCCACCACCACAAGCCCATGTGGAGGTTGAAATCCGCAGAGGGTCTCACACTCCCCCCATCCAATTGTATCCGCACGTAACGGCAGACAGAACAAGGCACTGACCTTTGTCTCAGGATTAGCAGAGGTTAAGAACGGTCCTTTACCACCACCACAAGGATGTCTTCTTCCAGTCCTATCGCAAAGGTCTGCAAAGGTCTCCTCAACTTTAATCCTATATCGCCAGCACACTGTTTATCCAGATGTCTACATATGTAATGGTAATCACAGACCCTAGGGGAGCCACAACAAGGCAGATGAGAGACAGTCTGAAGCTCAGGCACACTGCTTCCTCTCTCACCTTAAATCGTCCATCTGCAGGAGCAGCTTCCCTTGTGATCAGGCATCCGACCCAGTGTGCAGCCCTGTTGGCTACCCAGTTGACGGGGTGGCACCATTCACCTACAAAGGCTCCCAGCACAAAGGCCAAAATGGAGTGGGAACCGGTGTAAACGTGCTTCAGTACAGCTAGTGTGGAGCTGGGCAGCTAGAGCGCAAATCTTAATATACCCGCCACGGTACCACACTCACCCCTGCATCAGGCCCAGGACTCCCAACAGCCGCGAGGCGTGCACCGATCCGGTCCAGGACTGACCCCTGGGGTCTGCCTCCACCACATCGACCACAGCTATCCGCTTCCCAGGCTCTGCAAAGCCAGTGCCAGGGCTCCACACCACTTCATAGCAGGAAACAGGTGCGACACACACAGCTTCGGCTGCAGGCAATCACTGACGATCCCCTCCTTTAGACTTCGGTCACCCGCCTCTTCCTGGCTCTCCGGGCAACCACCACTCCAAGGCCCGCCCGGCCCCTGGCAACACTACACTGTCCTTCCTTATGCAGTTGGCCGGCTGCACCACGGTCCACTGCAGCCAACATGTCAAGTCAAGTCAAGTCAGAGAATTTGTATAGCGCACTACATACCCAGAGGGTCCCAAGGCGCTTAGAAAGGGGAGGAGGATTACTTGTCAAATATCCACGTTTTAAGTTGCTTTCTGAATGCTAGGTGGTTCTGGGTAAGGCGAAGGTAAGCTGGGAGTGAGTTCCATGTTTTAGCAGCCAGGTATGAGAAGGATCTGCCTCCCATGGTGGTCTTGTTGATGCGAGGTACAGTGGCGAGGGCTTGGCTGGAAGAACGTAGTTGGCGGGAGGGGGTGTAGAAGGACAGTCGTGAGTTGAGGCATTCAGGTCCGATGTCGTAGAGTGATTTGTGTGCGTGGGTTAGCAGCCGGAAAGTGATCCTCTTATTGACGGGTAGCCAGTGGAGGTCTTTAAGGTGACCAGAGATGTGTTAGTTGCGTGGGATGTCTAATATGATCCTGGCTGAGGCGTTTTGGATTCGTTGGAGTTTCTTCTGGAGTTTAGCGGTAGTGCCTGCGTAGAGGGTGTTTCCGTAGTCCAGTCGGCTCGTGACCAGAGCATGGGTGACTGTTTTCCTTGTTTCGGTGGGGATCCAGCGAAATGTTTTTCTAAGCATGCGAAGAATGTTGAAGCAGGAAGAGGATACGGCGCTGACTTGTCTATTCATTGAGAGTGAAGAATCCAGGATGACGCCTAAGTTCCGGCGTGGTCTGTCGGGATGGGTGCTTTTCCGAGGGCTTCCGGCCACCAGGAGTCGTCCCATGCAGAGGGGGATGTACCTAAGATGAGGACTTCTGTTTTGTCTGAGTTCAGTTTCAGACGGCTGTGTTTCATCCATTCGGCAACTTCTTTCATTCCTTCGTGTAGGTTAGTTTTGGCGGTGCTGGGGTCATTGGTGAGAGAAAGGATTAGTTGAGTGTCATCCGCGTAAGAGATGATGTTGAGGTTGTGTTGGCGGGCGATGGCCGCGAGGGGGCTCATGTATACGTTGAAGAGGGTGGGGCTGAGTGAGGATCCTTGTGGTACGCCACAGATGACTTCAGTGGCCTCGGACTTGAATGGTGGGAGGCGGACTTTCTGAGTTCTTCCGGTGAGGAACGAGGTGATCCATTCAAGTGCTTTTCCTTGGATTCCGATGTTATTGAGGCGTTGTAAAAGGGTGCTGTGGCAGACTGTGTCAAATGCTGCAGAGAGGTCGAGGAGGATGAGGGCGACTGTGTCTCCATTGTCCAGTAGAGTTCGAATGTCGTCTGTTGCTGCGATGAGGGCGGTCTCAGTGCTGTGTTTTGCTCGGAAGCCAGATTGTGAGGAGTCGAGGGATTTGTTGGCTTCGAGGAAGGCGGCGAGCTGGTTGTTGACAGCTTTCTCGATGACTTTGGCCGGGAATGGAAGGAGCGAGATGGGGCGGTAATTTTTGAGTTCGGTGGGGTCCGCTGTGGGTTTTTTCAGAAGGGCGGTGAGTTCAGCGTGTTTCCAGTCTTCCGGGAAGGTGGCGGAGTTGAGGGAGCTGTTGATGACGTCTCGGAGGTGCGGTGCTATGACGGAGTCTGCTTTGTTGAAGATGTGGTGAGGACATGGGTCTGTGGGGGATCCTGAGTGGATGGAATTCATCAGGCGGATTGTGTCCTCAGTGGAGATTGGGTTCCAGTCGTTAAGGGTGTTCACGGGGGGAGAATGTTCAGCAAATGGTAGGGTGGGTTGGTTTCCGGGTTGGTTGTCGAAGCTGTTGTGGATGTCTGCAATCTTGTTGTGGAAGAATGAGGCTAGGGAGTCGCAGAGGGCTTGAGAGGAGGTGATGTCGTTGGAGTTGGCCGAGGGATTGGAAAATTCCTTGACGATGTTGAAAAGTTCCTTGCTGTTGTGGGCGTTGTTGTCAAGTCGATCCTTGAATGCTGTTTTCTTGGCCTTTCGGATTAGTTGGTGGTGAGTGCGGGTGGCGTTTTTGAAGGCGTCCTTGGTGCTAGTGGTTGGGTCTTTTTTCCAGGCCTTTTCGAGGGAGCGGCAGAGTTTCTTGGACTTCTTAAGATCATCGTTGAACCATGAGGCCTTTTTGCTGGCAGGTTTGTTTTGACGTTTCTTCAGTGGTGCTAAGGTGTCGGCGGTGTTGGATAACCATAGGGTGAGGTTGGCGGCGGCTTCGTTTGCGTTAGAAGAGTGGGCTGGGGTGTTTAGAAGGAGCGATGCGGAGATCTGGTCCGTGGTGATTTTGTTTCTTTTCAGAGTTGGTTGGGGGTGGTTGGTGGGTTTTGGTTTGTTGTAGGTGAAGTGAACGCAGCTGTGGTCAGTCCAGAGGAGATCGGTAGTGTGCCTGAAGGAGACATGATTGCTGGAGGTGAAGATGGGGTCGAGTGTGTGACCTGCGATGTGGGTGGGGGACGTGACCAGTTGTTTAAGTCCGAGGTTGGCGAGATTGTCCAAGAGGGTGGTGGTGTTGCGGTCGTTGATCTTTTCAAGGTGAAAGTTGAGGTCTCCCAGAAGGATGTAGTCTTTGGAGGGGAGCGCGTGAGGAGTGATGAAGTCCGTGATGTCTTCACTGAATTTTGCGCGGGGTCCTGGTGGTCTGTAGAGGAGGGTGCCTCTGAGTGTGGTCTTGGGGTCGATGTGGATCTGGAAGTGAAGGTGTTCGGAGTTGGCGAGATTGGCGTCAGAGCTGGTTGAGATGCGGATTGACTTCTTATGGACGATAGCGATTCCTCCTCCTGTGTGGTCGGTGCGGTCCTTGCGTGTGATCTTATAATCTTCAGGGATGGCAATGGTGATGTCTGGGGCGGAGGAAGCGTTCATCCATGTTTCTGTTAGGAAGGCGACGTCCGGAGAGATGGTGTCTAGTAGATTCCATAGGTCAATGGCGTGTCTGTGGACCGATCGAGTGTTGAGAAGGATGCACTGTAGGTGGTTGGGGTTAGGAGTCTGTGTTGTGGTCGTAGCGGAGATGTTGTCGGTGCCGATGAATTTGCAGGAGTAGCAGGAGAAAGGTCCATGGGTGTGTCCGGGAGCGGCTTGGACGCAGTTTGGGGCGCGACCGGAGTTGAGGGCTAGGAGGGTGGCGGCATCGTAGGTAATGCGGGGGGGCTGGGCAGCGCGAGGGGCAGGGGGTCTGGCGCTGGGCGCGGTCCAGGCGCGGACGGGCGTAGACGGGCTTACCTTTGGCGCACCTTCGGCGCGGACTGGGCGCGATCGCTGCGCTTGACCGCTGCGCGGAAAGGCATCTGTCATATATGGGTAGTGGGAGGGGGAGGGGCGAGGGAGGATCCTATGGGAGGCGGTTGCGTGGTGGAGGGGGCGGTCTCAGGGCAACAACAACAACAGAGCAAATGGCGGCGGCAATAACACACAAGCAGACCGACTTACAGGAAACTTGGAGCGTAATATAATAAAACACTATTTCAACAGTGAGCAAAGCAGCTTTCATGCACAGCGTTACAAGAACATGAGACTTAGCATAAACAATTGCGCACAACCCGGCAGGCACGTTCTAGCGCTAAGCGTGGGCAGCAGCGCTATGTGGACTGAGTTATAAAGTGAGGAGAGCAGCGTTAGCAAGGCTAATCAGCACAATGAAAACGATACCAGGCAGAGTCAGCGAGGGCAGGAGGGAGCGACCGTGCTCAACCAGGTCGAGGCGGTCCACCATGAGGAAAAAAAGCATTTTCAATGTAATCGGTCTCGCCTTAGGGACCTTATATGTATTTAGCTATGCAGCACATTAGCCTGGGTGCTGAAACTGTTCTTTAACATGGAGGGAAAGTAAGCACCAAACTGCATGACACGCCAGGCATGGGAACACATGGAGAGAAATATGACCTTTCAGTGGGAAATGGTATAGTCCATAGCTCTGTTTTAAATATAAAATCAGGTCCTTTGGTGGTTATATCACTGAAAATACATGATTTGAAAAAAATATTATTGTCTACGGGTGCTTGTGGAAGACAATTTCTATGGACTGGAATCTAGAGAATGCTAAAGTGATTCTGGTATTTTACTGACCTCTGCTGGTCATTTTTTATCAAGACAGTTAAATAGAGGCAGTTGAACAGAAAAAACGTTCCTAAGCGGACAAGTCCTAGAGCTTATCTCCAGAGCCCACAAAGTACATACACATATAAGAATATACTAAAGTATATAAAAGAGGTCTTGAATGCTCGACCTAAAAAGGAGGGCCACGAGCGAAGGGATAAGTTCCCACTCCACAGCTACCAAGCCACCAACAGGACATCACTCCCCAATCAAACACAGGACCCCCAGTCTGCCGCCCAAGTGGTTGATCAAGGCAGCTGCTATTTTGATCTGTGGGCGGCTCGCCTCACCGGGATCTGTTCTCTGTCGTATTGTGCCTCAGAACTGCAAAGCACTTGCCACAGGCTCTCTCTGTTACGGGGGCCTACGGTTATATTATTAATATTAATATTAATATTAATAATATTATTTTATTTATTTTATTTTATGCGTTTTTATATAGCGCTGACTTTACCTGAAGGTGTCAGAGCGCTTCACAATAGGAACAGTAATGATACATGAGGAGAAAACTACAAGTGAACAAATCACAAAAGCAAACGTTACATGAGGCAATAGTGACAATTGTGAGCAAACAAGATACAAGAGGTAGCAAACGGTACATTACAGGAGAAAAAAGTGACATGTGTGCAAGTTACAAAAGCGTTCAAAGTACAAGTAGAGGTATAATACTGCAATAAATGGCAGACACTCAAAACACAAGAACAAACGTTACTTAGGCAAAGGTGACACTTGTGCAAGTATCAAAAGCAAATAAAATGCAAGAGGTAGCAAACAATATGTTACAAGAGAAAAGTGACGTGTGCCTGTTACAAAAAAGTACAAGATACAGGTAGAAGGATAATACTGCAATAAATGGCAGACACTCAAACCCCAAGAACACACTGGGACGGCACTTCCATAGTCATGGAGAATAGAATTTCTATAATGTAAGGACTTCCTTCAGATAATAGACAGGGCATGAATTAAATTTGGAAGTGTCTTTGAAGGAGGAGAACTTTGAGGTCAGTTTTGAAGGCCTGGGAAGAGGTGGTGGTGGTCCGGAGCTGAGGCGGCAGTGAGTTACAGATTTTCACAGCTATGCCTGAAAAGGATTGGGCCATTGATCTTTCCTTCTTGAAAGTGGGGGGTTCAAGCAGTAAATTTTCCCCATTACATGATGGTCTAGAGCCTCCAGAGAAGTTCAGTTTATTCGCCAGGTAGGCTTTGTGGGTGCATTTGATCTGCAGATTCCACCCTCTCGCTCCTCTCCTGTTTATCAATACTGTGAATCCCATTGGGAAAACCACCTCTGAGGTCTGCACTCTAAATGCATCCATATAAATGGTTTGTTGTATCAAAATCACCATAGACCGCAATGTATTGATATTATTTGGCACCAACCTGATTTAATGTAATTTTAGATATGGTAAATGTCGAACATGAATCAGTGATCCTCGCAGCTTCTATTTAATCTAATGCTTGACAACTGTAATGTCTGAATAGTTCTACCCAAATCCTTTTGTTGTAAGAATTTTGACGTTCATTTGTCTAAAATCTCAGGGCGAGATTTAGAATTTCGCAGACAGGTTACCCTGCATGCCAAACCCTTGGTCTGCCGCCTAATTTTTAGGGACGGGCGAACCTTAAGTACTCAGTTGACAGACCCCTTGTTGATTCTGATGACGGAATACTCTCTCCAACAGCCCGGCCGCACAGGGGCTGCATCTGCCCTATCTAGATCTGATGGTGTAATACCTATTTTCTACTGTCTGTCATCAGCTGGAAAACCTGCTGGTGAGGGACAGGAAACAAAGCAATAAAACGCCGAGAGTGTGGAGATAATTCGTTTTTAAAACCCAAACTCCCACTTCAGTGTTCTTTTAAAAAATGTCAAAACTTTGGTATACGGCTGTCCACCACGTTTTTAGTTCAATAAAAGGAACCACCATGAGGGTGGTTCACTTCAGTGTACATAGATGACTAAGGGGCTCACGGTCATCTTTAAATCTGGCAGGTGGAGTACCCTCAGGGTCCAAAATATGTTGTATGCTTTTTATTTCCTGCAGTCATGGCTTCTGTCAAGCTTAGCTGCCCACACAGAGGCACTGCAAAATGCCCATAGTCCCACATTTGATTCCCCACACATTTAACTCTCCAAAAAGAAAAACAATTCTTACTCTTGCTGCTCTTTATGAGCTGTTAAAAAGGTTATTATTGTTAGCTTGGAGCTTCAGGTATACGTTCATTTATTGACATGCCAATACAGCCATCTGCTGATAAATAGCACTCAATATGCACTGAATAGGGTTTGAATCCGATGCTGGGGACTTTTCCTGGAAGTATACCCTTGATCTTTATTTCTTCCATTAAGTCTGTTTCAAAGTGCTAACATATTGTCAGATCTGTGGACAGCAGCACAGGGAGAGTATGCTTTGCCAAGGATCAAGAAGTTTGGTAAGTACTAGCTGCTTCTTGCTTAAAACGTTATGCATTTACCACCGTATTGCTTTTTGCTGAATATATCATTAGACTAGGCACGTCTCTCCTTCCCTAGGTCAAATCAAATTAATTTTTAAACACACACTAATTAATAGCTTTTACGTTGATGCTTGTAAATGTAAATGTAAATGTATTGCGACTTATATAGCGCATGTATCACCCGAAGGCATCAAGGCGCTTGCCTTGGGAACCCGTCCTGACTTTTTCCTTGTGAGATATCCCCTACTGGGCATCCCCAGGGTGAAAGCCAGGCATCCCGCAGCGGGTGGGCCGCCTTAGTGGAGATTAAGCAAGCTATTGCCCAGAGTTGCAGCGTGGGACCCCATGATTAGAATAGGCACAGAGGCGAGAATTATCGAGTCAGTGGACATTTTGTGGCTCAGGACCCTGCCGTGTCGGGAATTGAACCCTGGTCCCGGGCCAGACCTCTGCATCAGGGTCTGCCGCTCTAATCACAATCTTGCCAAAAAGGGAGCAGAGTAATACATTAAATAAGTGAGTGTCCAAAAGCACACAATTTGGCCAAATGGGAGGCCATGATTAAAAACCATGTCTTCTAGTTCTGCGTTTCCAGCTGAATAAACCACAGCTGGTGTGGCAGTGATTTTGATGGCAACCCGAAGGGGCTGCCATTCCCAGGGAGCTATCACTGTGCAGTGGGCCCTCTCCAGCTTTAGAAGATAGTGTTTATTTCTAGCCTATTTAGGTTAAGTGATAAAGCTGAGATTAGATGGTAAGTATCCTAGTTCCTTAGCTAAAAGGTTGTCACTGAACGAGGTCCTGTAGCAGAAGGTGTTTACTGGGAAGTATGCATGCTTGGCACTAATCTTTACCATTGGTGTTTAAAAGCTTAAGACTATTTCATTCCCTTGTCCATTTTGATATCAGAGTTGTTCAATTTCACAGCTTGTCTCTCACAGGTTTCAGAAGCGAGCAGACAAGGCTTACTTCAGGATGTGCTAAGGAGATTACAATATCAATCTTGGGTTGGGTTATATCTTTTAAAATGCCCTGATTTATTAGAAGGGGATTTATAAAGGGCTACATGACTCATTGTCCCCAGCTCCCCAATAATCGTTGTCTATTTTCAATGTTAACAGGTGCTCAAAGTCTCTGTATGCCCAATGTGTCGCCACACATGCATGTGGGCCGAGAAGTGATAATGAAAAGTTGCCACCCTATCTTAAAGTCAGCTTTACTTTGTACAGGCACTGAAATTCCATAATCACAAATACACCATGTAGATACCAACTGTGCTGCAGGTTGATACTCAAAGTTTAATAGTAAGAAAATGGGTTGCGTGTTCTAAAGAACCATTCAGTCTTTGGGGGGTGCCCACATTAAGAAGAAAATGGCTCCTGTGGTTCAAACAACCAAATACCTTCCTGGGATGCTGTAGTATTCTGGGTTTAGTATTTATATTACTGCACTTCTCTGCTTCTAGCTACTCAGCCAGTGTGAGTGTTCCAGATTAGAATGTGAGTGTGATTGACATGAATGGAATGCTTGTGTGACTGGTAATGAGGGTTGGCAGTTGGAGTATGGGCTGAGTAGCTTGGAGGCTGCTCCTGGTGGGGCTGCTTGTTCCAGCATAATACTTCCTGTAAACTTATTTATGGCTTAATAAACCTACTTCTAATCTCAACCACTACTGTCTCGGCTACATCCTTACTAGTATGTATGGACCTGCATACTACAGATGCCCATGCTGTCAGGAAAAGGGCAGGCGTGGTCCAAGCTACCAATCGGCTTTTAACAGGTACCTGCACAAACAAGAACATGGCTGTCGTCGTTCAAGCAACCAATCAGCTCGCAGCAGAAGCTCACAATAATAAATAGTACTAACTGCGTTCACTGGAAGGTATGGGGCACCTTCCAAGCTCTAAAATTGCTACAGGTCCATTAATGTACCCAAGAGCATATGATTATTATTTAATTTCAGAACACCATCTCTCAATCAAGCTCTAGTATGCAAAGAGGGTGATGACTAATCAAGGATTAGAGATTTCCCTTGACTGTATTTGGTGTTATGTTTGATACCAAAATGTGATTGCAGGGAAGCAGTGCACTATAACCCTTGATGTGATCCATATAGAGCTAGTGAAGAATATAATAGAGATCGGAAAAATAGAGGCCCTCAAGTCATTACACAGATTACGGTAAATATCAACGAATAGAGGACATTGTGCGCAAACGTGAGTACCAATTGTGCTACATAGTTTTATGGTTAAAGTTTAATGTTAGTTGACATACTATAAATCTAGTTCATGTAAAGTACTGATATACAGAACTCCAACTGAAATGCTTAACAACATGTTGCAAATGTAAATTGATACATAATAATGAAAACAATATGGTTTAAAAAAATCCTTGATGTCAAAAGCTCTCTATAGGCCATATATTGAAAGGTTTGCCACCTCGTATTTTGTTGTGTTTGGTGTTTTAAAACCCTAATCTAACTATGAGAATAGCAGAGCTTTAGTTCAAGCCTCTCCCAAACAATGCTATATTAAGATTCCTCTAGGCAGGAAATTGCACACCATGGGCCCCAGTAAGACAAAGGTTTATGTAAATATTGGCACAACATGGTGTAGTGTTATATGCAATCATATGTATTGGGACCACGTGATGATCTTTGACTATCATTGCTTTAATAGACTCTATGTATTTTAATTTACTCCATCTGGAATGTACATAATTTTTTGCGCACTTGCATTTTAACTTATGATTTCATTTTGTGTCTCCTTATAGCTTCAGAGTAGGAGTGTTTCAAAACAGCCTTGCGTGGAACAGAACGTGTGGGTCGTGCGTTTTAAATCTTGGAGAGAGAGAAATGTGTGGAATGTACTTCTCTGTCTCGGAGCATTATGCTGTAGGCAATGGTGCACAAATGTGCATTATGTTGTACATTGTCAAAAGAAGTTTTAACTATTATCCTTAACGTGCTGTAACTCCATCTTGAATTCTGACTCTGTCTGACCTAATTTCTGCACACACATGCAGGACCTCAGGTTACCCATGGTTATTTAGGTTATCCGCGTTCAAGATTGGTTTCCTCTTTGAGGGTATTTTTGTACTCTTTGAGATGTTTTCTTCTTTCTCTGAGCTTCACTAAGATAAGTGGCTGAAACATGCATGTAGTGTGGGAGTGTGAGGAAAATGTGTGAGAAATCCTTTGTCTTGGAATGCTTGCAGGAGCTTGGTCAGTACCAGTAAGTTTCCTTGCCGTAGAGGGTGTCTTTTCATGCATTGAGAATATTATAAAAACTGGGGTTTCTTGGCTTGAAAACTGGGTTCTCTCCTGAGAGGTGGACACATCTGGCTTGAGGAGTCTCTTGACCCCAGGGACTGTAATTTGGGATCCCTCAGTCTTGTATGGGCTACAATGGAGATATTGCAGCTGGTGAAATATTCTCTCTAATCATTGGTATAGAGATATATTTATAGCTATATAGTTATTTCTCTA
The DNA here is from genome assembly GCF_964263255.1 of Lissotriton vulgaris. Lineage (NCBI taxonomy): Eukaryota > Metazoa > Chordata > Amphibia > Caudata > Salamandridae > Lissotriton > Lissotriton vulgaris. Next base: position 986,694,470 of record NC_141685.1, on the reverse strand, counting down.
TGTGTTTTTTGTCTGAGTGCTGAGTGACCAGCCTGTGAAGTATTTCTGTTGTTAACTATATATTTATGTACAGACAGTTGTTCTCCTATACATTTATTATTTTCTTAGGTTTTGTTACCTTGCATTTCACTTGTGAATGTTTCTGATTCGTAAGTGTTTATTATTTGCATGTGTTTTACCATAATTATCTGCTTGTGTTTTATCCCATGCATTTGCATTATTATCTCTTTTTGTGAAACCTTTTGTTCTGCCCTGATCTGCCACAGGTCCTGACTGCTACCGGGGACGCTACTGGGGACACTGCTGACATACTGCTTCGCCGCCGACGACTGTATTGACCACCGGCGGACCCAGGGACTACATTCCCCAGCATTCTGTGCAGCGCGCAGGCTGCTGACGGGGACACCAAGCGCCAGGAGGTGCATAAAGAGCGGCGGAAGCTATTGCGCCGCGGGCTGCGGGCGGGCGAAGCCCGGGCCAAGGGCAGGCTCATCAGAGCCTGTCCAAGATTGGTAGGGGCCGGGCTGGGCCACCTTATGTACATTTGTTTTATCGATATTTCTTCGGTGCTAGGGGACTATATTATTTTATTTTATTGGGGTCATGTCTCCTGTGGGGAAGGGGCCCTCCTGCAAGCAGAAACCAAGGGTGGGAGGGGGAGTTGTGGGAACGCTTGATGCCTTCTTGACCAGGGCAGAATCTGCTCTGATACATGAGATCAATTGACCGAGCGAAGGCTATCTTTGCAACCCCAAACATGAGGGTCAGCCCCCAGACTGAAGCAATGCGCGCAGGCCCATCAATAACACTCCCCCTAACGGTTTTAAGTCAGCTAAGTCAGGGCTCAGAGATTTTATCCGAGTCCTCACCCTCCCTCGTTACGAACCCACATCCACTAATGGTTACTACAAGGGGCAAGAAGGCTCTGCAGGCCGGTCAAGGTGAACCCCCTTCGAAGAAAAGGAAAGGCCGGGGTCCACCTAAGGCTATTCCTCAGCCTACAGTTGGGGTGAAACGGAAGGCAGCACAGAGGGGGCAATATGGATGCAGTCAGCCTATCACATCCAGTATAGAAGCCACCAGCCCCCCTAATATGATGGAGGATTCCCTCTATAAGCGCATTATGCAGGGAATCGCTGATCTCCTTGAACCCCTGTCCCATAAATTGAGCCAGATTGAAAGCAGATTAAGCAAATTAAAACAGGTTTTATTACAACCTTCCTGGATTCTGGCTACAGCTCAGACAGTTGAAAGGTGTGGTACCCTACAGGGGGAGGTGGCAAACAGGGAGCAAGTGGGGTTGCCCCCAAAGATCGAAATCCCCCATATCCATCTCTCGATTTCAGTTAACCAACTTCTACTCGACAGGAGGGTCCCTCTCAAACAGGGTCGCTATCCCATACACGTGCCCCTAACCTACCAGGTTCTCCTGACACTCAAAATGGGCATACCTTCCTGCATCTTCCTCCGGAAGCCACCCCCTACACTATAGTTTTGGGTAACGTTCCCAAGCTGGCGCCGCTGGGAACTGAGGACTGGCCAGCAGTAAGAAATAAGGCCTTACATCTACTGAGTTCAAGGACGGGGTTTAACAATCAGCTGTTTAAAGAAGTCAAAACGGTTCGTAGAGTATCCTCGATTGGGAAGTGGTGTAAGTCACTTGGGGTGATTGTGTGGTTTTAAGCTTTGGCTCCTCTGGGCTGGTGCAGCAAATCCTGGAGTGGGCGGGGGATGCTATCGCCCGTGATTGCATTTTTGTCCTTCCTCTGGGGTTCTTTTACTGCCCTATGCCATGATAGAAGGTGGCCCTCACAATTTCTTGGCCAATCTAGTCACTCCATTCCCCTTCACAACAGATTTAACGCCTTAGCCTCATTAGAAAATATCGACCAACTGCCAGGATCTGATATTGATAACCTCATTAGGCTTAGTCTTCCCGGGGCCCGAAGGGACAAGGATATGGTGTCCCCTCTTGTAATTCATCTGAGCTTCCCACTAGATCTAGAGCGATCTCTTCAGTGGGGGATGTATTGTGTATCCACTTGGGATATCACGGGGGAGCCTGTATCGCCCAAGCGAGACAGAGTAGGGAAATGCAGGCAGATAAGGTTATTTTACATCCACGGGGTAATATACTGAATCAGGGCCCTCCGGGACATGGTACGCTGGTGGAGGAGGAATCCACACCCGCCTCTCCTCTAGGTAGTACCAGGTTAGATGAACATTTACCTCTTATGACACTAGGCTCTTGGAATATTGCAGGTCTCTTATCCAAAACTGTATCAGGTGAATGGCTAGGGTTTGTTGAACAGTTCGATCTCCTGGCTTTCCAGGATACTAGGTCTATGGACCAGGTCCACCACCCTGGCTTTTTAAACTTCTTTAAGCCAGCGATAGGGGGGCGGAGGGGCAAACCCTCTGTGGGTATCACTTGTTGGGTGAGACAGCAAAGTGGGTAAAGGTTGAGGAAGTTACTATTGATAGCCCAGATATCCTGGCAATACGGCCCCGAGTGAACCATGCCCCTGAGACCCTGGTAATTAATGTGTACGCCAGCGGCCTACCGGGAGGGAGGCGATCTGAGACTATTGACCATCTTGACAGTCTTTTAGAGAACCGGAGGGCAGGGTGCAACTTGATAATTATGGGAGATTTTAACTGTACCTTTGAACCATTGGATTCGGAGGATGGTTAGTTAAGTGCAGATGAGGACATGCAATGGGGTATGCCTTTTTTATTTTTTTTATTTTTTTATTAAAGAACCAGTATCAGCATAAGACAATACAGTTAAATTAGAAACAATGAATAAAGTATATACACGAGGATCAAATAATATAATAACATAAAGCTTAACAGCAATAAAATATGAGAAAAGGACAGAAGAAGTGGTGGAGGACAATAAAAAAGCCAAATGACAACAATACATTTAAATAAAAAATCTCATTAGACTCATCCAATTCCACTAGGAAATAAACCTTCTTTCCAAGTAGAGATTGGACACCATAACTCTTCACCACGAAGCTTTGTTTTAATTCCTCTAGTGGCAAATATTGCGGATTCATAATTATAGACAGCGAGAAAGCGAGTTAACCACATTTGAAAACTAGGAGATGTATCATCCTTCCAGCGAGCAGACAAAATTAATCTCAGTACAGCTGTGCCAATAAATATTAATCTTTGTTCAGATTTGGATAATTTCAAAGAGTCATCATAACCAAGAACATATAGGGTGTCAGACTCTGGAAGTTTATGGAAGAACATTTTCTCCCAAAATTAGGCAATCATGTTTTTTATGGGAAGAAGTTCGGAGCAGCTGCTAAACATATGAACTAGGGTCGCTGGACCCTATAAACAGCGTGGACATCGACCAGTCTCTCTTTTACCCCACGCGAAAAGTTTGGCCGGGGTAAAGTAAAGATCGAATATTGTTTTAAACAGCTGAGCCTTTAGATTGCTAGCCATGAACAGATTATTACTCATATCGAGGACTTTATCTATATCAATATCGGGGTTGTTGAGTTTTGCCGCCCATTTAGTTTCTGTTTTCTCAATATCGTCATTAATATTAGTTAGAAGTATATCATAGAATGTTCCTATCCAAGCTTTTGAAGTGGTAAATGCTTCTATTAAGTCAATCTTTTGGAGACTAATTGAGTCACTTTTAGCTTTTAGTTAAGCATGAAGCTGGGCAAATTTAAGAAAGTCCCCTTCAGAAAGACCGAATTTTATTTTTACATCATGAAAAATAGTGTGTGAACCATTTACCCAGACATCCTTAACTGTTTTTATACCCAATCTTTGCCACTTCTTTGCCGTGTAATCAAAATCAAGACCAGATGTAATAGTGGATTGGAGCAAAGGCGTATACCGGGTGATTTTGCCTATCTGCATATGTTTAAGTACCTTATTCCAAATTATCCAAGCACTTTTTAAGATTTCACCCTTGTTTTGTTTATAATAGCGTACTTCAGTATTTCTTAGTAAGAGGCCACTGGCTTTTTGGCCAAGTACAAGCTCATAGATTGAGGGGATTGGGATAGTAGTTGTTCCGGTAACAGGAGGCGGCTCTAGAACCATTGGTTTTAAATGTTTTAGAAAAGCTGCCCAATGATACAACATAATATTTGGTGCCGTATGCCCGCCCCTGTTGAATGGCATGGATAAGTAGGAAAGTGAACGTCTGATTTTCCCATATTGCCACACAAATTTAGACATAAGTTTGTTAATCAGCATAAGTATTTTAGGGTCTACAGATAGAGGAATTGTTCGGAAAAGATATAAACATCTCGGCAATATGTTCATTTTCAAATATTTCACCCTGCCAATAATGGAGAGATATAATCCATTTACTTTATCCAGATCTGTCTTGATCTTATCTATGAGTGGATCAAAATTGTTTTTTACTAGGGTCTTGGTATTAGTAGACATAATCACTCCAAGATAAGTAGCAGTTTTGGCTCTTCTTATGTCTGAACATAGAATGTTATCGGTGCATAATATAATGGTCTTTCCCCTGTTGAGAGAATAACCTGAGTAGTTGCCATATTGCAAGGACAGCCGTTCGATTTCGTGCATCGCCTCTGTCGGGTGAGATGTTAATACCGCGATGTCATCAGCGTATGCCAATACTTTTGCTTTATATTGGTTACAGAGAATTGGCTTAATATTATTACTTTCTAAAAATTTAAGAATAAGGGTTTTAATGTATAGTGCGAAGAGCAGGGGCGAGCAGGGACACTCCTGTCTTGTACCTCTTGCAATGTTAATATAGCCGGATTCTGAACCTAACAATGATATTTTTGCTTTAGGGTGTCGATACATGGATTTTATAGATTTAAGAAATTTAGGGCCGAAATTAAGACGTGCCATGGCTACCCACAAAAAATTCCATGAGACACGATCAAAGGCTTTGTCAGCGTCGAGCAGGATCATAGACATCTGGCCCCCCGTGACAGACATGGCGTCAAAGAGGGCAATAGCCCGACGGGTGTGATCGGTGGTCCCTTTTCCCGGAATGAAGCCATGCTGCCACGGAGAGACCGAATGCCCAATGATCCCGCTGAGTCTGAGAGCCATCACTTTGGCATATAATTTGGAGTCCGAATTTATCAGAGATATTGGGCGATAAGAGGTCAACTGCTCGGGTGACTTTCCCTTCTTAGGAAATACTATAATACTAGCCTCATCCCAAGAACATGGGGGAATGCCATTGTATTGAACATCCAAAAATAAATCCAGTAGCAGGGGGCTTAGTTGATAGCTAACAATTTTATAAATTTCAATCTGCAGTTTGTCTGGGCCTGCTGCTTTACCAGACGATAACAGCGATAGAGCTGACTCTACTTCAGCCAATGTGATCTCGGCTTCAAGTTCTTCTCTTGCCATATCATCTAATAGACTGGTGGCTGCTGAATTATTAAGAAATCCAGCCAGAAATGTGTCAATATCGTCTTCAGAATTGGTTACTTCTTCAGAGTATAATTTTTGATAATATCGTTGGAATTGAAGAATAATATCGGCAGATTGCACATAAGTCTGTTCACCATCTACAATTGTGGTAATATTATTTGATGCATTTTTTTGACGGGTTCGTAATGCCAGCTGTTCACCTATTTTTCCCCCACTTTCATAAGCTTTCTTTCTATAAGCTCTGTAAGTTTGGGCGGCTTTCTGTGGGATATAAATTCAATATTGGACAGTAGTTTCCTGTCAAACGACCAAGACCGCAGTTGGGTAAATAGAGGATTAACTGTAATTTCAAGAATGAATGCATTGTGGTCTGAGATTATTCTTGGGGTTTTTTTAATAGTTGCTTGTGAAGCGAGCTCTCCAGTGACAAACATGTAGTGGATTTGAACCTGTTTTTGATGAGGATGAGAGAAGTAGTTGAATCCTTGATCGTGAATGTTATTTTGTAACCAAATATCAATTAAACCAAGGTTAGCTATAAGCCTCCTAACAGCTTTATATACTCTGGGTTTACGGCCCTTATATTTTGTTTTGGAGGAGATGTTGGACAGTGGTGGTATTAGTGAGATATTAAAATCACCACACAGAATTAGCGGGCCCTGCCAGGTGGCTAATTCGATCTCTAATTCCTCGAAAATTGTGGGATCATCTTAGTTTGAGCCGTATATTGTTATTGTTATTGTTAGGTGTATTTGTAAAGCGCAACATTCATCCTACAAGGATATCACGGCGCTGCAAAAAATGAACAGTAAAACCTAGGCAGTAACCTGGAAACATATTGATTATTCTGAAGTAGGGAATAGTGCGGTTTTTAGTTTTTTCTTGAAGGTGGGGTAGGAGTCCGTGAGTCTGAGGTTGATGGGTAGTTCATTCCAATATTTCGCAGCAATGTCTGAAAAAGCACTTCCGCCCATTCTGGATAGCTTGATCCGAGTGGTGGCTGCTTTGGCTGAGGCTTGTAAACGTAAGTTCCGCGCTGGGGCATAGAACTTAATTCTATTTCGTAGAATGTAAGAGCCAGTATTGTGAATTGTTTTATGGCAATACATAGGATTTTGAACGTGGCTCTTTGTCTCATGGGCAGCCAGTGTAAGGCTCTCAGACAACTTGTGGCTGAATCGTACTTTTTCTTATTGCAGACAGCTTTTGCTGCGGCATTCTGGACCAGTTGTAGTTTTCTAAATAAGTAGTCCGACATTCCTACAAATAGTGAGTTGCCATAATCCAGCCTGCTAACTAGTAATGACTGGACTAGGATCTGTCTGCATTCAAGTGGGATCCAGGGGAAGACTCTTTTCAACCTTTTTAATATGGCAAATCCTTTGCCACATATTGAGGAGACATGGCATTTCATTGATAGAGTGGTGTCCATCTGAATTCCTAAATTTCTGGCAGACGATGTGGGGTTAGGTGGAGAACCTAAGGAAGTTGGCCACCAGGTGTTATCCCAGAGCTGTTTGGCCCCCCCAAAGAGTAGAATTTCTGACTTGTCAGCGTTCAGTTTTAAGTAATGGCCGTGCATCCAGTTGGATAGCTCTGACAGGCAGTTTTGCAGTCTACTTTTGGCGTCGTTTTCTCCATTTAGGGTAACCATCAGCTGAGTATCGTCAGCGTAGGAGCAGATATTAATGCCCCATTTCTTGCCAATCGACGCCAATGAGGAGACATATACATTGAACAATGTTGGGCTCAATGTAGCTCCTTGGGGAACTCCATATTTAATCTTACGGGGGTAGAGGTAAAGTTGCCTAAACAAATAGACTGGGATCTGTTCGCTAGAAAGGACTCCAGCCAATTTAGGGCTTTACCTTGTATTCCTTTTGCGGCAAGTATGTGGATTAACAGTTTATGGGACACGGTATCAAATGCCGCTGATAAATCGAGAAGTATCAGGGCAACCGTTTTGCCTTTATCGACCTGCATACGAATGTCGTCCATTACAGCCAGTAGCGTTGTTTCTGTGCTGTTATTAGATCTAAAACCTGTTTGGGAAACATTGAGAAGTTTGTTGGTTTCTAGATAACTTGACAGTTGTTTTGTTACCAGTCTTTCTAAAACCTTCGATAAAAAGGGGAGCTGTGAGATGGGGCGGTAGTTGGCTGGGTCGTTTATATCCGCGCCCGCCTTTTTTAGTAGTGGAATTACTGCCGATTTTTTCCAAACTTCTGGGAAAACAGCTTGCTCCAGAGACTGGTTAAGAACTTTTGTAACTGCGGAGCCAATTATGGGAGTCAGTTGCGAAAAAATAAAGCGTGGGCAAACATCCCATGGTGAGCCAGATTTTATTTCTGACATGGCTTTAGTGACCTCGTCTTCTGAAAATGGGCCAAAGGTAGAGCAGTTGGTTTGCAAAGTAGGGTCAGTCCGATACTCCACAGGGGCCTGGGCGTTGTTTGTAAAAGAGGCATATATTTTATCAATTTTATCACAAAAAAAATCACTAATTTTTGTGCAGTTCTCTTGTGATGGTGTCAAGTTGGATGTAAGACTAGGAGGATTACAAAGTTCTTTTACAATTTTAAAAAGCTCCTTGGACGAATTTTTATTCTCTAGAATTTTTTGAGAGAGGTAGTCTTTCTTTGCTTTGCGTATGGCGGTATGGTATGTTTTCAACTGATGTTTGTAAGTGGCTCTGTCTTCGGCGTTTCTACTTATTCTCCATTTATGCTCCAGAGAGGTGCATTTTCTTTTTTCAATTTTTAGGTCTGGGCCATACCATTTCTCAGAGGTTTTTGGTTTCAATCGATTGGTTGCGCGAGTCCGTGAACAGTGGTCAAGTGCTTTCTCTAAGTTTTCTCGTAAGAGGCAAATTTCTTCTTCGCATGTCCCTTCAGAGTTAGAAAAAAAGGAGAAATCTTCCTTGAATTTTTCCAAAGAGAATTTGCTCCAACATTTAGTGGAGTTAGCCGACTGGGCTAGCGATCTGTTAGTTTTTAAAGGTAGGTTTAAGGTAAAATCTATCCTATAGTGGTCCGTCCATGTCAAAGGGGTTATATTTGTGATGTTGATCTTCGATATGTTTGTAAATATGAGATCTAACATGTGCCCCGCTCTGTGTGTGGGGCGAGCTATTTTCTGCGATAGTTGTAAGATTTCCATGTATGTGGCAAGTCGTTTAGTTAGGGAATTATCAGCTAAATCGAAATGAACATTGAAGTCTCCAATGACAATAATGTTTTTATGGTTGAGGCAGAATGGAAGGATTTGTTCGAGGAGTTGGGTGCTAAAGTCAATTGTACTGTTTGGGGGATTGTAGATGATTGCACATCCGAGGATAACATGAGTATTGATGGAGATGGAGATGATTAACACATCGTGTTTGCCTAGTTGAGTGACTATTTCTTGGCCACATGAAAAGCTATCTTTAAATATCATGGCCACTCCGCCTCCTCTCTTAATTTGTCGATTTAGATTAATGATTTTGTACCCAGTAGGTAGGGCTGCAGCAATATCCGGGGTGTTGTGCTCACCAAGCCAAGTCTCCGAAATGAAGGCAAAATCGGGTCTTCTATCCTGTAACATGTCCCATATTTCAGTAGAGTGTTTGGGGAGGGACCTAGCATTGACATAAATGCATGTGTAGTCCTGTGGAGGTGTGATTTCCAATGGAGGTGGCTCCGGGTGGTTACAATTCCATCTACAGTGACGGCAGCTAAAGGGGCCTATGGTGTGGGAGGGTCCAACTTTGGCACAAAGGGAGGATGTTAAAGGAGTATTACACATAAGCAGCTCACCGTGCGAGTATACCAGCGAAGGTTTGCCTGGTCTACCTGTAGTTGGGGAGACAGGGGTTGTGGCCCCTGGTCCCGGCCTGTCGAGGACGGGCGCAGACGGGCTCGCCTTTGGCGAGCCTTCGGCGCGCATTCGTCGCGCCCGCTGCGCTCGTCCGCTGCGCTTCCCGTAGGGACACATCTTTTATATGAGGAATGGGTGGAGGGGTGTGTCTCTAGGCCGGGGGCGTGACCTTCAATTGGCCAATGGCGTTCCCGTTTTAGCTCCAGGTACCCGCCCGCGTCAGCTGTCAGGGCGCTGAGCGCAGAGCGATGGCAGTGATCGTTCGATTTAAAATAGTCAGAATGACAAATTATAAACAGTTTTAAAAATACAACAGAGGATCCTACTCCCGGCTGTGCCTCAGGAGAAACTGCAATTCAAAGCGCAGCGCTCGTGATCAGCGCGCGCTTTTGTAGTGCAGAGGGGCGTGTCTCTAGGCAGGGGGCGTGACCTTCAATCGGCCAATGGCGTTCCCGTTTTAGCTCCAGTTACCCGCCCGCGTCAGCTGTCAGGGCGCTGAGCGCAGAGCGATGGCAGTGATCGTTCGATTTAAAATAGTCAGAATGACAAATTATAAACAGTTTTAAAAATACAACAGAGGATCCTACTCCCGGCTGTGCCTCAGGAGAAACTGCAATTCAAAGCGCAGCGCTCGTGATCAGCGCGTGCTTTTGTAGTGCAGAGGGGCGGGTCTCTAGGCAGGGGGTGTGACCTTCAATCGGCCAATGGCGTTCCCGTTTTAGCTCCAGTTACCCGCCCGCGTCAGCTGTCAGGGCGCTGAGCGCAGAGCGATGGCAGTGATCGTTCGATTTAAAATAGTCAGAATGACAAATTATAAACAGTTTTAAAAATACAACAGAGGATCCTACTCCCGGCTGTGCCTCAGGAGAAACTGCAATTCAAAGCAGATAGTTATACCACAAGCAAGTTTGACAGTGGCCCATCTACCATGAGGGTCTGAAAGGTGACATAGCCCTAGTCCAAGATTATTTTTGGCTAATATTGCAACCCCCCTTATATTCGATGATTGTGTAGAGGCAACCAGTAGATTATACCCATTCAGATTTAGCCACGATTTCTTAGTCCATGGTACATGGGTTTCTTGAAGACAGAGTACATCTACTGAGTTTAGTTTAAGCAGCTCAGCCAAACGTCTTCGCTTATCCCCTGTTAAAAGTCCTCCAACATTCCAAGTTTGGATACTTAATCTACCCATTATTTATAGGAAAGAGTTGTAAGATCACCTCAAGCATATAAAGCTTTATTATACAGCAGATATCTGATTCAATTAATGTTGTATTTGGTGTCCCCTTAGGTAAGTCTTTAGCTGAGAATCCTGGTCATGCAGTGGGGTATTCCGAGGCTAGATTTGTGCCCTGTTAGAAAATGGTCAGAAGCAGTGCTTCAACTTAAAGGGCTGTGTCTGGAAAGGGGTGTGCGAGCTGTGAATGTAAGGACTGACTCGGATAGGAAGGGCGTACACACCTTCAATAATGGCAGAAGGAGCAGCCGCATAGACTATATTTTCCTAAATGTTGAATCATGGAATTCTTTAATTGACATGAGAGTACAGGAACGCCCGGAAAGCGCCCATGATCCTTTGATTCTGTTAACAAAGGCTTTGACATCACAAGACCCCCGTAAAAAGCAGGCAGGCGACCCCCCTTCCGCAGTATTTCTATCTAACAACATGAGGAGAGTAAGATGGTCCAGGATTATGGATAAAGGAGGGGATCTTGTTGCAATAAAGGATTTGGTTGTCCAATAAATCTCCTGCTTTCAAGGTTGCCCCACACAGGAGGACATTGACTTAATTTCCCTGCAGGTTCATTGTGACCTGTTCTCTAATCTTAAAAGCTTTTTTGTTAAGCCCAGTATAAAGAAATCTGAGGAAGGGGCAATAAAGGCCTTCTGGTATAATAAAAAATGCAGAGAGGCGTATCGCTTGGTGTCTATGGCCATTAGATTTAAAGACATGGGTGACGTAAAGTCTGCAAGGGCTAATTATAAGGCAACTCAATTCAAAGCCAAAAAAGAGTGGGATGAGGATCGCTGGAATGATCTTCTCCAAGCTAGCAGAGAGAAGCGTATGGCTAATTTCTGGCAGCTGGTGAAATGGGGGAGCGATGGGACACCTTATAAACCAATTAATTATGTCCTGCCAGAACAGTGGGCCGATTTTTTTAAGGCCAAGTTCACAACCACTAACATTAATGTGGACGAATTTAAAATATCTAGCCCAACCCAAACTTTGATATTTAGTATTTCCGAGGTTGAGGATGTCCTTTCTCTTGTTCCGAGAGGCAGGGCCCCGGGGCCTGATTGTGTGCCTACAGAATTATTTGTTCACAATAAGGACAATTGGGTGGTTTATATTACCTATTTGGCCAACTCCATCTCCAGAGGTGCGTGTATCCCTGACACGTGGACCAGTGCGGTTATCATACTTGTTTACAAAAAGGGGGACCGAGCATTACCAGGTAACTACAGGCCTATTAGCCTGAGATTCCATACAGAAAATTGTTGCCAAATTAGTTCTAAGTCGGATCCAATTATGGATAGAGGATGCCAATATTCTATCTCCCTTGCAGGCAGGGTTTCGGCCCTGTACGAGTACAATTGACCAGGTACTGAGGTTTGTGATGATCTATTGGAGGGTTGTCCTAGTAGGTGGAGGCACGCTATATGCGGCATTTATTGATTTAAAGTCCGCATTTGACCTTGTCCCACGTAATAAAATGTGGAGAGCTTTCTTAGAAGTGAGGATGCCCCTGGAGCTGCTAGCGATGCTTGTTAAACTCCATGATTCCAACCACGCCCAGGTTAGATGGGGTTTACACGGAGAGGTCACAGACTAATTCCCGGTGACCAAGGGCGTGCGTCAAAAATGCGTTCTCGCGCCTACCTTGTTTTCTTTATTTATGGACAGGGTAGTGCAATATTATTCCACATGCTCCACAGATGCTCCAACTCTTGGGGGATTGAAATTCCCCCTACTCATGTTTGCGGATGACACGCTGATATTATCTAAGACCCAATTCAGGTTACATGTGGCTCTGTCCCGTTTTGAGGAGTTTTGCCGCAATCATGAGCTGGTGGTTAACGTGGGCAAGACAAAATGTATGGTTCTCCACAAATCAAAAATTGTAAGGGGCACAGTCCATATGAATGACGTTCCGTTAGAGCAGACAGATGTGTTCACTTATTTGGGGATAACTTTACACAGGAAGCTGCACTGGAAGCCGCAAATCGACCTGCTTGCCTTGAAGCATGCACAGCTTGCTGGGGTCCTCCTTAAAGAACATAGACTGTTACACACTAAACCTATAGCCCCTGCCCTTGCAATATATAATATCAAAGTGGTAAGTGCTGTTTTATACGGCGCAGAATTATGGGGCCACGAGGATATATCTCACCTGCCTATTGCCCAAAACAAATTTATGAGGGCCCTAACAGGACTACCGCAATCTACTCCACTTGTGCCCCTATTTCTGGACGTGGGTGCTTTCATATTGAGGACCTGGCTAGATTTAGGCCACTAGCCCTCTGGAGAAGGCTGTGGGCCACCCCTGAGCTTCTACTTTACGCTAGAGCCTTCTTGATTTTAGGGGGATTGGGACACTAGCGAAGATTAGATGGCTTCAGTATATTAAAGATACTCTGACAGCAATGGGGATGGGCATCCTGTGGGATAATCCAGATTCAACTCCTTTTCCCTCCAAAATGGAGTTCAAGGCCGCTTATATGGATTTTATGAAGGCGTAACGCTTTTCTTCAATAACTGGGCCTTCCCTAACTAGAGACTTCCTATCAATAAAGCATAAACCTGTGTTTGATCCCTACTGCAACCTTATTTTAAAACCATTGGATAGGAAGCTCTTTCACCAGTTTAGGGTAGGCTCTCTGCCAATAAAAGCCTTTTCCAGTAGATGGCATAGGCCTACGACGGACCTCTGCCCGTTGTGTCTGGCATACCCTGAATCTATTCCCCACATGCTATTTGTTTGTCCGGCCTACAGCCTACCAAGGAGGAAATGGCTTAAACCTATTTGTCTTATCCTTGGCACAAGGGTTGCCATTGAAGCCTTGAGGATTTTACAGACAAGTCCTCAGGATGCTATAGTCATTGCCACCGCCAAATTCCTAGGGGGGGCATGGAGGATTCGGGCTAATAAACTCATAGTTCACTGATATGGTCTGCCTATAGTATCTACAGCTGTGGGGTAGCGTGATTTGCCTATACCTTCTCCAATCTGTATAAAGTCTCAGATGCAGTGTGTCTTCTATTTTCAATTTTAATCATTTTGGGTCAGATGTATCAAGGCTTTTGCGACTCGCAAACGGCCGATTTGCATTTTTTCATATGTATGAAAAAATCGCAATTTAAGGAATCGCAATTATTTGTGATTCCTTATTTTGCCATAGCATTTAAGGAATTGCAAATTTCCACCAACTTGTACTTGGTGGTAATTTGCGATTTCTCTTTAAAATGCCCTATTTGGCCCATAGGAATGCATTTGAAATTATTCTTTATTTGCGATTTCCCAAATTGCGAATTCGCAAATAAAAAATAATAAGAAATCGCTAAAAAATAGCGATTTTGTACATACATACAGTTTTGCGAATTCTAAATAGTGATTCTCAAAAATTCCCTATTTAGAAATCGCAAAACAATACCTTGATACATCTGGCCCTTTGTATAATAACTACTGTTTTCATTTAGAGTCTTGGGTTGTGGTTTAATACTCATTTTAAGAAAATTCTATGTATGTTTAATATTTATACCAATGTATTTTTAATTATCTGACTTTTTTATTGTCTGTAAATGTCTTTTATGGTTTTACAATCGAAATAAAGACTCTATGATGATGATTATCATTGGTTTGCACATATATAAGTATATTTACATGTACATGTTGTTTTATCTGAGTCATTTGACATCTGGGAAAGCCTTTCTGTTAGAAAGTGTTTCCCTAATAAAACCCCACGCTTTATTCTGAAGCTGTCTTTGGACGTGCCTTTTTTGGTGAGTGTGGAGCCCACCCTTTCCAGGTGTTTTTTAGCTTTACCGAATGCCTCTGCTGGGGAGTGCTGAATTTCTTATATTTGGTAGTGTAAAGCAATGCACATGGGTATTGATGGGGCAGCTTTTTTTCTGACTGGCACCTCCCACCACACCTCAATTTCTTTAGGTGTAACTCGGACATGTGGGACACATTGGTATCATTTACATAACCAAAGAGAGAAATGACAAATGTCACTATGATTGTTCTGAATGGCCCACTGATTTTTCAACCTCTGAAGAGACGAGATCAGCCCCCAACTCACCACCATCCTCAATCACCACACCACATCACCACAGCAACTTTTCCCGATGCCTGGAAACACACAGAGGTCACACCCCTTCTCAAGAAACCTTCTGCAGACCCCAGTGAGCTCCAGAACTACCATCCTATCTCACTGCTCCCGTTTCCCTCTAAAGTCCTGGAGAAAGTCATCAACCTCCAACTCACCAAACACCTGGAAAGAAACAACCTTCTGGACCCTTCTCAATCAGGATTCAGAGCCAATCATAGCACCGAGACAGTCCTCATCGTCGCAACAGACATCTGCACCCTACTCGACAGAGGGAAATCAGTTGCCCTCATCCTGCTCGACCTCTCCGCAGCCTTTGACATCATCACCCACCACACTCTCATCGATTGACTGCGCCACATCGGAATCACAGACGACATGCTCAAATGGATGCCATCTTTTCTCACGGGTGCACGCAGAGAATTTGTCTCCCTTCATTCATCTCTCAAACCAAGTGCACCATCTGCGGCGTCCCTCCAACACTCGTGCACTTAGTCAGAACCCATGACATCAACACTGTCTCTTATGCTGACAACACCCAGCTCGTCCTCTCTCTCTCAGCGGACCCCAACATAATGAAGACCAACTTCCACAACTGTATAAAGAACGTCTCAGATGTATGAAGAACAACTGCCTGAAGCCCAACATGGACAAAACTGAAGTACTGATCTTCCGCAGACACACCTCCCTCTGGAACGACTCCTGGGGGGCATTGGAACTCAGACTCACCCCAACTCCGAAAGACAACGCCTGCAACCTCAGCATCATCCTGGACAGCGAACTCTCCAAGAAACGTTAGGTCAAAGCCGTCTCCTCTGCCTGATTCCACACTCTCCACAAAGTCTTCAAGTGACTCCCCATTAGCACTAGATAAACTGTGACGCAGGCCCTTATAACCAGCTGGTTGGACTACGGTAACGCACTCTATGGAGGCACCACCCCTGAACTCATGAGAAGAGACTCCAGATGATCCAGAATGCAGCAGCCTGACTGATCCTCAACCTGCCGAAGAGGACCTACATCACTCAGCACCTGAAAAACCTCCACTGGCTCCCTTTCCAGAAAAGATGCCAATCCAAGTTCCTGACTCACGCCTACAAAGCCATCCATGACCAAGGACCCGCCTACATGAACCCCCGCCTGCATTTCCACCTACCTCCCAGGAACATCCGCTCTGCACAACGCGCACAGATACAATGCATCTGCCGCACCAGAGGACGCTCTTTCTTCCACCTCTCCGCCAAGTCCTATAAAACCCTTCCCCTCTACCTCTGTACCTCTCCCTCGCTGACCCACTTCAGCAAAGGACTCCAGACCTCTCTCTTTGACTGACACCGTAGCACAGTGCCTGGATACTCTCACTGGTGATAAGCAGTGCTATATAAGTACAGCCTGATTGACAGAATGATCATTCTGTTTGCCGCCTTGATACTAGCACCATTCTTACCTCTTCATCTCTGTTGGTCAGCATTAGCTGCCCATCCAGGAGCGTGAAATTGGAGATGTCCCACACGTTGACCTCTGGAGATGGGGTCAGGGGCATGCAGTAGACTGCCGGAGGCTTATCTGAAAGAAGATAAGAAGACATTGTTACTTACAACATGCAGTGCCACCTACAACTACATCTAGAAAAATTCAGAATTCCACTCACAGTGCCAACCTTTACTCACTGCAGCTCTGCCCGCCCTCTCCCCCTTGACCTTACTATACAAAGATTGGCAGTTCTACAGGAAAACCGGACACAGTTGGATGCCTCTGAAGTACCAGCCAGGTTGGTATGCCGCTTGACCCAAAAATGTCTGCCTTGCAGAGGTATCAGCCAACTCATGGCTTCCAAATGTGCAGGTCTGGCTCTGGTTGCCAGTGGCGTATTGACACCGTACTGAATGTGTCGAACAGATCAGTGCTGCAGTAGGTTTTATGCACTCCATACAAGGCCTTTAGAGCTTCCAGGCCGAGCTGTGATTCATTCAGTTAGGTTTTTTCTAGGTTTTTCTCTCTGAATGGAATTTGTTTTTCACTTGGACAGATCATAATGGATGGTCTAAGGCACAGGTGACCAAAGCACAAAAAAATGACAATTCAACGTAAGTAGTATGCGCTGGTCGCATGAGGCACATATTGCTACTTTAAGACATCATTACTTAGTTCTACAGACATCCAAGCACCTAAGCGTGTCACTCTATAATTAACAAGAATGTATTGGATAGAGAAGCACTCCTTTTTAACCCTCTTCTTTTTATTTATTTGAAACTTAAATTTTATTCTTTCAAAAACTAAACAATCTTTTTGGGCCTAGCGTGCTGTAGTGGTAGCACGTTTGTCTTGACCGTGACTTAACTGAAACCTACCTACCTCGAGCCCACGGGGCTCGACCACTGCGCACTATAGCTATGGTAAATACCCCACTTCTTCAGTTGTATTATGAAACTGAATACATTTTGCTTAATCTGTTTGTCTGTACATTTTACACTTATTTAAATTCGACACAAAAGAAATGTTTTTTCATGAATATTCTCTTTTACTTTGCGATCATTTTTTGGTAAAGCAAAGAACATGTGTACATCAAATAATAATATTCCGATAAACAAAATTCATTTCAACAAACGATGTAGTGTTTGTTGAAATGAATTTTCATGAAAAAAATTATTTTGTGTCGAATTTAAATAAGTGTAAAATGTACAGACAAGCAGATTAAGCAAAATGTATTCAGTTTCATAATACAACTGAAGAAGTGGGGTATTTACCATAGCTATAGTGCGCAGTGGTCGAGGTATTTAGACTCTATAATTAACAACCTAATGGTCGTTGAGACTGTAGTTTCAGGCTTTGATGTCTGTGACCGTATCTAAAAACATCTAGAAGGTTCTAGACATCGACCTTCAGGATCACATGGGTCACAAGATGAAACGGCAAGTTGCAAGGATTTGTGCCTCTAAGTCAGAGAAACTGATTCACAGAACTCGATTTGTTTTGGCACCCACTACCATAGCCACAGATCCCGATCAGTAGTGATGTTTCACAAGAAGGCACACTACTAATCTAGCTGCCTCATCTGAACAGGGTGAAGGAAATTAAGGTGAAATATACCTCAGTTTCCAGCTTCAAAGAAAGAAGCATGACCAAGACCTAACATCAAAATGCCAATGATATAAAATAATAAAAATATTCGTTCATATTTAAAATATACATTTTAAGTTTTCAAACCTGTTTAAAAATGATCTGATTGGGAATAAGAATGATCTTTTCCTTGCTTGGGAAATTATTATTCCTTCAGACCTAAAAGTAGGGAGTAATGTACTGCCATTTGCAAACTGTATCTGCAGTCCTACAAGAACCTAAACAATTTAATTTAAATAAGTTCAAGTAGAAGTTGTTTTGGGTCATTGAGCTGTTTGTAACATCACACATCTAATTGTTTTTAAAAGTACATGCTCAGAAACTTGTTAAGGTCACTATTGCAATTTAGACCTACTTTCTTTACACATCAAATCTGTATCAATGCAATTTTCTGTGTGTTGACATTTTTTTCAAAACCCACTTACTTGTCTGTTAGTTTTAGTTGAAGACCGCCAAAGCCCTACAATGTGGCACTTATGCTTGAGCCATTGATACTTTTTCTTTTAGGGACTGTATGCTTTGGGCTTCTGACATAGATCTTGGAGGGCCGAATCCATGCCAGATTTTTACGATAGCTACATTAAATACATATACATAGTCCACCACTGCTCTAAAAATCTAGTGTGAATCCATCTGGACCTACATTGGAAACCCTTACTTACTTCGATAATTTGTAGTATGAAGTTCCAGTTGAGATTCCAGAGCCATCATCATGCATGGTCAAGTCACTCACAATGTGGGATGTCACTCAGTGCTTAATAAAGCTAGGCGAGCCACTCAAAGCTCGAGCCAGGCTTGAGCCTGATGCTTGGCTCCGCTGGAGGTCCTGCTGGAACCTCGAGCACATATCGAGTCGAGCTTACATGCAGCTTCTGCCTTCCATCCTTCCTCTACCCAGGATGTGGCACTACGGCCAGTGATGCCAATTTTGAACTGAGGAACCTGGTTCAAGTCTCATTGTGAGCTCAAAATCATATGATTCTGGGCAAATCGCTTAATCTCCCCATGCCTAAAAGCAATGAATGTGACCTTGTGTAATGTAACTGGTGCTCATGTAAAGCACTCCAATTTCGCCTTTAGGTCAAGTTCATTCTACATACAAAATGCAAAAAGAGGTAAAAACAAAGACTTCACATAATAAGGAAAGACAAAAACGTACCCATTTCTTGGCTGATTTATATAAAGTGAAACCAGAAAACCTGGAAAAAAATCACGGATTCATCGCTTAAATTGTGTGATCTTAAGCAAATATTTTATTTCACCGAAACTCTTTTGTCCTCATTATTCAGTATGAACGCACTTTCAAATATGTGAGTTTAGAATACCAGCTGTACAAAAACCTATTCTGTTTGATTTAATAGAATATGCTGGTGCTCTATTATAAACTGGGCCACGTACAGGCTTTACATGACAATTGTCTTGCCTCTTAGTGCACTAATTGCTTTTGCTTAAAAAATATTACTTTTAGTAAGTACTTCTCAGTACAGCGCTCTACTGTGACGTATTAATGTCAAAGCTTCACATGTTGTGGAAATACACATTTTTGTATTTTAAAGTGACTTTGTCATATTTTACATAACGTTTGTTGTGTGATTTACATAGCATACATTTTCAGGTCCCCAGCTCATTCACAGGCTATAACTAAGATCCGAGCCTTGTCTCAGCTCTGGCTCGGCTCGCCCTGCAAATATATTGGCTCGCCCTCCTCTTGTTCTTCATTTTTTTTTTAAGTAAGTACATGGTTCCCAACGTTTTTCTCAGAAACCTGCTGCCTGTGCTCCTTAATGTCAAGGTTATTGAATGGTAAGACTGTCAAGCCGTGATTCCACCTCATGCCTTTTTCATTCATCACCATCCATCCTCTCCCCCTTTATTTCACTCTTGCTGATACTTTTTTCATTCCAGCATTCTGCCTTTGTTACTGTTTTCTGTCTTTCTCTTCCTCCTTCTTCCTGTCTTTTTTGTCCTTCTCTTTCTTGTTCCCAGTCAAGGTATGATGATGAAACATAAGTCCCAGTACCCACAAATGAGTCCAGTGGGCCCCACCTACAACCACCATCTAATTTACGCACTCATGTCACTCACATTCTCGATTCAACAGCCGCACACCTGCAAAACGAGTCTTTCACTCGCAGAAACAATGAACTGCAGACTTCAGGACCTCCTGTGATCTCGTGGGACTAATCTTCTCGGGCTTCTGGGAGGGTTAGCTCTTTCCAACGGGTAACAATATGACGACGGACAAACTGTTGAATCCCGGTATTCACTACTGTCTTACAGAAAGCGGAAAGCTGGAAAAGGCACTGCTCAAATCGTAGTGCCGTAAAGTGAGACGCCACCTCCATAGGTGCTTCCTGACCTCTGCCTCGTGCACTGTGTGTGAGACTGAAGTCGGGACACCTTTATGTGCAAAACCTATAACAAGTAACAAGATTAGTAACAGCTGTGGTGTGGGAGGAAACAGTGGCCACACTGCCACTGGAGATGAGGCCAGTTTTAGTTTCAATAGTCAGCAAGGTGCATGATTACTTAGAGCTGCTGACGAGGCGTCTAGCGCCTGATGCGTGATACTTGTCAAGGCTGAACATACAGTGCATCACAAATTCTGCACCATAACCTTTTTGTAAGAATATAGCCATCCATCCACATGTGGGATACAGCAGCAGGAATTCTGTACAAGTGAATCAATAAGGACAAAAACATCACTTTAGTGAGCACGGTCCAAGCCTCTTTCTTCTCCCCAGATACATGTTCCACCTCCCAGGGGTAAAAAATGTGTCTTCTTTTTTTTTTTTTAAATGTTTTTATTGAAGTTTTTCATCTTTCCCCCCCCCCCCCCCCCCCTGAAATATGGACAGGGCACAATAACAGTCAATGCAGCGCAAAATCATATATACATTTGGGAATTATACAAATCATAGATAACAAATGTAATATTAAATCATGCATAGTTTTTCCAAAGCAAATCATATATACCAGGAATACATAACTTCTGTACACTATATTCTCCATTTCCTCCCCCCCCACCAGTAAGACCATGATCAATAATCGGGACCTTGTTTCCAACGAACAAGAGGCTCCCATATTTGCAAACCCAACTTCTTACCGTTTCTCCCCCTCCTCGCATAAATAGCTGATTCTATCTTTTGGGTAGATAGTAACTTCCCCAACCATTGATGATATGTAGGCGGGTTAGGATCCAACCATGCCGAAGCGATTAATAGTCTGAGAGTCGCCATTGCTACAAATATAAACTTTTCGTTATCCACGTGCATCTCAAGGCTGACTCCTAATAACATTAGATCTGATTTTAATTCTATTGTATTTGCTAATACATTCTGTAAAAATTGCTCAATATCATGTTTTATACTATTTAAATGTGGGCAAAGTGAGAAAATATGTATTAGGTCCGCCCCCGGACTACCACATCTGAAGCAAGTGGTTCCCGAAATACCCCCCCATTGAGCAATTTTCCCAGGTGTATAATACAGATGAAATAGGGTCTTATAATGTTGAGCCTGTAGTGATGATGAGCACAACAATTTTCTTCCCATCTCTAAAGAATCTGAAAAAATATCACTATGTATATCCAAATCTGCAGACCACCTATTAATCCATTTCTCCATATCATCTTTCTTTAGTATAGTCATCTCCGAATAGAATCTCTTTATGGTGCAATCTGAGCCTATTTCTGTAATATCCAGCATTGTATTTCTTTCAAAGCCCAGAGGCCCTCCTTTCCTATTTATCAAACAGCTCCTTATTTGAAGGTATTTAAAAAAATGTTTTGTATCTAAAGTATATCGAGCCTGTAGCTCAACAAATTGTAAAATACCTTGGGGTCCGTAAATATCTCCAATCTTTCTTATCCCCCGCCTCTTCCAGTCTTGGAATACAGCTCCCGAAAAGACCATACTAGGAAGTGAAGGGTTATCTTTAAACCTAGTGTAAAAATTATATTTCCCGATTCCTATCCTTTTTGATATTCCCTTCCAAACATTATTCGCTGCCATTAGGGTCTTAAACCACGTTCTTTTATAATAACTCTCCTCAGTGAATCTCAAAAATATATTTTCCGCATTTTTACCAAGAACTAAACCATAAATTGCAAGTGAACCTACATTGTCCCAGTCGTCTATATCCGCCCCCCCTACCAATCCCAGCATGTTTTGGAATGCAGCGGCCCAATAATACACTTTTAAATCTGGTAAAGACCAGCTCCCACGCTCCCGCGGTAAAGACATATATCTCAGTGCCCTACGTGTTTTTCCTTTAGCCCAAACAAAGCGATTGATCATTTGTTCACATATTCTGAACCACTTGTTTTCAAATAGCAGTGGGATAGCCCTAAATATATACAAAATTTTTGGCAAAATCATCATTTTGATGAGATTGACCCGGCCAACTAAAGATAAGTGTAGATTTTCATATCGGTCCAGGTCCTTCTTTGTTTTACTTATTATTGGAGCAATGTTATTTTCTACTAAATTATTTAAATCAGCTGATATTTTAATTCCAAGATAAGTCCCCGCCTGAACCACACGATTATCATCACACATAGTCACTGAGTTTTTGATAATCTGGGTCTTGGAGGCATTTAGAGCGTACCCGGATATCCTTCCAAAACTACGGGCCTCTTCTTCTATATAGACAGTTGCCTCTGTGGGGTTTGGTGTTATCACCGCCACGTCATCAGCATAAGCCAATATCTTGCACGGGCCTAACAATGTTGGCAGGGGGGTTATCTCTGGACAAAGCTCTAATTTACGGATCAATGGGTCCATATACATAGCGAACAATAATGGGGAGCATGGGCACCCCTGCCGTGTGCCCCTTTTAATTAAGAATTGTCCTGTAGTGTCTCCATTAACTCTTAGAGCCGCGGCTGGTTCTTTATATAAAGTTTGTAATGCTTTTATAAACCCACCCCTTATTCCGGCTCTAACCAAAGTGTACCACAAATAGTCCCACGAGACCCGGTCAAACGCTTTTTCAGCGTCAAGCAGCATTACTGCCATCGGGTCTCCTGTGACTTCGGTGGAGTCTAATAGTGTTATTAATTTCCTGGTATGGTGGGTCGTTCCTCTACCAGGAATGGAGCCATGTTGGGTATAACAAACTAAAGAACTTATCACTTCTGCAAATCTCATTGCCAACATTTTTGAATAAATTTTAGTATCATTATTCATTAATGTAATAGGGCGGTAGGAGCCAGGCTCATCATCCGGCTTACCCTTTTTGAGAATCAGGACAATATCTGCACCCCCCCACGACTTTGGTATAGACTGTCCAAGTTGTGCGGATTGAATCACTCTAGTTAACTCTTGAGAGAGCACTCCCCAGAAAGTTTTATAAAATTCTAGAGGTATCTGGTCAGGACCAGCTGCCTTACCTGAAGGGAGTTTACCCATGGCTTCCTTAACCTCTTCCATGTCTAGCTGAGTTTCTAATCTATCTGCTTCTTCATCCGAAACCCTCTCAGTTGGTATATTCTCTAAGTAATCGCTAATCTCTTCACTACTGCAAGGGTGTTGATGATCATAAAGGGTCTGGTAAAATTTCCTAAATACTTCCCTTATCTCGTCAGGGCCAGTTTGTATATTACCGTTTTTGTCTCTAATTTGCTTAACCGTCCCTGCCTGCTGCCGCTATCTGCCTAGTGCGCATAGCCAGTACGTGCCCAACTTTTTCATTATATTCATAACACTTCTCCCTACGGATTGTATAGTGTACTGCCGCTTTTTTTGCCAATTCCCCTTCCGCCTCGCATTTAACTTTTACTAGGTCTATCAAATATTGTTCGACCGGCTCCCCTCTAATAAGACAGTTATTAAATTGTTCTTCTGCTTCTGAGACGGCTCTCTCTAACTCTCTTTGCAATGCCCCTTTCATTTTACGTTTATGAATACTATAACTACATGTTTCTCCACGGACATCTGCCTTGAAAGCATCCCATATGACTCCCACCGATGCAGTTCCTTTATTATATTCAAAAAAATCGGTGATCCATTTCGTCATATGTAGTACATAATCCTCTTCTAAGAGAAGTCTTCTTTCAAAAGTCCAAACCCGATTAGATCTTTTACCTCCTTCTAATTTTAATTCCAAAATTAACGGATTATGATCACTTAAAATTCTTGGCAATCTTTCAATCTTGACCCTTGACATTAGATTGTTAGAAATCATAAAATAGTCGAGCCTAACGCAAACTTGATGTGGTGCGGAGTAGTAAGTATATCCTTTCTGTTGTGGTCTAATTGTGCCCCAAACATCATTCAAATTATTATTACACAGGAGATCAACCAGTGCCTTATGGACTCCTTTCTTACGGCCTTTATAGCATCTATTATAACCAGTTCCTAACCCGTCAGCCCCATTAATATTCAAATCTCCTCCTAAAATAACCTGTGGGGGCCAAGCAGCTAGTTCAGAGTCTAAAAACTGTAATACCTCCGGATCATCCTGCGTGGATCCATATACTGACACCATAGTTGTCCAGATCCCATCTATCTCTATCTCTGCTATAGCCCATCTTCCCCATTTGTCCTCTAATTTTCTCCCTATTATCAAATTATTCCTCCTTGAAAGAATGGCAACTCCTCTATTTTTGGCACCTTGTTTAGAGCTAGCTATGAGCTGATAGCCCAACTGATTAAAACAAAACTCCTGAGTACTCATTATGTGCGTCTCTTGCAGAAAAATAAAATCCACATTCATCTGGCGTAAACGAACACCTATCTTATTCCTCTTTTGGATATCATTTAAGCCGCTCACATTCCATGTTACAAACCTAAGTATCATTACTGAATTGCCTGGAACCATTAATTGCTTGTTCACTTATCATTATTTTAACAAACTTCGACTTTAGTACTACTGATACATGTAATGCCTGAATATTGATTTCGATACTCCCTCCCTTGACATTCTGCCACTGAGTCCTTTTTTCCATCGTGTGCCCACCATGACCCCTACAAATTTCATAGCCTTTGTGCCCTGTCCCTGTCCCTAAGGTCTCCCTCCCCCCCCCCCCGAGAGCCCACCCTCAGGATCCCTCCCCCCTACGGGCAAATAGGTCCATAAGACCTATGTCTGGCCTGCGTTTGCCACCGGGTTGTCCCACCCCCCCTCCCTGATTTCCTTAACTATAAACGTCACTCAGAATGCTCCCTCACGTATAAACATAGTTAGAGAGATATCCTCTTCTTTCCTCTTTTCCTCTATCTTTTTTTTCCCCCCTTCCTTTTTATCAACAACTTCTACCCATTAGGTAATGATTTTGCGCTTTAAACAAGTATATCAACTAACTTAAACAGCCATATCAGATTAACCATATCAACTACTTTTTACGGGGTAAGTTTTTGATAGGGCCAGTTTGTACATCTTGAACCTCCAGAGTACTACGTGGAGACTTTTGACGGCTCCTATTCTCTCTCAAGTAGGTGAGATATTCTTGTGCCATAATTTCGGAATGAAAAACTCTGAAATTACCCTCTAGTCCAACTTTTAGACGTGCAGGAAACAAAAGGAAAGCCTCATAGCCTATATTTTGAAACGGAGTAATGAGCTGCCTCATCCGCCACCTTCTTTCCACGGTGGCGTGGCAGAAATCAGGACGAGCAAAAAAGTCAGTTTCCTTGTAAGAGCGTTTAGACTGTGGTTTTGCCTTGTTAATTATTTCTTCGCGCAAAAGGAAATTACCAACATACATCAATATTGCGCGGGGCTTGCCCTGTGATTCCTTTCGTACCAGCGGAAATCGATGTGCTCTTTGAATCTCGTGTTCCCAGTCCCATGAGGCTAGATCGGGAAATGCACCTTTCAGTAATTCAATGACAAAAGCTCGTACATCCCCCCCCTCTTTCCCCTCCTGAATTCCAATTAGTCTGACATTATTCCGCCTTTGTCTGTTTTCGAAGTCCTCTAGCTTCCAAAGCATGTCAGAGGTTGTCTTATCCTTATCATCACCAGCATCTTTCATCTTAACAAAATCGTCTTCCAATTTACTTGTTCTAGCCTCCAGCTCGGATACTCTCCCAACCATGTCCTCATACAGTTTGTTAACCTTATGCAGAGAGGATTGTATCTTTTTATTTGCACGGTTGGCCCTCCTGCTAGATCTCTGACTCTCAGTACGTGCCTCAGTTTGAATTTGCTTTAGAGTTGAGAATAGGACTTCGAAGTTTGAGATACCCCTTTCAGAACCTCCCTCAGCTCCATGAGAGGAAAACTCCTGAACACTTGTTTCCGTATTACCAAAAGCTCCAGACTGGGTTGTTCCACCCTCTGCCGTATTATCCCAGACTAGTTTTTTTGCAACTGGTTTCGCTTGTCTTCTGTGTGGTGCTTTAGATTGTCTCCTGCGACTTGGGTTGCCGGTTTTCGCTTTACCCTTATATACAAAGTCATTATCTTTTGATTTCCTAATCTCCTCTCTTAGACCTTTTTTTACTTTTGGCCTTACGACTTTTTGGACTGTCTCATGCTCCAATGAATCAGTATCGCTATCCGAGAGGGTTGAAGTGTTACCAAGCCTGGATATATCAGTTTCTGAATCTAAGCCTGAGCCTACCACAGACTTTGATGTGCCTGATTCTGAATCTGAAATAGATGAATCCGAGCTGTTTGTTTCGCTTCCATCAAGCTCATCCTCGTCTTCTTCATTGTCTGCTTCATCATTCCCAGTGAAGAAAATCTCTTCACCAGGTGATGCCAATAATGGCGCCGGAATACTTTGTAAATCCTTTATGTTACCAGTATTCGTGCTTGTAGTTCCTAAATTGTAATTATTTAACTTGAATGGATCCATTGCTTCCTGTACTTGTTCCTGTGCTTGTGCCTGTGCTTGTGCCTGTGTCTGCACTTCCAAGACCAAGACCTGCATACCTCCATTATCACCAGGGGGGGCGGTACTCACAACCTCGCTCAGCGCATTACTCGTGGCTCCAGGTTCAGGATCTCTAATCAAGTATAGGACTGAAGATGGATCTGCAGGATTATTTTCTCCCTCTGTTAAGGCAATATCTGCATCGGGCTCCTGGCCCTTTAAATCCGTAGCTCCGCCCCCCGCTACTGCCGCTGCTGAAAGGAGGGCTGCTCCCTCTGATTCTGTAACCTCTCCCCCTGCGAGATGCTTCGCCAGGCTGCCTGTGATCATGAACCCCACTGGAACCTCAGTGGCCCCAGCGGCGGCCGCTGCAGCGCTCAGTCCTTGCGTGTGACCCAGCCTCTCTCCACACATAGCCGCCAGCGTGGGGATGGACGGCGCCTGCTGCTCCGCCTGTGCAGTCACCAAGGCTCCTGCCGCTAGACCCGGCACAGGTAAGAAGGACTCCACTATCGTAGTCTGTCGTAATGCTGGTTCTTTTCCCAATACTTCCGCCAAATTCAGGTCAGTAACCCCCTTGCGTTGACCTTTACCGGTTCGTGCACCTTCCGTCTTGCCGCTTTTAATCAGCTCCTTTTCTTTTAGTTTTCGTATCTTTGCCTCTTTTACTTCTTTCGCTGCCTCTCTTCTTAACTGAGCTTTGGACCTTGATTTAGCTCTCATATTGCTGGTCGAGGCTCCTGGACCATCTGCAAGCATTTCATCGTCCTCGGAGTGTGCCAAATCATTGCTTTTGTTGTTCGTGCGATATACTTTAGGGGCCATTGTTATAGAATAATACGCACGTCCTGCCTGAAATGACTTTTCAATTAATGCTTTGAGTGTTTCCAAAAAAGTTCTCCCCTTATTGGAATTCTTAACATGCGTAAAGTCCTTAAATATTAGAGGCCAGTCCGACAAAGCTGTAAACATCTCATCCACGGGCACTCCAGGATATAATGCTGGATATAAAATACTGCTTGCGCCAAAAACTTTTATGAAAATATTATCAACTAGGCGAGCATTCTTTCATTCCATCAAGCCACCATCAGGAGCAGGGTGGGGTGCAACCTTCCCTTACGGCGTCTCGGCGGCCATCTTGCCCCCCGGATGAATACCCGATGCAAAAAATGTGTCTTCAAGCGTTAGAGTCCTGTCAGTGGTCTTCGAGTCCTTTCCCTGTTTCTTCAAACCCTGCTGGGTAATAGGCCCCAAGTTTGTAAATTGTCTGCCTCATTTTTATACCTTCTACACTGACGAAGACAGATCTCTTCTGCTGCCCTCCATTCTTTAACATCCTTTGCTCAACTCTGTTCCCTAGGACCTAAGGGACCTATCCACAAGATGGCAATCTATCTTTTTGCCTGTAGCAGGGCCAATTGCATACATTTCCATTCCATTTTTCTACCCTTTTGTTTCTCTATGTCTCCCAGGAGACATTTTGTCTGGTTTGCATCTAATGTAAGACCCTCGATATACCCCAGTCTTTGGATGACTAGGTCGCAGAAATTACACACCAGGGGCAGTGGCTAGCTGAGTGGAGGAAGGTGGTTGGGCTGCCCTGACACCTGGGACATCCATCCTTCTTAGTAGGGCCTATTCTGTGCAACAGAAACAAAGTGATATATGTACGGTGTATGTAGTTGAAATGTACAAGTTTAAACAGTGCGTAACAGGTCCCGTGTTTAACCAGAGAACAAATACGCTTCCACTGTGCTTCCTCTAGTGGAGTACCAATATCCTCCTCGCAGGCCAGTTTAGCCTGAAATGTGGTCCTTTGTTTATCAGCAATCATGGCCTTGTACATATGGGATATTAAATGCCTTCCCCCACCAAAGTCCAGTGGTGCACAAAACATGTCAGAGGAGATTGAGACGGCCAGATATGTTGGCCAGATATCCTAGACTATATCTTCGATACATGCGTGCAGTAGGAACTGACCCTGGCTGACTTCAAAGGCTTCCTCAGCTGCTTCAAACGTAATGAACGTTTCATTGTGGTATAAATTTCTCAGCGTAAAACAGCCCCCTCCCTCCAAGCAGTAACATCCACTGTGGTGGTCTACCGGCAGAATGCTGGAAGGTCCCAGAAGTTAAACTTGCATGCAAAAGCGGCAGGTATCAGTACCACTTGCACCCCTCGCTCCCATAATAAGGCAGTGTGCCTGATTATAGGTGGCATTGCTGAACTACCTCGCCCACCACTATGGAGCAGTTGCGGCAGTCCCATTTACCTGGAATCGTCTAGGAGGAGTTCCATCTCCCAGTTTTCTCCATTCGATAACCATTGTGCTGCATGTTGCAATTGGGGTGCTAGATAGTACAGTTCCAGGACGGGTAATGCCAGCCCACCATCCTCCATGGGTAGATGAATAACTTCCTTAGACACTCTGCTCCTACCTTCCACCCACCCCAGTGTTGTCAATAAAGAGTGTAGTCGCTTAAACACTGCTCGTGGCTGGGTGTCCAAAGAATGCTGGAGAGCGTTTAGGCTGCGTAGCAAAAACACCATCTTCGCCACTGTTACTCATCCCATAAGAGACAGTGGGAGCGTGTTCCAATATTGCTCTGATTGAACTATACCCTCTGTCACACGGTCAATATTACATTTTTTCAGTTTCTGGGTTGAGTGTGCCACCTGGATTCCCAAATAACAGAACTGGTCAGTTTCCCAATGCATGGCAAAGCTGGGAGTGTAGCAGGGTCCTTTGTTTCCATCTCACCCAAGGGGAACACCAGAGACTTGTTTGGATTGATTCGCAACCCTGAAATGTCACCAAAAATTTCCAGGTGTTCCAGTAATAATGGCAGCAACTCCCTTGAAGCCATCAGGTGGAAGAGGTATCGTCAGCGTAAAGTGAAATTAAATGGTCCAGTCCTCCCACTCGGATATGCCACCCTGCCATTTCCCATAAGAGCGTTATGGCCAAAGGCTCAAGTGCTATCGCAAACAGCAGGGGCAACAAAGGGCACCTCTGCTGGTTGCCCCTCTGGATCTTCAAGGGCGCAGAGCACAAAACTGCCAGGTCTGACCCTTGCTGTGGGCTCTGTGTAGAGCAATCTCATCCAATCGCGAAAACCTCATTCATAGCCCATTGCCACAAGGGCCACAATTAGGCAATACACAGTGTCAAATGCCTTGGCAATATCAATGGAGTCTAAGGCTATTTCTCCCACTCTGCCCTCTACTTCATGTATGATGTGAATTAAATGCCTAATGTTTATGGTGGTGTTCCGGACTGGAATAAAACCACATTGATTCGCGTGGACCAGCCGGGGAATCACCGGCCCAACCACAATGCAAGAACTTTACATAGGATTTTCATAAGCAGTGTCATGGTAAGGATTTTTTGGGCTCTGGGCAACACATATTTTGGTGGTCCTTGTTGGGTACAACCTTTAATGTATTGCCCACATTCAGCCAGTTCAACCCTCATGATGTTGAATATTATTGCATTATATGTTAAAAAACAGGCAAAAGCTCAATCTGTCCGGCATTCGCCAGCCAATGGTACCAAAATACGGCATGAATATTCGTTGATGAAACCATTTCTTGGTGTGGCAGGATCTAGGTCTATTTTGCCTAGCAACTTCATTTTATGCTAAATTCAGTGCCTACCCAAACTATTTACTTCCATCTTAGGAAAGAGACTGTCACAATGACTTGATGAAGTTCTAGAGGATTAGACGATAATATTTAAACAAATATGCACATTACCCTTGATGTTATAGTTTTCCTTGCCAAATATCCATAATCACAAATATATCCGCTTTACAACTGCTAGTCTTGCTACAATAAGGAAAATAAAAGCAGCGCCCTGCGAATTTTCCCCATTCCACTACGGAACATCTGAAACATGTGTTCTTAATTCTATTCCTGTGTCTTTTCCCTCCTCACAACTTTCTACATGTACACATCTCTGGCTAGACAGGAATCCCAGGCTGTCCTGAGTAAGATACATGGGAGGGAGCAAGGTGACAAGAGGAGGATAGAGAGGTAAAGAGAACTGTGGTGTGAGAGAAGCGCAGTAGAGACAGAGATAATTTAGAAAGATAGCTGAGGTAGGAAGAGGCATGTAGTAAACAGTGAAAGCTGACATTATAAGTAAAGGCAGCAGAGGTAGAATGAAGAAGAGGTAGGTAGAGGTAAGGAGGTTGAGAGATTTAAGGGTGTAGAGTAAGGGAGAGCAGTAAAGAGAGCTTCATACAATGAAAAGGAAATTTGAGGGGAAAGGGATGTGGCTGAGATAGAGTTGAGATAGAAAGAAAGGTACATTATAGAGACGCAGGGGAAGACAAGAAGAGAAATGAGTAAATGAGAGCAAAAGAGAGAGTGATGAGGTACAGAGGGGCAAAATCAGAAGTGAGGTATAGAAAGACTGGTTAGATAAAGAGAGTTGTTAGGCAGTGAGAAAATTACATAGGGGTGAGGTGAAGAATGAGACATAAGGTGTAGATAGAAAAGGGGTACATCTAAGTCACAGAGAAGTAGTTACAGAAAGAGAGGTGAGGTACAGAGAGAGAGAGAGAAAGAGAGGGAGGCAGAGACAGAGATAGGATAGATATGTGTAAAAAGAGAGGGGTAGGTGAAGAAGAGTGTCATTGAAAATAGAAAAGGCAGTAAAGAGAGAGATGAGGCAATGATAGTGAAATAGCTAGAGGCAGAGAAAGAGGTAGTTAACCCCTTACCTGCTGGGGCTACCCCCGGTGTTGAGATATTTTTTGGCTATATGGGGTAGTTTGTGCTTAGGGCTCCACAATGTTTTTCCACATAAGGTATCCATACCAAAATTGTGTCCTATTTTCCCAAAATCCTGGGGATTCTAAAAGTACCCAGGTTTGTGGATTCCCCTGGAGGGGAACAAAAATAGGCAAAATATAGCTACATTTTGAGGAAAAAGTGCTCTGGATAAAAGTGTCTTTTTTCATAAAAATGGCATCAACAAATGACAAATGGTTTGCTGTGGTAAAAGTCACCATCTTCCCAGCTTTCAGGAAAATGCTGAGCTGAATAAAAAAAGTTTTTCAGAGAGGTAGCCCATTTTTCCAATTTTTGTTCTCTCAACCTACCTCCACTTTGCAGTGGAAACCAATGTGTAAGACAAGGGAGATCCAGGAAAACCCTAGATTTCGGAAAAGTAGAGAAAGTTTGAATTTACCACTGGGTCATGTGTGTAGATCCCTCAAGGCTTTCCCAAAGAAACTAACTGGCAGATGCATCAAAGTAATGTTTTGCGAGTCCTTAATAGCGAATTTTAAGGAATCGCTATTAAAGACTCGCAAAACGGGATGCATGTAGGAATAGCAATGTTATTAGCGATTCCTACAGATTCCTTATTAGCGATTCGGTAATAGCTAATCGCTAATAAGGAATGGCTTTCCCATTCATTCCTATGGGCCTAAAGGCCCATAGGAATGAATGGGAAAGCCATTCCTTATTAGCGATCAGCTATTACCGAATCGCTAATGTTCCGCTATTTCAAGGGTGCCAGGGTGTCCAAAGGACACCCTGTTGCACCCCTGAAATGGACCTGTGCACAAATGTTACACACACACATGCCCTAAGGGCATGTGTGTGCGCAACATGTAACTTTGAAAATGCACAAAAGTGCATTTTTCAAAGTTTTAGCAAATTACCACGAAGTTCAACTTCATGGTAATTTGCTCCCCCTATTAGCGAAATCGCTATTTTTTTGGGTTTCATGCATTGCATTTAAGTAATCTCATTTTGGGATTCCTTAAATGCAAGAGCAATTTAAGGAATCGCTATTTAGAGATTCCTTAAATTGCGATTTCTGCATTTGGGATGATGCATCCCAAATGCAAAAATACCGGGAGCAAACGGCCAGATTCTGAGAATCTGCCCGTTTGCTCCCGGTATTTTCTTTGATGCATCTGCCTGTAAGTGTTGAAATAAAGAAATATTGAAAATGCGTAGGAAAAAACAGCTATTTTCAATGTTTTCACCTGTAACTTTTTGTCACAATGGCTGATTCACAAAAACAATATACCATTACATCCGCTAAACTCTTCTGCTTTTGGGGTTTTGTTGGGTTTGTAGGTTCTCCAAGAACTCATGGTACCCATAGCCAACAATTCTGCATGGAACAGGGTGGGGAGCCCACCAGAAATTCCTCAAATGAAAGGAACTGTCCGCTAGGGAACAGATCTGTCACCTCCTCTAGGCCCTTACTGAGCAATTGTTGGATTATACCGAAATCATCAACAGCCTATGGTGATCAGCGAGGGGGCTTTGAGGTGAGTACATGTCAGTATAGCCAGTACATATGGCAATGTCAAGACCAGATCCAGGCCATGAGGTGCACTGTATGAATTTCGGCCCAGGATCTGGGGGTCAAGAACAGGACAGCTGAGTTGAAGTGGGGTAAGTAGACCCGCCTCTAAATTGCGATGAGACGACTGGCGAGTATCATGGAGCTAGTTGTTGCTAATTGGGCCTTGGCCATCAGATAGTAAGGCTCAAAGTCAGGTGTGGAGAAACCACCTATCCCGTATGGCCGTATAAGATTTGTCAAAGCAATTCTAGGCTGACTGCCAGTTCAGGCCTGTCCGGTCATTAGGGTTGTTAACTGTGAAAGGAACGCACCTGTCAGTGGTATCGGAAGGTTCTGAAAGAGGTATAGTAATCTTGGGAGGGTTACCATTTTCATTATTGACATCCTACCCCACCACCAGAATCAGATTTGTGTTAGGATCTTTCAGTATCAACAAGATATCATCTGCATATAAGGATATAATTAACCTGCGTGTACGGAATTGTATTCCTCTGTGGGAATGATGTTTGCCAGTGTTTCCATCGCTAATCAAAACAAAATCGGTAACAGGGCTTTCCTCTAGTGATTGCAATTGGGGAGTAAAAGAGACCGTTAACACTGATCATAGCCTGAGGGTCTGTGCAAAGAAGCGTGACCAACCAGACCAGTTTCCTACCCATACCCATACTCTCCAGCACCATCAAGAGATAAGACTATTCTAGAGAAACAAAGGCCTTGGCCGCATTAAGAAATACTGCCGCCACTGCCAACGCAGGATCGACTTGATGTGTTAGTGCAAATAGCATTCAGAAATTGTCTGAAGTGGACCTAATTGGCATGAATCCCGCCTGTTCAGGTCGTATCATGAAAGGGAGCATGGGAAGGAGCTGTTTTTGCATTAAGTTTAGCTAAAATCTTTGTATCTACATTTATTTATAAGAGAGGCTGAAAGAATATTTTTGTGGGGTGGGGACTTGGCCAAGCCAATATGCTCCCACCCCTATATATTTTTTAAACAATAGTCCCTGGTGTCCAGTAGGCTTTGTGCCCCTCCCGGGGTAGATCTGTGGTACTTACCCCCATCTAACCTCCACAGTGGCAGAAATATTGTTCTATTATAGGGGTGTGGGAGCACAAGCCCTTGTACAAGGGACTGCTCCCCAAATGTCCCTGGTGTCTTATGGGTGGAGCCCTGCTTGGGCATCACACGCCTATAGCGATCCCCAAGCTGGGATCCACTGTGCAGCAATATTATTGGAAAGGGGAGATTCTCCCCTTTCTAACTATACCTCTCCCATCCCAGTCAGTGTTCAGGGGCTGAGATATGCCCCTCGATCACTGATACAGATTTGATTTGATTTGATTTTGATATTTATATAGCGCAGCAGTCACCCGAAGGCATCAAGGCTTGTTTAACTTTCACTCTAGTGTAATGACGTCAACACGCCCTGTGAGCTGATCGCCATTACACTAAAGCATAACAAAAGACTTACCCTGCTCGGAAGCTCTTCCCGAGCAGCAGAGGTTAAAAAAGAATAAAGGACTCCCTTTGGTGCAGAGCACCAGAGGGGCCTTTTTGTGCCTCCCTGGTGTTTGCCAATGGCTGACCGACACACTTGAGAGGTATTATGGGTGTAGGCCAAAGACCGACACCTGCACTAAAGGGGTTAAAAAGCAGTAAGGCAGTGAGAGGCGAAGTAGAGTAAACATGTAGAAAGAGAAAAAAAAGGAAGATAGATAGGTGAGGTAGTGAATGAATGGTGGGGTAAATTGAAAGGTTATGTAGCCCGAGTGAGAAATTGGTGGAATAGAACTATGGGGTAGTGAAAGAACTGTATGGTAGAGAGGTGAGGTAAAGATAGATGAAGATGGGAGACAGGTGATCAGTGATATGCAGAGAGAAGTGAAGTAGAGAGGAGTAAGGTAGACAGAGTTGAAATAGAGAGAGGGGGCATTGTTGTAGAGATGTAGAGTAGAGAAAAGATTGGTAAAGAGAGACATGAGGCTGTGAGAGATAGAGAAGTGAAATAAAGAAAAGTGTATAGAAAGTGAAGTGAGGTAGATAAAGGTGAGGGACAGAAAAAAGACAGAGATCGGGTTGGTATATAGAGATGTCAGCCTATGTAGAGAGAAGTAAACAGGGGTGTGGTTGAAGAGGTGAAATAAGGAATGAGGTATAAGATAGAAGACATAGGTAAGGAATAGAAACATCTATAAAGGGTGGTACAGAGAGGTGATAGAGATAGTCCAAGTAAGGCATTGAGAGAAAGTGAGGGAAAGAGAATGGGTGGGATTTAGTGATTGAGAAATAATTTACAACAAGATAGAGAGGTAGAGTGAGAAAGTTAATTTAGAAATTGAGGATGGAGGTAGAGACAGATGCACTATGTTTGCAGGAAGGTTGGAGTATGTTTGAAGAAAGTAGACAGAGAAGTACTGAGAGGTAAAGAGAGGTGAGAAAAGTAGAGCAAAATGGAAGATAGAGCGAGAAATAGGGGAGAGTGAAAGAAGTAGATAGGAAGGTACAGAGTTGTGTGGCAGTGATCAGTAGGGATAAGCAGAGGGACACAGTCAGGAGGAGATGTCAACAGAGTGAGGGATAGAGGTTGAGATAGAAAAATAGAGGACATGGAGTGAGTTCCAACTGCCCTAATCACTATACCAGGTGCCCCTTTGGATGGTGAGGGTCCTGGGCAAGTGCCCACTTTGTTCATGGTTTAAAACAGCTCTGGGGTGGGAGAAATGCGACTGATAGGGCAGAAAAATACTTCCTGCCATCCAACATGGTGTAGGCTGTAAGTGCACATTCAGCGACAAGGGAACAAATAGTACTGTTTTCAGGTCAACGCCTACTAAACTGCGCATGCGCTGTCTGTTGCAAGACATATTGTGTCTCATCAAGAACATACAGGTGCTTGTTGAATGAATTTTTCTGCTAGGAGTTCTGGAGAGAATGGGAACCAGGAATGCCATGTTGCATTTGTCAAGCTTATTTATTCGTAGTCCCTGGCTCAAGTCAGGGTAAACATTGGGCTATCTGCTGCATTTCAGATTAGTTGTGGATCACTTCCAGTGTGTCCCCTATCCCCAATATTATTACCTCTCTCTGGAGCCTCTGGCCTACATCCGTAGGGAATTTCATCATTAGTAGGTTGTTTATCTGTAATTTCGGGGTACCCTTATGTTGATTTATGCAGATAATGCTCTGTTTGTGGTGAAAGATCCGGCTGTGAACTTAAAACCAATCACATGTGAGATTATACATTATGGACATTGGTCTGGATTACGGATCAACTGGTCAAATCGATCATTGTCTCCCTTACAGACACCACAACATAAACCTACACTTGAATACCTGCTGCAGTGGTAGACAGAAACTGTCTGTTACCTGGGCATACGTTATAGTATACAGATATCCAACCTATTTTAGGAGAAAACTACAGGAAAGGTCTGATGAACCGCAGCACACTGGTAGACGAAGGGATCAAACTTCCACTGTCATTACCCGACAGGATTGCACTGATGAAAATGGTGGTGTAGCCAAAACTGCTATATATGTTCCAAAATATACCCATCCCTCTCAACAAAGCTTATTTTACACAGCTGAACACATGTGTGATAAAATTGGCATGGGCAGGTAAACAATCTAGAATAAGCTGGAAAAAATTACAACTCCCATATGATAAAGGCAGGTTTTACAGCACCACACTTTTAGGCATAATATTTAGTGCCACAAGTGCAATTCATCCATCGCTGGATTCACAATAGCCGAAATGCACAGCATGATACTCTTGAGAAGGGATTGATGCACCTACTTCCGATACAAGGTGCCCCGGATCTCCAATTCACTAGACCTACATGAGCGATACATATAGTGAAATGTGCTGCATGGGCTTTGTCTCGCTTGCCGTCACTATGTAACATCCCATAATTTACTCACCCCACATTCTTATCAAACATTATTACCTACTGCAGACAGATTGTACATCCACCATAATGGCACAGCTCCATAACAAATAAATTAACACATAGGGGGATCTATTTACAGATCATGTATTTAGGACATATCAGAAGTATCTGGGGGAGCCAACCGGTACGCTAACAGACACCATTACTTGTTTTGAGGTATGGCAGGCAGCACACACACTGTGTCTGACATTTCCTAAAGAATCTTGCTGTCCACTGTTCGACTTATCAAATTAATCACTAGACTATACTAAGTGGACCTAGAGGTAGAGGTCCCCGGATGCAAGAACAATAGTCTGTGGACTTGTGAATAGACATCAGTGATGCAATAAGGACATACTTTTGCCAGCCAACACGGGAGGTGTCATCCAAGGGTCGATACATACTAATTCATTATAACACTCTGAATAGAGTATACCTAACACCGATGGCCATGGCCAGGTACGGTCTCACGAGATACATCAGTTGCAAAAGATGCTTAGTCGAAGGGGCAGACTTTATGCATATGCAGTGGCTCTCTCCTGAAGTAACTGCGGTTTGGGTGAAAGTAATAGATGCTATGGAAAATATGAGGGGACACAAATTTCAGATTACCCCCAGCATAGCACTGCTTGGCTGTGTGAAAACATTCCAAAGGAATTTAGTAAATTGACTGCTACGATGGTAGTGCTGGGCAAGCGGAGAGTGGCCATGGTATGAGGGGGTCAAGATCCCTCGCTTTCACGACTGGCTTAATGAACCTCTACGAAGAATGGCCGGAGACTTAGTCCACAACTTGTACTAGCGCGGAAAGACCTGGAGCCTTTTGGTCTGCACTGCGGTCTTACCTGTGTAGCGTCACAAATGCATAATAGACTAAAACAGGGAATTTAACAAGCTGTTGTTACTATGATATAGGGATTTGATGCCTGTTCAATATGGTCTTACATATGCGCCTGCTATAGCTGTTTTGTTTGTAAGGATGGTTATCTATATCGATACCCTTGTGGACTCGGAATGGGTTTTCTGTATGTTTAACTACTGACCCTGAAATCTGGAATTATTCTTAAATTTGAGTGTATAAGACTTGGAGATGTACCTGTTTTGTCTGCCTACACAGCTGAAAAAAGTAAAATATAGAGGAGAAAAAAAGAACATACAGGGGCTTGGAGCCTGCTCGTTGCTCACCATTGGTCGGCTTTCCTTGTGAGTCTCGTTTGCTTGCTTCTTATTCGTGTCCAAATTGTCACTCTTGTGTTTGCCCCTGGTGTTTAAAATGGTTGCCTTTGTGGCTTCCAGTGCTTGCTTTTCACGAACATCTTTTTTCTTTTGTGATAGGCACTCTATAGGAGTGTGAGTTTTGAGCAGTCTCCTTGTGCACTTCTTTACCCCGGCCCTCCATGTTGCACTTTCGCATGTCGGCCACTTCCCACCCCCTGCACGTTGCACTCACCTATATGTCTCCCTATTGCCTCCCCACCCCTGTGACCTTGGTTTTGCTTTTCCCACCTGCACCTTCCTTCTGTTTTCCAATGAAGTTTCTTTTTTGAGAGAGCGGGAGGTAGGGGAGGGATTTGGGCCAGGCTCTCTTACATGGAATCCAGTTATGATCAATCTTACTGGTACAGTGTGTAATAAAATGCACAGGCTCCCGCAACATTTACTAGTAGGTTCTTAGGGGAGATCCTGCTTTCACCTCTAAACTCTGTAAAGAAATATTTAAACCATATCAATTATAACTAGGCCTCCTGATGTTATGCTATTTACTGTTTTAACATTTCTGTCTGCATTTAGCCATATTTTTTTGGGACCATTTTTTTGGTATTTATCCATACTTATTTTATGTTTTGAGAATAAATGTAGTCGCACAATGGTATATTTCGCCTTTATTTCGCAAATAAACATGCACTCAGACTTTGATGCCTTCAGCGTTTTAGCAAATTAAGCAGTCATACATAACAAAACACAGCACCGACAGGTAAATATTAGCATTATACACAAATATATGTTAACACATGCCTCTATTTAAGGGACTAAAACCTTTGGATCTGGTTAACACAATACAAAACTCAAAATAATAATAATAATAAGGGAATTGCACTCTGTTTTTAAATCCACATGGTGTCTATCTGCTTAGCAAGGACTACCAGGAGTGTCACAAGAAGCATTCTTTTCTGTGCTTTTCCGCTTTTAAAAATAAATACAGACAGAAAATAGATTGTTTTCTGTCTGTTTTCATCAGTAAAAATCAATAAAAAAGGAAAACTGAAAGCCTTAATTATGACCAACGTTACTTGTTTTAATACACTTAAAAGAACCTAATTTTCCACAGAATGTTTTTATGGGGAGACACCCCAACCCCATCTTAAAATAATCTTTAAGTCGTTTTAGTTCTAGGAAATAGCATTAGTCCAGTGTGTTTTTTTCAATGCACAGTTTACTCACAATTTCCTAAAATTCATTGGAGCAGATCTCACCCAGGTAAGTGATAATGTTTATTTGAAACGATATCTGGCCAAGAATTCAGGTCCAATTTACTTTAATGTGCTCTGTTTCCAATAAAACTTTGAAAAGTGCTAAGGCCCACATGCATCAATCTCGGCTTTTGCGATTTCTAAATTGCGATAAAAAGCTATTCGCAATTTAGAAATCGCAAAAGCCTATGCATGATTATTTTTTAAATATTTTTGCAATTCGGTAGAAATCGCTATTTCTACCGAATCGCATAAAAAATGCGATTTTGAAATTGCGAATTCGCAATTCCCATTCATTCCTATGGGCCAAAAGGCCCATAGGAATGAATAGGAATTGCGAATTCGCAATTTCAAAATCGCAAATCCTGATTGCATTTCAAGGGTGGTGAGGGGGGTTCAAATGAACCCCCCCTGCACCCCTGAAATGTATTTTTCGCATCATGTTGTACACACACATGTCCTAAGGACATGTGTGTCCGTAACATGAATGCTTTTAAAATGGGTTTTCTGTGTTAATAACACTTTTTGCAAATTTACCGAGTAGTTCAACTACTCGGTAAATTTGTCCCTCTAATTGCGAATTCGCAATTTCAAAAGTATTCATGCATTGCTTTTAAGAAATCGCAAATTTGCGATTTCTTAAAAGCAATCGCATTTTTGGAAATCGCAAAAATGTTGCGATTTTAAAAAATGCGTGATGCATTCCAAAAAGCATTTTTGGAATCGCAAACGGCCGATTTTAAGGAATCGCACCGTTTGCGACTCCAAAAATGAATGATGCATGTGGGCCTAAATGTACTAAAGTGAGTTTTAAACTTTTTTGTGATTCCCAGTGGGTCGCAAATGGACCTACGTAATGATTCTTAATGAGGTAGGTCTCTGTTTGCGACTCATTTGGAATCGCAAAAATCAAGTATGGTGGTGTGCTGGTGTCAGCAGACTACCATGTCAGTGATTGGTTTTAAATAAAAGCAATCTTTTTTTTTAATGCAGTCCGTTTCTCTTGAAGGAAAACGGATGCCTTTACAAAAAAGTTTTCTTTTCATCTAAACTATTCTTTCCACCATTCTCAAAGCAGAAGAGAGCCCATGAGGACTCCTTCCCCTTTGCAAATGGGTTACCACAAAATTTGAATTGGTGGTAAAGTGCTAATGTTTTGCGACTGCATTTCGGTTGCGAAACATTTGTAAATACCATTTCTATTCAGTATTTGTAATGGACGCCCAAAACACGCCCCTTCCAAATATGAATCACAAAACCCAAATTGCAATTTGGTAACAGGTTACTGAATTAAATGTAAGTTTGTACATCTCAAAAAACATTCTTCCAGTGGCAAATGGGCCGATTTTGCGAATCGGCACCATGGATGTCATTTAGGGGTCACCAGGGGGTTGCAACTGTGATCCCTGGCTTGCCCCTTGCAGCACCTGGCACTGCCTCTGCAACACCTGGTCTCAGAGGTGGTAAGAACATAGGGGCAGCTCTGCATTCCTTATTTTCTGTGCATTTTTCATTGTACTAATAGTGAATAATATTGGAATATTCACTATTAGTGTAATACCTTTGGTGGCTATAAAAATGGTTTAGAATGTATATTGTGTGCATGTTTGTGTGTGAGAGTGTGTTTATGTGACAGAGACTGTTTATTTGTGAGCATGTGTCTGTGTGTGTAAGCAATACTGAGTGGGTGTGAGTGACAGGGAGTGAGCAAGATCGTGAACCAGATTTGTTATTCTTTTTTTTCTTTATTGATTTTAAGCATAGGTGACAATATGCAACAATAACCAATACCACTCATCATGTTGACATCGCAAATTTACCAATCATACAGTATAGATAAGACCTGAGCTTTGCGTAGTAGATGAGCTAGGCCGCTCAGGCTTGACCAGTGAGTTGGGGGTCCACTCAACCTGGGTAGAACATTTATGAATTGACACAACTGTTATATTCGGTCCCCATCAGCTATCTGGGTAAGGCTCAGTAGCTGGATCAGCGATGGTGACCTGCTTCAGGAGATATCGTCGGATGGGAGGACAGTCCAAGGCCAAGTGTCTAAAGTCTGCTCCCTCCCTCCCACAGGGGTTGCAGCGATCAGTATCACGGAGATGGAGGCGCATCAGGCACATAGGTGTATAATAAAGAGGGTGTAAGTACCTATAATGAATGATGCGCAGCTGTCATATGGATATATATAGCCTGTATGCTGTGTTAAGTTAGCATGAGCTTTTTAGGAGTTTAAACGCCATTTTACCTTTCTGCTGCTTTTGCACACGACACATAGCTGTTGCTTTAACTTTGAGCCTAGTAGAATGTTTTTGATTCATGCGAGAATAATATGTTGTTACTCTGATATCAGATTTCAAAAGAGAGGGTACCCCACTGTCACCAGGGAACAGGGCACAAAGACAACAAGTCAAGGGGAAATCTAGAAATCTACAGTGGTAAAAATATCTAGGTGCCACCGTCATAATAGGGGTCTTTTGCTTTGGTTTATAGGTTGTTTTTGGTAAAACTATTTGCTGTTTATGATATGTAATGTGTTATATATGTATTTTTATGCTTTATATTATTCTTTTTCTTTGTGGAAGTTATTATGTGATTTCTCCCCGTAATACAGTGATCTATAGTAGCCTGTAACCTAGATGCTATAGTGCAACTGTAAGGGTATAGATACATTAGGTTAACGAACACACTCCAGGGATTTCCCCTTGACTTGTTACTCTGATATCAGCCTTGCTTGGCGAGCTGTGTCTGTATAGTGTGTGCAGAAACCTTCAAGGATATCTCAACACAGTGGTTGTTGTGAGCACTGATCTTCGCACGTTCCTAGAGATAACATACATGCAGCTGCAGCCATGTTCTGGCTTTAGGCGCGTTTTATATTGCTTTGCACAAGAGCATACAAACACACTTGATGGTGCTTCGCATGCAGAAGATCTGGTTGCTGATGATGTGATCTCTTACCACTAGGATCTTGAGGTATGGGGCTGCCCTGCTAAAACCCAAAGAGACCTTCTTAGATATAATATAATATACTAGCTAGGGAGGGTGAGAATTAGGTTTTGTTAAACCCTATTCATTTCAGCATAATACCATGCTTTCACCATTTGTGTTCTATGGATTAGTGACTATGCTGATTACTTTGTTTCTTATAATATGTTTGCTTGTATTAGCTAAGATACTGCGTTTGAGAGCACTGAATTAGTGAATAAACATTTCAAATATGCGCGTGTCCTCTTTCACTCCTTGTTCTGGATTGAAATGATTGTATAACAAAAGAGTGTTCATGTGTTCCACGTTACCTGAGGTGTACTAAGTCCATGTTCTGGTTTGTCTAAGCATTGGGAGTTTATGATAACCAATGAGACACTGATTCCTAGTCTGGTAGGGGATATTTGGGTACTAAGGTGAGTTTTGGCACACCCTTATTCACTGAGGTTCCAAGCCTCTATGCACAGTTCTGTCTGAGCACGGAATCCCTGTGACATGGCGCCCAACTGTTGGTGGTCTTAAAGCATGATACTTGAGTAGTGCATCATTCCGTCCTTAACCCCTTCACTATTGTTTCCGGTTAATGATAGTGTCGGACAAACCTACCTGTATTCGTATAGGTCCTTTCAAGCTTGAATCTTTCTAAAACGGTTTCATTGAGTTACTACCCAGTTGTGCTACAAAGTTTCCTTTGTACCTTTTTTCTTTCTGTGTCACTATGGCTGCGGTGGACATTGCGCAACATAGCCGCATTGCGGTGCGCAATCATTTACAGACTTATAATGTCCCCGAAGATGGTATGGCCGTGATCTTGGTAGTGAGTGCAGAGGTGGCTTACTACTGGAGATCTTCAACTCATGGGTGA
This sequence comes from Lissotriton vulgaris, assembly GCF_964263255.1. Taxonomy (NCBI): domain Eukaryota; kingdom Metazoa; phylum Chordata; class Amphibia; order Caudata; family Salamandridae; genus Lissotriton; species Lissotriton vulgaris. The sequence continues at coordinate 986,651,340 of NC_141685.1, read as the reverse complement.
CCTTCCCAGCTTTGAATGCAAATACTTGTGTGTTCGACACATATACTCCCACGGCTGTGCCAGCAGAATATGCACCGTATAGGGAACAGGAGATTCCTATTGATACTTGGCAGCATCGAGTTTGGTTCAATGGCGCCCTACCCCATTCATTATCAGCTCCAAGGTTAGATCCTTTGTCCATTCCAGGCGCAACTTGGCCTGTTTTGGCTGGATTTACGCCTCATCCTCAGCACGGAGCATGTAACGTGGCTGAGTTAAGACGACTACATGTAGTCGCAATTAGCGTTATTCGGTCTTTGGTGCAATACATAACCCGTAATCTCCCGGGCGGGGCCCCGGGTGGTGCGGCGCTTCCTGCCGGACAGGGCGGAATGAAGCTCAGTCCCGTTATGGTCAACGCTGTAATGGGCAAGCGCCCCCAAGAAAAGGATGATTTTCCTTTCTAGCTTGCCGAGAAGTTTGACCAGCTAGAAGCAGTATTTCCTAACACGTCTCCTGGTGAAAAACACAGGATTCTGACAATTAGCTTACCGAAAGACTTGACCCCCGAAGTCGGTGACTGTGAGACCTGGGGTAAGACGTTTGCGGCGGTCTACGCGAGGTGTTATGGGACTCCGTCTATGACTGTCCTGCCGACGTCCTTAAACGTGTTCAGGATGAACACGGACCGGAGGCTGCGGTTGAATTGGGTATGCGTCTCTGTGGCGCCTTTGATGTGGTTTCCGATCTCATACTTGCTAATGTCAAGGGGGATGCAGTGAACTTTCAGGTTGCCAATGCTTTGCAGGCGATTCCCGATGCCTAAAAACCCTGGCACTTGGCGAGGATTATTGTGGCAGCTTATAAAACCGTGGGCCGCAATAGTAGGGGTCTCAAGCCTTTTTCTACTAAAGAGAAAAAACAACCCCAAGGGCAGAAGTAGGAAACTGACGACCAGCCCAAGACCAAAAAACAAAATTGTCCTAAAAAACAAAAACAGGGAAAGCAACAACAACAACAGAAACAGGAGTCTCGTCCTGCGTCTCCATTGCCTGCGCCCACAGAACGCGTTTATGACTTGCACGATTGCGCGATGATAAAATCACCTGATCGTTTTCAAGTTTCTGACCAACGCTCTCCTCGTTCTTTTCAGGAGTCATCGGCCTTTTCGCCCGGTGGTGGAGGCGGCAGGGGTCGGGGTGGCCAGCAAGGACGCGACCAGCCCCGCCCGAAAGACGGTAAAGGCAAGCAGGACGATTCTACACCGAAGAGACCCCAGTTTCAGAGAAAGAAAGTCGCTGCATTAACAGCACACAGATATGCCACAGATAGTGAGAACCCAGCTTCGGAATCTGACATGGGCTCTGACCTTGCTGGACAGCGTGGCGGAGATTACCATAGTATGAGAGGCTCTGCGTCCACTACTGAAGGTGACAGCGACTGACCGTTATGTTGTTGTGGAGACAGCTGACACTAGAGTAGCTCCCCCTGACAGACTCTATGAAATTGTCTTATTCATTGAAGGTGACATTCAACGTACCATAGAGGGGGTATTTTGAGAGAATATTACGACTACCTATGACATTTTGTTAGCGGAGGCTGACTGGCCCCCACCTTTTGTGCTCGCAGCTCCGAGAGGGGAGGAGGTAATCCTCCCTAGTTTCGCACACACTGTCTCGAAGGAGCATGCGCTTAATTTTGCAGAAGAGTGGGCTAAGGCCATTGCGCAGGGTTTGTATCGTACACACTGTGGATGGGATAAATTTTCCCCACACCACGAAATTCCTTTGCGGTCTATGCCACAGCCTCAATATCCCATAAAGCGCGAATCAAAGGCTTCCGTTGCGGAAATCCTTGAACAATTGGAATATCAGGGTGCTATTGAAACTTGTGTGAAACCAATGAATAACCCTCATTTTACTGTAACCAAGTCTGACGGTTCATATCGTTTGGTATTGGATTACTGCCATTTAAACTCGCATTGCCGTACCTGTGCAGTACAGAATATCCACGGCTCTGCTTTAGTGGATAGTCTCGTGCGTAAGCGGTTTAAAACCACGCTTGACATTTCCAACGGTTTTTATGCCCACCATTTGGATGGTCTGAGTTCCCAATGGACCGCATTTACTTGCGGCGGTGTCAAAAAACATTTCAAACGTTTACCGATGGGCTACAAAATAGTCCTGGAGTGTCTGCTGCCCGCATAGTCTCTCTCTTAGAGAGAGTAGACCCAGATGCTTGTTCATATGTGGATGACATTTATCTCACGGATGATGAACTGTGGGAGCATATGTGTCGAGTAGACCGCTTAATTTGTAGCTTTGCGGACTTCGGTTACAAATTCAACTTTGCAAAATCGCACATTGCAGAGTACACAGTGTTGTTCCTGGGCTACGAGCTCAACAATGAAGGTCGAGGATTAGCTCCTCACTTCTTGGAGAAATGAGCACAGTTGCGCGCTCCGAAAACTCTGAAAAAATTACAGTCTTTGCTAGGATTTTTAAATTTCGGGAGGACATACATACCTGAATATGCCCAGCGTATCAAGCCCTTTGCGGTAGGTGCCATGGTGAACGATGAGTTCAAGTCAGAGTCGTGCACACACAGACTCTGGGGGACTGCACCGCCCAATTGGCAGAGCTTCGTGCTCTGATGCTTGCATTGGAGTACGCTGATCCTAGTGTGACAACACTAATCGTGAGTGATTCTTACTACTGTGTCCAGTCTTACAATGAAAACTTGTTCTTTTGGATTCAGAATGATTTTCGTGATTCCAAGGGTAGCACAGTAAAACATAAAATGATCTGGGTCCGAGTGGCTGAGTTTAAAGAGCGGTTGCCACTCGTGTTTGTACTTCATACTCTCGGTCACCAGTGCGTGGGAGTCCACGCTGTTGTCAACTCGCTAGCTGATAAAGCAGCAAAATCAGCAGTATCGGCATATTTCGTTGCAGCAGTCACACGGTCCAAAGGTAAGATTGATGATGATATCTTGGCGGCTATTGCTGTCACTGAGAAGGGAGGTAATTATCCTACGGGGATCCCTTCGAAGTGCACATACCATTTAAGTCCTGATAAGGTTCCTTATGTGAAAATACCTGAAGCTGGGGAGAGGTTGATTCCCAACTCAGATCGCAGACATTCACTGATCACAGCGGCCCATGAAGGGGTTGCGTCTGCGCATGCGGGCGTTTCAGCTACTGTGTCTCAGTTGCAAAAACGTTTTTGGTGGCGGGGACTGTACAAACAGACGCATGACTATGTCCTTCAATGTGACATTTGCCAGCAGATTAAGCCTTCAACTGCTACGCGTCCGCCCCAAACACAGTTGTTCATTTCTAATAAACCGTTTGGTTGTGTTTATTTAGATCACTGCGGTCCTTTTTCTTCTGATACTGTGTATAAGTACATCTTAGTAGCAGTTGATTCATGCACACGCTTTGTATGGGTCTGGCCTCATCGCACCGCTGATTCACGGACTGTCATCAGGGATTTGCCTGTCTTTGTAGGGATTTTTGCCTCTGGTACCTTCCATTCGGATCAGGGTCCTGCTTTTGCCTCTCAGGCGTATAGGGATGCCTGGTTTTGATGGGGGTCCAAGTCAAGTTTTCGTCTCCATACCGGCCTGAGGGTAATAGTGTTGTGGAACGAATTAACCGTGACTTAAAGCAATCACTGACAGCTTGAATTATAGGCACTGGCAGAAACTGGCTGGCCCATCTTAATGGCGTGCAGCGTGCTCTTTATAATCTCCCTAGAAGGTCTCTGGGTGGGCGGACCCCATACGAAATGCTCTTTGGTATCAAGATGTATGTTCCGGTCTAGACATGGTTGGTTCGGCTGCCTCCTTTGACGTAGATGAACATTGCAATGTTTTACAGACTCTACAAGAGACGAGAGACAGTCTTGCAAAGTAACATTTGCCCTCCACCTCGGATGATGCGTTGCAGATCCCGGTAGTTGGCTGGCTACCCCAAGTTGGAGAACGGGGTCGGGAAAAGATCGATAACAAAAAGGAATTTGGTCCCTCATACCGTGCTCCGGTTCCAGTGCTTGGTGTGAAGGGCACAAAAGCAGTCATTTTACCACCACTTCCAGGTCGTAAAGAGAACAGGTATATCTCCATTGACAATGTCAAAATACACAGAGTGGCCGATTCTTCTTAGCATGACACCAGCAGTCTCATGTCCTTCGATGGTGAGAAATTCTGTATTGCCTCAGCTTCGGATCGTGCACCGGAGGTGGCCCTTGAGATGGCTGCAGTTTCAAGTCCTTTATTGAGTGCTATGCCTGGTACTCGCCTTGATGATACAGACTACACCTACCCAACTGACTTATCAATGCCTGATTTACAAACTCGTTTAGCCACAGAATCCCGATTTTCATTTGACACTATTTCACATACTTCAGGGAAGCCCACAAGGCTAAGGGCCTACGCGACTTTGTTTACAAAACATTTTTTGATACCCCCTTGGACTTATATTTGGCTGGGGCTTTTTGCTCTCTATCTTTTTATGTCAATTGGTTTTGTGTTTTATTTTTTACGATTCATCAATGGACATTATGTAGAGGAGAGAACATGCATTAGACATCTGAATGAAACATTGGCTCCCCACTCCTCATCACATTCAGCCCACAGATTGAAAAGAGACTTGGCCTTTGTTAACATCACCGCGTGGCCTGTGCTGGATGGAATAGTCTGGGATGCAGTTAAATTCCAAATCCATGGCCCGACTGAAGTTATTAATGTTCCTAATGTGCTTAGAGTTAACATGGGGGATGTGGTTCAACAAAACATACGTTCTGATGATTGGGATGTTCAAGCCGTAGAGGCTTTGTTTGCTGATTTGAAATATTATGCTGCCTTTGATGCTGAGGATTTATATTTAGAATCTGCTAATTATGGTGATTTGTTTTGTTTCCAACATTTTGGCAATCACTACTTACATAAAACTAATTCTAGGAGAAGTACTGTGAATTATACCCAGTGGGAACATTGCCCGGCTCCTTTAAGAGGCAGCTCGAATACATTTTTGAAAAAGTACACTTATTTTACTGACTTTAATCAGTCCAATCCCGCTTCCTTTTATTTTAAAAAGACAGATAAATCCATGTCCAAAGTTAGACTTACCGATACTAAGTTATTGTATTCGAAGTCCTTTCTAGACCAGCTAGCTGTTGATGGCTACGAGTTGTAGAAGGAAACAATTGACCTTAAATCAGTTTGGGGTTCTAAAAGTTGGCAGGTAGGAGGCACTGAGGCTTTGCACCGTGCATGTCTCATCCCAAATCATATGTTGTTTTTGAATTCTACTATCTCACAGACAACATGCTTTGGATTGGCTACTTCTAAAAAATTAAATGCTCCTTCCTTCCGTGATTTGGAAGAATATTCGGGTTGGGAAAATTCAACTAAATTTTCAATTAGAGAGTTGCAGACCCTTTTGCTAAATTCATCCTTTAACATATCCAGTTTGGATCCCAAGGTTTGGTTGATGTGGCACAGAAGTGCAGATTCGTGCCAACATCGTTTTTTGGGCCTGGCTGAGGGTTTTACACAGGTCAGAGTAGATCCCCGTTTTGAGAGTGACCATTCTGTAACCACTTATTCAGTAGGCAAATTGTGTCAGAATTAGCTCAAACACTCTACATTGGCGTCAGTAAAATTGCATTTGTCTAAACTGACTGACGAGGTTGACTTGAATGACTTCATAAAGGGCCCGGCTAAAGGTAGATCTAAAAGATGGATCTATGCCGTTTATAATGAACTCTGGAAAACATCACAGATTGAAGCGGCTACCCGCCTTAGGGCTATTGATCAAACTAATTTGGAAAAAGTGCTTGCAGTAGTGGATAACAGCATTAACACCCTTTCCTCCCGCATTTACACATTGGATAATATTGTGTCATCTGTTGTTGAAATTGTACAGGATGAATTGTCTGTTTTGTACCATGGTCAAAATCAATTGCGTTCTATTATGCAGTTTGCATGGACCCTGCAAACACTGAAAAACGGAAAGGTGCCTTGGAATTACATTAATGTCTCATCTCTATTTGCCCCTTTTAATTGGACTGAAAAACAACGTTTGCTTTCAATGAAAGATGCTTCATTTTCCATGTTACACATTGAACGCTTGGAGTCTTTGCCCTTTTCAGTGGCAGAGGCCACTGCTGCTACGTGGCTTATCCACGGGATAATAACTTTACCATTTGCGCTTTTCCAGTTTACAAATTGCATGAAATATTTTGCCATTGGTAGGTACGAGCCTCTTGGTAGCTCCTATTTACATGAAGCCTGGTCGCTCCCTTTCACTTACAGATGCCTTAGAGACGGAAAGGAGGTTTTTCTGAAAGGGGAGGAGTGTACGAAAACACCAGATCACTCATTAATGTGTAGACACATACAATTGCATGGCTCTTGTAATCAGGAACACCCTAATTTAGCATGTGTTTTAAAAGGTACACCTGTGCCCGCTATTGTCCCGACTTTTACTTTATTAGCAAACGGGAGTTATTTACTTTTAAATAATGAAGATTGCTGTGGGTTATTGAAAGGCATAGCTTATGTTGTAACAGTCAGTGAGCGTGTGGTTTGCTGTAAAAATGTGTTGTATCCACCCACGCATGGGAACCTGGATGTTTCCATCTGGCAGAGAATTCCGACTTTGAAGTCAGAGTTCAATAAGATGAGCAGAATAAGAGCCTTATTGTCACAAAAAGAAGTTGCCCGGACATCTGCTCGCGAAACATTTGTCCTTCACGTTGCTAACACCCGCAGAGAAGTGCATGCTTTATTAAATACTGACCTTCTTTTACATTTCGGTGAGCTGATTCATACAATCTTTAACGCATCCTCCACTTCGGGGCTGGCTCATTTTTTTAAAGTAGTGAGCAGTGGTCTAATGACTTTTTTCCAAAAGATATTTGGAGTCATTCCTGCTTTCTTCCATTCGATCTTTTCCAGATTACTATTTTGTTTTATTCAAAATGGATGCCCGTCCTGTGTTCGCAGACGAGCTGGCGCAGTTAGCACTGTTTCACAACAGGATGCTTGAATACTATGGTGCGCTGCCCCTTGCCACCTTAAGTGCAGCATATGGATTATCGTTTCGATTTTCCTATTTCACCTGTGTCCAGCCTGTCTTTCATTGCCTGAGCTGTGATTTCGACTGGGACATGTATTGTGTCTCTGTAATTTGGTGTCTCCTGAAGTGGATTTTAATCATCTCATGAGTCCCTTAGTTACTCATGAATTGCTTTGTTCTGACGGAGGGATTATGGCCTTTGCAGCGATGCATGGAGCTCTGGGTCGTTGGAATATATTTGCAGCGGCGCAAGATTTCTTGGCACACAGCTTCATTGAAAACCCACTGAGTTGTCCTCTGATGGTACTAGAGGCTCCGGTAATTGAAGAGCATGTATGTTCTTTCACACTATTGAATTGGATGGCTGAGTTATTTTCGGATGATAACAGTGACTTCTTTTTGGAAGCAGTTGCTGCTTATTTCTCATACTCAGTTTTGGGCTGACTCCTATTGAGGCCTTTGATGTCATGATTTTTTCTCTCTCTCTAATTTTTTTCATTTCAAAATTATGATGGAATTTTTTTTATATCAGACCTATTGGCTTTAATAACAGTGGACATTACATTGTCATGCTGGTGAGATTTTGGATTTTTGGGCGGACTAAATTATTTTTCCTCACCTACTTGATTTCGATCTGAATGTTTTATTGAACTCTGCTTTCAACATTGAGTCCCTTATCTTATCTTATCTTATCTTATCTGATACGTGCTCGGATCAAGGGAGGATGTCATATGGATATATATAGCCTGTATGCTGTGTTAAGTTAGCATGAGCTTTTAAGGAGTTTAAACGCCATTTTACCTTTCTGCTGCTTTTGCACACGACACATAGCTGTTGCTTTAGCTTTGAGCCTAGTAGAATGTTTTTGATTCATGCAAGAATAATATGTTGTTACTCTGATATCAGCCTTGCTTGGCGAGCTGTGTCTGTACAGTGTGTGCAGAAACCTTCAAGGATATCTCAACACAGTGGTTGTTGTGAGCACTGATCTTCGCACGTTCCTAGACATAACATACATGCAGCTGCAGCCAAGTTCTGGCTTTAGGCGTGTTTTATATTGCTTTGCACAAGAGCATACAAACACACTTGATGGTGCTTCGCATGCAGAAGAGCTGGTTGCTGATGATGTGATCCCTTACCACTAGGATCTTGAGGTATGGGGCCGCCCTGCTAAAACCCAAAGAGACCTTCTTAGATATAATATAATATACTAGCTAGGGAGGGTGAGAATTAGGTTTTGTTAAACCCTATTCATTTTAGCATAATACCATGCTTTCACCGTTTGTGTTCTATGGATTAGTGACTATGCTGATTACTTTGTTTCTTATAATATGTTTGCTTGTATTAGCTAAGATACTGCGTTTGAGAGCACTGCATTAGTGAATAAACATTTCAAATATGCACGTGTCCTCTTTTACTCCTTGTTCTGCATTGAAATGATTGTATAACGAAAGAGTGTTCATGTGTTCCACAATACCTGAGGTGTACTAAGTCCATGTTCTGGTTTGTCTAAGCATTGGGAGTTTATGATAACCAATGAGACACTGATTGCTAGTCTGGTAGGGGATATTTGGGTACTAAGGTGAGTTTTGGCACACCCTAATTCACTGAGGTTCCAAGCCTCTATGCACAGTTCTGTCTGAGCACGGAATCCCTGCGACACAGCCGGCTGCTATCAGATATTTTCCCGGTTTGTTGACAGAAAAATGACCACTGGTCAATAGTGATGGGGGACTTCTAGCTCTTCCTCCCAACGAGTCCTAGCCGAAGGGGGGTCGCGAATGCAGTCTTTTTGTGTGGTGCGGTAGAGAAATGAAATAACATGTGCAGGGGTGTCTTTCTGCAGGAGGTTATACAGTGGAGGCAGTGTTGGGGGTTCCTGTGGGAAGCACAGAGTGAGAGTTTTGACATCTTGTCTCAGGCGGACATAGTAGAAGCGTTCTAGGGGAGTGGGAATGGTAGTGCCGAAGAATTCTTCACTGGTGCAAAATGTGCCTTTTATGTAGAGCTGACCCCATGTCTTGATAGAAAGCTTTCGAAGGAGGAGGCAGCAGCCTCCCTCACGCGCGACCGGAAGGTCCAGCCGGCCTCAGAGAGGCAGCAAGGGGGAATATAACGTGGTGATTTGGAGGCGACGGGCCAGGTCATACCATGGAGGAAGCGAGTCGTCACAGGATGGCATGTGCGCTTAAATATGCAGAGCAGGGGGTTGGAGCTATGTAGCCATCCTTGATTGCTAAGTTAGGCATATAGGGGGGGTCCATCCAGTATGCCGCAAAGTGGGCTTGGGCACAACTGAAGTACACAAGGTCAGGGATCTTAAAACCCCCTCACTAAAGGGTCAAGTGAAAGTGTCCCAGCGCAGCCTAGCTTGTTTCCCTCCCCAGGTGAGGCGGATGAGTTGAGTTTTCAGGGCTTGGAAAAAGTGTCTGCTGGGGGCATAGGGGATGTTGATGAAAAGGTAGAGCAGCTTGGGGAGGATTAGCATCTTCATAAGTGAAGCTCTCCCGGCCATGGAGATTAGCATGGCGAACCACCTGGTGATTTTATCAGTGAGGCGGTCCAAGGCGCGCCCATAGTTTGCCAATATCAAGGCATTGCGGTTACGAGTAACGACTATCCCTAAGCACTTGATAGTGTACTCACACCATGCGAGGTGGTAATCTGGGGTGAACTGTGGAGTAGTCGCAGTGAGAGGGAAGATCTGAGATTTTCCCCAGTTAATGTTAACACCAGAGAGGTGACCGAATAGGGTGAGCAGCCGTAATATTTGAGTGGGGCTTTCTTCCGGGTGTCACAGATAGAGTGCGAGGTCGTCAGCGTATAAAGAGATCAGGATCTGCCTTTTGGGGTAAATGAGGGCATAGTCGCGAAAATGTCCGCAAACCTTGGCGGCCAGGGGTTCAATGGCTAGGGCAAAAAGGATGGGGGACAATGGACACCATTGCCTAGTGCCTCTGGCTATGGTGAAGGGGGAGGGCCTGGTACCATTAATCAGAACACTAGCCTGTGGGCCTGTGTAGAGTAAGCTGATCCATGCCAGAAAGGGGACGGGGAAGCCCATGCATTGGAGGAAATATGCTAAATAATCCCACTCAAGAGAATCAAATGCCTTGGTGGCGTCAAGGAAGATTGCCACCACGTTCATATCAGGAACAATGTCTTGTAGGACGGCAAATAGCGTCCGAAGAATATGAGAGGTGCCTCTGCTGGGCACGAACCCCAACTGGTCAGGGAGGACCAGGGCAGTCATGAGGGGGCTAATGCAATTTGCAATTCATTTAGCTAATATTTTCGCGTCTACATTGATGAGGGAGAGGGGCCTGTAGGAGTCGCATTGCGCAGGCAGTTTTTCCGGTTTCAGTAGGGATATTATGAGCGCCTCCGGCATTTTCTGGGGGAGTATACCCGTCTCTCTAGCCTCTTTGTAGACATGCCGCAGGACAGGAATAAGGATATGGCGGAAGGTTTTGTCAAATTCAGCTGGGAGGCCGTCTGGGCCAGAGGCTTTGCCAGACTGTAGCTGCATTATGGCAGCAATGATCTCCTCGTCCTCGTGATGGGCCAGGAGGAATTCCCTATGGTTATCCCCAAGCCAAGCAATCGCGGTGTCGTCAAAGAAGGGGGTGAAGTTGGCAGGGTGTGTTCTGTGCAATGTGTACAGAGTGCTGTAAAAGCGTTTAAAAATGGAAGCGATTTCCGAGGTGTCTCTATGTGTGTGTCCTTCTTCATCCGTGATTTCTAATATGATGTTGGAGAATCAAGGGGCATGAATCAGGGCCGCCAGGGCTTTGCCTTGTCTCTCACGTTTCCCGTACCAGCGAGCTTGAAAATATTTCCCTCTGAACTTACATTCCCTTTCGGCTGTCTCTTGATAGTCATTGAGTAGTTCTCGCAGGCGCGTATGTAACTCTGGGATGGGTGTAGCTTGCATTTGGGCATCAGTGTGCTTAAGTTCGCCCTCTATTTTACGAAGTGTGGAACGGATGTCCCTCAATATCCCTCCACTTCTGGCAATGCAGATTCCACGCACTGTGACTTTGAAGGCTTTCCATACTGTGGAGTTTTGTCATTGCGAGGGAAGAAATCCTCGATTTCTTGTTCGAGTTCAGCTTTAAATACAGGGTCGAGCAGGGCCTGTGCAGGCAGGCGCCAAAACAGGTATGGGGACTCTCCAGCAGGGGGCGCAAGTGTGAAAGGGACCGGAAATGATCAGGGTAGGTGCGTGGCAAATGGGAAGAGTGGAGCAGCCATGGGATTAGTATTATAGAGATGAGCCAGCTGTCTATCCGGGACCAGGAGGAGTGGACAGTGGAGAAGCAGGTTCCCTCTTTGTTCAGCGGGTGAAGGCTACACCATGCATCCACAAGGCTGTGGTCTGCAATGATCTGGTTAAGGGTATGGTGTGCAGTGGAGTAGTGATGGGGTTGCGGGTCCGAACGATCAAGCGTTGGATCGAGAGTGACATTAAAATCCCCTCCCCATGCCACGTGGGTGGAGCCAGAATCTAGAATTTTTCCCCAGAGGACCCGGAAAAATTTGGGGTCATCAGTGTTCGGGCAATAACAGGATACAAACGTGATGGATTGAGCAGAAAGTCTGCCCCATAGAATACTGTACTTGCCCAGCGGGTCAGCGTAAGTCCCAATGAGGGTAAAGGGGAATGTGCGTTTGACCAAGTCAAATGTGCTGCGTGCGTAAGTGGAGTATGAGGAGAAGCATCCGCTGGTTGCCCCTCGGGAGGCAAAGGAGGGTGAGGTTGTGGGGCTAAGATGTGTCTCCTAGAGCAGAGCGCAATGTATGTTGTGTCGGTCCAGATAGGAAAGGACGTGACGGCGTTTGCGAGAGTCTCCCAGACCTCTCACGTTCCATTATAAGAAATTGTATTTAGGGGAGCTAGATCTGTTCTCCATGATGGCATGTCATGATTTCTCTAGTGTGCATCAGGTAGTGGCTGAGCAGGTCAATTGTGTCAGTAACATCTCGTCGTGTTAGGTTAACAGTAAGTGGCAGTAAACAAATTCTCTGCACCTTCCCCCACCCGCATAAGCAGCCCAATCCTGCTGTGACGTGATTCCCTCCCTCCCTCCCTTCCCCAATGCCTCATATACCATGCTCTCAACAAGGGAGGGTGGATACAGAGCTGCAAATTTAGATAACCAAAGCAAAATAGGGGTTCCCTGAGTGGGTAGCGGCCAGAGGGCGAACCAGAACCACCTCGCATCGGTGAGGGTGCTTAGGGGAGGATAGTGAAAGGTCTCATCTTGTCCTAACTGTTGCGGTGTAGTCTTCGGGTAGCGTAGCGTCCACCGCACCGCGGAAGAGGTCCATCAGGAATTCGATGTCTTGACTTTGATGAAGGGTATTACATAGCAAGCGGTCGACTGATCAAGTCGATGACATTTAGAGGTGCTGCACAACGTGCATAGCATGCTCCTAGTAAAAAAGATGGGCTCATTACTCAACATCGACAGGAATTTCCTACGTGCCTCTTGGACGGCCATGGTGATGTCCGGGTATAGGGACACCTCAACGCCGTCAAAGTGCACCTCACCGTGCTCCTTGGTGAGTTGATGTGCGGTGTCCCGGTCTCTGTAGTTAAGGAGCCTTGCAATGATGGGGTGAGAAGGGGCTCCAGGTACAGGGCGGGGGGCCAGGGACTGGTGCACTCTCTCTACAATGGAGACCGACGAGAAGGCCTCCCTGCCAAAGGTCGTTGTGAGCATGCGCTCCACATAGTCCTACATTTTGCCTGTGGCGGTTGACTCTGGTACACCTAGGATCCGCAGGTTATTTCGTCTTGAGCGAGATTCTAAATCTTCATTCTGTGCAGCTATGACCCTCAAGACTTTTTTCCATGTTAAATGTTTTGTCTGTGGTCGTGGTGGAGGTATCCTCCAGGTCAGAGATGCGGCGCTCCGTTTCTTTGATCCGCTCTTCGTGTTGCTCGTTCTTATGCGTGAGGGAGTCCATGCGAGCGTTCATCGCATCCATTTTAGATTCTATGGATGTCAGGCTAGATTGCATGATCAAGAGTTCTTTCAAAGCTTCCGTTGAGGTGGGTGGATCAGGGGCGGCAGGGCCAGATTGCTCTCCCTCCTCCTCCACCTGCATTCGAGCCGATTTGCGGGGCTCAAAAGTGAGTTTAGGCTGCTTGCCGTTCATTTTGCCCATGGCGTCCGCTGCCAGTCAGGGGGAGGCAGACCATGAGGCGCCCACTAGGTTGACGTTGAGCAGTGCCGGGGAGTGCGACAGTTATCGGGGCTTCGCAGGGTGTCGCAGGCAGGCGTGAGTGCCAGACGAGATACAATCACTGGTGACTTGCCGCAAAGTCCGAGTTGGCGTTGTACCGGATGATGTCGGTGGTGGGTCCTACTGGTGTTGTTAGGAGGGTGAGAGTGGTGTAGAGCGGTAGCTTGAGTGGGCTACTAGTAGGGCCTCCTTAGTCAAGCCACAAACATAGATGCGCAGGTCATGGGAGGAAGGCGGGATGTGTATAGGCGAGAGAGGGTCTCCAGAGTCAGTCAGTAGGGGCGGCCGCTGTCATATATGATCAGCAATGAGGAGTTGGCAGGTGAGCGAAGTTGAGTCGCAAGGACAGTCAGTCTTATCAGCAGGAGCAGTGCTGGCCCCAGCAGGGGGTGGCTCGCGACAGCCAGCGGGCGAGGGTCCTGCAGTCATGAGAAAGTGTGTAGGGCTCCGCAGGGTGAGAGGGCCAGAGAGGGCAGGCCGTCTCGGGAAAGAGGCACAGCAGGCGTGGTGGTCTATGGCCCTGAGGCCGAATGGAGAAGCCAGGCCACGTCTGCGTCTATGCGAGTGGGCCCAGACGTGTTAGTCAATGGCAGTAGAAGGCGCCGTGGGGCGTAGCCGAAGGGAGGATGCTCAAAGGGGTGGCGCACCTCGGATGAGTGGTGTGGGGTGCTGTGGCAAAGGGAGACAGCCGCGGCTGCAGGCAGACTCACCGAGGCACATACAGCAGGGGGAGGCTCTGCAGCAGGGCCGGAGGAGACAACGTTGGGCTAGGCGACGCCACTCGCCGTCGGGTCCGCCAATGCTGTAGCAGCAGGAAACACTACATTCCTGGTTCGTCAGCAGACGTTGCGGCGTTCGATGGCAGCCAGAACCGCAGGTTTGTTAGTGTGGACGGGGGCTTAAGCGGAGCGAGGGCCCCGATCGCGCCTGCCCGGATGATGCGGCACAGGAGCACTCAGCTGCCGGGGGGAGGGCCGCCAGGTGATACTCTCCAGAGAGGAGTGCGGGCTTCCAGGGCCCCCAGCAGCAAGAGAGACCCGCACCACAGGTCAAGAGGTCTCCGGAGCTCCTAGCCGCCCGGGCGGTGATGCAGTTAAAGGTGTAGCTTCAATCCAGGCCACAGTGACAGGTTCAGGGGGCCGCGACGGCCGCAGCAGCCATTTTGGATCCACAAGGCCTGAGAGGATGGAGGCAGATGTCGTGGTCAGCAGCGCTATGTTTGGCAATGATTTCGCATCTGTGAATGACAGCTGGCGTCCGCTACTCTATCAGCAGTTTTTGCAGCGTTGTAGGGCAAGAAATGAGGAGGTTTTCTGGCGGATTGTGCCCCGATCTGCAGTAGCCTCACATAAGTGCGGCCATCTTGCTTGGCGCCCTCTAGCGCCCCCCGACCCACATTTGTTATTCTTTGATGCTAGACAATGCTGCACCAAAGTTGCTTCACTGCCTTGCGTCAAATTGTGAGAAAAAAATTCACAAGATACAGTGCATACAGTGCATTTTTTCTCTCCCTGTGAGCTGGTGCACTTTTGCAGCTAGGCGTCAACACACACACCCTAGCATAGTAGAGCATGGGTGTGTGCTTTCTCTGAAGCATAGGTTTTTTACTGGAAGGAGTCCCTTACAGTACACAAACTGTGCTTGAATCATTTTTAACACGTTGTATGTGTGCTGCACAGTGCTGATAAAGCAAACACAATAAGATGATGAATGGATTTAACCCAGATCTCTGGACTGGGGAGAATGTGTGATTTATTCAGCATTCTTCCATCATTTGTTGCCGCCGCACATTTTGCCCTAAGTGGCAGGGTATGTCCAGACGTTGGTCCTTTGCTCGCTGTGCCACTGGATTCAAGCTAGCCTGGCTGATGAGGGGTGAAACCCCGAAACCGGTCCCAGGATGCTTGTTTCCGGTCCAGGGAGGACCTGGCTTGGCCGTTCGGACTGGACTGTTCCATAAGGAACAGGGTCAAGACTGATTTGCATATGGCTGGGTCCAAACTGGGGTGGCATGGTGAGCAAAAGAACAATGGATTTAATCCAGAACTCTTGACTTGGGAGAATGTGTGATTTATTCAGCATTCCAGCCATCATTTGTTGCCGCAGCACAATGCAGATAGTCATGACTCGAAAAGTCGCAAGATTTTGGTGCAAATTCCTGCCTACCAATGTTTGTAGATAGGGATTTGCATCAAAATCCATGTGTGGTTGCATGCGAACATACATTCACCACCACTGGAGCACCCCTTTGAAATAATGCAAATCTGAGCATAGAGCAATTTTACGTTACTTTTGGGATACTCTCTAGTGGAAACCAGGATTTGTGTTGGTTAGTAAATCCCACCTTAACACTTTGTGCTGGGTTTGCATTACAAAAGTGATACAAATACAGAGCAAAGTGTTCATAAACTTAGGCCTGGGTGTCAGCAAATATGTGGGCAATTAGGAGTGAATGTGAGTGAGCTAGTGAGAATGAATAAGAATGAGTGTAAGGGGGTGTAAGAAAGTTTGAGTGTGCTGATAATGAACTGTGACAAGCGTTCCAGGGGAAAAAAAATCACTGTCAAGGGTCATATGATGTCACTTCCTGTAATGTCATTGAGGTCACTGGGTATTCGAAAATACTTCCATTACCCCTAGCATTTTGGTGAATTGACGCTCATGATCGACCAGTTTGCGATCTGGAATAGGCTTTGTACATGTGGCCCTTTGTTTTCAACACTGATACATATGGCAGCCTACCACATGGTCGCACTGTTTGTATAATTTTGAGGTGAGCAAATCAACAGTGTTTAATAATTCAATGTATATTAAACATTTATAATACCAGACGTCCAGGACACTCATTGCTTTGGGGCCTGGAACAGTCTGAATTATCCCACTTGTAGGAGTGTGTTGTTAGTAGTTGTGTTGATACTGGCATTGGCAGTGTTGTTAGGGGCAATGGGTGGTGGAAGATGCAAATGGCATCCTGAGAAGTGTTTGGCACTAACATTTTCACAAATTAAGCCCAGGATAAAATCTAAATTGTCCTTGTATTTCAGCAGTAATTTCGCGCCCAGGTAGAGGCGTGGTATGGTGTGATGGAGAAAACACAATTGCTTTTCTTTTTGAGACAAAAAATTAGATATGTTTTTGTTTTATGCTGTTTTATTTGCTGCAAGTTGTGGTGATGAATTTCCCACATTCAGATCTGTAACCACTGCTGTGTCAGCACAGTGCGCTGGGAACAGGTCTGCAAGTGTCACAGCTGAAGGCTAACATTTGCCTGCCTCTCTTCCCATAGAGGATTGTTTTAGGTCATAGCTCAACCTATTTTACCTCAGCCCACCTCGTGTACAAATCAAACTTGAGCTGCTGGTTAAGCTTCAGCAAACATTTGACAGCTATGAGCCGTTGCTCTGAGAGACAGCTGAGTGTCGAAGACTGCTTGACATTTATAATTTGAAAATATTATTTTTCTCTTGCCAGCCTTCTCTTTTAACCCAGATCTAGGTGTAACATCCTGCCGTGTTTTGTGAACCATGTATCAATTGCTCTGACGCTGAGCAGACCTTGTCGCCCTGGCTTCTATGTAACTTCCTTTTTGCTTTAACCAAAAGGAGAGAGAGAGCGAGAGAGATCTCAACCAGACCAGATGGTCCCCTAGTGAAGTGTCATGTGGCTAAGACCAAAATCACAGGTGGGCCAGCGGAAACGCTAACCACTGGAAAATTACGTGACAGACAGCTAGCTCTACCACATCCTCTCACCAGAATTATAGAACAGGGCTGAGCACGGCATCGCTCGATGATTTATGCCACACCTGCATAAATGAGCTGCACAAGCACACTGTGGCTTGTGCATCTGAAAGAAGTGGAAGAAAGGACTGCAGGGTGATAGGATACGCAGGCAGCACAGAGTAGAGGATAACAAGGTTTACACATTACGAGAAAGGATTAGGATTACTGATTCCTAGTTTATATAAGAAATTAGTTAGTGATCACTGAGTCCCAGTTCAAAGAACTAGCTGGTTACAGATTAGCTATTCATAGCCCAGGGAATAAATCAGTAAGATGTTATTGATTGTTGACTCAGTGGCAAAAAAAAATCACATCAATGTTTCCAACATGGAGACAGAATCAGTTATAAACTACCGAGTCCCAGGTCAGAGAATAAATCAATTACATATTACTAATTATTGGATCAGAGAAAGAGTAATGCACAAAGTGTACAAGTTGCTGAAGTCATCTCAGATAAGGAATCAGCTCCATATTACAAATACCTGGTCTAGAGTAGTGATCGATTCCAAATTACCGAGTGCCGGCTCCAAGGAGGAGTCCTTTACTGATTTTTAGGTTGAAGCCTGCATTGCAGGGCATGGCCCTGCTGCAGGCAAAGATCTATTGTGAACAGGGGGATTTCAGTACTGCTTGAAGCCACGCCCCCTTTTTCCATTGGTAGGCCTCTCGAAACGGAGGCCTGCCATTGGAAAAAGCTCCTGTTTAGCAGATTTGTCTGCTCTGGACCCCACCTCTCGAGGACTCCATGACCTGCCTTACGGTAGCAAGCCAATATTTTCAGAAATATTGCCTTGGCAACCATGAGGCAGGTCAGGGAGTCCTGGAGGGGCGAGAATCAGTATCGTGCACCGCAAGTAACAATTATCACAGCATGAGACCCCACTTATCACAGCATGTCAACAGGCGCCCCAGGCTGCTGGAGCACTCAACTATAATTAATGTGCAGGGGCCCTCTCTGCATGCTGTGATAATTATCACTTTGGGGCCTCTTGCTGTGATAATTAGGGCGGCATGCTCTATTTGCAGCACTGAACATTTTCAAAGAAGGTGAAGCAGCGACATTCATTGGAGACACTCACCCTCACGCCCTCACCCCCCTCACTCGCCCTTACCCCCCTCACTCGCCCTCACCACCTCTCACCCCCTGACCCCTCACACACCTCCTCACCCTCACACCCCCTCACTCTCACACACCCTCTCACCCTCACACACCCTCTCGCCCTCACACACCCTCACCTTCACACACCCTCTCACCCTCTCACCCCCTCACCGTCACACCCCCTCACCCTCACACCCCCTCACCCTCACACCCCCTCACCCTCACACCCCCTCACCCTCACAACCCCTCACCCTCACACACTCTCACCCTCACACCCCTCACACACCCTCACTCACCCTCACACCCCTCACCCACTCACCCTCACACCCCCTCACCCTCACACCCCCTCACCCTCACACCCCCTCACACCCTCACACCCCCTCACTCTCACACACCCTCACCCTCACACCCCCTCTCACCCTCACACACCTCACTCACTCACACCCTCACCCTCACACCCCCTCACCCCCCTCACCCTCACACCCCCTCACCCTCACACACCATCACCCTCAAAAACCCTCACCCTCACTCACCCTCACTCACCCTCACACACACACTCACACACCCTCACATACCCTCACCCGCATAGCATAACAAAACATAGCATAGCATAACGAAACACAGCATAGCATAGCATAACAAACAAAAGCATAGGATAGCAAAAGCACAGCATAACAAAACAAAGCATAGGATAGGAAAACAAAACATAGCATAACAAAACAAAACATAGCATAGTAAAACACAACAAAGCTTAGCATAGCATAACAAAACATAGCACAACAAAACATAGCATAACAAAACATAGCATAACAAGACAAAGCATAACATAACAAAGCTAGCAAAACAAAACATAGCATAGTAAAACAAAACATAGCATAGTAAAACAAAACATAGCATAGCATAACATAACACAACAAAACAGCAGAACAAAACAGCATAACATAACAAAACATAGCATAACAACATAAAACAAAGCATAGCATAACAAAACATAGCATAACAAAACATAGCAAAACACAACAAAATATAGCGTAGCGTAAAACAAAACATAGCATAGCATAACATAACACAACAAAACAGCAGAACAAAGCAGCATAACATAACAAAACATAGCATAGCATAACATAACATAAAACAAAGCATAGCATAACAGAACATAGCATAACAAAACATAGCAAAACACAACAAAATATAGCATAGCATAACTAAACACAACAAAACATAGCATACAAAACACAGCATTGCAAAACATAGCATAGCGTAAGAAAACACAACAACACATAGCATAGCATAACCAAACACAACATAGCATAGCATAACAAAACAAAGCTTAGCATAACAAAACATAGTATAACAAAGCATAGCATAGCATAACAAAACATAGCATAACAAAGCATAGCATAGCAAAACAAAGCATAGCATAATAAAACACAACAAAACATAGCATAGCATAACAAATCATAGCAAAACACAGCAAAACATAGCATATCATAACAAAGCATAGGATAGCAAAACTAAACATAGCATAGCATAACATAACAAAACAAAGCATAGGATAGCAAAACAAAACATAGCATAGCATAACAAAACATAGCATAACAAAACACAACAACACATAGCAGAACAAAACATAGCATAGCATAACAAAACATAGCATAACAAAGCATAGCATAGCAAAACAAAGCATAGCATAATAAAACACAACAAAACATAGCATAGCATAACAAATCATAGCAAAACACAACAAAACATAGCATAGCATAACAAAGCATAGGATAGCAAAACTAAACATAGCATAGCATAACATAACAAAACAAAGCATAGGATAGCAAAACAAAACATAGCATAGCATAACAAAACATAGCATAACATAACAAAGCCTAGCATAACAAAACAACAAAACACAACAAACCATAGCATAGCATAACAACACACAACAAAACATAGCATACATAACAAAACATAGCATTGCAAAGCATAGCAAAACCTAGCATAGCATAACAAAACACAACAAAACATAGCATAGCATAACAAAATACAACATAGCATAACAAAACACAACATAGCATAGCCTAACAAAACAACGCTTGGCATACCATAACAAAGCATAGCATATTAAAGCATAGCATAACAAAGCATAGCATAACAAAGCATAGCATAAAAAAGCATAGCATAACAAAGCATAGCATAACACAGCATAGCATAACAAAACAGCATTGCAAAACAAAGCATAGCATAATAAAACAAAACATAGCATAGCATAACACAAAATAGCATAACAAAGTATAGCATATCAAAACACAACAAAGAATAGCATAGCATAACAAAACACAACAAACCATAGCATAGCATAACAAAACAAAGCATAGGATAGCAAAACTAAACGGAGCATAGCATAACAAAACAAAGCAAAGGATAGAAAAACAAACATAGCATAGCATAACAAAACATTGCATAACATGACAAAACATAGCATAACAAAACACAACACGTAGCATAACAAAACAGCAAAACACAACAAAACATAGCACAGCTTAACAAAACACAACAAAACATAGCACAGCAAAACAAAACATATAATAGCATAGCAAAACATAGCATATCAAACACAACAAAACATAGCATAGCATAGCATAACAAAACATAGCATAGCAAAACAAAGCATAGCATAATAAAACACAACATATAGCATAGCATAACAAAACATAGCATAGCATAACAAAGCATAGCATAGCAAAACATAGCATGGCAAAACATAGCATAGCATAACAAAGCATAGCATAACAAAACATAGCATAGCACAACAAAGCATAGCATAGCAAAACACAACAAAACATAGCATAGCATAACAAAGCATAGCATAGCATAGCAAAACACAACAAAGCATAGCATAGCATAACAAAACGAAGCATAGGATAGCAAAACATAGCATAGCATAATAAAACAAAGCATAACAAAACATTGCATAGCATAACAAAACATAGCATAGCAAAACAAAACACAACAACACATAGCATAACAAAACATAGCAAAACACAACAAAACATAGCATAGCATAACACATCATAGCAAAACACAACAAAGCATTGCACAGCATAAAAAAAAGCATAGGATAGCAAAAAAACATAGCATAGCATTACAAAACAAAGCATAGAATAGCAAAACAAAGCATAGAATAGCAAAAAACATTGCATAGCATAACAAAACATAGCATAACATAACAAAACATAGCATAGCATAACAAAACACAACACATAGCATAACAAAACATAGCAAAACACAACAAAACATAGCATAGCTTAACAAAACACAACAAAACATAGCATATCAAAACAAAACATATCATAGCCTAGCAAAACATAGCAAAGCATACCAAACACAACAAAACATAGCATAGCATAACAAAATATAGCATAGCAAAACAAAGCATAACACACACAACCACACACACACAACCACGCACACACAACCACAAACACAACCGCACACACAACTATCTATCTATTTATCTATCTATCTATCTATCTATCTATCTATCTATCTATCTATCTATCTATCTATCGCCCTCACATCTATCTATCTATCTATCTATCTATCTATCTATCTATCTATCTATCTATCTATCTATCTATCTATCTATCTATCTATCTATCTATCTATCTATCTATCTATCTATCTATCTATCTATCTCCCTCACTCTATCTGTCTATCTATCTATCGCCCTCACTCTATCTGTCTATCTATCGCCCTCACTCTATCTATCTATCTATCGCCCTCACTCTATCTGTCTATCTATCTATCGCCCTCACTCTATCTGCCTATCTATCTATCGCTCTCACTCTATCAGTCTATCTATCGCCCTCACTCTATCTATCTATCTATCGCCCTCACTCTATCTATCTAATCGCCCTCACTCTATCTATCTGTCTATCTATCTATCTATCTATCTATCTATCTATCTATCTATCTATCTATCTATCTATCTATCTATCTATCTATCGCCCTCACTCTATCTATCTATCGCCCTCACTCTATCTATCTATCGCCCTCACTCTATCTTGCTATTGCCCTCACTCTATCTATTGCCCTCACTATCCATCTATCGCCCTCACTCTATCTATCTATCTATCTATCTATCTATCTATCTATCTATCTATCTATCTATCTATCTATCTATCTATCTATCTATCACCTTCACTCTATCCATCGCCCTCACTCTATCCATCGCCCTCACTCTATCCATCGCCCTCACTCTTTCTATCGCCCTCACTATTTCTATCGCCCTCACTCTTTCTATCGTCCTCACTCTATCTATCTCCCTCACTCTATCTATCTATCTATCTATCTATCTATCTATCTATCTATCTATCTATCTATCTATCTATCTATCTATCTATCTATCTGCCTCACTCTATCTATCAATCTATCTATCTTTTGCCCTCACTCTATCTATCTATCGCCCCCACTCTATCTATCGCCCTCACTCTATCTTGCTATCGCCCTCACTCTATCTATTGCCCTCACTATCTATCACCCTCACTCTATCTATCTATCTATTGCCCTCACTATCTATCGCCCTCACTCTATCTATCTATCGCCCTCACTCGGTCTATCTATCATTCTATCTATATATTAATCTAGATACTGATCGCCATCACTCTATCGATCTGTCTAGCTATCTATCGCCCTCACTCTATCTATCGCCCTCCCTCTATCTATCTATCTATCTATCTATCTATCTATCTATCTATCTATCTATCTATCTATCTATCTATCTATCATTCTATCTATCTATTTATCTAGATACTGATCGTCATCACTCTATCGATCTGTCTAGCTATCTATCGTCCTCCCTCTATCTATCGCCCTCCCTCTATCTATCTATCGCCCTCACTCTATCTATCTATCGCCCTCACTCTATCTATATATCTATCTATCTATTGCCCTCACTCTATCTATCGCTCTCACTCTATCTATCTATCCCACTCACTCTATCTATCGCATCACCACAGCATCACTCATCACCACCACAGCATCACTAAGGGGCACAACAACATCACTATGCGCTACCACAGGATCATTGAATGCCACAGCATCACTAGTCGCCACCACAACATCACTCAGCGCCACCACAGCATCAATCTGTGCAACCATTCAACAACAACTGGGTCAAATATGTTCTCTCAATGTTTCAAGCTTTATTACAAATGTCACAAAAAGAGGTTAGTATTTCACTTCTGTTCTTGGATTTTCGTCAAAATAAAATACACTGAACATATTCTTCACAAAAGTTATTTACAAAAGTTTAAGCTATTGCCATTATAAATTACAATAACTTTTATTTAAGTATTAATTATTAAAAAAATGATAAGCCATTGTTATTTGTAATATCAATACATCCAAGTCACGTGAATACAACACATATTGCATTACAAATGCTATAGGTGTCACAAGTTATAACTATTGGCACTGTAAATGACAAAGCTATTATTTTTGCTATTTTCAAAACCAACACATAAATAAAAAATGTGTCATTTACAATACCAATAGCTCAAACTTTCCTAATGCGAGACCTTATGCATTGCAAATGCTTGTTTTTATTACTTCTGCAAAAAAGGAATTGGCCGCATATCACTGCTACCAGCTCAAGGCAGGGATCAGTTACACTGAACTGATTTCTGGCTCAGGGAAGGGATTGGTTCCAGATTACTAATTTCAGTTTATTTAAGGGACCATGTACTGACATTACTTGTGGTACCCCACACTCTCAAACCAAACAGAAAGTGACATCTTGTGACATCAATGGTGATATTTCTTCAGCCTCAGACTTTACGTGCGGTACAGCGCTCTATACACATTTTGAGATGAATTCTCTTCTTTCATTTATCACATTGCTGATAACTGATTTGCCCAGAATCAGAGACTATTGAGCGATGCTGATACTGGATCCTGGTTTTTCAGTTCCAAAGTCGACAGCTATGGCCATAACACTGCATTCTCTCTCCACCCTTTCTCTCTCTGTCCCTGCCCTCCTCTATAATCTTTTGCAGTCCTTGTTCTCCCTTACAACCTCTTGAGTATGCTCTCCTCCAGCACCCTCTCATGTAGACCCTGCCCTCATGTATCCCTCTCCTCAAACATTCCTGTTCTGTTTACTCTCTCTATCCTCAGCAGCAGCTGCTTTCCTATACTCCACCAGTCTCTTCCCTGTAGCTAGGGCCACTGTAATTATGTGATTGTGCAGCTGCGGCGTTTTTTGCATAATTATTGATTTTCTGCATTTGCCACATAATCTATCATCTGCTGCATAATCTGCAGATTTTAACAAAAAAAAGTCCTTCTAGCTCAACATTCCCAAATTTTCTAAAAACTCAGCGACACATGTTGCTGCACAGCTGAAGGTCGTTTGCAATGGTTGACTGGTCTCCTTTCTGTTGATTATTGCTAAATGTGGGTGTTAAACTCCTACTAATGAGGTACAACCAATTCCCAGACAGTGTTAACAAGTGTAATAACA
The DNA here is from genome assembly GCF_964263255.1 of Lissotriton vulgaris. NCBI lineage: Eukaryota > Metazoa > Chordata > Amphibia > Caudata > Salamandridae > Lissotriton > Lissotriton vulgaris. Next base: position 986,626,627 of record NC_141685.1, on the reverse strand, counting down.
AAGTAATGAAGTAAAATGTGCTGCATCATGCGGCATAATTTGCCCTTTCTTGCTGCATAATTTAGTCAACCCTGTCGCACAATTTGCCCCAACACTGCTGCATTATCACAGTGCCCTGCCTACAGCCCCTTGCAGACGTTCTCTCTCTCTCTTCTGAATCCTCAGGAGTCCCTTCTTTAGTTTACCACTTCTGTCTTCTCTGCAGTTCCTGCCCACCCTTACCAATTCTCTCCTCAAATGCCCCTACTTTCTCTTACCACCACCTCTCCTCAACAATCCACTTCCTGCCTTAACCTCTCTCCCTCCTCATCTGTTCCTGTTTTTCTTGCCCATTCTACTCTCAGCAGCCCCTGCTCTCATTTTCGGTCTTACTCTTTCCTCAGCAGTAGCTGCTCTCCAGTAACCCTATCCTCCTTCCTTTAAGATTGTAGACTCCCTCTGCTCCCTACAGGTCCCGGATCCAGTTGTGGGCTCGCAGGAGCTCTGCAACAACATATCAGAGTTCTTCCATAAAAAAATTGAGGACATCTATCTTGCGCTGGAAACTCAGAGAAAGTCCCTAGCCGACTCCTCACTCCAAACCCTGAACAAATTACAAGCCTGGACTAGAGACCACCCGGATAGTCTAACGGTCTTTCCACCACTCACCCGAGAAGAACTTGAGCTTCTACTCGATAGGATCAAATCCTCATCACCACTAGATCCTTGCCCTTTGAGGATATTGAAGGAATGCAGAGCGATACTGCTCCCGCCACTCCTGGAAGTTATGAATGGTGCTATAACCCAAGGTACCTTCCCCCTAATATGGAAAAAGGCGATAGTGAAGCCTCTACTCAAGAAGCCCACGTTAGACCCGGAACAGCTGAAAATTTTCAGACCTATCTCACTGTTACCCGCTCCTGCTAAGATTCTTGAGACAAACCTCAACGGCCATCTTACCGCCTTCCTGGACTCATCTGGGTATCTTGACAGCTCCCGGCATGGGTTCCGAAAGGCTCATAGTACTGAGACAGCTCTGACTATGGTGGCAAATAACATCCGTAGGAAGGTGGACGCTGGCCAAACTACTGTGTTGGTGCTACTGGACCTCACAGCGGCGTTTGACACCCTGTCTCCCTCAACGCTTAGATCTCGGTTGAGGGAGGCAGGGATCTCCGGCATGGCTCTGAACCTCCTGCACTCCTTTTTACAGCACAGGGAGCAAAGAGTCAAGCTTGGTTAGTTCCTTTCCCCTGCTATGTCCTTGCAGTGTGGGGTGCCACAAGGGTCGGCTCTCAGTCCGACCCTATTTAACATTTATGTCGCCCCCCTTGCAAGGCTAGTAAAATCTCAGGGGATGGAACTGGTGTCATACGCCGATGACACCCAGATTATGGTGTCACTGGCCCACTCAGTTTCATCATCTGCCACCAACTTCAGGATCTGTATGCAGACAGTCTCTGACTGGATGCTTCAGAATTCCCTGAAGTTGAATGGCGACAAAACTGAGATCCTGGTCTTTGGCAAGGACCAGGATATTTGGTCGGATGAGTGGTGGCCGGCCTCACTGGGAACCTGTCCATCTCCCTCCCAGTCGGCAAGAAATCTTGGGGTAATCTTTGACACCTCCTTATCCATGACTCTGCAGGTCAACCGTACGGTGGCCACCTGCTGGCGAGTGTTAAAGATTCTCAGGAGGATTCTTCACTATCTCTCTCCCTCAGCACGTAAACAGGTGGCAGTAGTATTGATAGGTTCAAGGTTGGACTACTGTAATGCGCTTTATGTAGACTCCAACAAGGGGCTCATTCAGCGATTACAGGTAGTTCAAAATGCGGCTGCTCGTTTTGTCTTAGCACTTCCCAAAGCTTCATCTGCTACGATGGCCAGAAAGAGCCTTCATTGGCTGCCCATTCATCTCAGGATCTCGTTTAAGATCCTCTGTCTTGTCTATCGAGCTTTGGCAGAGGGTTCTTCTGACCCCCTTGGTGCCCTGCTGACCCGCTACCAGCCTGGTAGATCTTTAAGATCTTCTGAGATGAATTTGTTGGTTGTCCCACGTGCCAAAAGGGTTCGCTGGGGAAACAGAGCTTTTTCCATTGCTGCTCCCAAACTATGGAACTTGTTACCTCTTGAGATTAAGATGCAACCCTCTCTGTCTTCCTTTAAAAAGGCGCTCAAGACCTGGTGTTTTGTCAGGGCATATCCGTAATTAGGATTAGTCTCTGTTATCTGGTATTATTTGGTCAGGCGCCTTGACGCCCACCTGGGCTTAGTTGCGCGTTAAAAATCGTTTTTCATTTCATTTTCATTTCATTTCATTTCCTTCCCCTCCCATCTCTTCTCAGCAGTCTGTGGCACCCTCTACACTATTTCTTGGCACCTCCTGTCCTTCTTTACTCTTGCTCTCTATTCAGCATTCTCTGCCTTCGTTTACTCTCTCTTTATTTTTTCCTCAACACAACCTCTCCCCTTTACTCTCTCCTCTCCCCAGCAGTCGTTTACTACATCTTCTCTCCTCTGCAGCCCCTACACTCCTTCACTTCTGTGCCCTCTCCTCAGCATGCAATTTTTTACCCCCTACCAGGGTCGGATTGTTAAAGCGGAAACTCGGGCAATGGCCAATATCTGAGTTGCAGCCGTGGGCTGCTTTTTTAGCCAGCGTGGTGGCCGAGTTGGGCTCTGCGCTGTTCAGATGGCGCCAGCGGCCTAGTGGAGGTCTGATCGGCCTTTCTGGGGCAGATGATCCTCTATTACCTCCCTTTTACCAATGAGGCAGAAGTGTAATTCCCGGGCTCTCGCTGGGCTGGCCCAATAACGTATACAGATTGAGCATGGGCAGGGGGCCTGAGCAGAAGTGGCCTCACTTATACAAGGTGTGGTTCACCATTGTGAACTAATCGTGCACAATGAGTCCTGGCAATTGAAGCATTTTGTTTTATCTCAGTGAAGTTAAAAAACTATCAGGCATATGCATCAAAGTAAATACCGGGAGCAAAGGGGCAGATTCTTACAGGCACATGCATCAAAGGTTTTTGCGATCGCAAACGGTGCGGATCGCAAAAATCGGCCGCTTGCGATCGCAAAATCTGCGTTTGGAATGCATGAAGGGTGAAGGCCCTCGCAATTTGAGAATTCGCAAATATTTGTGATTTCTCAAATTGCGATTGCATTTAAGGAATCGCATTTTGCGATTCCTTAAATGCAATGCACGAAACCTTAAAAATTGAGATTTCGCAATTAGAGGGAGCAAATTACCATGAGGTTGAACCTCATGGTAATTTGCGAAAACTTTGAAAAATGCACTTTCGTGCATTTTTCAAAGTTTCATGTTGTGCACAACATATGTGCACAGATTGATTTCAGGGGTGCAACAGGGTGTCCTTTGGACACCCCTGCACCCTTGAAACCGCATTTTCAATTTGCGATTCGCTAATTGCTAATCGCAAATTGAGAATGTCTTCCAGAGCCCCATAGGAATGAATGGGGAGGTATTCCTTAATTGCGATTCGCAATTTGCGAGTCGCAATTAAGGAATTTTAAGAAATCGAAAATTTTTCTGCGATTTCTTCATACATAGGCTTTTGCGATTTCTTAATTGCGATTCCTTAAAAATCGCAATTAAGAAATCGCAAAAGCCAACAATAATGCATGTGCCTGTTAGAATCTGCCCCTTTGCTCCCGGTATTTTTGCATTTGGGATGCATCATCCCAAATCCAAAAATCACAATTTAAGGAATCTCTAAATTGAGATTCCTTAAATTGCGATTGCATTTAAGGAATCCCAAATTGAAATTCCTTAAATGCAATGCATGAAAGTCAAAAAAATAGCGAATTCGCTAATAGGAGTAGCAAATTACCATGAAGTTGAACTTCATGGTAATTTGCTAACAGGCAGATGCATCAAAGAAAATACCGGGAGCAAACGGGTAGATTCTCAGAATCTGCCCGTTTGCTCCCGGTATTTTTGCATTTGGGATGCATCATCCCAAATGCAGAAATCGCAATTTAAGGAATCTCTAAATAGAGATTCCTTAAATTGCTCTTGCATTTAAGGAATCCCAAAATGAGATTCCTTAAATGCAATGCATGAAACCCAAAAAAATAGCGATTTCGCTAATAGGGGGAGAAAATTACCATGAAGTTGAACATCGTGGTAATTTGCTAAAACTTTGAAAAAAGCACTTTTGTGCATTTTTCAAAGTTACATGTTGCGCGCACACATGCCCTTAGGGCATGTGTTTGTGTAACATTTGTGCACAGGTCCATTTCAGGGGTGCAACAGGGCGTCCTTTGGACACCCTGGCACCCTTGAAATAGCGGAACATTAGCGATTCGGTAATAGCTAATCGCTAATAAGGAATGGCTTCCCCATTCATTCCTATGGGCCTTTGCTAATAAGGAATGGCTTTCCCATTCATTCCTATGGGCCTTTAGGCCCATAGGAATGAATGGGGAAGCCATTCCTTACTAGCGATTAGCTATTACCGAATCGCTAATAAGGAATCTTAAGGAATCGCTAATAACATTGCGATTCCTACATGCATCCCGTTTTGCGAGTCTTTAATAGCGATTCCTTAAAATTCGCTATTAAGGACTCGCAAAACATTACTTTGATGCATCTGCCAGTAAAACTTCTAAAAAAGCACTTTCGTGCATTTTTCAAAGTTCCATGTTGCTTACACACATGCCCTTAGGGCATGTGTGTGTGCAACATATGTGCAGAGATCAATTTCAGGGGTGCAACAGGGTGTCAGGGGTGAAATTGCATGAGCAATTTGGGAGTACCTAATGGTATTCGCAAATTGCTCATGCAATCTCCAATACATTCCAAAGGGCCTGTAGGCCTATAGGAATGAATGGGACAGTCCCCCACATGCATCAAGCATTTTTGAAGTCGCAAACGGTGCGATTCCTTAAAATCGTCCGTTTGCGATTCCAAAAATGCTTTTTCAGATGCATCATTTTTTTGTGATGACAATCGCTAATTTAGCGACTTTCCAGAATACGATTGCATTTAAGGAATCGCAAATTTGCGATTCCTTAAATGCAATGCATCATTCTGAAACTAATTGCGAATACAAAGTTTGGAAGTGCAAATTACCACAAGGTTGAACCTCGTGGTAAATTGCCAAAAATGTTTAAAATGTTCTAATTTACATTTTAAACAATGTCATGTTACAGACACACATGTCCTTAGGACATGTGTGTGTGAAACATCCATTTAAAAATACATTTCAGGGGTGCAGAGGGGGGTCCTTTGGACCCCCCCCTGCACCCATGGAATGCATCAACATTTGCGAATTCAAAATTGCGAATTCGCAATCTCCATTGATTCCTATGGACCTTTTGGCCCATAGGAATCAATGGGAATAGCGAATTCGCAATTTTGAATTCGCATAATATTTGCGATTCGGTAAAAATTGCGATTTTTACCGAATCGAAAATATTTAGCATTTTCTATGATGCATCCCGTTTTGCGAATCCATATTTGCGATTCGGTAAAAATCGCAAATTTGGAAACGCAAAACGGGAGTTTGATGCATGTGGGGGAGTATTCCTTAAATGCGACTAGCAACTTGCGAGTAGCAATTAAGGAATGTTTAGGAATCGCTATTTTAATAGCGATTCCTACATGCATAGGCTTTTGCTATTCCTAAATAGCGATTCCTTAAAAATCGTTATTTAGGATTAGCAAAAGGCTACGTTGATGCATCTGCAGTATGCCTCTTTTTCTAATAACACTGAAGCAGTGGTTTGCAAAAAGGCGCAATCCGGAAACGTGGGATACTTTTTCTTTAGGGTGCCCGGGCCTATATTTTTACTCATCTATTTCTGACCACCTTCGCCTATTGTCTCCAGGAAAGACATACTATTCTTATGTAACGTACTCTAGCATTCCATACGCATCTTTCCTCGACTTTCTTAGCAGTCCAGCCCTGCGCTCATTTACCTTCCTCACTCTCCTCAGCAGCACTTGTTCTCCGTAACCTCAGCAGTCGCCGCTTTCCTTTATCATTCTTTAAAAGAGCCGCCCTCCTTCCCCTACCTCTTCTGACCAGTCCCTGCCTTCCCATGCCCCCCTCTACATTTCCTCAAAACACCCTGATCGCCTTCACCCCCATCTCAGATGTCCCTGTCCTCATTACCCCCTGCCCCCGTTTCTTAGGCCGTTCTACCTCCCCTCTCTCGTCTGAGGCCCATTCCTCCTTTAATGGACCATCCTCATTTGTCCCTGGCTCTTTTTAACCTCAACCCCTCCACTTTAGCAGTCCCGGCCCTCATTCACCCCCTCTCATACAGGAAGCTCCATCTCCCTTCACGAGTTCGGGGGTGTCCCCAATGTACCTTCAGCCGCCGTCGGATGCTCGGGGCCCTGGTTGGCCGCGTTCTTCTTCAGGAGTCGCTGGGAAACGGACCGGAAGTAACTTCTCAGCCGGTCGCCTCTTCCGCTAGTATCCTGGTCCGTCTCCTTGACTCTGACAGGGTTGGAGACAGCCCTGCGGAAGACGGATCTTTTGGCGACGGCGGAGGCTTCCAGCTGCGTGGTGCCCGCAGGAGTGGATGCGCTCTCCTCAGCCTCTTTGGCGTTGGTGCTGGGGTGACTTTTCGACCGCTTCCAGCTCTGGAGCTTGCCCCACTTTCTGCTGCCTTGAGTTGAGGCCCCTGTGGGGCTCTGCGTCGCCTTGTGACCCTCGGCCGTCGTCTGCCACTTGTAGGCGTTCAGGAGGGCATTGTTCTCGTGTTTGGCCTGAGCCTGGCAGGCCCCGTCCGCCTCCTCTGGCTGGATCTGCTCTTCCATGGTGGGCAGTAACGGACGAGAGCTGCTGCGCCACAAGATGGGGGCCACCGACTTGTTGTTCGAAAGGAAACCAGTGCCCTTTGAGTTCCGTGGTTTGTATTTCTCGCGTTCTTCTACCTGTTTTTTTTTCTCAAAGGAGGAAGCAGGGGGAGGTTTCCTCACTTCCTGAGACGGCTCTTCTTTTTCACATATTATTTGGTATTGTTTTGGGTTGGGTGCAGATGAACCCTCGCAACTCCAATCTGCTCAAACATTCAGAAGGGTTGGCTCATCTCACACTGCTCCGTACAGGACTCCCAAAGAACCACTCTGCTGTACCACAGTGTGTGTGTTTACGCACAGAAAAAACAGATTAAAGTGAAGCTATGCTTAGCTTTGTTTATAATAATTTAACACACCTTAGAAATTCACCTGAAACACACAGTTTAAGTGCAGTTTGCATTGGAAATTAAAACTGAAAAACCTCTAAAATTTGGAAGATATGGTTAGGGGGCTAGTGGCCTGCGTCTGTCTGTGGGTCAGTATGTTTCATAAGTCCTTCTGATTGACCAGAAAGATATGGTGTGTGGTTCTTATCTAAGACTAAACTGGAGTTGCAATTGGCTGTTGAAGCTATAAGAACTTGCAATACACTGCACCTGGGAAAAGCTTCACCTGGGACTTCAAAGGAAGTACATTAACTGGGTAGCCTGCAAATCTCATGGCACTTCATTGAGGGGAATGCCTGGGTCCATTGGCAAGGTATTGGTCCCTTGCTCACTTTGCCACTGGATTCAAGATAGCCGGGCTGATGACGGTTGATTAGCCCGAAACTGGTACCAGGATGCTTGTTTCCAGTCCAGGGAAGACATGGCTTGGCAGTTCGGGCTGGACTGTTCCCATGAGGCATAGGGTCTGACTGATTTGCATATGGCCATGTCTGAACTGGGGTGGTGGAGTGAGCTAAAGAATGATGATGGATTAAACCCAGATCAGTTGACTGGGGATGAGTGTTTGATTTGCTCAGGCGCTCCGTCCATCGCCCCCTTTGGTCTCGCCCTAGGTCCATTGCGGCAGCAGCAAATTAGAAAAATCTAGACTGTGGCTGTGGGTAGCGTGAGGTGACCACCACTAGAATAAGCAACACCGTGGACAAGCACTGGCCTTTTTTCAAGGAAAGATCTATGCCCTTAGGCGTAGAGAGGCGGTCATCTTATGCTTAAACTTCAATGTTATGGTCTTGGTAGCTCCATAATCATCAATTCCAGAAAGGAGTGAGCAAAGGAACTCTCCAAGGGGGTCTGTAGGCCTGTAGAGACCCATGACTTTGTCTCACTGCCCTGTGTGGTTCTGTTCTTAAGATTTGTGGAAAGCTGTCCCAAGATCCTGGTAGGAGAGGCCTCCACACCACCCTATATTGTGATTTGGGTCGCATATGTGCTATTGCTAGTGCAGAGAATGCTGGGCCTTAAAGTCACGGTTTCATGCACGATCCTCTGGCCTAACTCACAAAGGTAAACTTACACTTTTGTGTAAGTTTACATTTTTGGGGTATTCACAAACTACCAGTTAGTAGTAAGATCATGACTGTGAAGATTCCACAGTCAGGCAGGGAACTCAGGACATAAAAAGATAGTTTGTCTTCGCAGTCGTAAATTTACTATTAATTCCTAGTTTGTTAATACCAAAAAAGTTAAGCTTATTGCAAAATCGTTTGTTTCCCTTTGTGAATCAGACCCCTTGAGTGCCCATGAAACTTCCCAAGTGTTACAGCGTGGCCATTGTGCAGGGCTCAGATTGAGCCTAATGATGGCTGTGAAAGTGCCCCTCAAGGCCACTTGAGATGCCAACTGTAACTGCCAATAAACAGGGGGTGAAATAATGTTTGTACAAGAGGCTCTCTGCTAAACACGATCACAGTGATCTCGTTTGGTTTGTGTTTTCTCACTAGATAATTGAGAGTATGGATACAACTGGTGAGGCTAGCAGAACAAGCACTGCCAAAGCCTATAGGCCTGGCCTTGAACTTCTCCTAGCGTGGTATGTTTTTCACGCATACGCACATTTATTTTATTTGTAACCATCTTCTAGACTGTGAGGCCTGATCTCAAAAACCCATCAGCTGCTGTCACTCAGCCTCTTACTATGCCACAATCCTTTTTTTTAATATTAAAGCTCGGGTTTGGTCAAGAAATTGTAAATTCAGTCTCAGGCAACTTCTTAGTTAATAAAACAGTATATCATTAATACTACACGTTTCTCAAGTTATTTGTTTTTGAGCAGTGCATTTGTGTGTGAGACAATCTTTCAATCTACAGAAACTGCAGAATTGAAGCAGAGCTGCATTTTGGCGTTATTAATAAGAGGTAGTGGCTGGAAGTTGCATTTTAAGCTCATCTGGAAATGTGTGTGGACAGTTCTGTCATTTTAAACCCACCTCCTTAAGGTTTTCTTAGGCCGACAAACAATACGATGTGAAAACCTTCCAGCTGACGATGATTAACCCCGACAGATGGGTTATTCCAGTGTATTATATCATCTTTAATAACTGGAGTGCTCGTCACTCTTTATGTTGTATGACATCTAGAGTGCATTACCACAGTCTCTGTCTGTTTCCCAACAATTCACCACTACTGTGATCACAAACATGTGCGGAGTCGCAGAAAAGAAACTTTCACTGCAAAACCAGCAGTAACAGGGAGAACGAAAGAGGATGCCATTAATAAGATGAGATTAGATAACTGGAACGGAAAACAAGAGTTTCAGGAACATTTAGCAAACAGAAGCACACCCCACAACAGAGGAAAGCATTGGCAAAGCCAAATGGTTTAACCTATGCAATATTTATTTGCTTTGTCAATTTGTTTGACATGTTGCACAGCACATGTTGCACAGTAGCGCTGGCTGCTGTGCAACATTGCTTAAAGTAATGGGAACAAGACCTATTGCATTGCATATTGTTTTGTCTTTGCTTCAGGGAGAAGGGAAGATAAAAACAGTGTGTACGCCAGAGAAAGACAGAGAGTGAAGTAACGTGGAGACGAAAATGAAAGAGAGGGCCAAGAAAGAGTGGCAAGGGAGAAAACAGAATAGAAAAAAATAAATGGCATTGTCATCCACAATGCCAATAGCTTAATCTCTCCCAAATGCGAGACCTATTGCATTTGCACCCACACACACACACAGAGCCCCACACACACACACACAGAGCCACACACACACACACACACAGAGCCACACACACACATACAGAGCCACACACGCACACAGCCACACACACACACAGAGCCCCCCCCCACACACACAGAGCCCCCCACACACACAGAGCCCCCCACACACACACACAGAGCCCCCCACACACACAGAGCCCCCCACACACACAGAGCCCCCCCACACACACAGAGCCTCCCACATACACACACAGAGCCCCCCCCCACACACAGAGCCACCCACAGCCACACACACACACAGACCCCCACACACAGAGAGACCCCACAATCACACAGAGCCCCCCCCACACACACAGAGCCCCCACACACACACACAACCACACACACACACAGAGCCACACACACATACAGAGCCACACACGCACACAGCCACACACACACACAGAGCCCCCCCCCACACACACACAGAGCCCCCCCACACACACAGAGCCCCCCACACACACAGAGCCCACCACACACACAAAGCCCCCCCACACACACAGAGCCTCCCACATACACACACAGAGCCCCCCCCCCACACACACAGAGCCACCCACAGCCACACACACACACACAGACCCCCACACACAGAGAGACCCCACAATCACACAGAGCCCCCCACACACACAGAGAGCCCACCCACACACACACACAGAGCCACACACACACCCACACACACACACACACACAGACACACACACACACACACACCCACGCACACCCACACACGAATTTCCTGGGTTTTTGAACATTAATAACTTGACTTCTCTTTGACGAATCTCCATAAAACTTCTCAAACCTCTAGCTTTTTCTACATTGGCAGATGATGCAAAGTGTTGTGGTTGTTGGTCATGCGAAAATGTAACAACTGTCACTTGTAAACAGCGCATAAACACATGTGTGGCTTTCTACAAAACACAGCAAATGAGAACTATTTTCTGGTTACATTGTCACATATACCACATCATGCTATAGTAGCTGGAGTAGCTCTGCAGGAGGCTGAGAAGAAGGCGGAGTTGAGGGAGCTGGGCACACATGGGAATCACCAGCCCAACTTAAACTGCTTAAGACCAGATAACAGAATGGGTCTGGCAGATTCTTCATGTGCTTGGGACGTGTGAAGATTATTTTGCAGGGTGCAAAGGACAAACAAGGTCCTGGTGTTTTAGGGCTGGTAGACATACCAAGTTGAGGATCCAACAGATGTAGCAGTTCACATGTGATACATGCATCATGTTGCAGCCTGGAAGATTCCCCGTGACCCTAGAAGGATAAGTATGTTGCTGCACTAGCTTCCATCTTACAGGCAGGGAAGGTGCAAACTGATGTTTGAATCCAATCAGCCAGGAAACTAATGTTTCTGTTCAGCCCAAACCTGCATAAAGGAACACAAAACCGAGAATCTAGTGGCAGTGGGTGCAAGGTACACATATGGTCATGGGTTTTGGGGGACGCTTGATGTGACTGAAGCACAATGGCATCACGGGTAATGGGATCAACGGTCATGGAATCTTAAGTGCGATAGGGCAGCACAGGGGTAAAATAACAGACTCAAGTCTCAAAGAATTTGAGGGATTATGAAAACTCAGTCTTGGCATAGTTGCAGCCCATGAAGCACCACATGGGTAATACAACATGATCCCTGCAAGTTAAGCCTACTGCCCTTAGGGCGCATGAGGGGGTCATGGCAATGACAATACTTTTGGTCTTACATACGTGGAACACTGTATATTCTACATGATGTCCTGAGGTTAGAAATAGAGGAGTGTATATTGGCAATGGCCACACAGGCCACACAGATAGTCTCCCTATGCCACAGCTATGTTTACAAGTACATTGCAAGATTTGTACAGTATCCAACATAACACTTTAAAAATTCTACCTCTTGACCTGAAATGGCAAACTAGGGCCAGTGCAGGCACACTTGCCCCACGATGCAAGGATGTGACTGTTACAACTAGAAATGGATGCAACTGTAAACGTGTGTCTTACTGATACCCTATCTTTGCTGTTTGCCCCAGTGCTCCAACTATGTGTGTTGCTGTACACAGGCTACCAATAAAATAGAAAAAAAGATTAAATGGTAAGGTGTACCTACATGTGCTATCACTCCTCTGTGAAGGTAGCAGTCACTGATGCTTTACAGGTTTGCCGGGTGTCATCTTTCAGTATATGCACATATTTACAGCGGATGTGCATGGCTACCCACATGCAAAAGTGAAGGAACCCCTCTCTAATGCAGAGTAATGCAATGTATATATATATATATATATATATATATATATATATATATATATATATATATATATATATATATTGGCACTCAGGATTCATGAATCAATAAATAACAAATCACACTTGTCTGGCCTACTGAAGCTGGACTCGTGATGGTCATACCATAGGCAAACAGATTTCGATTAGACTTTTTCCAAGGTGCATTGTGCCTGTTCCACATATCTTGTTTCCGACAAAAAGCCCACAATGCAAATGTCTCTGCGCCATTAAATTCCAGGGTGGAAGTTGGCTAGTGTAGTGTGGTAATTGATGTCTGTCCAACAGTCACAGGGGTCATATTAGCCTAACAACACAGCATAATATTTGTCCTTAAATTGGTAAGCAGGATGCCAAATACACTGTAGAATGGCTGAACCAGCCAGCATAGCTGCCAAGGTTTCGGATTGCTATGTGTGACGTTTTCATAATTTTAGTGAAATTATGAGTGAAATTTAACGAATATGAGTGACACTTTTTTGCAAGCAAAATCAAGCAATAAAGAGGATGGAAACAAAAATATCAGAAATTACACCCATTTGAGCAACGTGACTGTGCTAGCAAAAGCACATTTTAATAGCATAGCAAGTCAGTGCAACATGAGGAGATCATGACTTAAACCATAGCGGCCACATTTTCAGATTTTCCTCATATGCTATATACATATTTTTCATATGTCATATTCCATCCAATTAAGCTTAATGCAGGGTTTTATTTCCAGAAAATTCAGCAGTCCAGCCCAGCCACCTAGCCCGACAAGCACATAAACAGACAAAAAAAATCAACCCCACACACTGACCTGACCTGCAGTCTCAAGATCTGACTGCACTGGTGGCAGAACGGCAACTTAAGAGATACCTGCTACCTCATCTAAGGGGGCAAATAACTGTGGTCTCAGCAGTAACCCCCATGCACTGACAAAAAGCACAAGGCCGGTTTAGGCTTTATTGAAGCTTTGTCGGCTCACCCATCCAGAGCCAAGCTATGGATTCTCTCACTGTGGCCAGTACGGGCGCAACCCCATTCCCCTCTCCAGGGCATAGACTTTCCTGCTGAGCAGTTCCGCGGTAAGGAGGGGCGAGTGGCTATTCCCAGTGCTTGAATACCTGGGCCAATTGAGTAGTGCACGGGCAGTTTGCAGTTGCACACTCTCTTCTGCACCGGGAAACCTAACAGAGGTCTGACCTGTGTCACCTGAGATTTGCTCTACGGGGGCGGGACGGGTTCCTCCACCGCCACCACCGCTCCCCCATGTTATCCCGACTTGCCCTGATGAAAGGCTCATGGTTCCCTTTCTGCCTGGGATTACCGGCCAGGAATGAAGTGAAAGGGCACCGGACACTGTTGCAGGTCCCAGTCAGGTGTCCTGTATCCAATTAAAACACAGAGTAGAAAGTCAAGCAGTAAGCTCTGTAACAGGCACAGCACAGTGATTATTGATGCTCAAAAATTAATATAATAGTATTAAATAACCTTGTTGAGACTTCTGACAGTCTGGCTCTGGCAGAGCGATCTAAGGAGTACTGTTGGGGCCAGTGTTATGAGAGGCTGCAGGCACCAAATATTCTCCGGCAGCCGTGTCCGGGCAAACTCACACAACATGATCATAACAGGCTGCAGGCACCAACCACCGTCTGTCCAGAAGCCCATGAGGCGGCACTCAATTGCGAGGCAGCAGGTACTCACCAAATACCAGCCAGAATTTAACTTTAAGAAAATGTGATAACTGGCATCCACTCCCGCTCCCCGTGTGGCCTGCACTATTTATAGTTTGCATCCTGGCCGGCATTACTGGGCAAATTAAACATGGACACATTGTTGCAATGAATTAGAGGAAGATGGGAGGAAGATCCTTCTCCTACTTAGCGGCCCAAACCTGGAACTCCCTCCCCACCCACCTCCGGCTTACACAGAACCACCTCTCCTTCAGAAAGCAACTCAAGACTTGATTGTTTGATCAGTAATAAACCCCCCTCCCTCAAGCGCCTTGAGACCCTCTGGGTGAGTAGTGCGCTATACACATTTTTTGGCTTGACTTGACTTATTTTCATGACTCTTTGTCACGTGAATGCAATGCCGAATGAAGCCAGCGAGTGCAGCTGATGCAGCCCCCAGTTCCTGCAGCATTCAGATTCGGTGAGAGCAGCGAAATGGGCCATGCGCTGCTTTGGTCAGTTATAGTGCTTTGGCTTGACAGCATCAGGAGCCGCTATAAATCTGTGACTTTGCATTTTAGTGCGATGATGCGGACCACCGCACTAAAATGCTTTATTCTAAGGCATGATGCGTGGTACTTTGCAGGGCTGAGTCAGTCTCTGTGCCTCCCTTAGTGTCAATTGCATCCGTAATCAAATCTATGTCTGCAATGCAGACAGAATGTATGAATATTGATGTGGTGCATGATAGTTTATACAACATTGTATTTCATAGGCATAGCAATGCTATATAATAGAGCAAAAAGACGACTACTCCGCAGTTACCTACGTTCCACCAAACATACTGCAACCCACAAAACACCAAATAGTTTGTTATGTCTCTACACATCACAACATGGATGTGTACTTCACATAAACATATTTTCAACCAATATGTCAGCACAAGAAAGACAAAAATCCACCCATAGGCGCTATTTTTACAATGACAATGCAGCCATCTGATGATATCAAGCCTGTCAGGTGGGATGAGAGGAGCAAGGTAAATGAGGCTCAAGCTGTGTTCATCTGCAATGTACAAATTACTACACTGTGTATCGCAGACAATAGGCTAGTTGCGTGCGAGGCCAAAACTCGAACATTCATCCTTTTGTGCATTGCATTGCAAACGTAGTTTTGCTCGTAAGTCACACATCGGGGGCCAATGCAGTAAAAAAGGCATTGCGGTCAATGCGTCGTGTGTCAAGCAGGCCTTGTTTCAACTCTGCAGGGCTTAGATTGTTTCCTTCTTAATGTTAGGTCACTGCCTAAACATACAACAGAACTCTGCAAGCCTTCCGGAGGTAGGTTTCCTTACTGAAACCTGTTGACCTCAGCTAAAACAACGGCCCTCCCACTAAATGACTCCATGTTTAGATTGGATAGGGATCTCAGGATAGGGGGAGGTATTGATAATATTTTCAAAAACACAATTAAAATGTCTATTATAGTTGCTGACCCGGTTAATTGCAAAAAACACAGTTGATGGACAGAATGTAGAACAATGTCATACATTCACCCCAGTACAAGGATCTGGGCCTAAATCCATCGTTTTTTTGCACTCCACACCACCCTGGGTTAGACACTGGCTATATGCAAATCAGCTCTGACCCTGTGCCTCATGGGAACAGTCCAGTCCGAACTACCAAGCCGTGTCTTTCCCAGACCGGAATCAAGCATCCAAGGACCGGTTTCTGGCAATCAGCCTTCATCAGCCTGGATAGCTTGACTCCAGTGGTGTGGAGAGCCTGGGACTCACGTCTGAGCATCCCCAGCACACTCGGGGTGAAAATTGCAAAAAACACAGTTGATGGACAGAATGTAGAACAATGTCATACATTCACCCCAGTACAAGGATCTGGGCCTAAATCCATCATTTTTTTGCACTCCACACCACCCTGGGTTAGACACTGGCTATATGCAAATCAGCTCTGACCCTGTGCCTCATGGGAACAGTCCAGTCCGAACTACCAAGCCATGTCTTTTCCAGACCGGAATCAAGCATCCAAGGACCGGTTTCTGGCAATCAGCCTTCATCAGCCTGGATAGCTTGACTCCAGTGGTGTGGAGAGCCTGGGACTCACGTCTGAGCATCCCCAGCACACTCGGGGTGAAAATTGCAAAAAACACAGTTGATGGACAGAATGTAGAACAATGTCATACATTCACCCCAGTACAAGGATCTGGGCCTAAATCCATCGTTTTTTTGCACTCCACACCACCCTGGGTTAGACACTGGCTATATGCAAATCAGCTCTGACCCTGTGCCTCATGGGAACAGTCCAGTCCGAACTACCAAGCCATGTCTTTCCCAGACCGGAATCAAGCATCCAAGGACCGGTTTCGAACGGTGATGGATTAGCCCAGATCTCTTGACTGGGTGTGAGTGTCTGATTGATTCAGAGGCTCTGTCCATCACCAACCCCTTTTGTACTGCTTTTTGCCACCATAGGTGTGGCAGGGTATACTCAGACGTGAGTCCCTTGCTCACTTTGCCACTGGATTCAAGCAAGCCGGGCTGAAGAAGGCTGGAATGCCAGAAACCGGTCCTCGGAAGCTTGTTTCCGGTCCAGGGAAGACATGGCTTGGCAGTTCGGGCTGCACTGTTCCCATGAGGCACAGGGTCAGACTGATTTGCATATAGCCATGTCTGAACTGGGGTGGCAGAGTGGGCTAAAGAACGGTGATGGATTAGACCCAGATCTCTTGACTGGGTGTGAGTGTCTGATTGATTCAGAGGCTCTGTCCATCACCAACCCCTTTTGTACTGCTTTTTGCCACCATAGGTGTGGCAGGGTATACTCAGACATGAGTCCCTTGCTCACTTTGCCACTGGATTCAAGCAAGCCGGGCTGAAGAAGGCTGGAATGCCAGAAACCGGTCCTCGGAAGCTTGTTTCCGGTCCAGGGAAGACATGGCTTGGCAGTTCGGGCTGCACTGTTCCCATGAGGCACAGGGTCAGACTGATTTGCATATAGCCATGTCTGAACTGGGGTGGCAGAGTGGGCTAAAGAATGGTGATGTATTAGACCCAGATCTCTTGACTGGGTGTGAGTGTCTGATTGATTCAGAGGCTCTGTCCATCACCAACCCCTTTTGTACTGACCCGGTTGATTGGGCAGAGATTTGCATATTCAAACTGGAACTTTTGCCCAAGGATCACTGGAGATGTTCCTTAGTATATCGACTACAGGGACTAAAATGGAGTTTATTCATCACCTAATTGAATACATGGCTCCTCATATCCTGGCAGCAAAACAGTGTTTATATCAGGTGATTTTTATTGCTACCCGGAAGACCCTGACAACGAGGAGGCGAGACTGTTTATTGCTGACATGGCCTCTCTCGGACTGCATCAAAGAGTAAACGGGTCCACGCATGTCACAGGGCATATATTAGATCTAGTTTTCACCATCTCTATTCCTCTGGTTTGTGAACATCAACAATTTTTACTTTGAACGGACCACTCTTTGATCAATTTTAGGATTCCTACGACAACAGAAATGCATAAATCATCTGAAGTAGATAAAAACCTAAGTAGACATTGGCGCAAAATCACTCCTGAGTCCTTTTCTTTAGCATTTAATCATCCCATCACAGCAAGTACCCCAGACATGGATCAAGGTCTTTCTAAATATCACAATGTTCTAAATTGTGCCTCTGATAAGATTACCCTTCTTCAAAGGGATCATATTCCCTCACATGGTGCCCACGCCCCTTGGTATACATTGGCTCTTAGAACGGAGAAATCATCATGTAAAAAATTAGAAAGCCAGTGGAGGTGCTCTAATAATACCTGTGACAGAGAGCTGTATAGAGCAGCACGTACATGCTACCACCCCAAATGCTGCTCGGAAACTATACATCTCGGGAACTATACATCTCGGATCAAATTTCACAGGCAAAAAACTCATTGAAATGTTATTTAGAGTTCAAAATGATTCTGTAAACCCTAGAGAATTTACTCTAGTGATCCAGCCATCTCAGCCTCCTTGTGATTCTCTGGCTAATCTCTGTGAAGAAAAACTAAACAAATCTATCAGAATTGATAGAATTCACTTTTCGACGCCTCACCCATCCCTATTTTCATATGTGAGTTAGCATCATGTGACAAACTGATGAAGTGCGTATATATACACGTGTTTGCATTACTCTTGCTTGTTACATGATTATTTAATTATACGTGTGATGATATTAGTTCCTTAGCTTAGCCCGTGTGCCTCCATTTTGTATATCTCCCTGAGCCTGCGAGTCGCACTCGCTCATCTGCCCCTCCCGTAGGAATAGAGAATTTCACTAAGACAGCAGTTTTCGTTTCTCAGCTAACTGTGGCCGAAACTAACAAGTCTCTTTATCAGTAATGTTCTCATGCCCCAGAGACGCTGAAGCCTAGCTCCGCGGCCTTGAGCAAAGATAGCGATGTATCCCTTGCAGGTGCAGATGCCTACTGTATGAGGACATTGTTCCTCTGTCTGGGTTTCAGTAATTTTCCAGAAGGGGCGTACCCTAATGTGCTGTGTTGCATTATAATGTACTGCTGTGATGAAGAGAGTCAGTCCTCTCGACGCACTCTTTGGGGTGAGGTCGGACAGGGCCCTCTCATATGGGAGTTTGTGGCCTAATAAAAATAACTTGTTTATTCTTCTCCACTGTCCGGCTGACTTCTTACA
The DNA here is from genome assembly GCF_964263255.1 of Lissotriton vulgaris. Classification (NCBI taxonomy): domain Eukaryota; kingdom Metazoa; phylum Chordata; class Amphibia; order Caudata; family Salamandridae; genus Lissotriton; species Lissotriton vulgaris. Next base: position 986,608,026 of record NC_141685.1, on the reverse strand, counting down.
GAGTTACTATAGGTGAGTGCGGTAAGTCACTCAGGTGGATTTGAGCCACGCTTATCAGATGGCGCCCGAACAGGAACCCCGCGATAAAGATCTTTCTCACCCGTAGGTGGGTAGCAGAAGACCGGGGACCCGCTGGTCGGCACGGTGGGCCCGGGTACCCATCTGATGCCGAGCTTGGTTCTCGCAGCGCTGCCCCACCCTGCTGATCGGGAGAGGTCCCGGTTCGGATCTTATGCCGGAGTCCAGAAGGCGGAACTCGGAGCTGACCGTGTTGGTCCTGGCAGCCGGAGGTGGAGAACGGTAGAGGTCGGTACCGCCTACGGAAGGTGAGTGGTCCACCTGTGATTGTTTAAGGAGCTGGAGTGTTCCGGGAGACTAGGGTGTCTCCAGTGGTTTGAGGAGCCGGTGTGCTCCTGGGGCTAGTGTGCTCCGGGGAACTCAGAGTGCGAGCAGGCGCTCTGACAGGCTTGACGAGGTTGGGAGAATATTTGGATATATTGTTTGTAGTAATCCGACCGGGTGGTACTATGGTGAAGGCGTGGCTCATTACGGGTGGACTCCGGAACTTACCCTGAACTCCTAGAGTGGTGGTTCAGTGGAGGTGAGTCCTGGGTCTCCCGTGGTAAAGTGCGCAGTGATCCCTAGTGCCGCACGGGGAGCGGATGTGTTCTCCATCCTCAGAACAGTTAGTGTACTGTTCGGTCTGCGGTAGGGTCCAGGTTCCCCAGGACTTGGTCGACGGGCCTTGTCCCAGTTGGTAACACGTGTTTGGAAGGATTTATATGTGTAGGATGTGTATGTGTGTGTATGGTTCCCCAATGTATATTATATGTGTGTGAACGAGCTCGAGCTAGCGATTCAAGGTAACGAATTTTGTGGAGAAGTGTTTTATTTTACACCAAAGTAGAGATGCCGTGTTTCAGTAAGTTACGATGTTTTGGGTGTTGTTGTCGTGTATCAGATTCCAGGCTGGCTGAGAGCCAACCTGCACCCCTTGAGGGCACTCCGAACTTTGATATGTATATCAAGCATGGATTGCCCCCGATCTTGTTTGGCACTTTATGTCACCGATATACCGCTGACAATGTGGATTAACAATGGCCCTTGACAGGTTCATTCGAGGCTCCTAAATTGGATTATTTGCAAGATAAATTGTTTGCTAAGCGTAGCCGTCAAAGCATGTTCGATTCTTTAAGAGGATGGCAGAAGGAAGTCAGGGAACGTAAGTTGAGAGAAGAGAAAGCGGCTCTTAAAAAGTCCGCACAGACAATGGCGCAGAAAGCAAGAGAACACACAAAGAATGAGAATGAGCAACGTTTGGAGCGCGCAGATAGGCTTTGCAGGTTGAAAGAAAATAAAAGTTATGTAGTACGAGAGGACGAACAGGATGAGATGGAAGACCTTTTGAGTACTCGGCCCCCTCCTCCTTATGCCCCGCAGTCATTGTATCCCTCTCTACCAGCTCCCGCCTCTACTAGTGGGGTTCCGGGTCCACTGGCAAGCGCCCCGCACCAACATGGCGCAGCGATTTCTGCCTCCCCACCCTCCTCCTCGACGCCCCTCGTTTCCTTACTCCCGGCCAGTTCACCTGCCCCCTCCCAATTTTCTCTGGCACTCCCTACTGTTTCGGCTAGCACCACCCCTAGTCAGGAGATGTCAACGCCGAGTCGAAGCGCAGGTAGCGGACTGCTCTCACAGGTACGGAAGTTGCTTACGCGTTCTACGGTTGGTTTGGATGAGAAGAGTATAGTGGCCAACCAGGTATGTCAGTGGGCTAGGAATAACATCTATTCGTTTGAAGATATTTGGTCTACAATTAAAGATTTTGAGCCTTTGATGCAACAGCACGCTTTATGGCACATGTCAAATGTACTGATACCGCTATGGGAGCAGGGGTATGGAGGTGTGGCTCCGGCGACTTTACGAGATATACAGAGTGGAGCCTACAGAACAAATACTGGGGTGAAGGAGGTGATGCGCAGTCTACGCGCTTTATTACAGTATAGAAATGAATTGCCCTCTGCAGGTGTGCCCCATTTTCCAGGTATACATCCAATGCGTGAGGTGCACCCTATCTTTCATCCAGAGATACCCGAGATGGTAGACCCGGTCACGAATACTGTCACCAGGAACAGGGTAGATGCACATTTCCAGGAGAAATGGGTGTATACACCATGGAAAAGAAATGAGGTACTGGCCTTAAAGGCCCAGTTGCCGGATTCTAGAAAGAACCCGACTGCATATTATAAAGAGCTGACGGAAGCCGCGTCTTCCACAGTAATGACTTTAGCTGATGTTGAACTGTTTTTTGGGCTTCTGGTCCCAGTCGATGTATGGCGGCAGGTGAAGGGTACAGATCATTCGGAAGAATTGGGTGGTACGTGGCAGGAGTTGCAGGATTGGGACAAGGAACGTAAGCCAGGGGAAAAGCCAAAAGCTGAGATTCTGGCGTTACCGGGGCGAATAATAAAGTACATGCACACACTCATTCCCCCGAAGAAGGTAGACTGGGACAAGTTGACCGCTTGTAAGCAGAAAAAGGATGAGGCAGTCTCGGACTTCTTTACGAGGTTTGAAGAGACGTTTATGGACTTTAGTGGGCAGGATGTGTCACAGGATGGAGGGTTGCGACTCTTTGTTAATAGGTTTGTCATGAACTTATTGCCTGAGATCTCAGCAAGGTTGCAAGCATCGGAGAGTACGTGGACGACGTCCTCTCCCTCTGGTATTCTCAGTATGGCTCAGTATTATGAACACAGAGAAAATGAAAGTAAGGACAAGCAGGAAAAGAAGGCTAAGGATCTGAAGACAAGGGTTTTGTTACAGCAAGTGTCCAGGGGTCGAGGGAGAGGTGCTGCTTCGGGACGAGGAGGTGGCGGCTATGGCAGAGGCGATAGTAGAGAAAGACTGGGACCGAATCAGTGTGCGAAATGTAAGCAAGAAGGGCATTGGTGGAGGGATTGCCCTCTATTTCAGTCGAGTGCCGGTTCAGGGCGAGGACGAGGAAGAGGTAGTGGTGACTCTGGGAGACAGAATGTACGGTCAGATGGGGGCGGGAGGCCAGGAGGAAATTACTTTGACAATGGTGCAGACAGGCAACAGCTACAAAGGGGTGGTGGTCAGTATTACAATGATGACTACTCTGTGGACGATTTGACAGGATTCTCCCATAACTAGGACAGCGTAGGACAGAGCGAGGGACCAGTGCCTGTGGAAGTTGATCAGAGGGGACCCTATGTCGAGGCGGACTTATTGGGGTCTCAGCAGAAATTTCTAGTGGATACGGGTGCAATGAAAAGTTCAGTGGCTCATTCTCGGGTCCCCGGGGCGGCTCTGTCTGGCAAGAACAATATCTCTGTGGGTTTTTCAGGTACCCCGGTGATTAGCCCCATTTCCAAACCCCTTACACTTACGATTGGCCCTTTCACTGTCGATTCACCATTTTTATTGACATCGAATTGTGGAGAAAATTTACTGGGTTTAGACTTATTGAAAAGGTTGCACGCCACTATTTATTGTTCTCCGGACGGTGTATACCTCACGCTAGGCCCGACTGTTGCTCGCCCACTGCAATGTTTCTCTAAAGACGATCCACTACCACCCGAATTCAAAGGAATACCCGACAGTTTGTGGGCTATCAATGATACAGATGTGGGTAAGATGGATATTGCCCCAGTAACAATAAAAGTTAAGGTGGGAGCGAAATTACCCAGGGTACCACAGTATAGAATTCCTAGGGAGGGAGAGAAAGCCCTGTTACAAATAATACAAGATTTGATTCAGTCAGGAGTAGTGGAAGAGACAGACTCGAACGTATGTAACAGCCCCATACTGCCGATCCTTAAAAGACGGTCACCTGATGCTGCAGATAATACCCCTGATGTCTATAGGTTTGTGATTGATTTGCGCCATGTGAATAAAGTAGTGGAGCCACAATATCCGGTGGTGTCGGACATCACTACGATATTGACAATGATCCCCCCATCTGCTAAGTATTTTTCTGTTTTGGATCTGAAGAATGCTTTCTTCAGTATCCCAGTACATGAAGACAGTCGTTATCTCTTCGGATTCTCATTGGCTGGCCGAAGCTTTAGGTTTAAGAGAATTCCCCAAGGTTACACAGAAAGTCCGAGCATATATAGTCAAGCACTGAAGGCACAATTGGACGAATTGGAACTTCCACCTGGCAACGTTATGTTGCAGTACGTGGATGATATCCTGATAGCATCGGATGTAGAGGAAGGTTGTCGGGATGCTACGATAAAATTGCTGCATCATTTGGCCAAAAGGGGGCATAAGGTGTCCCTTCCAAAATTCCAATATTGTCGAACGGAGGTTACCTACCTAGGTCACCTCCTTTCGAAAGTGGGGAGGAGATTGACGCCAGAGCGCATAAAAGCGATAACTAACATGAAGGTACCTAACACGCAGCGAGAGGTGCGCGCATTCTTAGGCATAACATCGTATTGTCGCCAGTGGATACCTAACTATGCATTACTAACAAAACCCCTATTGTATCTGACTACCAAAGAAGTGCGCGAACCCCTACCCTGGACCCCTGCATGCCAGGAAGCGTTCGAGTCACTAAAAACTGCTTTATGTTCTGCACCCGTTCTGGGAACACCTGATTACCAGAAGCCTTTTGTGCTTTATGTACACGAGGCGGAAGGTTGCGCGTTGTCTGTCTTAACACAATGTTTCGGAGGGAAGCAGAGACCCTGTGCTTACTTCTCTGCGATGCTCGACAATGTGGCAAGAGCGCTGCCGAGTTGTTTGAGAGCCACGGCGGCTGCTGCGGTCTCTATAAGACAATCGGCAGGGCTCGTATTGGGTTCAGACCTCACAGTAATGGTACCGCATGCTGTGGACATTTTGCTAAACAGAACACAGACGCAGCATTTAACTAGTGCTCGTCTTACCGGCTATGAGATGACCCTCTTTGCACCCCATGTGACGATAAAAAGGTGTGCTACGCTGAACCCTGCCACATTGCTACCTATCCCAACAGATGCAAAGGACGATGACATACATGACTGTTTGTTTCGGACAGAGGAGGAGACGAAATGGAGGGTGGATCTGACGGATAAGCCCTTAGATGATCCGGATGGGGAATTGTATGTAGACGGGTCTTGTTTCAAACTTGCAGATGGTACATCGACAGCAGCATATGCGATAACGACATTACAGACGGTAGTGGAGACCTCTAGAATACCTTACAATTCGGCCCAGGCTGCAGAAATTATAGCTTTACTGAGAGCATGTGAACTGAGTGAGGGACTGGATGTGAACATTTATACTGACAGCCAATACGCCTTTGGCGTGGCTCATAATTATGGGCGACTGTGGGCAGAACGGGGATTTCTGACTTCACATGGGCAACGCATACAGCATGGTCCGCTGATATTACGATTGTTGACAGCATTGACGTTACCCAAGCGACTGGCTGTAATAAAGTGCAGCGCGCACAAGACAATAGTGGATGATGTGGGACGAGGCAATGCCTTTGCAGATCAAACGGCAAAAGAGACTGCTCGGACAAAACTACCACGGATGTTTGTGGCAGGCCCAGCTAGATGGGTACCAGACGTTAACATGTTTGCAGATACTGTACAGAGTGTAAAGAATATACAGGAGAAAGCGACTGAGGATGAATTGAGGACATGGTAAGATGGTGGGGGGCGATTGGATGCTGATGAATGTTGGACAGATGTGACCGATAAGAGACGATGGTTACTTCCGAACGCATATGTCCTCCCAGTGGTGACGATGGCTCATGGGCCGGCACATATTAGTGCCAAAGGTATATGTAAGCTGCTGGACCCAGTGTGGAGCAATAAAAATATCCCTAAAGTGGCGACTCACTTGGTCCAACAGTGTATGGTATGTTTGAGGCACAATCCAGGAAAGGGAACGCCTGTCCCAGTGGGAAATTTTGCACCCCCCTCTTTCCCTTTTGAGGTGATTCAGATGGATTATATTGAAATGGAAAGGGTTAATAATCTCAAATACGTCCTGGTGGTTGTATGCTCTTTCAGCAGATGGGTGGAGGCATTTCCAACAAAAGATTGTACAGCCATTTCTACTGCTAAAATGTTGATTAAAGAGTATTTTTCCCGCTTTGGATTGCCTAGGGTGATCTGGAGTGATAATGGCACGTCCTTCAATGCTGAATTGATGAAACAGATATGTAAGGGCTTACAGATTTCCCAAAAGTTCCACGCGGCTCAGCACCCTCAGGCCGCGGGACTTGTGGAAAGATTTAATGGAACACTGAAATTAAAAATGGCCGAAATACAGGAGAGGACGGGACTCCGTTGGCCAGATGCCCTTCCTTTAGCCTTGTTTTCTACCAGAGTGACAGTTAATTCCAAAACGGGTGTCTCCCCTTACGAGGTAATATTTGGCCGCCCGGCCAACGTTTGGGGAGTACCCAGACCCAAATGTTTTTCAGAAATAGAGTATCCTCTGTTGATAGACTACTTGTATGCTTTGACTAAAGATCTTCGTTCTATTCATCAGCAGGTAGCAGACACCCTGAAGCCGCTGCCGGAGGGGCCTGGACACTCCATCCTACCTGGCGATTGGGTACTCGTAAAAAGATATCAGCAGAAATCCTGTCTGGAGCCAGATGGTCGGAGCCAAGACAGGTACTACTGACTACACGTACCGCACTTCGAGTTGAGGGCAGAAAAGCGTGGACGCACGTATCGCATGTAAAGAAGGTCCCGCTACCGTTACCCTACGACAAATGGGTAAGAGAAGGCATTGCTGATGAGGAACATGAGCAATTACCCAGATACGTCCCCTTCTCGGATGCTTCACTGAAGGGAGAGGAGCAAGGTGAAAAGACGAACGCAAAGTCTCATGCAGAACAAAGTGCTCCAACAAGCTCCGTTACTCCCGTTGCTACTGGTGAAAAGGGTTCAGTTCATGCTACAGATACACCTGTTTTGTTCACTGACCCCGAAGTGCGAGGGAGCACTCGCTATAATCTGCGGCCCCGAAAAAAAAAGTTAAAGTGTACTGGACTAAACACTGGAAGAAGGGCTTAGCGGAGATTCTGATATAAAAGAAGATTTAGTGGTAGGGATGGACTTGTAAGAGCCCTGGTGTTTAGCCGAATATTCTGTTCTATGAGACTATAGAGTGGTGTGGGGCCCAGATTAAGTGCTCCTCTGTTCCAATTGCTGTGTGTCAAGCGACATGGGATTAAGGTATGGACGGTAAAAGTCTGCCTGTGAGGCTTTGAAGGACACAGGGAGAAGATCCCTTTTCAGGGTTGAAGAACCCCTCTGGCCGGTTTTAAGGATTGTCTGGGCCAATTTTTTTTTTTTAGAGTATCTTTTTCTCATTTTTGATATATTTTTGCAATTTTAATATGCACCCTTTTGGCCGCCCCATCCCTGATGAGGAGCAGCCCTTTGCGGCTCCTCGAAGACCTTTGCCTGCTTCCCCCTGGTTGGCCCTTTCCCGGAAGGGAAAAATAGTACTCCTTATTATAGTGCTCATTGCTTTCCTAGTGGCTCTTGGTATATTGTTTTTCTTGGATAAAGCCTATCCCGTACATGTGTTTGCACCCACACCTACTGCTGTTCCTGAACATAACATTATTACTGTGGATTATGGTAAACGAATACTTAGACGAGGTTACAAAGAAAATGTTTTTATAAAGACTTTGCACCATGCTCATGCGACAACGAACATGACTGATTGTTGGGTCTGTGGGCTCTTGCCTTCTGCTGCTTACAAAAAGGATAGATTTTTAGCGCTCCCCTTGACACCTGTGAATAGTTGTGTGGGGTGGTATACTCTCATAGGTCTTGTTAAATATTTTCAGCAGCCAGATTTTCTGACTCCTCGACTGCAAAACAGGGCATCGACAATGACAATGCGAGTTCGCCCTATGCCCCCCTCTTCCCTTGGACGACTATATACTGATGGACGTTTTGATCAGACATTTATAGAGACGTGTGAGAAAAAGGTGGGCCGGTTTTTGACTCCAAATGATACTGACAAAGTTAGAGAAAGTTTTTTACAACTGAATTCCTCCCTGTCCTACAGACACCCACCGAAAGGAAATGACAGTGTTAAGTCTTTAATACCCTTGGCTGTAGTGGGTCCGTCACCATTCTTTTGTATAGAGGGTAGGGGCCCCATCAAGGTTGGCAATAGTTCTTGTAACGTGACAGCATCAATACGTTTGCCCCTCAGTCCATCCTTGGTTACTCCCCCCAGCATTTATTTTGTGTGCGGAGATAATGGATACTTATGGTTGCCTGAAGGTTGGGGTGGGGTATGTTACCTAGCTTATATGATTCCGCCCGTATATGTGGCACCCTCCGACTATCACAAGACTCATCGCAGGTTTCCCAGTCCACAAGAGCAGCGTAAAAGGAGGGAACTTCAGGTAGATGACGTTGATCAGACAGACACTTCTTTACAACAATGGACTGATTTCTCCAAGGGCCTTCTGCCTTTCTGGGGTCCGATATTTAATAGTAGGGCCATTCGACGACTGTCCAGGGTGATGGAGAAGGTAGTCCTTACTGAAGCAGACATTGCGACTAACATGTCAGTTGAGATTCAGGCTATGAGATTATTTACGATTCAGAATAGGATGGTGCTTGACGTCATCTTGGCAGATAGGGGCGGGGCCTGTCACGTCATCGGGACGTCTTGTTGTGTATATATTCCCGACTTAGCTCCGACTGTTAACTTAGAGGTACAGAAACTCCATAGATTAGCGACTGAACTTCATCAGGATAACGGGACATGGTCCTTACAAGGGTGGCTCTGGGGTGTTTTCTCTTCCTGGGGTTGGAAAATATTGATGGGTTTAGTTGGTGTTGTGAGCATACTACTGACGTGTTGCCTCTGTGTATACTGCCTTCCCCCATGTTGCTCAATGTGTGCTACAAATTTGCGACAGCAAAAGAAGGTGTCTGGTCAATATACTGCCTCTATCATTACTGAACTTCCTGATACACATTGGATGATGTTTATTGAAGATGATATTTTTGAATAAGTATATTTTTGAATTAGTATGATGTCCTGCCCTTAGAATGGTTGTGAAGGCGCTACCTTTTGGCAAATAAATGCGTGGCTGCAGTTAGCCAATGATGCTAAAAGGAGGGTCTGATAGAATTCACTTTTCGACGCCTCACCCATCCCTATTTGCATATGTGAGTTAGCATCATGTGACAAACTGATGAAGTGCGTATATATACACGTGTTTGCATTACTCTTGCTTGTTACATGATTATTCAATTATACGTGTGATGATATTAGTTCCTTAGCTTAGCCCGTGTGCCTCCATTTTGTATATCTCCCTGAGCCTGCGAGTCGCACTCGCTCATCTGCCCCTCCCGTAGGAATAGAGAATTTCATTAAGACAGCAGTTTTCGTTTCTCAGCTAACTGTGGCCGAAACTAACAAGTCTCTTTATCAGTAATGTTCTCATGCCCCAGAGACGCTGAAGCCTAGCTCCGCGGCCTTGAGCAAAGATAGCGATGTATCCCTTGCAGGTGCAGATGCCTACTGTATGAGGACATTGTTCCTCTGTCTGGGTTTCAGTAATTTTCCAGAAGGGGCGTACCCTAATGTACTGTGTTGCATTATAATGTACTGCTGTGATGAAGAGAGTCAGTCCTCTCGACGCACTCTTTGGGGTGAGGTCGGACAGGGCCCTCTCATATGGGAGTTTGTGGCCTAATAAAAATAACGTGTTTATTCTTCTCCACTGTCCGGCTGACTTCTTACAGAGTTACTATAGGTGAGTGCGGTAAGTCACTCAGGTGGATTTGAGCCACGCTTATCAGAATTTCCCCTACTATCTGGAGGTGACTTTTCCTTACCTCCCCTCGCCCATGGGGTACCAAACCTGGAAAAGTTCGAAAAGCTTTCCTTGGAGAAAATTCAGGTAACACTTGCTTCAGCCAAATCTGAATCTCCTTTAGATATTTGTCCCGCCAAGATCTCCATTGCTCTCGCCTATCAGTTTGCTCCTGCCATATATTTAATATTCAATCTTTTGGTTAACACTGGAAAAATCCCTGCCACATGGAAGGCTGCCCAGTTTAGGCCAATCCAAAAAAGGGTAGTTTAACACATTTGAACCTCTCTAATTATTGCCCAATCTCATTGCTTCCTTAATTAGGTGAGCTCTTGGAAGAATTAATTAACAAACAACTTTTAGAGTAACTTGAGGTTAACAACATCCTAGACCATCACAGCGGGTTTCACACCGTCTTACAGCACTGAGAAAGGCTTGGTAGTGGTCACAGACCATATCAGAGATTCTGTAGATGGTAATATACCATCTATGCTAGTATTGCTCGACTTGTCGGCCACATTCCATGCAGTGTCCTATCCCAAATTACTCTATAGGTTGCAATAGATTGGCATTCATAGGACAGAGCTAAATTGGCTTGGAGGTTTTCTGTCCAACAGAACCCAAACCATTATTTTATGCTCTTTTAAATCTCGGACAATGTCGCTGGACAAGGGGGTGCCCCAGGGCTCTTGTCTTGACCCTCTGCTCTTCAACATATATTTTGCACCACTCGCCAAGATTGTAAGAGCCTTTGGCTTTGAGATCATAATATATGCAGACTATACACAGCTTAATCTACTTTGACAAAGATTTAGCCAAAACTAAACACAGCTTTTTAGACGGATGCAAGCAATTGGCACATGGATTACAGAAAACGTTCTCAGTTGAATGCAGAAAAAAATGAGATTATGCTGTTTGGTAAGTCCCACCCACTATGGACTGTTAACTGGTGTCCATCAGAATTTGGGATTCTGCCAACACCCAAGCGGGTGGTCAAGAACTTGGGAGTCCGCCTTGACCAACCTCTTACCATGAAAGAACAGGTGATGTAAACTTCAGGTTCTTGTTTCCATATCATGCACTTATTCAGAAGAGCGTTTCTCTTCCTTCCACTCTCAGCAAGGAAAACGACGGTCCAGGCCCTTGTGGTTAGCCCCCTGGATTATTGCAACGTTTGTTTTGCTTTTGCAAATGAGACGTTGCTATCAAAATTACAAGTGGTACAGAACACCGTGGATCGCCTGCTTTGCAATTTGTCACCTGGGGCTGCCTCAGCTCCCCATCTGCAGACTTGCATTGGCTACCGGTTCTGAAGAGAAGAATTTTTAATATGTGTTGTCTTACGCATAAAGCTCTAACTAGAAACTGTACTGGTCAAATAGCTACCAAACGTAGGCACTACAACCCGCTGAGATTTTTGAGACCGAGTGATAAAGCATTGTTACTCATTCCACGTGTCAAAAGCGCCCGTTCGGGCAGCATGTCTTATTCCTATCCGGCTCCTTATTATTAGAACAAAATGTCACACCATATTTGGATCTATTCAGATGATTTTCGATTTAGGAAAGTACTTAAGACAATTTTGTTCTTATCTAGCTGCTCTTGTTGCCCTGTCTCTTGGTTGCACTGAGATACCCCTTGGGGTGATTCGAGTGAGTCATAAATTAAATTGGCATAACATAAAACCGTCTATCCCAGTACCAATGCATTAAAAAACCAATGCATTTGTAAAAAAAAATGGGCGGGATACAGGCAGGAAGTGATGCATTGTGTGTGACAGCCTGCTAACTAGGAAATGTGAATTTGCTTACGCCTTCACTTCTCTGTTAGTCAGTGCATAGTGGAGGAGGTGGCCTGAGGGTATCTGTTGGAGAAGTGTGTTAGTTGATATTGAGAGTGTGTGTTGTGTCCAGGTCCCTGTTGCTGTCATATATTGTGTAGTGTCATTGTTATGTATTTTGTATTGTCATTGTACTGTTGGTGTTTGTGTTTTGGGGTACTGTGGGTAGGTATAGTTGGTAGGGGTTTTAGATTTAGAGTAGACCATTTTTGGGGGATTGTTGAGGGTTGCGGTATGTCTGGGAGGGGAGGGGGTGGAACTTCGGTGAGCCATGGCTGGTCTGGCTCATACCACATTACCTCTCAAGGATGCTTGAGGCTGGTGGCAGGATGAGCAAGGGCTATCCTGCAAAGGAAAAACATGACCGATGGGAGCAGGTGCGCTGGCACCACAAAAATATTTTCAAGGTGTCCCTTACTACACAGTATTGGATATGGCCCTATACCTGTCACCTCAAAACATACACAATCCAAATCCGAATTAGAATATTATAAAAGAATTTCTTTATTTAAACATTTTTTGTGTTGCATGATCTGCAGTTAAAAACATATATTTGTCAAAAAAAAACACAATTTATAATGCTCTCTACATATATCACAAAAAACACTTCATAAAATTACATGAAAATCAATATTCACATAAGAGGGAAATACAAATACATTTTTCAAATGTGTAGACTGAACACCCCACTATGACCCCTTCTGCTATTTAACCGCACAACAATAAACAGAGAGACAAAAACACAGACAATTACATTTGTCATCCTACGACACATCAGGGTAACATTAATTTTTCAAACCAATTCTCTTAGCATATGCCTTTAGCTTGTGTTTAAGAATTGGTCACAGTCCCCAAAAAGATCGTGCCTATTAATGGCGTTGACGCGTTTCAATGGCTTTCTCTTATTGTTCCATCTTTTTCAAGACCAGGATATGTCTCTCTTTTTTAGGCACTGATTGGTTGCCTGCTGGGGTTATGCCTGTTGGAGATACATCATATTAACTCTCTATTTTGTATTCCATTTAGCATCATTCAATTCCTGTAATGACTTAACCCCTTCGGTGCTCATGACGAGCTCAGCTGGTCATAAGGCACAGTGCTCGTGTGCTCATGACGAGCTGAGCTTGTCATGACCACACCCATTATCATTATGGCCCAGCACAGCTGAGGAATAACCTGCGCAGCCAAGGTGTTAACATCTTAGACTAGCAACATTTTAGTCCAAAGATTAATTCAGCTCTATGGTTGAATATGTCTCACAATCTGATTCATTTACAACCCTGGTAAACACCCCGGTATAGTATTCTAAGTCATGTATTTTGATTTATGCAAAGCCTATAGGTGATCATTTCACCATGCCCCATCTCTGGTTAGAATCGCTTTGTATCAAAAGTGTACATTTCTGCTTAATTTAAAACAAACAGTAGATGTATTACCTTATCTCATCTTACTGCTGTATTAGCACTCCTTTTTAATTGGACATACTCTTCTTTTTGGGGGGTTGACACGATTCTGGGGAATGTAATTAAATTTACAATAAGTAACCTAATTAACACACTTTCATGCTGCTCCTACTGCATGACTGAATATGAGGTTCTCCTTCTCACCTTCTTGTTGGAAACCCTTTTTTACCCTCTCCTTTTTGTCGAGTCTTATCGCTTTGTCTGTTCCCTGGTTTAACTTTCTTTTTGTAAAAACATATTTTCTTCCACTTCTATCTGTTGAGGTAAAAGGGTCCCACATTACTTTTTACCCTTCATTAATTCCTTCTTGAATGACAGACCCTCGTTATTCCTAACCTTCACCTACCTTTAAAAGCAATCTTTTGAGGATCTCTTATACTTCCCTTTTCCGATTTTGCTCTCGCAATAGTACCCTACGTCCCTGGTTGCGTGAAGGGGTCTCTCTCTTCTCTTTCTTAGTCCCTTACTACACACCAGATAAAGCAGTATGAGCAGATATCGTCTCTGTGGAGACCGATCCAATAGACTTCCTGGGGCTGGAGATTGGTGGACCTGTCAGTATGTATGTATGTCATGTCTGCATGTAGTGATGTACCTTTATCTGGAACACTAAACGGAAACATGATTAGTACTACATTTATCTTTTCCAACAATTGTAGGGACGATGGTGCATTCCTGTTCCTTCACCCTCCACTGGTGCTCTATTGGCAGTTTGGCTCCAACACAGGCATCCTTGCGCAATGGTGCAAGGGTGCCTGTGTTGTTACAAGGATTGTGTTTGCGCAGGAAGGCACAACTGCTTGCACAAATGTAAAACCTGAGACCCTTTCTCCTCTTTCCATATGTATTGCAGAATGCAGCACACATGCATACATGAGAAGACGAGGAGAACTCCAATCATGTCTCCTCCTTTTGCCTCCCCTGGGGAGCCATATGGTCTTTGCACATTACCAGGTCAGCACTGTGTCATAAATCTGGGCAGCTATCAATCAACCTGGGTCTTGTGTGATTAAAGCCCCCACAAGGCCCATGGAATACCTACCTAGTGCTGAGTCTGGCAAGGGAGTGATTTTGCCTGCGTTGCCGTACTCCATATGTATTAGGCAATACTAACCCACCCAAAGTGGCTTTGTGTCACATCAAATTTATGTGACATATATTAATTTGGCCCACTGGAGCATTTAAACATGTTATGCTTGTGCGGTGCAAGGTGTTCATTAACTTGCTCCTTAGATACTTCCAGGGTAAATCGTGTCACCCATGTGCCTTGGCACACTGGACTCTGCCGTTGTGCTGGCCAGCATTACTCAATCTATCTCATCCTGGACGCATGCTTCAGGCATGTCATTATCAGTACCCTTGATGTCCAGCATCCCAGATGTTCTGGGGTGCAAATGGACTCGATGCATGCAATGAGCTGGGCATATTGCCAAATGCGTTTTTCCAAGGTGTGCACTTCATCAATACTGTTATCTTATGGTATAGTTTATAAATATGTTGACATGCTAAAATGCAAAATTCAAAATGTCATATCCTCTTTCATGTCTTTTAGGTGGCCATCTTCCATTCTCATGGGGAGAGGTGCAATTATTCCAGGACCCAAATGCTACCAGTAAGTGTCAATAGTAAATGGTACTGTTTTGATGTGTCTGATTGATGTAGGAATGAGCTATCGCAATATGTGGCGGGAGGTAACACCCAGCTACCATCAATAAGATGTCAGTGATTCAGCGCATCACTGAGTGAAACTGTCTTTAGAAATTCTCACAGACAAAGAACACTGTTTTTAGAGTAAGGTCCATGTAAGCTGGCCACAGGAAATACACATCTCTAAATATGTACCTAGGCCCTTAGTTACAGGGAATTGGCTTAGGGCAGCACGGCAAGTCACCTTACTGCACTGCCCTACACCAATGTGAAAGGGTGTGAATGCACCGTATTATGCAATACAGTGCGTTCCTGTCCATTCTCCCTCCACTGGCACAGTTTCAGCAAACTAGTGCAAATGCAAGCACACTTGCAACATGGTGCAAAGGTGCCTGTGCTGTCATCAGAATTGTTACTGTGCAGAAAGGTGTACCTTCCTGCACTGCAACAATCCTAGGAGGCCGTTTCCCCTTTCTGTGGGTGCTGCAGAATACAGAGCACATAGAAAGAGATAAGGACGAGGAGAAATGAAGATGCAGCACATAAATAATACTATTCCTAAGTCCAGTGCTCCCCCTACAGCAAGTTGTTGTAACGACTAGCGATGTACTGGTTCGCGTTGAAACGGAATGGAATGCGTGAAAAACGCATTAGTTGTAATGAGACATATTCCTATTTGGCCTGTATATATTTATGAGGCCGCTCAAAGCCACGCAGGATGGATTAGTGTGGTTTCATGAATTTTATTCAGAGCTCTGTGTCATGCATGTGCCACTTTATGTGGGGCAAAAGTGCTGCAGGGCTCTCATCAATAAACCCCTGAGTGAGAGCTGCAACGTGTGCAGCCTTGTGAAAGCCTGAATGGGGTATGCCAAGACAGCCACATTGTCTGTACTGTATCACCTAATCCATGTACACTTATGTTTATGATTAATGATCTAAACTTATGCTGGCCGCCACTCCAACTCCCAATTTAGTGTAACCAGGCCCATGTGTCAAATTTGTCGATCTGGACATCTACATGAGTGTGAACAACTGGCCCATATGATATGGGTTCTATCTCATCGTGAGTGCTGTTACAGTCTGTGCAAATACACAGCTGGCACTTGACTCAACTTAACTGGTACTAGTTGGTGATGTCTATGTAGTGACAACATATTGTCTATATCTTCATCCCTATTGCTGGTGTTGTTATGGTCAGGTACAGAGTAATTGTCTTACAATGTCAGACTAATTATGTCGGACATCATGTACATGTCTAGACTATGTTAACAATGTATTTATATTTTCTCCCTAGCCAACATGACTGCTGATGAGACCTGCACCTTCAAGCTGTGCAAGGAAAGTCACCAGCAGGTAGAGAATGTCCGCAAAGCATACCGGAAGATGCAGAAATTGTAGACATGTGCTAAAGCCTCTGGTACTTTGAACATTGCCAGACCCAGCACACAGTCAATCCCTAGTATGTCACAGGCCATGCCAGACTATGGTCAAACCAGGCCAGACTAGGGCCAAGCCAGGCCAGGGCCATGACATACACAGCAGGGGCGTAACAAATACCCCCGCAGCTCCCGCAGTGCGCAGGGCGGGCAGTGTCCAGTACATGAAGGGGGCCCCCTCAGCTCATATGTAGAGCTGTGACAGAGACAGGCTCTAAAGCAGCAGCTGCAGTCTGAGCCTTCGCTGAGCTCCTCGCGCTGACTGAAGAGAAACAAAGTAAAGTTACAAAATTTCTCTTTGGTCAGAGCCAGGCCGGAAAGAGGATGAGGGTGGGGGCCCCAGAGCGAGCAGGAGGCATGCACAGAGCTAATTTGGCCCAGAGACATTACCCCCTCATGGGTCCTCTCCGTCCCAGTCCTAACAATGTGAGGCAGTCCTGCCTCCACCCAGTCAATCACAACGCCAGTATTTCCATAGTACATAAGCCCCGCCCACCTACCACCAGGCCTGTTTTTTTTCTGCTCCGACAGCTGTCGGAACGCTGGTGCTCCCGGTTCTGGTCCCTGGATCCAGTTTCCTTTGGTGGTGGTTCCGTGAGTTTTTCATCTGTGTTTACATTAAAACTGTTGTTTTCATCTTGTAATGCACGGCTCGGCCGCTCCGGTTTTCCGATCGGCCGGGCTCCTGTTCTGGGGTCAGGTGTGCTCCCCGCTCATGTGCTGGGCTGGGGCGGAGAGTTTTGATGGTGTCCTGGCCTCGGGTCATTCTGGCGCTGCTGAAATATCGCAGCATCTGGCCCCGTGGCCATTCTCTTTTGACCTGTGGCTGTGGGTGGAGACGTCAGGGCTGCCTTCTTTTTATTTCATTGTTAAACACACCTTTGCGTGATTGGTTGATTGGGGGCAGTATTTATTGGAGTTTGCAGGGCACTTCCTTTGTGGTGGTGATTTCCTGTTTGGTTACTTCTGGGTTTTTACACCATGAGTGAGGGGCTTCTTCTCCTGTGCCGGCTAAGGCTGTTTCCAAGCAGCATAATGTTCAGGATCTGCAGGACGACGTCTTGCAGATTTCTAGGGCTGATTTACGGGACTTGATTGATTCTGCGGTCCAGTCTGTGCTGCTGGAGCCTGCGGCTAAGCGGGCTAAGGATGATGAGGAAGAACTTGACAATTCCCCTAAGGGAAAGTACATCCAGGGCAAGGTGTTTTTCGGACATGCGGGTGCATATTCGAGAGGTGCTTGGATTTGACCCTAAATCCCTGACTGAAGATGGGTTTTACGCACAGTATAGTTCCTCTGTGGTGGATGACCATGATGTCCTGAAGGATATCCTCACGAAAGAGTGGCTGGAGGTGGATAAGCAGGGTATTCCGCGATTCCTGGGGAAGCGATATCGCCTGGCGGACTTTGATTCCCAGTTTCCTGTTATTCCGAAGGTTAATTCCCTTTTGTCTTCTATGGCTTCCTCCTCTTCCTCTTTATCTTCGGAGGAGGCTTCCCTGTCTGTTCTGGTGGAGCGTAAGGTGGAATCTGCTCTCAAGCGTTCTTACGCCGCTTTTCACTTTGGGGTGCGTGCTAGCACTTATGCGGCCTATGCGTCACAGGTCCTGCTCAAGGATTTCGAGAGGCTTCAGGATCATGGGGACCCTACTCCTGTGTTGGCTCAAATGGAGGTTTTGGCGCAATTCCTGTCAGATGTCACTTTTGATTCCTTGTGGGCTTTCTCCTCGGGTGCTGGGGCTGTGGTGGCTGGTAGGAGGTCTCTGTGGACAAGACCATGGCGTCTTGATGCTGCTCAGAAGTCTTTGGGTCCATAAACTGCCTTTTGAGGGTCCTCGTCTCTTTGGGGATGCCTTGAATTCGATGGTGCAGCGCTCTGCGGAGGAGAAGAAGTTGTTGAAGCCTTTTCAGCCTGCTCCGAAGAATAGGTCTTTTTTCAGGGGTTTTTGTCCTCTCAGCCCTTTCGTGGTCGGGCCCGTGGTCGGGGGGCCGCATTCCATTATAAATCCCGGCCTCAGCAGCAACAGCAGCAGCAGCTGCCGCAGCCTCCCTTGGGTGCTGGACAAAAGTGACTATGCCGCTGTGGGGGCTCATCTCCATTTGTTTCTGGACTGTTGGTCAGCTCTGATCTCCGATCAATGGGTCTTGGATATCAGCAGGTGGGGTTATCGGATTCCTTTCCGAGGCCCTCCCTCTCTGGATTGTCTTCTGGTTACCCCATTGTCAAGAGATCCTGTGTGGCGGTCTGCCATGTTGTCCGGCGTCACCATGTTGTTCCAGAAAGGGGCGGTGGTGCCGGTTCCAGTGGAGGAAGTGGGTCTGGGGTTCTATTCCCGTCTGTTTCTGGTTCCAAAGCCCGATCGTTCCTTCC
Source organism: Lissotriton vulgaris (assembly GCF_964263255.1). Lineage (NCBI taxonomy): Eukaryota > Metazoa > Chordata > Amphibia > Caudata > Salamandridae > Lissotriton > Lissotriton vulgaris. The sequence continues at coordinate 986,589,433 of NC_141685.1, read as the reverse complement.
GCCCCACATCAAATCTCCGTTCCCTGAACAAGTTGGTGCGGTTGGATCATTTTCGGATCGTGTCACATTGCAGTCCGTCATTCCCCTCATCCAGGAGGGAGATTTTTTGGCTTCCTTGGACTTGGAGGATGCCTATTTTGACGTTCCGGTCCATCCTGCCAGTCAGCGGTTCCTGAGGTTTGTGGTCCAGGGGATGCATTTCCAGTTTCTGGTTCTGCTGTTCGGCCTCTCCACTGCTCCTTGGACTTTTACCAAGGTATTGGCTCCTGCTGTGAGGGTTTTGCAACATCAGGGTTTCTCCGTGTTTCCCTATATTGATGATTGTTTGGTCTCTGCTTCCTCTTTGCCTCAGGCGCTTCTGGCGGTGGAGGCTACGTTGTCCCTGTTCCAGGAGCTGGGGTTCAAGGTGAATTTGGCCAAGACTCATCTGGATCCTGTTCAGAGACTTCAGTTCATCGGGGGTCTGTTCAACACCTCTCTGGGGGCGGTGTTTCTCCCTCCTGTTCGGATCCTTTCCTTACAGACTCTGCTGCGGGATCTGTTGAGTCGTCCCTCTGCCCCAGCTCGTGTTTGGTTGCGGGTCCAGGGGTTGATAACTGCGACCATTGCTGTGGTTCCTCGGGCTCGCCTCCATCTCAAGCCCTTGGTGACTCATCTGTTAGCTCGGTGGGACCTCTCCTGGGCGGATTACGAGACTCTGATTCCTCTCTCTCCTGCTCTGATTCAGGACTTGGACTGATGGCTTTGCACTCCCAACCTGGAGAAGGTGGTGCGGTTTTGTCTTCCTCCTCCCCTTTTGTTGACGACGGATGCCAGTCTCTGGGGTTGCGGGGCCACTTTGGGCTCCTTGGAAGCCAAGGGTCGGTGGTCTCAGGGAACAGCACCCGTTCCTTGAACTGGCGGGAGTTGGCGGCTGTCTGGGAGGTGGTGCAGTTCTTTCAGGTTCCTCTCCTGGGGGCGAATCTGTTGGTTCGTACCGACAACCAGGTGGCTCGTTGTTACTTGAACCGTCAGGGGGGGACCAGGTGCATGTCTCTGAACATGTTGGCTTCCATGATTTGTGCTTGGGTGGAATCTCATCTGTTGGCCTTGAGGGCGGTGTAAATTCCGGGACGGTTGAATTTTCATGCGGACGCTTTGAGCCACGACCATCTTCTGTTCTGTACAATCTCTCTCTTCCTCTGTTCCTGTCCCTTTGCCTTCGGTTCGGGACTCCTTGGATCAACTCTCTCCTGCCCCGGTTTTGTTCGGAGGTGCTGTGTCCTCAGGCTTGGGCGGTGGATGCTCTTTCGATTCCCTGGCCTTCGGGCCTTCTGTATGCATTCCCTCCCATTCCCCTCCTCCCGAGGGTGCTGCAGAAGATTCAGAGGGAGAAGGTTTTGGTCCTGTTGATTGCTCCTTTCTGGCTTCGCCGCATTTGGTTTCCTCTCCTGCTGATGCTGGCGGAGGGTCAGTTTGTCTGGCTTCCTTTATGTCCGTCTCCTCTTCAGTTTCCACTCCGGTCTCTGCCTTGTCTTCGTCATTTCCAGCTGACGGCTTGGCTCTTGAGCGGTTAACTTTGGAGTCTTTGGGTTGTTCGTCGGTGGTGGCTCGTGACATCCAGTTGTCTCGCCGCCCTTCGACCCTTAAGTGCTATGGCCGCCATTGGGGTTCTTTTGTTTCTTGGTGTTCTTCTCATGGGGTGCATCCTGTACTGGGGGTTCCTACTTCTGTGTTGCAGTTTCTCCGGGATGGTTTTTTGAAAGGCCTTTGCCCTTCCACGTTGTCTGCTCAGAGGGCAGCGGTTCGTGCTTGTCAGTGTCCTGGGGCCTCCTTGGAGGGTGTTGCCCCTTTGGTTAGTCGGCTTCTTCGGAGCTTTCGGCTTCGTCAGCCGTTTTCTCCTGTTCTCATTCCTTCTTGGGATTTGCCTACTGTTTTGCGTGGTCTGCAGTTGCCCCCTTTTGAGCCTTTCATGGAGGCAGATTTGTTGTGGCTGTCTGCTAAGGTGGCTTTCCTGTTGGCTATTACCTCCACTCGCAGGTTGGGTGAGTTGGGTGCCTAGCTCGTTTCGTTTCCCTATTTGCAGATCCTCCCGGATCGGGTCGTTTTGCGGCTTGATCCGGCTTTTATGCCTAAGGTTTCTTCGAGTTTTCATTGGCAGCAGAAGGTCATTCTTCCTGATTTGCCTGCTGAGGGGGATTCCCTTGTTCCCCCTTCTTTGGATGTTCGCAGGGCTCTCCAGATTGACGTCCAACGTTCCCCGGGGTGCCGGAGTTCTCCTGCCTTGTTTGTCTCCTGTGGGGGTGTGGCTAAAGGGAAGAAGGTTTGCACTTCCACGATCAGTCGGTGGGTCAGTTTGGCGGTCTGTCAATCTTACAAGTCTTTGGATTTGCCTCCTCCGACTCATGTACAGGGTCGTTCGATGCGTTCTGTGTCTGCTTCCTGGGCTGAGGCGGCAGGGGTCAATATCCAGGAGATTTGTAGGGCAGCCACCTTGCAGTCTCATCACACATTTTTGCGACATTATCGGCTTGATGTTTTACATGCCTCTGCTGACAGTTTTTCTGTTGGCGTCTTGAACGCTGTTGTTCATTGATCTTTTATTGATTAAAGTTTTGTACTCTGCATGGATCCCTGGTGTCCTGCGTGTTTTTTTTATTGGTTCTCTGCTTGTGAGTTCCTCACGTTGTTAGGACTGGGATGGGGAGGACCCATGAGGGGGTAATGTCTTATTACTTACCGGTAATCTTCAATACCCCGATTAGGGTCCTCCCCGTCCCAGTCCTCTTCCCTCCCACCCTCCCGCTGTGTTTGTGTCGGAGTCTTGTTGATAACAGGCATGGCGGTAGGTGGGCGGGGCTTATGTACTATGGAAATACTGGCGTTGTGATTGGCTGGGTGGAGGCAGGACTGCCTCACGTTGTTAGGACTGGGATGGGGAGGACCCTAATCGGGGTAATGAAGATTACCGGTAGGTAATAAGACAGTTTGCAGCTGCAGGATTCCCTACACTTGAAGCGGCCCCCTCGGCCCCACACTGAAGAGAGTGCTGAAGCACAGGCCTGAGCAATGCATCAGTTCTGTTTAGCTTCAGCCTTTCTTTGGGCAGGTAGCTGTGTTCTGAAAGGTCTCCACACAAAAAAGAAACAATTGCAATGTATAGCTTTTGTTTCTTTCTGGTGTACAGAAGCCTGGAATGAGAGGCACCCCAGGATTTATCAGGGAATCCGAGCACTGAGGTGGAGAAAGAAACACTGGTCAGAGCAGCAAAGAAAAAGGTCAGAAGGAAGTTAAAAGGAAGAAGCAATGCTGAGAGGGAGGGACAGGTGATAGAACTCTGTGTGTAAATGCGTGTGCGCACAAACGTGCTTACCCTGCCCACCCCTCCCCTGCAGGAGGCCCAGGGACCCCTCAGCCATGCACCTTGCTTGTCCTGATATTCAGCAGACAGCAACTTGCTCTTTTCTTTGTGCAGAGTGCAATAAGTTGACACTGCCGTGAAGAAATGTAAGTAACACTTTATTGTTACATTTTAGGAAGCCACTGATTCCACAGGAAACCAGGCCAGGGGTTTTGTAATTGCAGGAGAGGGTGGAGGGCTCTTGCAGAAGGCCGGGATGGATGACTAAAGCAGGATTCAGTGATTGTCTGTGGACCCTCCCACATCCAGCCTGCGGCCTCAGTAATAGTCCAGGATCGGAGTCAGACTACAGAGGTGGCAAGCAGCACAGAGCAGCAGGCTTTCACCCGGCCATGTTGGCATCCTTCAGCTGCTAAAGGGCTGTGATTCCTGGGGGTTAAAGAAGTAGTGAGGCCAGCGCTGGACTAACTGGGGTCACCCAAACAGGTGAGTCCACCGACAACCCTTTTCTTTCTAATTTGATGTAATAAAGGGAGGCATGGAGTATCTGACAGGCCCTGGGGGTACTGGGCCGATACCATAGCATTCATTACGCCTCACCACCTTGTCACACCAGACGTAACAAAACCCCCAGAAACCCCCACTGGGGCTCCTGCAAGTACTGAACAAAGTCTCTGCGCCGGGACGCTCCTTCGCTGGAGTCGCTGTGCGCATAATAAATTAATATAACATAACATAACATAACATAACTGTTTTAACAATGCCTGATAACGGGTGGAATCTGGGTATGAGTGGCTCCTTGCATTGCTTGGTCTGCTTTTCAGCGGTAGGTTCTGCCCCGCCCCCAAAAGTGAGATCTGACCAAGTAAATGTACCTGCATTAGGATTTCCACCCTCAAGCAGAATAACATTTACCACATATGTGGATTGCACATGTTGCTCTGGGAGGGAGACCAGAACCAAGCCAGGTTCGGATCCTGTGACTCTGTCAGTGGCGCTCTCGGCTCAGCCTGTCAGTGTCTAGATATTGTAGCAAGGTGGCCTTATGGCTCAAAGCCCTGGCCTGCAGCTCTATCCCATTGATCCACTGAATAGTGGGCATTGCTCCTTCATAAAAATTGAAAGCTGGGTGAAAAAGATGGGACAGCTTGGGGGCGTGGCTCGGCCGGCTGCAAGATGGCCGCATTCTGAGTGGGCTCTGCAGGCCGAGTGATCGTATCCTTCAAAATCCTGCAGACATCGCTCATCTCCTTGCACTACGTTGGTAACCCCTGCTCCTGGGGGGTGTCCTGCACCTACCTGGCTGATTCCGGCGATTCTCCGAACATCCCAGGCACAGTCTTTACCCTCGTGGCTGACGCTGGACTCCTGGGCTGCGGCTTGCCTTCCCCTCTGCTGGGCCTGGGACTCCCGAAGGGCGGATCTGCTTGGTGCCTGCTTCCTGGTCTCCTCGGCGGACCCCCGACTTCTGCGGTGAGTCGTGCTTCTGCCCGGTGCGCTCGCCGCTGGGGGACCGCTCGCTGTGCGGCCTGGCTGTGTCACGCTGTGATCTCGCGGCAGTCTAGTGGTTCTCCCCGGCCCTGCGGTGGTTTCGGTGCTGTTTGCAGCTGGGCTGTGGGGGTGGCGTGCCTTCCAGCTCTTCCCTGCTGATTTGCCCTTTCTTCGGGTGGTGCCGGCTCCCGCCATCGGGGGTTTTGTCGCCTGCTTGCTGCTGCCCTTGCGCCGCCTGGGGCGCCCTGCGGAGAGGCCTTGGCTGGGCCTGCCGGCCTTTCCTGTCTCCTCGCTCCTGGGAGGGGACAGACTGCAGATTGCCGCCCCTCTGCCATAGGTTCCTGCTGTACCGGCCTGCATGCTGTGAAATCCTGCTGTCTTGGAGGGTGCCTTGGTGCTTGGTGACAGGGCTGAGAGGCTCCTCTGTCCCGGAGGGTTTCTGGTGGTTCTGCTTCTCCGTGCCTCCTCCGCTGATCACTGCTGGGCCTGCCTGGTGGCTGCTGATGCCCCTCTGCTCCCTTCCACGCTGGGTCCTGATTTGGGTACGTACAAAGGTAGGGGTGGTCTGAGTTGGGTGAATTGATTTTAAATCATTCTGTATTAATACATATCGATAATCACCACAAGTATATTTCGCTGTGTGTAACTTAACACAATAAAAGGAAAGTATGCAGTATTCAAAGTTAAATTACATTTATTCTTGCAGAAGTGTACTCATTATATTTGTTGCTGCATATAACTACTTTGACATCATCAACATATTATCAATGTAATTGTGCGATCATTACATAAATAGTGCTCTCAGTGAGAAAGGGAAAGGGAGTGAAGAGTTTGTGAGGGACTGGGTAAAGGTGGTGTGACATTAGAACATCACATTCAAATCAAATACGCCTTTACAATCAAGGTAGTATAAGTGTTCGCAATACACATCACACATAGGTTAGATTAATTTGTTTCGTTGGATCCTATGGAGTGTAGGGTTGACGTAGTCTACGTTTCGACCCCCAAGTAGGTTTAAGGGTTATTCTTGCCTCATGTTGGGGTCTTCATCAGGACATAAAGGGCGAGCATGAAAAATGACTGACGGCGATTCTTCCGTCGCGTCTTGGGCCTTGGCGTGCTCCTTACGTTTTTGGGTATGACTCCTCTTGAATGGAGTATTTGGTATCGTTAGATCATCATCTTAGAAACTTCACTGCGCACCGCGCATCGTTGTGGTCAGCGTGGGGCTGCAGCAGTCAGTGGTTATGGGGAGCGACACGCGCTGACTGCTGCAGCCCCACGCTGACCAGAACGATGCGCGGTAACGTAAGGAGCATGCCAAGAATAAATGTAATTTAACTTTGAATACTGCATACTTTCCTTTTATTGTGATAAGTTACACACAGCAAAATATACTTGTGGTGATTATCGATATGTATTAATACAGAATGATTTAAAAGCAATTTAAAAGCAATTCACCCAACTCGTACCACCCCTACCTTTGTACTTACATATTGACCCAGGTCTACGAGTTTCGAGGGCCCACCCCTTTATAACGGGTCCTGATTAGGGGGCAACTCCTCGCCGCTGCTGTGCCCGGATCTGGTGGGCCCTATATATTGCTATCTGACGACTACTGGCTGCTGCCATATACCTGGGAGTTGGAGCGCACGACCCCACACCATTTCTGCGGCCTAGGTGGGGCGCCCTGAGCATGCTGGGACATTGCTGTCACCCCTCCTTCCTTCTGCCGGGCGCGGCCCACGTTGTCCTGTGGAGGGTCGCAGTGACACCACCTGCCTCTACTTCCTTCCTTGCCGCACCTGGTGGGGCTATGCTGCCCGATTTGCATTCCTCCCACCTTGTGCTCTTGCTGACTATTTGGCTGCTCTGTCTGTTGCGGCCCTTCCTCTGGAGTGTAGGGCTGAGGACCGCCACTGCTGAGGCGTGGATGCCATGCTTGACCACCGATTGCGTGGCGGATTTTTCCTCAGGTTTTTTACGTTAGAACTTACATCCTGCCTCCTGTAGTGACACCCCCTGTCGCCCGGTGTGGTTCCTGAGGGGCTCGGCCTGGTTGGCTGCCGGTGTGCCCCGCTCCTCATACTGTTGCACACTTACCCTTGCTGGCCAGCCTGTCGGTTGCTCAGCGCAATACTGTCCCTGCCTTTCTCAACGTTTGCCCGGGCCGTTCTGGTTGCATCCGGACACTCCCCGCTTCTTCCTTGCTGCTCCCGGGGGTGCCTCTCTAGCGCCTTGAGTAGTGGTCCTGGCTGACACCTATCTACAGTGGGCCCCTTCCTGCTGCCTACTACTGGGGCTGCTGCGTTGCTGCGACCCCCACGTCCATCAGGGCTCATCACTTGTGGCCCTGGGGCCTTGACCGTTGCCGCTGGGCCTGCTGTGCCATGGGTGAGCTGCTGGGTCCCCAGGGGGTCCTTCCTTCCTGGCCATCGCGCCGCCCACCACCATTGCCCGCTGCTTTCTCCTTGGGCTGCTCCTTCTTGTCTATTGTCCCTGGTGTCCTGTGGCCTGCTATCATCTCATCCTGGCCCAACATAATGAGGAAGAACGACCCAAGACAACCAAAGATTACCTATGATTTGCGCCGCTCTTCTCGGCAGGACCCTGCAGGCACTGAGGGCATGGACCCCACTGTGGGGGTGCCCGACATCTCCCATGATGACGATCTTAAAGCCATAATGTTAGACGTTAAATCCACCGTTACGGGCATTGCCGCTCAGCTGGACCAGCTTTCTGCCCGCCTCGATCACGTGGATTCTCATGACAACCGCCTACTGCACGTTGAAACCCGGGTATCCGATGCCGAAGACTCAGCCACCCAGGACCGGCAGAAACTGTTGCAGATGGACAGCCTCCTTCCGGTCATCCGCGAAAAGAATGAGGATTTGGAGACCCGCTCTCGGAGGTGCAACTTGAGCATCACGGGCCTGCCGGAGTCCACGAACATTACTAAAATGGAGGACTTTGTGGAGGGGCTGCTCAGGGAGTTGTTTGGCAACATCCTGTCCACCGTCTTCATTGTCGAAAGGGCTCATCGCTCGCTGGGGCCTCGTTCCCGCCCCGGTCTCCCCCCGCGTCCGATCCTTGCGAAGATCTTAAACTATCGACACCGTGACACCATCCTCCGGGCGGCCTGCGAGAGGGGGACCATCAACCATCAGGGCAACAACCTCTCCTTCTACCCAGACTACACCCTCGCGGGGCAGGCTGCCCGGAGAGAATTCCTCCCTGCTAAACGGATTCTTCTCAAGCACGAAGTCTCATATTCGTTGGCCTACCTGGCTAAACTTTGAGTTCGTCAGGGGGCTAAGACACTGGTCTTTCAGGATCCTAAGGAGGCCATGGCGTTTGCCAAAAAACTGGACAGGGAGTCCCGCCCTGCCACCCCTTCGTCTTAGCCTGGCGGGTCCGGGCACCTCAGTGGCATTGAATGAGTAGTGTTACCATTACTGTCTGACTAAGAATGCTTCCCCTTTATTGATGTCTGTTATTTACTAGCTTAGCCACCCTGCTTTCCTGCAGGGGTATATGCTGGGTCCTGCCATGCCCCCACGGGATGATTCCCAGTTCCTCTCTCTCTTTTTCCTCTCCTGGTTGTGGGTCCCCGGGGTGGGGTGGGTAGTATGCTCAGCCTAATTGGGGGGTTGGTGTGGGTGGGGGGTGGCTTGAGGGTTCGTTTTTGGGTTATTGCTCTGGTTGCTCTGGGGGTGTTGGGAAGGGGCATTCCCTGCCTGATTGGGATGCGGGGGTGGGTGACTGAGGGTTGTTCTGCTGTTTGCGATCAGTATGTGACTTGCCGAAGGGGTTTTGGGGGGTGGGTGGGAGGGGTTGTCCCTCCAGGGAAATGGTGGATTTTTGTATTTGATGTTCGTTCACTGCTTCTTCTTTCCAATGCTGGTTCTGGTGCAGTTAGGGCCCACTCTGTATGGTCCTCGTTTTGGCATCTAATGTGCAATACTGTGCAATTTGTTATGTCCTTAGTCCATCGTCTTTGCGATCTCATTGGCCCTACGTGCTGTTTCTGCTACGCTGTTTGAAAAGAACAGGGGTCCTAAACTAAAATTTTTCAATAAAATTAGAAGTAATAAACATAGACTTAAATAAGGACTATGTTGCTTTTTTGGTCCAATGTCCAGCCGGACAGAGGAATGTTTATTGCCAGGATTAAGTAAAGGTTGACAAATAACGTGGGGCATGAAAAGAATCAAACAACTGGGCACAAGCCTGTACCAAGTGACAAGAAGACAATACAGGGGAGAAAATAACAGGCAAACAGAGTGGAGAGAGAGGTGGCTTACAATACAATGCAATCTTGTGTAAGCTCAAACCAACAACTACTGGAACAACAGTTACACAATTCACAAGTACAGTATTGTTTAAACAGTCGACGTGACGTTTCGATCCCTATCTCCAATTAATGACTTGGATCATCTTCAGGACTAACATAATAACTTTTGCCTGAGTAATTAAAAAGGCCTTTCAGAGTTTGGCCTTTTGGCTCAATAATGGTTTTGAAGGAACGTCTATTGATCGTTCTATGAGAGAAATCGGCACCCTTTGCGCTATGGCATGGGAGCCAAGTCTTGTCAATAGCAATGGGGCAATGGCAGTATGCGGCTACAAGTAGTTGCAGTCTGGTAATTTTGCTCCTTGGAGGTGTTTACGAAGGCGGACGTCATGGGTCCCTCTAATTCAGCATGATAGCTGCATGATTTCTGCGATGCTGGTCCCCCTCCGGCCCTATTTGCTCTCCCCCTCCTCCCTGTTGGAACTGGCGTTCCTTTCACGGTGGCCCCCTCTCCTACCATGCTCCTGCCGCGTCTGCGCTCTTCTACCGGCCCTTCTTCCCCACCAAGGCTCCACTAGGCCTATGCTGCATAGCCTTCCGCCCCTTGCCTCGGATCTGATCGTCCGCCATCTCCTGTCCCATGGCTTATTTAACTTGTTGGTCCTGGAATGTCCGTGGCCTAAATGACCACCGCAAGGCCCGTCTGACACATGCCCACTTACAGCGTCACAATGTCGACATTTGCCTCTTACAGGAGACTCACCTACTCCCCGCTTCAGCCCCCAGGCTTGGCAAACATTCTGAAGATATAGAGTTTGATTTGATTCAGTCTCCGCAATTCCCTGTGCTTTTGGGGTTACCCTGGTTAAGATTACACAACCCTATCAATAATTGGGAACAACAGACTTCGACATTTAAAGCAGAGCAGGAAAGCATTTATTGTGCAGCCAACATCTCTGTGACGACTGAAGAGGAATACGGTACCTTGCCCATAGAATATTATGATCTCAGGGAAATTTTTGACGTAACACAAGCCACAAGCCTTCCTCCTCATTGACTGTATGACTGTCGTATTGATTTACAGGCAGGAGCCAAGATCCCCTGCAGTAGGGTGTATTCCCTTTCTGAAAAGGAAAATGTGTACTTGGGAGAGTACTTAGATACCATGCTAGAAATCGGATTTATACGCCCTTCCAGGTCCCCAGCCTCTTCGTCTCTTTTTTTAATTCCGAAGAGAGAAGGTGACCTTCGGTGTTGTTTTGACTATAGGGCTTTGAATAACATCACCATTAAGAATCGCTATCCACTTCCGTTGATCTCCTTCCTCCTTGACAGAATAAAAAACGCCTCTATCTTTACTAAATTGGATTTACGCGGTGCGTATCATTTGGTGCGTGTCAAGGAGGGAGACGAGTGGAAGACAGCGTTTTGCACAAAATATGGGCTCTTTGAATATTTAGTCATGCCCTTTGGGCTTTGTAATGCGCCTTCCGCATTTCAGTTTTTTATAAACGAAGTTCTAAAAGACTTGATTGATGACTGTGTTATCGCCTACATTGATGACCACTTGATATTTTCCCCTTCAGTAGAAGAACACATACAGCATGTGAGGAAGGTATTAGAACGATTAAGGGACAACCACCTCTATTGCAAATTAGAAAAATGTTTCTTTCATGTGCAGGAAGTAGCATTTTTAGGTTACATCATTTCTCCTCAAGGGCTAAGCATGGATCAGCAAAAGGTGGAAGCTGTTCTTAAGTGACCTGCCCCAAAAACAGTTAAAGAAATACAACGCTTCCTTGGATTCACCAACTTCTATAGGAGGTTCATTTGCAATTTTTCCAGTTTGGTTGCTCCCATTTCAAAGCTTCTGAAAAAAGGAGTAGTTTTCCAATGGACATCTGAGGCTGATACGCGTTTGAATCCCTCAAGAGAGCGTTCACTCAAGCTTCAGTTCTACGCCATCCTGAACCGGCCCACCCTTTTTTGGTAGAAGCTGACGCCTCCCTAGTGGCAGTAGGGGGGGTTTTGTCTCGCGCAGATCCTGAGACGGGTCTGTTTCATCGGGTGGCATTCTTTTCTCACAAGTTAACCCCTGCTGAAATCAATTATCCTATAGGAGAAGAAGAATTGCTGGCCATTAAGAATGTTTTTGAGGAATGGAGACAATACTTGCTAGGAGCTAAGCACACGGTTACGGTTTTAACAGATCACCACAATCTCCAGTTTCTAAAGTCGGCCAGAGCATTGTCCATGAGACAACTTTGCTGGGCCCAATTCTTTAGTGAATTTGATTTCATTATTCAATACAGATCAGGCAGAAGGAATGGTAAGGCTGATGCCTTATCACGTTTGGGGTTTGAACAACAGGAGGAGCAATCGGAACCACCTCCTATCATAGCCTCTGACAAGTTTATCGGAGGAGTCTGTTCAGAAGAAGAATTCATAAATAAGGTGAAAGAACAACAAGAGTCAAAAGAAATGAAAAAGATCATAGATTCCCAAGAAACCATCAAGAAACAAGAGTATTTCTATGCTCAAGATAAATTAGTTCTTCCTTCTATGGAATTGCAAACTCAGGCTTTGGAGTGGTATCATTCTCATCCTTTAGCAGGACATCCAGGCTATAAGAAAACCCTAGAAGCATTATGTAGACGGTATTGGTGGCCTGGAATGGGGAAAGATACTAAACAATTCATTCAAACATGCCATGTCTGTGCTCAGAGTAAGACCACGCCTCAGAAACCCGTAGGATTGTTACTACTGTTGCCCACACCTCCAAGTCCATGGCATACGGTGTCATTCGTTTTTATAGTGGAATTACCTCGCACCACGAAGGGACACAACCCACTATTGGTGGTGGTGGATCTATTCACTAAGATGGCCCATTTTATTCCTTTAAAGAACCTCCCTGCATCTAAACAGCTGGCTTCTGTTTTTTTGCAACAGGTGGTACGGTTGCATGGCCTTCCTTCTGTACTTGTTTCTGACCGAGGGACTCAATTCGTGTCACGATTTTGGAAGACATTGTGTTCCATATTACAAATAGATGTACGACTATCATCTAGTCATCATCCCCAGACAGATGGGCAGACAGAACGAGTGAATCAGTGTTTTGAACTATATATTAGAAGTCAAGTTCTTCTTTCTGTCACTGAAGGGGATGACTTGGTATGGATAGCGGAGATCTTATAACAACAGCCACCACTCTTCCACTAACTTCTCTCCCTTCTTTTGCTCTTATGGCTTTCATCCCAGGCTCTTACCTGAACCTCCTTCTCCTGTTTTTCCCACACCTGCAGTAGCCGAATTCATACAGGAAATACACAAAATACACACAGCCACATATGAGAATATAGAGACAGCTAAAGACAGATACAAGAAAGCAGCTGATCAACACAGGAGTTCTGAACCACAGTACCAACAGGGAGAGGAGGTCTAGCTCTCCACAAAACACCTTAATATCAGAGGGGCCTGTAAATTTAAACCCAAGTATATTGGACCCTACAAGATCAACAAGATAGTGAACCCAGTGGCTATGAAACTTGAACTCCCTCTGTCTATAAGGATACACCCAGTCTTTCATGTATCACTACTGAAACCTGTACAACCTGGCATTCGTTTACCTCCGAGTCCTAATCCAGTGGAACTTGATGATGATACCGAATACGAGGTGAAGCAATAGTCGATTCGAGGAGAGTTAGAAGGCGACTACAGTATCTAATCCATTGGAAAGGTTATAGAATGGAAGAAAGAACTTGGGAACCCGTTAGCCAGGTCCTTCGCACCAAGATTGGTGCGCCTGTTCCATAGACAGCACCCTAATAAGCCCAAGCCTGTGGGGTGGGGGGTGTACTGTCATGATTGCTTCCGTAGCCTGCAAAAGGCGGCTTGGCAACGCACATGCGCGAGGAAGTCAGGCAGGCTTAAAAGCCTGACTTCCCCTCAACGCAACGCTTTGCGTTCTAGCCTTGCCGCGACCCATCACGTCCGTGTTCCTGGACTACCTGTCTTCCGACCCTCCGGATTTCTTTGGATCTACTGAATTCCTGATTGCGTTTTACCGCCGCCGTGTTTGTGTTCAGCACTGCTCTCATGCAACAGGCACCAGGTTTTCCTAGTAATTTTCCCCGCGTTTGCAGTCTCCCCGTGGCCGGACTCCTCCCCTTTGAATCACCGCGTGGCCGGCCGGACTGTTCCCTGTCTGGTTCCGCCGGCCGGCCGGACTTGTGTTCCGTCGGCCGGCCGGACTTAGGCTGGGCGGTTCCGCTGGTTCTTTGGTGGTCCTAGGGGTTCTGGAGTTCCGCCCGTTTCTTTTCTTTTCCCCCGTTTTTATTTAGTTATTGCTTTCCAAGTAGGAGCGTTTTATCCTGTTCTCTGGCCATCTACGTCACGAAGCCTCCTATCCAGTTTGAACCCATCATCAAAAACTGGTCACAGCGCATAGCGCTGCTTTTGCTTATATCTTTCCACGTTAAAGCCACAATGGTTACTGGTTATTTCCCTTTTGTGTGGCTTTTAGTTCTGGTGAAGAAGCCCTGTTCTGGCACAAGGACTGATCCTTTGCAATACCCCTGTATGTACTAATGGTGAGAAGAGGTTTAGGAGGGGAGTTATAAGGGTATTATACAGCTTATAAGCCTAAAGGTCTTCCTGTTTTCCATGATTATAGGATCCTCCCATCATACCTGAGCCCAATACTACAAGTCAGCTTTCCCCTCAACTTATAGATTCTGCACACAGAGGAAGAGTTAGGTAGTTATTCTGTAAGCACGTTCTTCCTGTACACATTAATTTCCCTTTTTTCTACCTTTGTAATTTCTTCTTTTCCTTTCAGATCCTGTCAAGGGCCAAACCAGCCAGTGGAAGGGATTCGTGCACCGCCAGTAGAGGGTATTGCTTCACAGATTCTTCCCCAACCTTTCCTTGTTTTGTTTCCCTGCTTCCCCGCAAGCACACTCGTGATCTAGTGTTTGATAGTCATGTGGGTGTTGGTGGGAAGTTGTGGACCTGTCTTCGGTTCCTGGACGCTCCTGCAGAAAACCCAGGTGAGATCCCTTACACGTTTCCTGCCTCCACTGAGATCAGCACATTCTGAATCTTCACATTGTTGCGTCGGACCTGTTCTCCAGGTCTTCAGCATGTGCCTGTAAATCAATCTGTCTATCAGAGAGGCAAATTATTTCTTGGCGGAGAACTCAATTTCTTCACCCCTAGCAGTGTCATTGGATTCCAAGGAGTCCACTCAGTCCCTAATCTCTGAGACATCCTGGGGGACGGCCTTGACCTTGACCTGTCCTCAGGCCGGGTTCGCTCCCCCACCGCTCCAGCGTTCCCTGCTGGTGCTCTGCTGCTGCCCACGCCGCTGCTGCAGTCGCTGGAAGTTCGAGGCCCTCCTCCACTAGCAGGCTCCCGCCTGAGCCTCATCCCTGGTGGACAAGTGTTGGGCGGTACGTATCACGTCTGACCTCTTGCTCTGTTTGTCTCTCTCTCTCTCCTTTATTTCCTCTTTTTGCTGCACTTCAAAATCGTTTCTCTCTGCCTTTAACCAGGTTGCCTGTTTCTAATCTCTGCCTGCTTGTCTCCTAGTGCCCATCTCGCCCGCCCGCCCTCGCATTCCTCCGCATTCCTTCCCGCCTCTGCGTCCCCTGCGGCCCGCCCCCTTCCTCTCCTATTCGCCACTCGCCTCCCAGCTGCTCCTCCCTCCCTCCCTCCACCCTTCTTAATGCAGGCCGCTGCATGGTGAGAGTGCGAACCTTGACCTGGCCTCAGGCCGGGTCCGCTCCCCCACCGCTCCAGCGTTCCCTATTGGTGCTCTGCTGCTGCCCACGCCGCTGCTGCCGTTGCTGGAAGTTCGAGGCCCTCCTCCACCCGCAGGCTACCGCCTGCGCCTCATCCCTGGTGGCCCAGTGGTGGGCGGTAAGTATCACGTCTGACCTCTTGCTCTGTTTGTCTCTCTCTCTCTCCTTTATTTCCTCTTTTTGCTGCACTTTAAAATCGTTTCTCTCTGCCTTTAACCTTGTTGCCTGTTTCTAATCTCTGCCTGCTTGTTTCCTAGTGCCCATCTCGCCCGCCCGCCCCCGCATTCCTCCTGCATTCCTTCCCGTCGCTACGTCCCCTGCGGCCCCGCCCCCTTCCTCTCCCATTTGCCACCCTCCTCACAGCTGCTCCTCCCTCCCTCTTTCCACCGTTTTTAATGCAGGCCGCTGCGCGGCCGCACCACTGGCGCGCCGGAGGCAAGCCAGAGGCAAGCCGATCTGCACCCATCCGCGCCTGGACCACGCCCAGCGCCTGAAACCCTGGACCCCGCGCACCCCACCGTGCCAGTCCTAGACTCAGCTACGACACCGAATCCCTCCATGCTCTCAACACCGACCGAGACCAACGCTGCGTCCAGGCAGCCCCGAAACGCCCCCACGGACACTTCTCCTGTCGGAACTGTAGCTTCACCTGCAACAGAACGACCAAACCATCGAGGACTAGACCCAACCACCTCCGCTGCATACTCCTCAACACCCGCTCCGCACGGAAACACGCCATAGATCTGTGGGACTTACTCGACACCACCACCCCGGATGTAGCCTTCCTGACGGAGACGTGGGGGAACGACTCCTCGGCCCCAGACATCGCCGTCCCCATCCCAGACAGCTACAAGATCACCCGCAGGGACTGTGCCAAATGCACCAGAGGCGGACTAGCCATCGTCCACAAGTCCACCATCGAGGTCACCACCCACGCAGACGACATCCTCCACACCGCCGAACACATGCACTTCCAGATCCACACCAACCCCAACACCACCCTCAGAGGAACGCTCATATACAGACCCCCCGGACCCTGAGCCCAGTTCAGCGACTCCATTGCCGACCTCGCCAGCACCCACGCCCTCGCCTCCACGGACTACATCCTCCTCAGGGATCTGAACTCTCACCTCTAGAACAACAACAACGTCAACTCCACCACGCTGATCGACAACCTCACCAACCTCGGCCTCAGACAACTCGTGACCACACCCACCCACGCCGCCAGCCACACACTGGACGCCGTCTTCTTGACTAGCACCCACGTCGCCTTCAACCACACGACTGAATCCCACTGGACAGACCACCATTGCATCCACTTCACCTTCAAGAAAACCAACCATGCACCACCGCGCCCAACAGCTACCCACCGATACTGGAGCAAAATAACCGAAGACCAGCTGACCTCCACCCTCGCCATGAACCCTCCCACCAAGCTCAACAACCCTGACATCGCAGCCCGCAACCTCAGACAGTGGATCGACGACTGTGCCAACACCCTCACCCCCCTGAAGAAACCCCCCAACAACAACGCCAGCAAGAGAGCCTTCTGGTTCACCAACGAGCTTCTGACCTCCAAGCGCACATGCCGGAAACTGGAGAAGATCTGGCTCCACGCCCGCACACCGGACACCCAGGCAGCCCACAAGGATGCCACCCGCAGACACCACCACCTCATCAAAAAAAGCCAACAGATCCTCCTTCACAGACCGCCTAGATAACAATGTACACGACAGCAAAGAGCTCTTCCGCATCGCGAAAGAACTCTCCAACCCCAGCGCCAACGACTTCCCTCCCTCACAGGAACTGTGCGATTCCCTAGCCATCTTCTTCCATCGCAAGATCGCTGACATCCATAACAGCTTCAACACCGTGACCGACCCGACCGCACCAGACCCCACCCCTCCAGCGCGCACCATCAGCACCAACAATCTGACTTCCAGGTCCAACGTCTCTGACGACGAGACGCGCAAAGTCATGAACTCCATCCACTCAGGATCACCGAAAGACCCGTGCCCACACCACATATTCAACAAGGCAGGCACAACCATCGCACCCCAACTACGGAGGGTCATCAACGTCTCCTTCGAAAATTTGACATTCCCGGAAAGCTGGAAGAATGCCGAAATCAACGCCCTCCTCATAAAACCCAAGGCGGACCCCAAGGACCTCAAGAACTTCCGGCCCATCTCCCTACTCCTGTTCGGGGCGAAGGTCATCAAGAAAATCGTCAACCTGCAGCTGACCCGTCACCTGGAAGAAAACAACATCCTGGACCCATCCCAATCCGGATTCAGATGAAACCACAGCACCGAGACAGCCCTCATCGCAGCCACAGACGACATCAGGCGCCAACTAGACAACGGGAAAACATCTGCCCTCATCATCCTGGACCTATCGGCCGCCTTCGACACAGTCTGCCATCACACACTAAAGACCCGCCTCCAGGAAGCCAGAATCCAAGAGAAGGCCCTCGACTGGACCACATCCTTCCTCTCCCGCAGATCCCAGAGCGTCCGCCTTCCGCCCTTCCGATCCGAACCCACCGACATCATCTGCAGCGTCCCCCAGGGCTCCTCCCTCAGCCCGATGCTGTTCAACATCTACATGGGCCCCCTCGCTCAAGTGGCCCAACACCACAACCTCACCATCATCTCCTACGCCGACAACACTCAGCTCATCCTATCCCTCACCAAGGACCCGCACTCCACCAAATCCAACATCCACGACGGGATGAAGGCCATCGCCGACTGGATGAGGAGCAGCCGTCTGAAACTGAACTCGGACAAGACGGAGGTCCTCTTCCTCGGACCCACCCCCTCAGCCTGGGATGCCTACTGGTGGCCGACCACCTTGGGAACAGTACCAACGCCAACCAACCACGCACGCAACCTAGGATTCATCCTCAACTCCACCCTCTCCATGTCCAAACAGGTCAACGCTGTATCCTTCTCCTGCTACAACACCCTCCGCACACTCCGCAGAATCTACAAATGGATCCCGACCGAGACAAGAAGAACGGTAACGCAGGCCCTCGTAAGCAGCAGGCTGGACTACGGCAACTCACTCTACGCCGGAATCCCAGCCAAACACCTGCGTCATCTTCAGCGCATCCAAAACGCCTCCGCCCGACAGATCGTCAACGTACCCCGCCGCTGCCACATCACCCCCCCACCTGCGAGACCTCCACTGGCTCCCAGTCGAAAAGAGGATCACCTTCAAGATCCTCACCTACGCACACAAAGCACTCCACAACGCCGGACCAGCCTACATGAACAGCAGACTCAGCTTCCACACACCCTCCCGCCAGCTCCGCTCCACCAGCCTCGCCCTCGCCACCGTCCCCCGAATCCAGCGAGCTACCTCCGGCAGCAGATCCTTCTCCCACCTCGCTGCCAAAACCTGGAACACACTACCTACCCACCTACATCAGACTGAAGACCTACTCACCTTCAGAAAACGCCTCAAGACCTGGCTTTTTGAGCAGTAACGCCCTCCCCACCCCCAGCGCCTTGAGACCCTTGAGGTCAATAGCGCGCTATACAAGTCCTCTGATTGATTGATTGATTGCAAGTCCTTAGACAGGTCGTTCTTGATCTGCTGGTGGTCCTCATTCAGCGACAGGAAAAGTGCATCCATACAGGAGTGAGTGATGTGGGGATTCCCCATCTAAGCCTCCCTCCGGGGCCGAAGGTTCCGCAGAGAGCGCTCTTGGGGTGGGGGTTTAGCAAGCATATCCTTGATCGTACGCTCCTTCTTAGCCCAGGCAGTGGTCATCTTGGAGGCTGAGGTGGGCTCCGAGGGGGCAAGGGCGACGGACAGGTAATTAGTCCAAAGGGAGCATGGAGTGTTCCAACCTGTGAGGCACCAGAAGAAATCGCCAGCACAGAGCTCAACAGCAGGGACCCCTCAAAGCATCTGTTTCCAAGGGAGCCCCAAAGGGAGAACCCCCTGAATCACCACAGGCAGTGGGAGGGTGCAACAGCCTGGGCCTCAGATAAGGCGTAAGAAGCCAGTGAAGCATCAGGTCCCCTCAGAGTCCGGTCCCACCGCCGGGGCACTTCCAAGCTCGGCCCCATGCCATCCTGCTACACAAAAACACAAAACCGCTGAATACTGGAGGCACTAAGTCAGCCCTCCCCAGGCCCTCAGCACGATTCACTAACTAGCACCTTTCTCTGGCAGTAAAGGCCAAGACAAAGGGGGAGGGGCGGAGCCACAGTCCTGTTACAGCCCCCAGGCCACCTGGTGTAGTCACGGCGAAGTATAGAGCCTTTGTGAATGAGGGGGGCCGGCTTCAGGTCGGGCCTCCCACTGCTGATGGACTTGGGAGTGTCTTTGGGTGAGCACAGGTCCGCCCCCCTGGGGGCCATGGAGCCAAGCTGCCAGATGTGCGGTAATGAGAGGGGGGGACTGCTACCTCCAGGAGGATCCGCCATACCTTCAAAGACCGGAAAGGAAGGCCTGGCGTCGCCGCCTCTAAGCCCCGCAGGAGAAGGCCAGTGGCAATGCAGATGCAGGTGTTTGTTTCGACGATGACCCATCCTCCGCAGGCCGCCGCGTGAGATATTGATGGGGGCCAGCGAGCAGGCGTGGACGCTGTGGAGGCTTCATACTCAGTCGGCTGACCCTCAGCTCCCTAGTCCCAAGCCATTCGCATCCCACGGAGCCACAGCGGAGGGTGCAGCTAGCCCTGCTCACTCAGGTCCAGGCGAGCTGGCTCATTAGCGCTGGTGCTTCGTCCGAGCCCCCGCAACGGCCTCCAAAAACCCGTCCGGGCCGTCCAATGCCGCGGAGAATATCCGGTGTCGCAGCTGCAGCAGATGGGCCCCCCAGGACCTTGGGGTTCAGTGATGTAGGTGAAAAAATCCAGGGCCGGAGCGGAACGGTTACAAGGCACGCATGCTCACAATGCCATCTTGGCCACGCCCCCCTATTTGCCTCCTTAGAAAAAGTATACTTCCTCACGCTAGGTAAGGTAGCAGATTCCTTTAATGTAATTCTGAATGGTGAAGCAGTACGAATAGGACTACATCATCTGGACTATTAGTCCACAAGGTGTCTGCTACATGGGACAGATCTGCTTCCCTAACAGAACCAAAAACTCTAACTGGTGTGGGCATTCTTACTTCTAATACTGTCCTCAATGGTATGTAATTTTGAAAGATGACAACTGTTTTCATGGAATCAACACAAAACAGTTGGTTATCCATTTTTTCTGCTTCAATGAAGATAACACATACCCATAAGACATGATTATGGTCACTGGCTGTTAGAGCGCCATAAGTTGGTATCACCTCTAAAGCCTCTATTTGCAGTAATAATTCAGCAATAGGCATCTAAGAGTCTTGCCAGTGTTGCCAAAATAGAAATTCTTTAGGTAACTCTTTTGTCTCTGCTATGATTGTATATACTGCCATAGTAAATGCATCCATATATGCAGGTCATGCTCTAATCTGACCTTCGCTAGAGGAATCTACTGTTAATGCCATGATCCTGGAAGGTACTATTACAAGATACTGGGCTAACCCATACAAAACCCATAGGACCTGGGTAACATGTGGTACGTAAAACAGTATGGTCCTACTGGTACTTGAGCAACAACAAATACAACATTTAATTTGAGCTTTAGGTGAGCACAAAACAAATTCAAACACAAAAGGCAACAACATAAATGAAATGCACTTAATGAAGAGGCAAACAATGGGATTCAGTTTTTGTGTCAAGATTCATTAGTTATAACTCAGCAAAGGAATACATGAAATGTATTGTATAACGGTTGCTCCAAAAAGAAAAGATGTGTTTCAGAAGGTGCTCAGGTGCGCAGTGATATGGAGAAGGTGAAGAAAGGATTAATACAAAGGTAGCCTGTCTACAGGATTTAGTACGGTCTCTTATTTCTCCTTGTTCAATAATCAGTCCCGGCTTGTTAGTCTAAAAAAGTCAATGTTTCGACCCGACTGTTGCCTAAGGTGACTTAGATCCTAGCATACCGGTCTTCATCAGGACAGAGGGAAGTGCGATGAAATGTAGGGCAACCTCACAATGGTGCAAGCGCTCCATGTGATGCGGGAGGTGTAGAATCAATGTATATTCTCCCCTAGCAATTTTCAAGAGTGGTAGGTGTTCGCCTTAAGTGCTAATTAAATGTTGCATTTGTCATTGCTCACGTACCAGTAGGGCCCTACTGTTTTAGGATCCTGGAAGGTAGCAATTCATGGTACCATCAGATTCAAAATGAATAGTCATATTTAACTTGGCCTTAAGATTTCTCCCTAACAAATTGGCTAGGGCAGCTGGCGATAACAGCAAACAGCCATTGATGTACCTCCCACTTCCACCTCAACTGGTTTAGTAAAGGAACCCTCAATACTTCCCCAGAGAATTCTTGAGTGTCCAATGAGCTGTTGGAAATCAGAGGGTCTCCCTCTCTAATACAGGATCTTGTTGCTCCTGTATCTATGAGTAATACATACCTTTTGTCATTGAGAGCTACTGTCACAGTGGGTTCCCCATCTGGCCTGTATGTCACTGACAATAATGGACACATATAAATACTCTGTGGTTACCTTCCTTGTGTATTTCCTCACACAGAATTAATCTGGAATTTGATTCCTTCCTCTCATAATGACACCTCCTTGTTCACGTTGAGGTGGAGTCACCATTGGGAGTGTTTGGTAGTTTTGCTAAGGCGGCACCTGTTGTGTTTGAGGCATTACTGGTGGCTGCATATTTTGTGATGGCGTCTGAGGCACATATATGATTTGCAGATTTGGCTGTGGCTGTACTATTGTGGTTCCTGGCTGATTGTAAACTCCGCTCTTCCATTTTGCTCATCCCATCTCTTAGTTCTGAAGTCTCTAATGAAATGTCCATACCTCTGACAATAATGACCTACTTGATCCATCCTTTGATGCCGTAGCCTACCTCTTCCTATTCCTCCTTGTCCTCATCTAATACTTCCCTTTATCTTTACATTATCCTGTTGTTGAGGGTACTGGTGTCGAGTAGTCACTGGGACCAATCCCACAGATATTGCAGTCATCCGAGTCGTGACTGCCACTTAAGCTCCTTCTATTGCTCTTTTCTTTGCCAACTTTTGCTGCACTAATTTAGCTGCTGATTTTTATGTCACCTCTTGTTTGTCCATTTTTCTTTCATCCTATCAAGGAACTGAGCGGGATCCTCATTTTGCTACATTGATTGAGCCATGAGAGATCTAATGTCTAGCCTATCAGGATACACTTTCGTCAGCTGATCCCAAACCACTGTTCTAACCAAATCAAATGGAGACCAATCATATCTGGCGTCAGTGAGGGCAACGTTTCTCACTCCAGCTTTTCGAAAATCAATGTCTGTTTCATATTCTATAAGCGATCTAAGAAGACACTTTATGCACCCTACTGCCAAGGTGATACCTCCAGTTTGCTGTTCGAAAGCTCAAATCCATTTCCCTGCCCCCTCTGTAAGCAGCGGTAGTCATTTCTTGGGTCCAAGGAACAGAACGAGGTGCCCCAGGTCCCCTGCTTATCAGGGTGCATCTGTAAGGGAGTGGTAGAACGCTGGGGATAGGGCTGTCTAGCATATTTCTGACATACAAAGGAACATTTCAGCATGTAGGGATAATCCCTTTCTAGATCTCCCTCACTAAAAAGAATGACATCCTCAGCATTCGCCATATCATATGGATCAAACAAGCCTTCCCTTCTGTGGTCATGGATTCATCTGTGAGGCGATCCTTTCAGTCCCATCTACTAAATTATCCCCATATGGCACACCACTGTGCCAGCTATTTTCTTCTCCTTCAGCGACTATCTCACTAGGGGTGAGATCTGTGCTGTGCAAAACTGATTGAAAATTAATTTGCTGTACTGGTCTATCATGTAGTGTCAATCCTGCAATGGCCTCACAAGATTCCATCCTGAGGTCTGGGTGGCCATGTGTTCCCTGAAACTGCAATCGCTCGAGCTCTGTTGCTCAAGTTTTCCTCACTCTAGAAAGCATTTTCTGCACTCCTTCTTTAATATCAAGATGATTAGGCAATGGCCTTGCACTCTTTGTGTGATCCAAATCGATAAGGGTTTTTTCTTGAATATTAACATCATAGGTAAGGTGCCTAGCCTTTGGTGGTTGAAGCATTTCATCCATACTATCCACACGCTTATGTATATACTCTTCCATTTGTTATTCGCCCAAGTCTTCCCTGAATCTGTCCTGAAAAATTATTGTGATATCCCTCTCTCCTCACTTCCCTTGCCTCTCTTCTACTCTCACTTCGTGATATCCATTCTTAAACACTTTATGGTGAAACTATTACGTTCCCCTTCTGCCAAGTAAGTAGACTACCTTCAGTCCTATTCCTTTCTTGGGATACTGCCCTTTGCACCTTACCTACAGCCCTATACACTTGTCACTATATCGAACATCATCTCCATCTCTTTGCTGCGGGTGGACATCTGCTTCCTAACTGCCCTTCCTTTTGTGTCTCTTCTGTGCAACAAAAGCAATGTTGCTGATGAAACATGTAAAGAGAGAGTTCTCCCAGTTCATTTTAGGTCCAGAGGCGGGAGACAAAGACAAGCAAAAAATACGAAATACCTCTATAGGGACCTATATTACTTTAACATTGAATAAATCCAAGCTATTTTTATAACAGGATGCCAAAGAGGAAAGTGGAAACTTCAAAGTATTATCAAAACATATACATTTTCTTTTTCTTTTTTCCTTTTTTCAGATAAATATATATTTGGAGACATTTGTGCAGCTGTACATATCATTTCCTCATATATCATGCTCAACAAATTCATGACTGTTACTCAAGTATTTTCAAAAAAATCTATAAAGTGCAAATGCAAAACAGTAAAGCATAAGAACAAATGTGCCCTCTAATAACATGTAATCCTAACATTCATACATACATGCTCGCATACCAATCATACCTTTTCTTTTCTTAAAAAACATACCTAACAACATAAACACATAGACTAGATCTCACAAGACATAGAAAAATGACAACCCGAAGGTGTACTTGATGGAATACAGTAAGAACTAAGATGGAACAGTTCTGTCAATTAACTTTTTGGTCTAGATGGGGTTGACCAGTTCATATCCAAACAGTAGATGTTGGGCCGACGTACGTTTCGGTGAATGTCACCTTCCTCAGGGCCAACGACAACATGTAAGAAGATATATATATAACATAGATACAAATTCTCTACTTATTTTTAAAAGAGCGAGGGCATGGCACAGTTTTCTGAAAATAAAGAGAAACGTTTGTAAATATAATCTTTCTTTATACTCATTCGTTATCTGACATTGCAATTCAGTGGCATCAACTATATACATAATTTAACATCACTTGTAGGGTTTTTAACTGCTCATATGAAGCAACAAAACAATCTTATCAGTGTTGAATCTAAATAGGGTAAAGAGCTTTATAGACAGGAAAGAGGAGTAGTGATTTAGAAGACAGGTTCCACCAAAGTTGTTCACCCAGTGTGCAAGAAACATTTTTCTAGGTGGTGTTCTGTTTTAATGGAATGAGAATGATGATGTTTATACCTATTGGGTAGATGATCAGTGAATAGAAGGCACTGAAGAGCATACTCTGGCTGTCATTTTAGGCGTATACTGTAAAAGATATAGGAATATATGTAAATATATAATTACATTAGAATGAGGTTGAAGTCTTAAGTGGTATACAAATCGCGCCATATTACCTTAATTGCATAGGGTTTTTTCAAAAGTTGAGAGTCCGTTAGAAATGAAGGGCGGAGGGCCTCTATATGTCATGCATTCCTTCTGTATAGGAGAAGGTGATAAGTCTAATAAGTATATGAATGTTGGCAGCCAAAAGAGCGAAGATTTTAAAGAAAATGATAATGAAAATACCTGATCGCTTTTACTTTGTAGTATTCGAATATTTGGGTAGTACAGTTCAGCCAGCCTCTATATCTGTGATGAAATAACAGGGTATAATATGCCTGTTACAAGGAGTTTGCTGTATTACTTATTGGCATTCAAGATAAACATATATGAGCATGCCAAGGTAGTATAGTACTCTATGGAGTCATCCTCATTAAAAGGAACAGTGTACATTACTGCACGTAATATTGCGTGTCAAATTTATGGCATAGAAAGTTACGCGAGATTGCATAAAAAATGCCCGAAAATAATGCGGCATTGCCATTATCACTGTGTGGTGTATAAACCACTAAACCTGCTTGCCTTAGAAAAGTAGGAGCTAGGTATATGGTTCATTATACTCTCCTTTTACAGGACATTGGATATGGGAACAAACGTTCGTAGGATATGTGGGAAATGGAATTACGAATCAGGTGACATTAATCATGCTTTCAAATAAACGTTGCTGCTTTTGCTGGGTACATTGATGTTAAAGGTCTGAGAACAATATTTTGTGAGACACAACTAAAACACACAGGGGATTTCTCTGTGGTGTGCTTTAAATTAAAAGCTACAAATAGTACAAATTAATGTAAGGCTGCGAAGGGTTTACAGTCACTAAATGCGATCTGCTAAGGTTAGGCAGACACAAACGAAGCGTAGCGTAGTTGTCCTCTTACCTGATTATGAGAGGGCTGGTGCCGCGACCGGGGGTTCCTGGGACTGAGCCCAATGTGAAAGATTTACAAGTGTTTGTGGAGGGTTTAAATACAGCCTTAATGAGGTAAGAATTTTGAACAGGTGGGTAACTATGAACATGAAAATAGGACTGAAGCATTGCCTCAATACGGCGGAAACTAGATATGGATGACGGACTAAGGCTATGGCGGCCCATTCTAAATTCTTATCTCATTAAGGCTGTATTTAAACCCTCCACAAACACTTGCAAATCTTTCACATTGGGCTCAGTCCCAGGAACCCCCGGTCGCGGCACCAGCCCTCTCATAATCAGGTAAGAGGACAACTACGCTACGCTTCGTTTGTGTCTGCCTAACCTTAGCAGCTCGCATTTAGTGACTGTAAACCCTTCGCAGCCTTACATTAATTTGTACTATTTGTAGCTTTTAATTTAAAGCACAACACAGAGAAATCCCCTGTGTGTTTTAGTTGTGTCTCACAAAATATTGTTCTCAGACCTTTAACATCAATGTACCCAGCAAAAGCAGCAACGTTTATTTGAAAGCATGATTAATGTCACCTGATTCGTAATTCCATTTCCCACATATCCTACGAACGTTTGTTCCCATATCCAATGTCCTGTAAAAGGAGAGTATAATGAACCATATACCTAGCTCCTACTTTTCTAAGGCAAGCAGGTTTAGTGGTTTATACACCACACAGTGATAATGGCAATGCCGCATTATTTTCGGGCATTTTTTATGCAATCTCTCGTAACTTTCTATGCCATAAATTTGACACGCAATATTACGTGCAGTAATGTACACTGTTCCTTTTAATGAGGATGACTCCATAGAGTACTATACTACCTTGGCATGCTCATATATGTTTATCTTGAATGCCAATAGGTAATACAGCAAACTCCTTGTAACAGGCATATTATACCCTGTTATTTCATCACAGATATAGAGGCTGGCTGAACTGTACTACCCAAATATTCGAATACTACAAAGTAAAAGCGATCAGGTATTTTCATTATCATTTTCTTTAAAATCTTCGCTCTTTTGGCTGCCAACATTCATATACTTATTAGACTTATCACCTTCTCCTATACAGAAGGAATGCATGACATATAGAGGCCCTCCGCCCTTCATTTCTAACGGACTCTCAACTTTTGAAAAAACCCTATGCAATTAAGGTAATATGGCGCGATTTGTATACCACTTAAGACTTCAACCTCATTCTAATGTAATTATATATTTACATATATTCCTATTTCTTTTACAGTATACGCCTAAAATGACAGCCAGAGTATGCTCTTCAGTGCCTTCTATTCACTGATCATCTACCCAATAGGTATAAACATCATCATTCTCATTCCATTAAAACAGAACACCACCTAGAAAAATGTTTCTTGCACACTGGGTGAACAACTTTGGTGGAACCTGTCTTTTAAATCACTACTCCTCTTTCCTGTCTATAAAGCTCTTTACCCTATTTAGATTCAACACTGATAAGATTCTTTTGTTGCTTCATATGAGCAGTTAAAAACCCTACAAGTGATGTAAAATTATGTATATAGTTGATGCCACTGAATTACAATGTCAGATAACGAATGATTATAAAGAAAGATTATATTTACAAACGTTTCTCTTTATTTTCAGAAAACTGTGCCATGCCCTCGCTCTTTTAAAAATAAGTAGAGAATTTGTATCTATGTTATATATATATATCTTCTTACATGTTATCGTTGGCCCTGAGGAAGGTGACATTCACCGAAACGTACGTCGGCCCAACATCTACTGTTTGGATATGAACTGGTCAACCCCATCTTGACCAAAAAGTTAATTGACAGATCTGTTCCATCTTAGTTCTTACTGTATTCCATCAAGTACACCTTTGGGTTGTCATTTTTCTATGTCTTGTGAGATCTAGTCTATGTGTTTATGTTGTTAGGTATGTTTTTTAAGAAAAGAAAAGGTATGATTGGTATGCGAGCATGTATGTATGAATGTTAGGATTACATGTTATTAGAGGGCACATTTGTTCTTATGCTTTACTGTTTTGCATTTGCACTTTATAGATTTTTTTGAAAATACTTGTGTAACAGTCATGAATTTGTTGAGCATGATATATGATGAAATGATATGTACAGCTGCACAAATGTCTCAAAATATATTTATCTGAAAAAAGGAAAAAATAAAAATAAAATGTATATGTTTTGATTTATTCAATGTTAAAGTAATATAGGTCCCTATAGAGGTATTTCGTATTTTTTGCTGATGAAACATGTAACTGGTCATTACTATCTCATGGTCTTTGCTGTCCGCTTCTGTCTTCCTGGGGAGAAGCTGAATCTAAATGTATGTTAAATGTGTTTCTAGGTGTCCTGAAAACTGGTAGTCACCTACCCTTACTTGCTGCCTAGATATACTTGCATGTTTTTGCTTTGGCATTTGTAGAGTAACATTAGAGGTAACTTTTAGAGATTGTAAAGGGGTCTCAATGTCGGGGTGCTCAAATACCACTGAGGTTTCCTGGAGCTGCACCAGTGAATATATAGCAGGTACCTTGGGAGAGGTGTTCAGAGGATCATATGGGGGTGGGGGAATAGACGGGGTACTATGGATATCAACTTTCGAGGGGTTCTTAGGCTTCTCACAAAAATATTGCCATAAAGCTAAAGTGGCTTCTCGCTTCTGTAATTTGGCTCCTGCATATTTACTTCTGAGATGTGTACCAATATGCTCTAGTATTTTGTCGTCAGGTCTCCCTTCTTTTGGCCTAGGATTTGTATGTTTCTGTGAGGCTTTAAAACGTTCTAAATATTATTTTTGCAATTTTCTCTGATCATTTGGAAATGTCTTTTCTATATACACTAAGGGAGTCTCCATGATTATTCGTATTTCAAATTCTCATACAATGTAATTTTGTTATCTTTCTTGTCAAATATTACTCTTACTTTAAAACTTACACACGTTTTTTTAAAACAAGAACATTCATCAACTTGGCCTTTATCAATTGTGCAATACACATGAAAATAACATTATGCAACATTACACAACATCATACTGAGGCCACATTTTATTTATATACACACACACGCACTCACCATCAGCATAAGAAATATGAACACTTCAACTACTTCTAAATGTTAATCGGCATTATTGTACTCTAAACGATAAATACACCTGGCAAACACCGGTCATTTGCCTCTGCGCTCAGAGAGGATAATCTTTTCAAACCATGTATCTCTTTCGAATGACTTCTGGACATAAGGTCCAGGGCAGTAATTTGCGTGTTCAGATCCCTGGAGTTAAAGTGCGGCTACATCAGCTTTGCATCTGTCCCTGTATGTCAAACATTGGAACACATATTGGCACCTTCCAATTTCAAATTTTCCATATTGACCAATTCCAACTTTATATTGGGACTAACAAGGTAACCAGTTATGTAGCGCCTTTGCTGACATTGTGCAACACATGTACACAATCTTGCATGCAATACCCTTATGTCTCTTATAACCTTATATCTCGTATATCTACATCTGTGTTTACTATTGCCAAGGGAAACTACTGATACAATATATACAAAAACAAGGACCATTGTCTGCATTGCCCTCACCTTAAAAAGATGGCAATCTCTGGATCCTACCAGTCCCCCATGTACAGCCAGAAATTCAGAGAACACAGTGGCTGCTTTCCTTATTAAAAGGTGTGCAATAATCTATGCAGCAGGGGTAGGTGGTCTTACGGCTTTAGCAGTCAGGTGAGGGCAAGAGGGACTTCCAGGCTGGCTTGCTAACTGTTGCAGGGTGACTTTAAAACTTAACAAAATTAAAAAAGACAGACTCCTCTTTTGCAATGTAAAGACAGCTTTTTACTGTTGGGACCTGGAAATCGACCCTCCTCACACAGGCAGGCAGCCGGTCTCAATTTGCTGTTTCACAGTCAGCTTCTTATATACAAAATAAGAAAGTACTTTATTACAGACCAGCAAATAATAATTGACTTAGTAGTTACAGATTGAAAGTAGAAAGCATTGAAATGCACGTGGCCCCGTAACCTCAAACTCAAAACTAATCCTCTACCCAGTCTTTATTGCAGTTTCCAACAATGCTTAACAAACAAACAAGTCTTCATTCTTGAATGCATGTATATTTGTGGTAAATACAATGTTAGTGCTATGTGTGCTTTATTATTGTGCCCCTAGACCTTAGTATATTTTTTTAAAGTAATTTTATCTCCTGCTCTTACTGTCTAGTCAAGCTTCAATCTATTTGGAAACACAAAATAAGTGCCAATAAACCAATGTGCTAAAGCCATACAGTTCTTTAAGCGTGTTAAACACGAGTTGCCTTTTAACTGCATCGCTTTCAAGTTATTTATTATATTATGTCCTCAAGTGAACTCTTTGAATATATTCTTTTACTTCGCATGGGTTACATTGCATGCCTTTACAACGCGGTCGTTACAACAACCGCGTTGTTACAACACCAACTATTACATCACTAGTCATTTCAACGACTTGCTGTGGGGGCGGGCTGGACTTAGGAATAGTATAATTTACTATTCCTACTTCAGTTTGTGCAACAGCAGGGAAGGTGTTGGATTCTAAATCCAACACCAGTGCGCCCCCTACAGCAAGTCGTTGAAACAACTTGCGATGTAATGGTTCACGTTGTAACAACACGGTTGTTGTAACAACCGCATTGTAAAGGGATGTAAGGCATGCGTTGTTATGGCTGTTTCCCAAACTCTTCGCCTCTCTCTTGTCTGCACGACATTTTGGCCCACACTGTTCTCTCACTATATATGACTGTGCAATGCTTTCTGCTGGTGTTTGTTGTTTCGCTATGTTTTCATATTTCACATTTTCCACAACAGTTGTCTCAAAGTGGTTGTAGCGGTGAACCCCGATCGAGAACATCATGACCCACACATAGCATTTGACAAATTGCCACTTAACTCACTATGAGAGAATCATTTTGGCAGCAGAACATTTTTCCATCAAGAGATGTAACACACTAAACCCATCTTATCTTTTGCCGAATCCAGAGGGAGATGATGAGGGCAAATTTTTATCACAACTGTGCTAGCATTACCAAGTTTTTGCACAAAACCGAGACCTGACAAACTAGATGTACCTCTTCCCGAATCTGACCGCACTCTTTTTGTTGATGGGTCCTGCCTAAGAGACCGACATGGTATCTTAAGAGCCGCTTATGGTGTATGTACTCTGAGTGGAGTCTTGGAAGCGTCCTACCTGTGCCATGTAACTTCTCCACAAGTAGCCAAACTGATTGCCCTGACAAGAGCTTGCTGAAATTCAGAAGGTTCACGAGTCACCATTTACTCTGACAGTTACTATGGGTTTAGAGTGTGTATGACATTAGAATGGCTGTGGTCACAGCGAGGTTTCATGACCTCTTCTGGTTCTCCTGTTTTGGCGCTGCATAAGTACTTTACACATTACCCTAAGGTATGCCTGCCTGCTCTGTGCCACAACTACCAGGGGGTTGAGTTCAGGTTTATTTAGGGATTTTATGGTTTACCCTAGCCAGTTACTGTCATTATTCCTTGAAATGGGCAGCGGCCTTCCTCAAATAATAATCCACTTCTTATACTAGTCTCCTGCGGTGATGGAGCATCAGAAACATCTCTTTTAAGATCGTGCAAGTGTACATACATAGTATGGTAAGAGCTTGTCAGTGGCGGTTAGCAGTGATAATGCAGTCTTACAAGGGAAGGGAGAGGATCAGCTCATCTGACCTCTTTCAGTTCCAGTTTATTAAACAAAATGTGGGGTCCATCAGATTTATTAAACCACTACCTGACATCTTGTCTGCCTTCTCAACTTCCCTATGGGCATCCCTCTGCATACCTCCCAAAGAAAAGAGAGCTTGTACCACCTTCTTCTGTTTGTCGTAGGTCTGTAGAGGTCTGCCCATTGTTGGACAACTATTATGTACATAGGTCTACAGTTGAGAGGGGTCTTACTTACATAGATACTGGCACATTAAGAGCCCACTCAAAATGGTCTCTGTGCAACAACATATTAAAAAAAAAATTATGGGCATGTGTGGAATTCTGCATGTGCAAGCCGAGACTAAGAACCTGTGTGATCTTGTGCTGTGATATGCTGTCAACCTATGAAACCCATGACCTTGGTAAAGTATTAGAACCCAAAGCTGTTGACAAGGATACCAAATTGACCTTGTGGGTGCTCGCTCATTCTAGGCGCAGAACACCACCATTTGCTAATTTTTTGTACTTGGATTGGGAGTCCCACTCAAATTACATGGTTGGACCGGGCTTTCCTGTGAAGATGGAAAACGCCATTGGTGAATGATAACAGCAGCAATCAAAGCAAAGGGGATGAGGCTAACACATCAGAAGTGCCAAGGCACAACCTGCAGTCATGTCTGATTTTCCCTATAAGGGGAGAGGAGGTACTGGATGCCACGGTGATTCTCAGCTACACTTGGCTTTTCTCCTCTATTCATCTCACTATCTGATATGTGATGAACATCTGTTTTCCCTAGGTGAGACTGCAGCTGGGCCAATTGTTCTCTGATCATAGAACCGGAAGTAACACTGGGAACAGGTGCAAAAATGGAGAATCTAATACTTGTTTTTGGCTGTGTTTCTTGCTACTGTTTGAGTTTTTGCTTCTTTTACGACTGACGTGACTTGCTCAAAGCTAGTAAAACAAGCACTGAGAGACATTCTCGAGGGACGAGTCTCAGTCATGACACCCAAGACCAAAGAGGGAGCATTTCTATTGTCTTCTCACGTACTTCAGCCAACAATTGGCACTCCAGAATTGAAATCATGTTGAACAGTGCAGATATGATGATCCAGCCTTTTGACATACTCTCTTGCTGGAACATCTCGATAGCTCATTTTAAAAATTACCTGTCGGCTAATAAAGAGAAAGATCTATCCAATAGGTCTATTCTACCACCAAAAGGCCTATTCCACTTCACCTGGTGGAGGAGAAATGCACAACTGTTCTTCACTCTTCCAAACAAACGCTGGGGTAATAATTATAATGCCCCAATAGTAGCCATAAATGGGCAGCACAGCACACAGTCAACATCTGACTGCGAGAGGTTCATTGTCAAACTAAGCAAGGTCTGGACAAAACTATAATCTCATTCTATGCTCGCCTGTGCAATCCTGCCAGCACACCTGAGCTAGTCCACACAGATGAAGAAATTTGAGCTGAAATAATCCAGGTCTGTTAATCGCAAAAACTGAGGAGAGAATTCTACACCAAGTGAAAATGGCACTACTGGCTATGCTCACTCTAGAGCATTCTCGTGAATTATCAGAGGTGGGTGCTGCTTACATGGTAGCCTCTCTAGCCACTGACCCATCAAAATAGAACTGGTTAATCAGTGAGCAAAGAAAGTGATGTGTTACTCAAGATGCCTATTAAGCAACCTAATATATTCTGCAGTAAATATAGCAACCCTGAATATAGGACCTGCCAGCACAAGGAAAAACTGTTTGCCAAAGCCTGCCGATCATCAAGTGGCAGCGAAAGTTGAGATGGGCTTTGTGTGTTTGCCTTTGCTGGTGGTTTATTGTTTTCTGGTTTGTTTATATTTTTATTGGATGGGGGGTCCTCTCATCTGTCTGTCTGGTCCCTTCCATGGCCTGTCCCCCTTTCTCAGCTCCATAGCATAAGACATATATCCCCATGGTTCTTTACAACCTGATGGAAGTTAAGGTAGTCAGCCATAATGTCGGAGGCCTTATCAATCCTACCAAGCGGAGGGCAGTGCTCTTCTTACTCGAGCATTCGGAGGAGGATATATTTTTACTTCAAGAAACCCACCTGCTTCACAAAGATAGACACCGTATGCAATCCAGGGGGTTACGCTTGCAGTTCTGGTCTTCAGGGAAGAGTAAGAAGGGTGGGGAGGCCATCCTGTTTTTCAAACGCTTTAGAGGTTCCATAAAGGACTCAGTAGCAGAGATTAAGGGGCACCTCTTTGCGATGAGGCTACAAATCTGCACCTATAACCTCACAAAAGCCTCAATCTATTCCCCAAATGAACATCAGGAGAAGTTCCTGACTGAGGCCCTGTCCGAGGTTCTCCACACGCCCGACTCCTTGGTTGTGGTGGGTAGCAATTTAAATTTGGTCATGGATTCAAGGATGGACCGCTCTAACCCGAGGACTGGGGGGCCAGGATCTATTTCAGGGAGTGGTAGGAGGATTGTGGGATCAGGGACGTATGGCGGAGCCACCACCCCAGTGATAGAGACTATACACATTACTCGATAGCTCATAAGTCTTACGCCTGATTGACCACTTTCTTGAAACCCAGGCCGCATGGGTATGCACATCTTTTCCGCGCCCCAAAAATTATTTTTTACTTGAAGGTTGGGGCTGCTGAATGCCAGCTACCCTTTGTCATGTGTGGAAATATGGACATTGGTGCTCTGTGATCTGTCAGGAAAAGAGATGCTGGAGTCTGCCTTGAAGAATGCAGCTGGCTGACTGCTGAGGAAGAGTGCTAGAGGTACTCTTGCCTGAAGAAGATCATACCTATAAGGAGTGAACTGTGAGGAACTGGGAGTGGAACAACTTGGAGCTGTGTGCTGCTAAACACAGAAGTATCTGCACCTCAGGCTGTGTGGAGAGGGTTCGAGACCCCAGCATTACTGCTTTGTGTCCAGGAAAGTATCTCCTGTAGCTGAGACATGCCCAGGGATACCACAAATGTATTTTGTGGTATCCCTCCCATGAAGACATAGAGCCTGTGATTAATTGGACTGAAAAAATTGTGATCACATTTGACAGCCTTATCTGAAAGTGCCCTAGGCAGCTTAGCACTAGGTCAGACCACTCTCCAGAATCAGTGGTGGCCTCAGTCTCTATCTTCTGGTCACGGCTGTGACATATGGTGGGCTGGTTGTTTGGGTGACTGGGTTGTGTTTGGGTCCGAGAAAGATTGCCCCAGTGAAAATTCAATGGAACACAACCAGAGAGCAGAGTGCAAACTCCTCATCGTTGATGGTGGTGCTGCCTGTCCTCGTCAGGAAGGGGCAGGTGCACCACATGCAGAAGGCTTGGTCTGAGGCAACATCAACTGGGCTGAGGCAGAGCAACTGTGATCTCATCTGTTGGGTTGGTAGGAAACACAACATTCAATAAGGTCTCATGTTCTACTGGCACTCACAGCCTTGGTCTGCCTGAGGAACAACAAAGATAGAAATGTAATGTCACCCAGGGAGAATTTCATTGGGTACTATCCACGATCCACCTTACCACAGTTACTTGAGAACAAATAGATGGACTTAAAAGAGTACAAATAAGAATTGTACCCACCACTTATTCAATGAGAGGTAATGCCCTAACTTTCATTTTGGAACAATGTTATACCTTTCTCAGAGGAGCGGCATAGATCAGTTCCACGAGTCTCAGCACACAGCGATTATTGCTTTCATAACTTTGTATTATTTGTTTGCTCTCAATTGTATGAACTGTTTAGATTCCTATGTTAGAACTAGGACTTTTCATGTGCACCCACTGGTACTTTACCAGCCACGGCACAAGGACCAGCACACCAACCAGCCCTACCCCGAACACATCACAGACGCCACCTGTACAAAACACCAACTCGCATGTGCCCTTCTCAACCCACGCTTACTATGCAAGCATTCTTTTGAAATATGGGACCTCATTGCCACCCTCACACTGGGCATCCATTATCCACAACAAAACCATACAGTGTACTAGCACCACCGACAACACCACCACTCCCATGGAACATCTCAATTTTATGCTCCACATGGATGACAAGACAACTATCAGAGGTACCCTCACATTCTGACCCATGGCCCTGCCTCCAGTTTCTGCAGCACCATCGCCGACTACAATGAACCCCTCTTCTTTGGCGACCTACATTTCCACGACTCCAATGACAAAAACACTGCACCCCCCCCCCCCCGAAATATGAGCAGCCTCAGATTGACCCAGATTGTCCACCACCCTACACACACTGCTGGACACACACTGGACCCAATTTCCACCTTCAGCAACCGTATCAAATACAGCCATGTCATAGAATTCACATGGACCGCTCACTCCATCATCCACTTCAGCATCTCCAGCCCCCGCACCATCACCCCCAAGATGACCAACACCACCCACTGGAGGTAGAACAAAATCTCTGAGACCTGCTGTGCAAATGCCCTCAACTCCTCCAAGCTTACTACCGACACCAACCTCGCACAGTGAGTGAAATACTTTAATGCATGGATCACAAATTCCACAGACAGAATCATCCCTCTCAAGAGCAACATCCAGAGAAAATCCTCCAAAAAGGCCAGATGGTACATCCAAGAAGTCAGGACAGTGAAATGAGACAGCAAACAGTTGGAGAGAAGATGGTTCAAGGACACCTTGGACAGGGCAGCCTTCAAGCCCTCCCTCAACCTCTACCACCACCTGCTGGGGGCATCAAAGGAGACAGCTCTTGCCGCACACATGGAAACCAGCATCAACAACACCAAGGAATCTTTCAACATTATTAAGGAATTCTCCTACCTGTCTGCCAGCAAAAACAACATCACACCATCACAGGAGCTGTGCAACAACCTCGACCACTTCTTCATTGACAAGATCGCAACCTTATACAGGAACTTCAAACCCCAACCCACACCTACGGACTTCCTTGACAGATACAACACCACCGTAACTGACACAAACCATACACTGACCATCTGGAATATCCTCTCAACCCATGACACCACCTTCACCATGAAATTCATCCACTCAGGAGCTCCTACAGACCCATGCCTGCACCAAACCTTCAACATCATAAACCAAAGGTTTAGCCAGGAACTTACCATCTTACTCAATACCACTATCTCTTCCGCAACATTTCCCGACACATGGAAACACGCAGATGTCAGACCACTACTCAAAAAAAACCTTCACTGACCCCAGCAAACTCAAAAACCTCTGGACAATCTCTCCCATCCCATTCCCAGTGAAGGTACTGGAAAGGATTATCAACAATCAACTCTTGACACACCTGCTACTCGACTCCTCCCAATCTGGCTTCCGCAGCAATCACAGTACAATTGCAAGCACTGATGACATACGAACCCTCCTCAACTATGGAGAAACAGCTGCTTTGATCCTCCTCGACCTCTCAGCAGCCTTCTACACTGTATCCCACCACTCTCTGATCGAAAGGATCTAACATATCGGCATCTAAGGGGATGCGCTCGGATGGATCATCTCCTTCTTCACAAAAAGAACCCAGAGGATCCACCTCTCACCTTTCACCTATGAACAATGTTTTCACCCCATATGTTTTAAAGGAAAAAGCACCCTCTCAGAGGCTATTTGAGATAACCAAGCAGCCATATTAAGATAACAAACATTGTGTTTTATTGAAAAACAAAAATGTGTTTTTCACAAAATTGTTTCGGTTTATTCCTTGATGTGTTTATCACAAATTTGTTTTGGTTTATTGCTTGATTTGCATTACTTCTTTGTTGGTCTAAACAGCATGATTTATTTTCATTTTTTTTCATTAAACGATCTATTTTTTCTAAGTTAGTTTAAGAATGATTACTTAAGTCACATGGTTCTCACACGTTAGGATAGTTGCACGGCAGGTTTGGAAAGGTTGCACGTGCGGTGTTCACAATGGGGCTTTGGGGGGGGTGGCTGTCCAGTAGGGAGGCTCACACCCTTGTTTTTGTTTGCCATGGGTGCAGCCCAGGCCCAATTTTGCTCTCTTTGGGCTGCATTTGAGCTTCGGGCTTGGGTTTTAGGCCAGACATATTAGGGGCTGTGTTACCATTTTGTAAGCTGACACTGCAGCCCGCAGTTAAGGACAGTTTTCGATCACAGTTTCCAAACGTTGAGATCTACCGTTTAGGTTTATGGTAGTGGTGAGGCAGAGTGAAATCAAGAGTTTCTGGTAAGGTTATATGAGCGTATGGGTCAAAGGTAGGGGCCCCAGGCAAACAGGAGGGGTACTCTGCGGGAACGAGTAGAGGAGGTTTTAGGCAGACGGTTTGGGGGGGCAGGGGTGTGAGGGGGCACTGACAGTTACCTGAAGAGCAGTACAGGTCCAGGGGGTATTAGCAGTTGTGCCCGGCCCAATGGGAGACAGGGACGGTTAGGGATACTAAACCCTGCCCGCCGGACCTTTCCATTTCCTTGTAGGATCAATGGGTGCGAGAGGCACACACCTCGGGTGAGCCAGATGCTGCTCTGCAGTACCAAGTGGATGCGATGGCAGGGTCTTGGAAGGCCAGTCGGACCACGGCCAGGGACTACGGACTCAGTGATAAGTGGAGGTTTGATATGGTCACATTGGGGTGACAGCCCGGTTGAGCCGATGCGGCCTCTAGCCCCGCAGTGACATGGTCAATGCAGGGACAGCAAGAGGTGGCAGAACGGCAGCGAAAGCTCCCGCCACACGTGGAGCACAATTTGGAGGAATTGTTCAGCGTATGCGACAGTGTGCAGAGGCATATTTGGGGGAGCAAATAGAGCAAGATGGGGGCTATGGGAAGAAATACTATTGGACTATGAAGAAGATAGCATAGAGGAGGGGGAGATAGTAGATGAAGAAAGGAGGGGACAAGTAATTTTGTGCCTAGTATGTTGCAGGACACAGAGCAAGAAGCGGTTGTCCCGGCCAAGCCTCATGCAACTCAACCCTCTGCAGGACTGGTTAGGCAGCGGGATCCAGTGAGGATGACAACCTTGAAGCCTGTTAAGAAAGTGGGGAAAAGGCTGGGCAGTTAGTCCAAGGTGGAAGGTGTCCACGGAAACTGATGCATGAGGGGAGGACGGGGAGATCAATCTGCACAAAGGACAATGTGTACAGGACACAGGGGTAGGTACAGAAGGGCGGAAGACAGAGGGGGAGACAGGGTCTAGTGGAAACACAAGGAAGGTAGACAGGAAAGCTCAGACAGCAGTGACAGAGATGGATGACACAGGAGATGGCAAAACAGATGGAGGAAAAAGCCAAGCGTTGGGGGCCAAAGAGAGCAAAGAGGTCTGATTGCCTAAAATCAACTAAACCAATGAAACCAACTAAACGTTTGGGAGCATACATCATGTTAGCCACAAAAGAAAATATTTGGAAGGGAGAATATGTGGTGTGGATATGTTGAAGCTCCTGCATATGGAATTGCGGCCCAAAGAGAGATCGAAAGAGGACCATAGAAAACTGGACAGCAGCTTTTCTGATTTTCACTAGTGTATATTTCGAGAAATACCCAGACAGGTGTGTGTCCTTGTTTAAATACATGGACGTGGTTAGGAGGGCACAGTTGACATACTGGGTTATGCATGGTCGCACTACTACAAAGAGTTCCGAGCCAGACTAGTTTGGGATCCCGAGGCAAATTGGGAAGGTATTGTATCACCAGATGATGGGGGCAGTCAACTTTGGGAAGACAACGTATACGGACAGTGGGCTACATTTAGTTTACCGCCCTTTTCAAAATCGCCCCACCAGGGGAGGGGTAGGATACACACCGAAGGAGGTGGGGGGGGGGTCCGGGGGTATGTTGGGATTACAATAAAGGAACCTGTACGCGGGTATATTATAGATTTCGTCATGAATGCTCAAAATGCGCAGGAAGGCACCCATTGGTGCAATGCTTCGGGCAGGATATGCAGGAAGGGGACAGCAAGGGGGGTAAGGTTTCCAACAACAGAATGCTTATAGTGGACAGCAGGGACAACAGGGGGCTGAGAGGCAGGGGAGGAAGAGGGGCGCAGGGTTACATGGGCAAATGCTCATACATCCATTAAGAATGACTGTGTGGATGCCTGGCTGACATTCTACCCACGGGAGCAGGATGCATAGTTACTGAGTAAGGGTTTCAGGGAAGGTTTTAAATTGGGGTATGAGGCCCCTCGGACAGCAAGATGGGCAGCGAATTTGAAGTCAGTGGTGGCTCATACATCAGTGGTTTGGGGAAAATTGAAAAAGGAAGTTGAAGCAGGGCGCATGGAGGGCTAATTCACTGTTAACCCGATAACGGATTTGATTATTTCTCCGGTCGTAGTGGTGCCAAAGAAAGAACCAGGCTAGTATTGGTTTATTCAGAAATTGTCATGGTCACAGGGAGGGTTAGTGAATGATTTCATATCGAGGACCTGGCATTAGTTTCCTATTCATCAGGGGACAAATCGAGGGACCTAGTGGAACACGTTGGCAGGGGTGCCGAGAAGGCAAAATGTGACATTAAGGCTGCCTTCCATCTGATGCCAGTATACCAAGAGGATGTTCAGCTGCTGGGCATCCAAGTGGATGGGAACATCTTTGTGGATAAGGAGTTTCTCATGTGCTGTTCAATATCATGTGCCTTGTTCAAGAAGTTTAGTTCCTTCTTGCAATGGGTCTCCCCTTGGAAACGGGCAAAGAGACGGTGACACACTACCTTGATGACTTCTTCCTGGTGGGATGGCCTGGTTCGTTGGACTGTCGGTAACAGTTGGCATATTTCCAAGAGCTCAATGGGGCACTAGGTGTGCTCCTGGCACCAGAGAAGACGCAGGGTCCAAGCACGGTGTTGTCATTTCTAGGTATTGAGTTGGATTCGGTGGCCATGGAAGCGAGGTTGCCGGCGTATAAGAAAATGCATGTGAGATTGTTTATTGATGACATGTTGGCCAAGACAAAAGAAATGGTGAGGATGGTACAGGTGCTGCTAGGGCATCTGAACTTTGCATGCAGGGCAGTTAGGTCAGGAAAGGCATTTTCAGGTAATTGAGCAGGTCATTAGCGGGACTCATGTTGCAACACCATCACATGTGACTGTCCGCAGGGACGAAAGAGGATTTACACATGTGAGGCAACTTCTTAGAAGAATTCAATGGGATTCCCATGTCCGCACCAGAGGAGTGCGAATGGGACGTGCAGATATTTTCCGACGCTGTAAGAGCATGCCGGTTTGGGATGTACTGGCAGGGCAGGTGGTGCCCAGAGGTACGCCCACAACAATGGAGGAATGGGGGCAGGAGTATTGCTTTCTTGGAGATGTTTCCTTTAGTTATAGCGGTCACAGTGTGGATGCAGAGCCTAGCGCATAGAAAGGTCATTTTCGGGGTGGTTAACATGGCAGTGGTGCAGGTGGTCAACAAGCAGTCAGCAAGAGATGAGCAGGTCCTGAAGTTGTTGAGAGTATTCATTCTAAGTTGTCTAAAGTGTGATATACAGTTGCGGCCGAAGCACATACCGGGAGTGGACAATGACATTGCAGATGCTTTGTCTCGTTCGCAGTGGGGGAGGTTCCATGGACTGGCCACGGAGAAGGAGTTTCAGAAGACGCTGGTGCCTGCGGGGATGTGGTCCGAAGGAGACAAAGGATGCTGCAACTGGTGGTAGGGTCATTAGGAGTTTCTATGAGACGGGCATATGGCCAGGATCTGGCAGGCCTTTATAACAGTAGGGGCAAGGAGGAGGACAGGGACTTGGGCCGGAGAGGAGGATGTCATACAGTTCATTATGTCTCTGATAGGGGTTTGGTGAAGTTCACTGTCGCTGCCAAGCTAGCGGGGATAGCACTCATGGACAAGTTGTGGTGGGGATATGCCCCTTCGGCAGGTGAATTGGGAAAGTGTATGATGGAAGGTTGGGCCAGGCAAGCAGGGAAAGGACAGCGGGCCAGGATGCGGGTGTCAAAAGCATTATTAGGCAGGATGATAGAGGAGCTACCCAGGATATGCATTAGCTTACAGGAAGCAGATTTATTTGCTGCCTTAATGTAATGGCTGTATTTCAGAGCATTCAGAGTATCCGAGTTGTTGGGGAGGAAATGGATTGCAGGCCTTCATTGAGGGAAGTACACGGTGTGAAGCGGTCATGATCCTCCTCACGCACTCGAAGACGGACCAAAGGGGTGTGTAGAAGACAGTATTACTAGGGGCCAATGAAGAGGCTTTGATATGTCCCGTTCGATGGGGGTGCGTATTACAAACATGGACATGTGTCTTTTCAGGTGCAGTAGCAGGGCCAGAGTCGGAGGCGCTAGCCATTTGCATAGTCGGGCATTCATTTGTCAAGTTGGCAGAGAGACACTAGCTTCAAAAAGGGAAAGGTGTTAACTTAGGATTGGAACCTGCCTTGTTTAAAAAAAGTTGGCATGGGCAAGGGGGTTTGCGCTGGCACAAGCTCAATCCCAGTTTGAATAAATTGATGCCCGAATGTTCTAATAATTAATTTCGGGGAGAATGATTTAGTGGTTTGCAAGGGTTTGGCCCTACTAAAGCAAATGAAAAGGGACTTGAAGGCGATTAGGCAGCAGTGGTCGGGATGCTTTGTCGTTTGGACTGAATTCATCCCTGGAAGACAATGGAGGGTGCCGCCATTGATAAAGCCAGGAGGAA
Source organism: Lissotriton vulgaris (assembly GCF_964263255.1). Taxonomy (NCBI): domain Eukaryota; kingdom Metazoa; phylum Chordata; class Amphibia; order Caudata; family Salamandridae; genus Lissotriton; species Lissotriton vulgaris. The sequence continues at coordinate 986,547,534 of NC_141685.1, read as the reverse complement.
GATAAACAGGGACATGAGGGTCTTTTGTGGTGAGTCAGGTTTCAGTAGAGTGGAACAACCAGAACTAAGATATGCTGCAGTGTACTTTTTCAGGGTTGATGGAGTTCAGTTGTCTCACTACCTAATGGAGATTTACCTGATATACAAATAAAGGAAGTTTTAGACAAAGCACTATTCATACGAAGATACCCAAGAATAGCCTAGGTGATGGGGGGGGGTTGGCAGGAACGTTATAGGGACTGTTTCTGAGTGGCGTCTGGTAGCTGGTTCTGTACAGTTTTCCTGTTCACTTTATGGTTGGGAACAGGTTACTCCAGGAGCAGATAATAAGGGTAGGATAGGAGATACTTAGGTAGATATTTAGACAGGTAGAGAAGATGTTACAGGATTTAAAGGGTCACCAGTTATTGACTGAGTTGGGGTTGTTAAATAGTTGCAAAGAAAGGAGAAGGGCGGGGAAACTTTAGGGGTGGGGGTGGAGGATATGTAGATGAAAGATTTATAGCGGGGTTTAGGCTTGTGAGGCATAAGACAAGTTTATGTTTTTGGTAAGATGCCCCTGTTTTCAATAAAGTGTCCTTTTTCACACATCTTGAGATTTGATTGTGGTCCATTCTGGGCATGTGGCCCTATGGGGCTTTGGGGAGGCTCGCACCCCCAGGGTTTTTGGTCCATTGGTGCAGCCTGCGACAAATTGGTCTCTCTATGGGTTGCACTTGGGCTATGTGCTTGGGTGTTTTAGCTGGAAATTTTAGAGGCGGCGTTACCATATTGTAAGGTGACATGGCAGCCGGCAGTTAGGGACAGTTTCCGATCCCCTCCTACCGACCCTTTAGAAGGTAAGATGGGTTATTATGGGATGGATGGCGGAATTTGTTGGGTACAGGTGCATCGGGGGAGTAAAAATGCATTGTAATCGGTTGTCACTTGAAGCAGGTTCATGGCGTCTGGAAGCTAGTTCTGTTCAATTTTACAGTTCACTTTATAGTTGGGAACAAGTTACTCCAGGAGCAGGTAATAAGAGTAGGATAGGAGATACTTAGTTAGGTAGATCTTTTGACAGGTAGAGAAGAGGTTACAGGGTTTAAAGGGACAACCGTGATTGACTGAGTTGGGGTTGCTAAATAGTTGCAAAGACAGGAGAAGGGAGTGGAAACCTTAGAGGTGGTCGAGGGGGATACGTAGATGAAGCATGTATAGAGAGGTTTAGTTTTGGGAGGCAAAGGCCAAGGTTATGTTTTTTGTAAGATGCACCTGTTTTCAATAAAGCAGCCTTTTTCACACAGCTTGAGAGTTGACTGTGGTCCGTTCTGCGCTTGTGGCCCAAAGGTTATTCTTTCAATGCGTTACAGGCATGTACTATTTAACAAGCGGCTCCACTGAAGGTTGTAAGGCTGAGTCAGAGATGACTAAAAACAACGTTCATAGAATTCTTGAGCTGGGTGTTTGGGTTAGGTTTTTTATAAATAGTGTTTGATTTTAACACAGGGTTTATTCACTTTTTGTTTCATTCACTTTTTGGTGCTTTATTCATTTTGCGGTGTAAAGGCACATATGCATATATGAACAGCATGGGTAATTTTTCACTAATTTTCAATTTTAGGTAATTGATAATAGGCACACATATTTTGATAAAATATATGTTTGAGTACAATATGCATAACATTTTACATTAATTTTGAAGAGTCTAACAATCTATACTTGGTTCCTGATGGGTTGTTCTAAATTTCCAGTTACCCCTGACGAAGGGTCTGTAGCCCAAAATGCATTGGGTGGACTATAAATCTGGTTACTCAAATTGAAATGTGATACACGGAGCTGTTGGACAAAGCCCAGACAGGCATTCTTGGAGCATTGAAAGATTTTAAATCCCATTCTCTCTGTCTGAACTTTAAATTGAACACAGATAAAAATAGATGAAAAGGATTGCTCATAAGATTACTGGATTTTTTACTGAGACGATTGATTGTCGGTATGCAGTGCAGCTGTAAACTGGTGCATGCCGATGCCCCAGGTACTCTTTGTAATTGAATTTGTGACTCCTGAAAATCTCATTGTACCCTGTAACTGTTATTGTCAATGAATTAATCGGGGTAGGAGTAACAAGTAAGTAGGCCTGCTGCAGTCTTAGTTCATGAATACATATGGTCTCAGCTGTCAGTAAACATTTATAACCTCTTGTAGAATGTTCTTGCTGACCACTAATTACTGTTGGTCTCTTGCTAGGTGAGAGGTGTATTTCACTAAAGCTGGTCATTGCTGACTGCTAGTATTAATAGACTCACCCACCCTGGCTCCAAGATATGTGGTAACCCTCCCTGGTATTACTTTGTGAGCTCTGAATATGCTAAGAGAAGCTCTTTGCATTAGTAAGGATGGTTTTGGGCAGGTGTAATAGAAAGTGATTTTTTTTCATCAGGTGTTACTGTCAGCTGCAGATACAGCTACTCATTAATGATAGATTTAACGAGTGAAGATGTCCCTATAATGAATGAGACCTCTTCTTCTGTCAGCAGGATCTCTATTCCCTGTCAAGTAGATAGTAACCACAGGATGCATTTTCTGTGGAATATTTACTTCATCAGCCACAATTTTGTAACATTCAGGTACTGGTTCTTATCTCAGGTTTCTTTTGTATCTGTTACACTTAAAAAGCCCTAAGGGATAAGGGGACTTGATTCTATGGAAGATTTATAAGTACACATGGGTCTTCCAAACACATTAGTATGTCACTCAAATTTGAAATTTGAAGCAACCAGTGAACTGGCCAATATAGGGTACCACTGGTTCATATCACTCCTTTCTAAAGGCACACCTGGCTAGGTTTTGCTAGTTCCCAGAGCTGTAGGAATATGTGTGCGTTATTGCAGGTAAGGGAAAGCACACAGTCATCTCATACCTGTCCCCGAGGACCATACACATTAGAAGAAAGCCCATTTGTGAGCACACCTAACAGAGTAGTTGGAGGAACCATGATGTGCCTACCCCAATTGTGTCTACTCAATTCATTATACAGGCAATAGATAATTAATATAATGGATTTTTATTAAATCCTATCCTTTAGTATTATCTAAGTATTACAACAGTCATCTCAACAAGATCAGTACTAACAATGTCACAATAAATTTGGGATAAAAGAACAAAAATACTAAATATTATATTTTGTTAGTGAATTCAAGCCTACCGTTGTTGTCAGATCAGTAAAGCTATGTAAAACCACCTGCACTCCTTTTTACGACCCAAGAATGGCCTCTACCTCATCAGATGGGATGTCCTTTGAACAAGTACTACTCCCAGTTCTCTAGAAAGCCTTTCTCCCTCTCCTTAGGAGAGAAAGGGTTATATTGTACTTTCGCCTGGTTATGGCTGTTTCCTATTCGAACGGCATGCAAACCCATTGTTTGGTGAGTGAGCCTGACAACCTGTTGTTGGGTGAAGCACTTTCTTTTCAGTTGTATATAGGGCACACTTGACCCAAAGATATCAGAGCTCCTCATATGAACACCAGTTGCATTACAGAGGGACACATTAATTTTTTAAGGCACAGGGAGATTAAGTGAATAAAAGTAGCACTATCATATTGTTATGACAATTTTCACACAATCAAATCTCCTTAGGCCTTCAAGACTTCTACCCCAAGAGTCAGTTAGTAAAGGCCTTTAGTGAGGCACTCTACCATATGACATGAGTTTTCATGTATCAAGTAAAGACGAAGTAATAAGGGGCATCATGAGGAGAGAAATCCCTCCAGAGATTGCAGTATTAAGCCTGCCATAAAAAGCACCAAACCCTCATCCTGCTTATCTGATCCCATCCCTCCCACTTTTGCTAAACAACAAGCAAATTCTCTCTCACAAAGGACATTTTGAGACACACAGTGGCAGGGGTTTGTTTTCTAATTATCTCGTCTCTGACCTGTGACAGAGAAGTCATGTGACCCTGAGGTATATATCTTCCTTCTTAGAATGAGTCAGGAGTAGAGAAAATAATTTGGGGTAAAGTTCTCATGCAAGTTAGGGGCTTGTGCACAGATTCACTTTTTTTAGTTTTGTCCTTTATTTATTTCTTTAAGAAAGACGTATGTTTAAACAGTAAGATTCTTTTTGTCCGTTGAACACCCCAAATTACGATGATCGTTGAGAATAGCCAAAGAAGATTCCTAAATGTGATCAACATGGAATTTATTTTTATAGTGGTTTGTGTAAAGGAGGTTTCCTAGATTCTTAATGGCTGGCATAAGCGTTTTCGTAAACAAGGGACAAAGTAGGAGGCATGGCCAGAGTTTGCGGAGTGACCAAAAAACTCTCCATGGAGTTCCGCAAGCGATGGAGTGAGGTAAGTTGCACTGCTGATTTTTAGCTCATAAGGGTGCATCCTTCTGCCACTTGAGATGTCTACTCGAGTGGCAGCTTCCTCAATGCAAGTGGCAGGTTTCTCAACATGAGCGGTAATGACCTACCACGACCCCTCGCAATGAGAAATCTCGCCGGGAGATAGTCTAGCATTGGATTTTCCTAGCTCGCTCTTGCTAACTCAATATTGGCGAGCCATGAGAGAAGAAAGAATCTGCTTCACACCAATATGCTGAGTTTTTAGAAGCTCTGCGGTCCATGCGGAGTGCAGAGTTAGAAAAAGTCCACAAACTCCTCAAGGGTAGCAGAGTTTACCGCCCAGGCCTACAAATTAGTCTAATGAACAGAATTGTTTTTTTCATATTGCTTCCCTTGCACAGATCTGAGCCAAGCGAACTAATAGACAAAGACCAGTGAGTCTCTGTGTTTCAAACTTTTGAATGTGATTGAAGAAGCATGTTCCATCCAAATCCTAAATTCTGCTTAGAAAAACATTGCTGAGAGTGATAGTGACGCATTTTGATGCAACATGCCCCACACCTACTTCGTTTTGAAACTCTGTATTGAAGGATTATGCCAGTCATGTAGCCAAGAATATATGAGAGTCATCATTAAAGAAAAGAGTGATTTCATTTTTAAAACATTTTTATATACTGCCAAGGGGCCTTAAATTAAATTAAATTACATAAAATAATGTACAATTTATTTATTTATAAACAGTTTTCTATAGAGCGAACTAGACCCTTGGGTATCAGAGCGCTTAACATCACATGGCATAGTAAAAAACAGCAATGTAGTTAGATAATAGAAGAAAAGATACAAGACTGCTATTAAAGTCCAAGACATGAATAATACTGTTCTGAGGTAGTAGTTGATTGATTTCTCTCCTCTCCTGGATTGTCTCTTGCCTTCCGTCCAGTGTCCTCTTGTCGTGTGACATTTTCTATAAATATCCCGATTTGTTATCTAATAGACCCCCACTGTATAGTTACAAAAGGCAACTTGCCTACCTATGGGAGGAATTTGCTCATGAGAAAGATCTTAGTTTCTTTCCTAAATGATGCAGTGTTCGAAATGTTTCTGATGTTCGCAGGGAGAGAATTGAAGATTCTAGGGGCTGCACCAGAGAACGCTCTCTCATAGGTTTTTTTCTTCCTGAAAATAGGTGGTCTCAGCAGCAGAAAATTGGCACTCCGGGCAGGTCTGTTTCCTCCTGATATTTCTATTTTCTGGGCAAGATATCTGGGTGTGTTGTGATGGATCGCTTTATGGGTGATGCATGCCAATTTCAGCTGTATTCTAGCTTTGTAGGGTAGCCAGTTTAGAGCTTTCAAATGAGGGGATATGTGGTCAAATTTCCTCGATCCTGTGATGAGTCTTGCCGCTGCATTGAGGCATGCTTTTAGAGGAGCTATGGAAGTTTTTGGAAGACCTGCTAGTGTTGTGCACCCATATTCAATTCTTGAGATAACCAGTGATTGCACAGCTAGTGTTAGGTCATTCTCCGATAAAAATGACTTCATTTTTCTTAAGTAGTTCAGTTGGAAGCGTGCGTTTTTTGCCATTACTTTAATGTGGGTTTTCATATCAAGGTGTTCATCCAGTGTGATTCCTAGAGACTTCGCTGACTCAACTAGAGTCAGGGTGCAGTTTAGTGCCGTGATCATTTTGGACCATTCCTTCGCTACTGCTTGATTCTTTTGTGGTGCGATGAGAAAGAATTCAGTTTTACTTGCGTTCAGCTTGAGATGATTGCTAGTTAGCCATTTTAGCGTCATTTTGAGGGCCTCATTCATAATGGTTGTGTCTTCCATTGATACAATCTTGATGTAAAGTTGCGTGTCGTCTGCATACGTATGGTAAGATATTTTAGAATCTTGCAGAATTTCTGTAAGGGGTTCGATATATAAGTTAAACAGTGAAGGAGATAGAGTCGATCCTTGGGGTACTCCAATTGAGTTTGGGCAAGAAGGAGAACGAGATTGGTTTACTAGAAATCTCTGAGTTCTATTCTGTAAGAATGATTTGAACCAATCCAATACAGTGCCGGAAATTCCCATCCTGTAGTGCAGCCTGTTTAGAAGTTTTTCGTGGTTAACTGTATCAAACGCTGATGACAAGTCTAGGAGGATGAGTAGACAAGATTGGTTGTGATATAAAGCTTGAAGTGCATCATCGACTATGTGGAGGATTGCTGTTTCCGTGCTGTGGCCAGTTCTGAATCCCGATTGACAATCATCCAGTAGAGAGAAGTTGTCGATGTGTCGGCTTAACTGATTTTGTACACATCTCTCTATTAATTTGGCAAGAAGAGGGATGTTGGTCACTGGGCGATAGTTATTTGGATCTGCCGGGTCTGCTGTGGGTTTTTTGAGGATCGGGACTACTTGACCTGTCTTGAGGCATTCTGGGAGGACCCCCTTGGAAAGTGAGGCGTTTATAATTTCAGTCCATATTGGAATCATAATATGGCTGATTTCTTTCAGGCATTTTGATGGTAGCGGGTCGTTAAAGTGATTTTTGGTTTAGTGGCAGCAAGCGTTTTAGTGATCTCAATCTGGTCTAAAAGTTTGAAAGTGTCCCAGTGTGCCTTGTTTTTTGTTGCATTGTTTGCATAGTTCGTTGCAGATTGTGATGCAGGTGTATTGTAGTTGGGGTTATCTGCAGCGATCCTGAGTTCTTTTTCCAGATCGTTGGCTTTGTTGTTGAAAAAGGTTGAAACTTCTTCGCAACTTGGTTGTGTTTTAGTAACTTCTTGGGCAGATTTTGCCAGTTTATTAGATTGTAATTTTATAATCTCAAACAGTTTCCGTGGTCTGTTTTTAGCGTTGTCCAGTTCAGATCTGATAAATTCCTTTTTCAAGTTGATGATCTTTTTGTTATATTCCTTTCTGATCTTTCTGAGGGATTTCAGATCAGGGGATGACGGGTGTTGTCTCCATTTTCTTTCAGCACGTCTCAAATTTCATCTATCTTCATTTAACATTCCATTAAACCAAGGGTTTTTAATCTTTTCCGTGACTCTTTTTAATTTGAGTGGTAAGGTGGAGTTGACTATTTGCGATATTGTGTTCGTGTAATGGTTCGTTAGATCCGTCACATTCTGCGTGATGTCAGGTGGGATTAGATCTCTTTTGCAGCTTTCCAATAGAAGATCTATATTCGAGTCTCTGGTTTCTCGTATCCATCTTTTCATTTAGCTAGATTGAATGGTTTTATCTTCTCCTGTGATGATATTAGGAAGGTTATGGTGTGGTGATCTGACCAGTCGCATGGTTCTATTGAGAGGATTCAGATGTCATTATTCTTAGAGATAATCCAGACTAAAGTTGCTCCTTTCTTGTGAGTAGGTTGTAGACAAGCTTGTGATCAATTTAGCTCAGTCAGAAAGTCTTTAAAGGCGTTGACCTGTTTGTCGTTGTTGTCATCCCAGTGTAGATTAAAATCACCTAGAAATATATTCTTACTTTCATTGCTGTAGTTGGCAGTGATGATCTCCATTAGTTGGTCAATGAAGTTCATGTTATTTCCCTGAGGGTGATATAAGGCAGATAGGTTGCAAAATTTGTTTGTTAGCTGATCTTATGTGGAGCCCAAGGTATTCGCATGATTCGAGAGGGTCTGATTGAAAATGGCCAATTTCTAAGTTTGATCTGTGGATACAGGCAATACCACCTTCTGTCTTTTTTCGTCTGTCAAGTCTCATTATGTTATAGTGCGGGGGCACCAACAAGTCTAAGACTGGGGACGAGGATTCAGACAGCCATGTTTCGGTAAGGATTGTTACGTCTATTTCCTGATTGATAATGATACCGGCTATGTCCGAAGCATGTTTCGCTGCCGATCGGCAGTTGAGCAAAAGGCATTTTAATGATTTTTCTGTTCTATCTGTGATCCTGTTTGACGAGTCGGTGGTTAGTTGGATTTGTTGTAAGTTGTTGAGATTGGGTTTCTTCCATTTCCCGTGGATGTTCTGTTTGCGTCTATCGATACTCTTTTGATTTCCTGAACTCTGGTGGGGGCCGATTGCTCGTACTCCATGAGTAGTGCTAGTATCTCTACTTCCGACAAAGAATTTTGATTCCTATTTGGTCTGTTTTGTCTGTCTGACAATGGCATTGCTCTCTTCTTGTTTTTGTCTTTGGTTGTATTTAATAGCTGTTTGATGTGTTCTACTTCCGTGTGAGTGTTTTCTGTAATGTAAGGCAAAGACAGACCAGGCTGTTCCTATAGACTAGAGAGTTATAGGAAGTAAAGATACGGTCACAAGGGGAGAGAAGGTAGTGCTCAGTGGAGGGCTACCCTGGGTATCCAATATGTTGGTATTAATGGCCTCGCACACCCTTGCGAGTGTCATGCTTCATCATTGGCGGTTGCTCCTCGTCGGGCAGGCGGTGCAATGCCCCACGGGCTCACCTCAAAGAGGGGCTCTTTAGCGGAGATCTTTTTACCAACTGCCTCAGGTGAAGTGTGGGTGAGGGGCCAGAAAGGAACGGAAAGTGTAAGTATGTGAGTTAAAATGTGACATGAGGTACCTGAGATCAATTTATTCTGGTGGTCCCCTGTCACAGTTAAAAACAGTGGGTAGCCTATGATCGCTGGAAATTAGGATTCCACGTGACGATCCAGGGCTACAGATTTTATCGTGAGGTCAACATGTTTCTCGCTTTAGCCCTCTGGCTGCGATTCTTCAGGACCTAGTGGTTTACATCTATCCTCAAACAAACATGACCTAGTTAAGTGTCAGTTTAAAGGTTGTACTACCTGTATGGGACAGCTCTTGCCTATGGAGACAAAAGAGATCATTAGCATGGTTACGTTACAACAAACGCCTTGTGGTGACCGTGAACACGCAGTGCTGTGATGGGTGCAGTGACATAAAGGTAGTGACATACCAGTGAAACATTGGTGACCAGTATGCATTTGACTATATATCAGATGGCTACTGTGCACCGCACTACTAACTAAAAACAAAAGGTAACGTTTAAAAACAGCAGCAATTAAAGAAAATCTTCCGTCTAAAACCTGTGGACAGGGTAACATATTTACTCACCTAATAGTCAAAGTGTCTAGGTGTCAACAGTACCCGGTAGGTTTTACTTCAAGGGGAAAGAACCATAGGGGTTTAAGGCTAAAAAGGAGGAACAAGCACAACAGCAAACTGTATGAATCATTTCCAGTAGTCATCTTATCACACAGTTGCCTAATGGTGTCAGAGGTGTGGGGAAAATTAAGTAGGTCGGCTATGACTCCAGCCCTACTATAGCCCATAGTAACAAATGGTATAAGCTCTGGTTAAACTTGCATAGGTTACAGTCAGATCTTAGCAGCCCCATGTTAAAGAGGGTTCATTATATGGCTACCGACGAGTTGGAAGCTCTGCCAAAGTGTTCTGTGGTGGTTTGCCGGGTGTAATATCACACGCCGGTCTTAGCTCGATGCTTTTGTAGTTATCAAGTGTTGTTGGTAATGCGGATGCATTGCCATATTATTGTTATGTGAAATGGCCAGCTACGGGGCGCAATATCATAGGGCTAGGGAGTTAAGCACGGTGTAGGACCTATGTGAAAGGTTAAGCGAGTAGCAAAACGGACATATTTAAGCTCCGGGGCACAATGTTACGCCGCTAGGGAGCTAAGCGCGGTGTAAATTGTCGCATCGGCGCGGGGGTAGAAGCGGCTAAAGGGGGAGTCACTTACTTCCTGCTGCCTTGGTCAGCGCCGTAAGAACAGCGTACAGTGGGGAGAAGAAAGGGTAGGTGAAAATAGAGAGGGTTGTTGATACTTGTGGAAGAAGGGAAGTATCCACCTAGTTCTTGGGGTAGTAGCCAGGAACTGAATATTGTGGGGGATAGAACAAATCTTACCCACCTTCGAAGTCCGTGGGGGATTTACTTCGTAGGTGGGTAAGATTTGTTCTATCCCCCACCTACCCTTTCTTCTCCCCACTGTTACCTTGCCACCTCACCATGGAGGGGCCAGGACTCAGCTTTGGGGATGATGACGCAGCAGCCATTTTTAGACTTCCGTCCATCTTGGGCATTGATATAGACACCTCTACAGCAAACAACTCCGCAGACTGGAAAGCACTCTCTGACATGAAGAGAGAGTGGGTGAGAATGACCCTGCACGGAGCTCTCATGGCAGAGTATTTGAAAGCCAAAATAGCACCGAACGGCTTGATTGTAAAGAACTTCCCTAGAATTTTCTGGGAGGACGGCCAATTCAAGATTGAATGGTCGCAAATTTCTTGGAAGTGCACACAAGACCTCCTAATTCTCCTGGTGAACACGGCCAAGCGTTTGGTCGACGAACTTCTCAGCAAAATCCAGGCAGCAGAGAGCGCCCTTAAAAATACGGGTCAAAACCCCGGATTTAAGACCAAACTGGCAGAGCTTAATAAGGAAATTTCTGAACACAAAGACTACTTAATGAAACAAAAAGTTGCCAAATTGCAGAAGGACATCGATCGCTTCTCCAAAGAGAAGGTCTATCCCTATCTTAAGGACGATTACGTTCCCCCAGGCACAGGAACAGGATACCTCTCTGACTCTAGCACCACCTCCTATAGACGAGGCTCTAACAGTGAAAGCAATTCGAGTGGTGATGAGTGGCAACCAGGACCCCGCAAGGGGAACAGAGGTCCTAGACGGGGCCAACCCCTCTACCCACATCCCCCATATCAGGGGCCGCCAATGTGGCAATATCCACATTTCCAACACCCCATGACACTGTTCGTACCCCAATACCCCCCTCATTTTGCCCCACATGGCATCAATCAGCAACATTTTTTAGACAGAGGCTGGGGCAGAGGGTGCGGGCGCAGGCGAGGAAACGCTCCAGAAAAGAGGGTGCAGTGGGAGGATGCACAGGCCCAAGGGATGGAAACCAGGAGCAAGACAGGACGAAAGTAAGTTTGGTAGTGAACCTTTCATCACGCCAACTTACAGCACCTGAGGAAAAAGTCCTACAGAAAGGGCTGGGCTTTGTCCCAACTCCCGAAGTAGACAATTTCGAACTAAACTGCGAAATTCAAAAATTTTTCAGAAAGATCAGATTGAGATCGTTCTTTGACGGCAGACCAATTGAGACCCCTACTGACTCAGGTCTCCACAACCCCTCTACCTTCACGCCACACAGCGGGATGGTTCCAAATGAAATCCTGACGTTTGAGCAGGCAGTACTGAAGGACATTGGAACATTAAGACCTGTCCAGAGACATCAGAACCTGTCCAAAACAGAAATGCAGCTGTTGAACTCCCTGGCTAATGATGGAACCATCACCATTAAACAGGCAGACAAGGGTGGGGCTACAGTGATAATGGACACCACAGATTACAAAACAGAGTGTCTAAGGCAACTAGGAGATAGACAATACTACACCCCTATTCCATCTAACCCAAATGAACGACTCAAAACCGCAATCACTGGAATTGTTGAATCCGCAGAATGCCAGGAATGGATCTCGAAGAAAGAGGCTGAGTTCCTTGTGCAAAAAGATACGAGAGTGCCCTACTTCTACACTCTGCCTAAAATTCACAAGGGGACCACCCCAGTGCCTGGACGCCCTATTGTGTCAGGCATAGGCTCTGTGCTAGAGCCCCTCTCGCAATTTTGTGATCACTTCCTACAACCACTGGTGAAGAGAATCCCGTCCTACGTCCAAGATACTAAGGATGTTCTCTGCCTCCTTGATAATCTGCAAGACAATGTCCAAATTGACTTCTTGATCACCCTCGATGTGGAGGCCCTCTACACCAACATCCCACAGAGGGCCACACTCGGGGTGATTGAGGAAATACTCAACAATGAGGAATGGACCTTGCCCACACCGCCCTCCTTCATTATGGAGTGCGCTAACCTTGCCCTAACAGAAAATTTCTTCGAATTCAAAGGGCAACATTACCATCAGACCCAGGGAACTTCTATGGGCAGTACTTTTGCCCCCTCGGTGGCCTGCCTCTACATGGCTGACTTCGAGGATAAACACATCAATGGCCCTATGAACCCCTACCATTCCAACATCCAACTTTGGAGGCGGTTCATTGATGACATCCTCATACTCTGGAAAGGGACCGAGGACCTCTATCTAGAGTTCTTTAATTGGTTGAATACCTTGAACAACTACCTCACCTTTACCATCACTGCTTCTAACTCCAAGATAGCGTTCCTGGACTTGACTATCAGACTAGAGGGGGGTAAAATTGATACTACTATGTATCGTAAACCTACGGACCGAAACAGCCTACTCCTGTTCACTAGCCACCACCCCAGAGCCCTCAGGCTTAACCTTCCCTTTGGTCAATTTCTGCGAGTTAGGCGCAATTGCACCCATCTCAGAGATTACAAAAACGAGTCCAAAATCCTATCTCGTAACCTGAGAGAGAGAGGTTACCCAGCTAGAGAGGTCTATAAAGCACAAAAACGAGCACAGAACAACCACAGAGGGGCCCTCTTGGAGATCAATACCCCTACTCCACAAGACAAGGATCTGCTGACCTGTGTTTCAAATTTCTCTCCAGCCTCTACAGAAATCAAGAAAATAATAAAGAGACACTGGCAGATCCTCAACACGTGAGACCTCAACCTTGCAACCCCTAGGTTTGCCTTCAAAAGGTCCAAAAATGTTAAAGACATCTTGGTCCACACCAGGTCAAAACAAGCAGATACCCACAGACAAAACACACTCTGGCAACTTCCACCAGTGAAAGGTCACTACCCCTGCGGGTCTTGTAGTGTATGTCCTTTTACCAGTATCACTAAATCCATTCAACTAACTGAGACATTCCTGTGGGACCTTCGATGTCACACTAATTGCAATACCCCCAATTGCATCTACTTACTTAGATGCCCCTGTGACTTCCAATACGTGGGCATGACCACGCGCCCTATCAAGATCCGCATCGCGGAACACAGAAGCAACTTCCACTGCAAGAAAACCAACACAAAGATGTGCAAGCACTTTGTAGACCTTAATCACACTGCTGACTCACTGAGATGGCTTATCTTAGAGACACCAAGTAACAAATCCAAACAGAACCTGTTCCAGAAGGAACAGAGGTGGATTCACAGGCTTTCTTCTGTCAGGTGGGGTCTCAATGAGGACATTCCGTGGAGTGCACTGTAACAACGACTACTATATCAACATGCTATATAAACATAACACTAACCTTTGTGACTTGCCCCCTTGGCCGTTTATGGTATAAGATATATGTAACATTGATTATACATTAGTTGTTACTCTTGTGAATTGTTTTATTCAACAAAGGATCTATCCATAAACCCACCCTCCATGTAACTGCATTGTGCTCATCGAAATTGGGTCCCTTCCAAGATGGCCCCCTTGGTAACTCCCATTCACACATGACCTCCTAGGTGAATTGACCACGCCCCCAACAAATAACTCATTAAGGTGCCTGCCCGTTGTCTCGGAGATATCCGGATCCCGGTAGGATGGGTAGGCAGACGGCGCTGACCAAGGCAGCAGGAAGTAAGTGACTCCCCCTTTAGCCGCTTCTACCCCCGCGCCGATGCGGCAATTTATACTGCGCTTAGCTCCCTAGCGCTGTAACATTGTGCCCCGGAGCTTAAATATGTCCGTTTTGCTACTCGCTTAACCTTTCACATAGGTCCTACACCGTGCTTAACTCCCTAGCCCTATGATATTGCGCCCCGTAGCTGGCCATTTCACATAACAATAACATGGCAATGCGTCCGCATTACCAACAACACTTGATAACTACAAAAGCATCGAGCTAAGACCGGCGTGTGATATTACACCCGGCAAACCACCACAGAACACTTTGGCAGAGCTTCCAACACGTCGGCATTTGAACGCCTTCCATGCCGTCCGGGGATTGCTATGGGAAAGCGTTTAACTGGGCAATGTGTCCAACCCCGCAACGCGCTATTAAATAACGAGGACATTCCTCGAGCCCCCTCATTTTATTTCCTTCAAATCGTTAACATGTACGATCTAGTTCACGGTATGTGGGCATTATAAAAGGATTTGATAACACTCTAATACGGGCACAATGAGGAGGAAGTTTAATTGACCCATGTCCTCTGTTTAAGTTACTGTTGTTAGTATGATCACTACTAAGTGGTCGAAGAGACACAAAGACAGCCAAACACAATGGGCAGAGAGAGGTAGCCATATAATGAACCCTCTTTAACATGGGGCTGCTAAGATCTGACTGTAACCTATGCAAGTTTAACCAGAGCTTATACCATTTGTTACTATGGGCTATAGTAGGGCTGGAGTCATAGCCGACCTACTTAATTTTCCCCACACCTCTGACACCATTAGGCGACTGTGTGATAAGATGACTACTGGAAATGATTCATACAGTTTGCTGTTGTGCTTGTTCCTCCTTTTTAGCCTTAAACACCTATGGTTCTTTCCCCTTGAAGTAAAACCTACCGGGTACTGTTGACACCTAGACACTTTGACTATTAGGTGAGAAAACATGTTACCCTGTCCACAGGTTTTAGACGGAAGATTTTCTTTAATTGCTGCTGTTTTTAAACGTTACCTTTTGTTTTCAGTTAGTAGTGCGGTGCAAAGTAGCCATGTGATATATAGTCAAATGCATACTGGTCACCAATGTTTCACTGGTATGTCACTACCTTTATGTCACTGCACCCATCACAGCACTGCGTGTTCACGGTCACCACAAGGCGTTTGTTGTAACGTAACCATGGTAATGATCTCTTTTGTCTCCATAGGCAAGAGCTGTCCCATACAGGTAGTACAACCTTTAAACTGACACTTAACTAGGTCATGTTTGTTTGAGGATAGATGTAAACCACTAGGTCCTGAAGAATCGCAGCCAGAGGGCTAAAGCGAGAAACATGTTGACCTCACGATAAAATCTGTAGCCCTGGATCGTCACGTGGAATCCTAATTTCCAGCGATCATAGGCTACCCACTGTTTTTAACTGTGACAGGGGACCACCAGAATAAATTGATCTCAGGTACCTCATGTCACATTTTAACTCACATACTTACACTCTCCGTTCCTTTCTGGCCCCTCACCCGCACTTCACCCGAGGCAGTTGGTAAAAAGATCTCTGCAAAAGAGCCCCTCTTTGAGGTGAGCCCGTGGGGCATTGCACCGCCTGCCCCACGAGGAGCAACCGCCAATGATGAAGCATGACACTCGCAAGGGTGTGTGAGGCCATTAATACCAACATATTGGATACCCAGGGTAGCCCTCCACTGAGCACTACCTTCTCTCCCCTTGTGACCGTATCTTTACTTCCTATAACTCTCTAGTCTATAGGAACAGCCTAGTCTGTCTTTGCCTTACATTGTCCCTTTGGGCTCCGACTGTGGCTGGACCTTCCATTCTGAGGTTTCCTGAATGGTAAACTGAGCCCTAGGATCTTGACGTGATCCGCCCTTTCCCCCTTTTTTGATACACAGTGTTTTCTGTAATATCACGTAGTCTTTCTATACCTTTCAAGGTGTTTGATAATTCCTGCGACATGATACTGATTTGTGTTTGAATCTCCAGAATTTTTCTCATGACCTTAGGTGACTGAGTGTGATTATTCCTCCGTATGATTCGATCTTCACGTTTTCTGTTCCTGAGTTTCCGTTCGGACCCATGTCTCATTTTCTTCTTATTTCTCTCCTTTGGTCTGTTTTCTCCTCGGACCTTAATTGCTGAGTTGGACGTTCTGTCTAGGCTTGGCGATCCACTGTTGTTGAAGTTGTTTGTATTTCGCGTTCTTTCGTCTTCATTCCTGGCCAGCGTAATTTCTGTTCCGCATAAAGCTTCTGGTTGATTTGGTCTGTTCCTGGAGGTCTCTAGATGGAGTGCTGATTTGTTCAGGTTCCTGTTGGTCCCTGGTAGGGGTACTAATTGTGGAGATAGCGTCGGATGAGACTGTGATGTTTTCTGATGGACTCTGGAGTTGTAAAGTCCTATTGACTCTTGATTGCGTGAATTGAACAGGTTCCTGGTCGACCCAAGTTGCAGTGCTTATTATATTGGTGTAGTTGGGTGTGACCAGGTTGACTTCTGTGTTTCTCCGGTGTATTAGTGGCTTCGTGGCCTCTATGTTTCTTCTTAAGGATGCACAAAAGTTGTCGAATTTTTCCAGGTTGTTGTTAGATGCTTGGATCATCACTATCGCAGTCTTGAAGATAGTAATGCAGAGGTCCGCTCTCAGGTTGGGTGATGCTTTTGTCATATATTTTGTACCATGAGGGATGTTAGTTGTGGATTTTATATAGAGCAACATTGTAAAGGCAATGCGCCATTTTCGCCCTTTTTCTGATGAAGAATATCATATCTTTCGTGATGACTCCTTTGGCCATGCACACAGAAGTGTCACATATTAATGTGTCAGGGTTTTTCCTCATGATGTTATGCTTAAATGTTTTGGCTGCATTTTTAGAAAAATAGGTTGGGTATTTTATGATGTAGGCGTTCCCACTTATTAGTTCCAGGTAGTTTTCCTCCATATTTGTGGTTAATTAAATGCCTTTTCTTCTTTTGTTGTGCTTTATATTTAATTGTGAGGACTTTTCAAGATGTCCGCCGTGATTGTATCACTTTTGTGCTGATGCCTTCCTCTGTTTCTGTAGTTTTAGTCCTCTTTCACTTCCCATGGCTTGGTTTAGACCAAGGGATAAGCTCTTTTCTTTGTTTTTGTAGTTTTGGTCCTTTTCACTTTCCATAGCTTTGTTTGGACCATGGGATTTGCTCCTTTCTCCTTGCCCCTGTTAGGAGTCCTCTTTTACTTTCTCCTGTTGTAGATGGTTTACACTCTTTATATGCCCACTTTCGTTATCTATGAGTTGTTTTCCGCCATTTTGGGATCTATTTTCAATTATTTTTAGTCCCTGGTCGTACTAGACAGAAGGAACTGCACTATGCTTATGTATTTCGACTGAGTGTCTGTTGCGGCCGCCATCTTAAGGTCAGGCACGCCACTTCGTGGTTTCACCTCATCTACAGCGAAGCAACAATTCCTCGGTGATTCTCCAATGCATCATGTATCTTGAAGGCACATCATGGATCTTGTCTCTGGCCACTTCTGATGGATGCCTCTTGATATCGCCGCGATCCCTCACCTCTGCTCACTGCAGTCTCTCCTCTATTTCCATCATCGCCCTACGCCTCCGCGCTGAGCTGCGGACTTCATTCCGTTCCGGTTCCTACTTTGCAGCCTCTCCAGCCGCCTCGTGTCCACCGTTCCACGGTTCCAAGTTGGCGCGCTCTCCCGCCTCACTCCGTATCGCGAAGCTGGTCCGGCTCCACGTCGTTCCTCCGCTCCTCCGCACCTCGAACCCCCAACTCGGTAATCTCATCGCTGGACCTATGTCTCCGCATCAGTTGCTTCTTGCTGAGTTCCGGTAAGCCGCTTCGCCCCTGTGGCAGATTCCTGATCGTTTCAGTCGCCGCAGGGCTCTCACGCCTCAAGGGTCGCCGCTGGGCTCTCACGCCTGTTCACATTCCGAGAGTTTGCACAAGAGCATTTGCAATACAAACATGTTAAACAGTAAGATTTACATTACAAATAGTAAGCGATTTAAAATTCACCATGGCTGTACAGTGACTATTGAACAACTGCTTAATATTGCTCAAGTTATTATGAACTAACATGTCATGGATGATATTGGTGAATGATTTGATGTAGGAGCACCAGACCAGGGGAAAGTAGTACTTTGTTATTATTCGAAGTGATCCTCAGCCATACTCCTGAGATGCAGTTGTCGTCCTTCGCCAAATCACAAAAGTCAAATCTTCATGTTTCTCTATGGCTGGTGTAGCTTTACTGTTCAATGATTTCTAATGGTTCTCTGGATGTCCTCTGGTGGGATATTGTGTTTCAGCAATGAATGTTTATGAGAAAGGGAGATGGTTAGGGATCCTCAATACATTTGGTCAGTGGTATCAGTCGCAGTGGTCGAATCAAAGGCCAAAGAAATGGTAAGTAGGTTGAAACCTGAAAGTTGAATAGAACAAGGTCAGATAGGTCAAGTAGGCAATTGCCCATCCTCACAGTCCAGCAAGCAATGGAGGCACCAGGAGCTCATAAAATATATTTTGCTCTGTGTTCAACTTTGGCTTGCAAAGAATTTGAATAACGTTAACCAAGGTGATGGGGGAGTCAGCACTGAAGAGATTGTGACTCTTCAAACACGACAAGAGGTAAGGCAGTTTATAAAAATGTGCTGCCATACAATATTGTACTCCAGCAGGTGCCTCTTGCTTCTCCAGTGTCACACCCTGTTGTTTTGGAATCATACAGATTATTTTTAACAATGTGAAACAGGCCTGATAAATGTCAGTCCTAGGGGTCGATTACGATCTCGGTCGAAACGGAAGCTTTCCGACCGAGATGGTTGGTTTCACTATTGACCCCCTAAATACAATTTTGGTTGTCGGAAATGAAACTGGCCAGTCATTCCAGCTGGCTTCCAACAGGCTCAAGGAGCCCGTCGGCCTGTCGGAGTCTGGCCCGTAACTCATATGGATGCATTTTTATACTGTCCATATTATGATTAGGGTTCCCTGATTTCCGCTTTGTCTGATTTTTACAGATAAACACAGACAGAAAACACTGTCTCCCCTGTCTGTATTTATTTTTGAAAGTGGAAAAATACAGATAATTTAGCTTCTTTTGAGTGATTCATCATGCTGAGATTAATCACTTTCAGGTCAGTAGCTGTACATAATGACAGCAAGGGGAGCTACAAAACTCAATGATATGTCCTTAAATTACTGCATATCTCAACATGTATATGTGTTATTACACTATTTCTTTAATGTGGGTTTATTATGTTTATATTTTTTACTGTGTAATGTGCTAGAACCTGACAGGCATTTAAGTATGAGGCCACATTTATCTGTTAAATAAATTCAGAAATACACGAGTTATCACCTCATCTATTTAAACAACACAAATTAAATATGGATAAATACCAATCAGCTGGCCAAAAAATAAATATGGACAAATACAGACGGAAATGTTCAAATAATAAATACCATAAAACCATGAGACCTAATTATGATGCACGATTTCCGGGGCATACTTTCCATGCCGGCTACCGAGATGGAAAGCCTGTTGGAAAGCGTGTTTGGGGGCCTCTAGCTGGGCCCCTTCTGTTGCGGCCTCCGGTTGGGGTCCAATGGGGCACGTTGATCCCAGCACTGTGTGGCAGGCACCTTGAGGTGCCTGCCACAAGGTGCCGGGAGGAACACGGCCTCCCATTTCTCTATGGGAGCTTGTGCAACAGCTGATTTATAGCCACAACACATGCTCTCATCGGGAAATGTAAGTATGTGACCGCACCATGTGTGGTTGCATCATAATTAGGCGGACGGGACTGCCAACTAGAGGTCAGTCGGTCCATGTTTCCATGACAGTGTTGGGCGGACTCAAGGGGGCAGATAACGATGCTTACTCATGGCTCCCCCCTTTGCATCTGTACCACATTTGCAGAATTATTTTGCTCTTCTGTGCAATCACAAAGCATCCATAGAGGAATTACAGCCACGCTCTTGGTGGCTCTATTCTCACATGATGAATCTCTGAATTGGTAAAGTAGTTCTCTTCTAAAAGGTTTTACACCCAGTCTTCCCCAAAATAGAGGTGTTTCTTTTATGATGATGAGTGCTTTGGACAACCTATTCCGAAATCTCTCCTCCTCCAGCACCAATAGGATGTGATCGCTCAGTCTCGCTAGTTCCATTGTTGGTTACATATTTCCCTAGGCTCTTGAAAACCTATGTATTTCATTCCTTTTCAACCCTCATAACTGTAATGTAATTTAAAACAGTAACCAAAGGCCTTATATTATAAGTGGCTCTGGAATTATGAGACTAAGAAGGGCCGATTGTACTCTTGAACGTCTAGTACAAGAATATTGTGGCACAGTAATACTGTGGACAAAATATCGAGGGACAAAATATTAAAAGGTAAAAGCACAAAGGGACATATGCATTTGCCATTCTTAACTCCAAATAAATAAAGATATATGTATATGTATTTTGGTACACGTAAGTTGAATTAGGTACAGAAAATCGTTACAAACTTACCTTTTGATATTTTGTCTGTTGATTTTTTTATCAATGATATTAGTGTCCCACAATATTGTTATTCATGAGACACATAGGAAGGCCAAATTATGGAACACAATGCAAATTATGCAGCATAATGTAGTACATTCTGTGACAATACTATTTTGCTGTTTTATCAAATATTAATGTTGTTCTCGCAAAATGTTTTGCCTCTCTAGTACCAGTATAACACATGGGTGATAATTCAGGTGAGTAGTTAACGTTTGCCATAGAGCAACACCATGTGTAATATGATTCTTCTAAACTAGCAAAACATTTATTTGTAAAGGGAAACAGCCACTACAACGAAGCCGTTTCCACGAATGCACTAACCACGCATGCTTTACAACGCATGCTTTACAACGCATGCGTGGTTACCACTATAACCTTTACCACGCATTCCTTTACTACGAAATACGTAGTAAAGGAATGTGAGTTAAAGGTCGAAAAAAAGGGGGGGCTGGGGGGGTCTCCCCCCCAAAAAACGAGAGGGTTTGAAACAAAAAAAAGAAAACTTACCTAAAACACGCTCTTCTGTACCTCTGTCCTTCATGGAAAGAACCTCCCTAACAGACGTGATTACGTACGTGCGTCTATGTACTGCATCAGAAATAGAGAAAGGACCACTTAAAGAGTTAGAAGAAGGAGAATGCCGTCGAAAGAAAATGTAAGTATATTTTTTAATTATAATAATTTATTAGGTTAGGCATAATTAAAAAAAAAACATATATAGATTTGAACTAGATAATCAATCATGCAGTTGGTTTAACATGAAAATGCCAATATCATGCATAGTTAAACAAGGAAAAACGTTGTTAAACTATGAGTGGTAAAGACATTTTCGTGGTAAACCATATGCGTGGTAATGGCATTCCGTTGTAACGCATGCGTGGAAAAGGCATGCGTTGCAACGGAATGCGTTGTAAAATCATATAACTATTTGTAAAAAACTGTAAACTATGTAGCATAGGGTGGATTGTTTGGTAAGCATAGTAAACCCATTATTGTATGGAAGAAGTGCCTGGAGACCCTCAGGGGTGACAAGCAGCTCTCTACAAAACCACCCTACATTTACATTACATTCCAGTGACCCCCATCAATAAGTGATGGTTTGTTGTGTGATCCTTTTAGTCTGATAGTACTCACACTCTCACTCACATTGACAGAAAAAAGGATCAAAGCCTTACCTCACCCTACTTAGAAAGTATGAACTCGCACAACCTGAGAGTGCTTTTCATCATTTTGATCATGTCCTCAAGCTGGTAGATAGAGAGAATGGAAACAAGAAGGCTATTTAGACATGACAACATGTATAACAGTTGACTTATTTTTCTCAAAAAACGCAAATTGTGGGCATTGCCAGTAAATGGTTGACCCCAAGGAATAGGAGCTTTTTTCTCCATTGATTAAAGCCAAGGCCAGACAAATTCTTTGTCTGGTCTAGAAGTGAGGATAGAAAAAGCTAAATTTGCTCCTATTGTGAAAGGGAATTTTTAGCCCATAGATCCTTGCTCGCCCAAAAATTGGATCAACCCCAGTGTATTTTGTTTCGCAGAAGAGGTTAGTCTAGTAGTCAGAAGGGTGATTGTTTTAAATAATCTCTTTTTCCTTCAGGAGATAAATTCCACCTTTGTACATTTACACTGTGCACTAAAACCAGCTTTGAAGTTAAGAAATCAGCTCTAGCTCTCTAAGGGTACCAGTGGATGAGAGACGGATTGAGTTGCTACACCATTCACTCCTTGTTAATAACGTAAAGAATTCCTTGATTTCTGAGAATGGAGTATAGTTTCCATGGAAAGTTATTTGTGTGATATCATGTGGATGTACTTTGTTTGTGAAGATGGTATGGAAGAAACAGAATTTGAGAGAGAAGGCACATGAACATGATGGTATTGTATTTTAAAGAAAACTCACATGTTTCTCAGGTGAAAAGTTGGGGATGTGGAAGTCATCCCTGTATTCTGGTGGTGGTACTTCTTCAAGCAGATTGTCTGGATCCTGAAAATATAATAAAAAAGATCAGCATTACCAAGACCGTTGTAAACAAATGTAGACTGTCATGAGTCTTGAAGATGAAAATCATGAAAGGCTGCACACCTCAAGCAAATAAAAAACATATGTACAAGAAACAGCATACTATGTTCACTCCTATTTTGGCATTTCACATCCTTAGCACCTTGTACTCATCAGTCATCACCTAAAAGCAGAACATATGTGCGAGTGAAATATTGCTTTTGTGAGTAATGGATCAAAGATGCAGTAACAGTGAATAATAGTGATTTGGCAGTGTATACGTGTGCTGCTACCATAAGTGCTCACTCTGCTCTTTACCTAAGAAATCTTGTATGGCTCTTTCTAAACAATACAGTTTCTACCTTATCTGATAAATACCATCCTGGCTCCCAAAGGGCTCGCCTACCATTGACAGATCACTCACCTCCACTACATTGTAAAGAAATCAAGAAACAAATTACTGGGGGCGTGGCCAAGCAGCCTAAGATGGTAGCCGCATTTTGAGCGAGCTACATGCCAGCTCCTAGAACCTTGCTGAATCCGAACCTTAGGTGACCTATTTGCAGTTGCAGGCACCAGTGCAGTGGCCCTATAATCACCCCCTTTCACCCACCCTAACCTATCCAGGGAGCCCTGGATGAGAGAGCCAATTTCTGCAATCGACGGCCTGGGTGTGCATACGGCCTACCTGTAGATGGGCCTGCCAGAGGCAAACACCTCCTGTAGCTGTGAACCCACAGGGGCAAACCCTCTCTGCATCGACTCCTGGAGCGTGAGAGGGAGAGAAGACAGGCGCATGGCTGGGGTGTGGCACATTGATGCTTTCACTTCCAGGTGGTGGCCCGTAACAATGTAACAGGCACCTTAGAGTGGAGGAAATGGACTTGTCACCAGACGTGGCTAGGACTGAAACTGCAGCCTGGTTGAGCCAACTATGGGGCAAACTTTTCTTGGATGCAAACATCCATGTGGTGCCCGCTACACTTGTCCCCTTTGGCCAACCTAAGCCTATGTAGGGAGTCGGGGATGAGAGAAACTTATGAGGCAAACAACGACCTGCCGGGAGATGGACATTCCGCCAACAGACACACCTGGAGCTGCAATCTCACTGCAGCGACTTACCTCTACCTCTGCATTGACTCTTGACTCGCAAGGAAGAGGATACAGCCACATGGGAGGGGAGTGGTAGGGACCACCTTTCATTTTAAGCACCCCCATGGGCTTGTGACAGTCCAGCTGATTTGGTGGCCCAGAGTAGAAAAGAGGGGGTGGGCAACATGAGAGAAATTCCCCACAGAATACTTCAGAACCTGCATCATGGATTGTGAGCTATCCTCCTACTTCATTCTGGAAAGGGCGCACAGGGCACTGGCCCTAAGGCCACAGCTAGGGAGACCGCCTAGAGGCATTACCATCAGTATACTGTACCTTATGGACAGACTATATCCTGCGGCAGGCACAACAACGTCCATTGCACCAACTCTATGATTACGCTCTCCCCCGATTACGCAGGTAAAGTGCAGCCCCTTCTTACATCTTTCTTAGAGGTTAAGTGAAAAGTTAGGGCTAAGGACATTCAATATATGCTGATGTACCCTGCCAAACTGAAAGTAATGTATCAGTGGAGAACCATTTTGTTTAAGAGTCCGGAAGAGCTCTGGGACTGAGCGGCGGAGAGGAAATAACTGCCCATATCAACTAAGGAGCCAATGACAATTTGGGAGGCCGAAGGGGGTCAACCATCCCACTCTAGGAGGAAACTCAGCAGACTGATAGGAGGCCAACTGTGGTCACAACTGGAGGACAGACATAGGGCATCCTCCTCAGAGAGCTCTGGTGATCATGGGGGAGGGGACGCTACCAGTGGATGGTGAGATGTTATTCAGTGGTATAAAGTTTGGCCCCTTTCCTTCCTTTCTTCCATTTAGAGCTACAAGTTTATTCTCATTCACTGACAAAGAAGAGACACATTGCATCTGTAAAGAGGGGCTGTCTTGGGGCAAATCACTCCCTGCTACACAAGACTATGGTGATTACTTTATTTTGATAGAGTACTATGTTGTATTGTATGTTGTTCCTATTCAGGTTGCTTGTTTTGGATTGGTGTCAGTACAACGCGGATTTTTACAACGCATTCCGTTACAACGGAATTTTTACAACGCAGGATCCATTACATCGGATGCCATTACAACGCATGGCATTACATAGCAGATGCTATTACAACGCATGGCATTACATCGTAAGTATAGGTAAGTATACCTTTTTTTAAAAAGTGTTATTAAGTTAATTTAATTAATTTAATTTAATTAATTTAATTAAAATACATTTTAAAATAGCCATTAATTTAATTTTATAAAATAATATCTATTTAATAAATGTAATTTTAATAAAAAATGGTAATAATTTAATTTAATTAAAATAATGAAATTAATTTAATGTACATATTTTTATAATTGAAATTAAATTAAATTAATTGAAATAATTTATTTAATTCAATTAATTTAATTTAAAAATGTAATTAATGTAATAAAATTAATTTAATTTATTAAATATATTATAATTAATTTAAAAATGGTAAATATAATTTAATTATCCCTAAACACAAACCTACCCCTGAACCCTACAATACCCCTGTACCCCAAAACCCAAACCCTGCCCTAAAACCTAAAAACACCCCTGTACCCCAAAACCCAAAACCCTGCCCTAAAACCTAAAAACACCCCTGTACCCCAAAACCCAAAACCCTGCCCTAAAACCTAAAAACACCCCTGTACCCCAAAACCCTAAACCCTGCCCTAAAACCTAAAAACACCCCTGTACCCCAAAACCCAAAACCCTGCCCTAAAACCTAAAAACACCCCTGTACCCCAAAACCCAAACCCTGCCCTAAAACCTAAAAACACCCCTGTACCCCAAAACCCAAACCCTGCCCTAAAACCTAAAAACACCCCTGTACCCCAAAACCCAAACCCTGCCCTAAAACCTAAAAACACCCCTGTACCCCAAAACCCAAACCCTGCCCTAAAACCTAAAAACACCCCTGTACCCCAAAACCCAAACCCAGCCCTAAAACCTAAAAACACCCCTGTACCCCAAAACCCAAACCCTGCCCTAAAACCTAAAAACACCCCTGTACCCCAAAACCCAAAACCCTGCCCTAAAACCTAAAAACACCCCTGTACCCCAAAACCCAAAACCCTGCCCTAAAACCTAAAAACACCCCTATACCCCAAAACCCAAACCCTGCCCTATACCCCAAAACCCAAACCCTGCCCTAAAACCTAAAAATACCCAAACACCCCAAAACATATACCTCAGTACCCCAAAACATATACTCCTATACTCATACTTATTTAAAAAATTACTTAAATTAATATATTTAATTTATAATATTTAAAAACATAAATAAATATTTTTATTTATAATTAATAATAATTAAATCAATTATATAATATTAAATAAAATTAAAAAAAATTATATACTTACCAATACTTACGATGTAATGGTATGCGTTGTAATAGCATCTGCTATGTAATGCCATGCATTGTAATGGCATCCGATGTAATGGATCCTGCGTTGTAATAGCTGCGTTGTAACAGCATTACGACGTAAAAGTTGCGTTGTAAGTGTTACATACCCTTGTTTTTGGGGCGACAGATGCTTCCTCTTTAGAAGTGTTGATTAGCGGGTTGTTGGGGGAAAAGTTGGGTACTTTAGGGTTGAGTTAGGTCACAATACTACGTCTCATGTAAGACACATTGCACAGGCCCTAGTCAAACGGCTCTTTTTAGGCTCTATTTATTTACAGCACTATTAGAAAGTAGACATTGCACTTACTGCTTTTTGTGCGTGACAGCCCGTCTCTAATATACGTCTGGGGTGGGTGACAGCTACACTTTGTGCATTCAAGCAAGACCGCCACAACACATAAAGGATAGATGGATCTGAGTACCCATCTAAATATATCTGCATTCTGATGGCCTTGCTTGGGAGGGGTGGAAGGGAGGGTCTAACACGTCACTTGAATAGGCAATGTCCTGTCCTCACAAAAAGGACAGATTCTCCCTGATGGACAGGACTGAGTTGAAAGGAGAACCTATGCACTTCAGAGGGCTGCTTTGAAGTCACACCCTCACATCAAAGGTACTTTTGGGTATAAGTACTGGGTCTTTGACCCCCACCCTGAAAATTAGACACTTCTAGATCTTGAACTGAATCTATCAGAAGGACTGTTGTGTTGTAAGCTTGAAAGGCCTGCTTCTATCTTGCGTTGCCCTGCTGTCTGCTGCTCTCGGACTCTGCTGAAGGAGAGCTTGACTCTGCCTTACCGCCAAGTGATCTCCAGGTGCTTGTGGCTTGTCTCATGTTGCTTGAAACTCAGGGATATCAAAGTCCTTACCCCTGCTCCTGTGCCTGAACTTACTGGAAGTGGTCCGGTTAGAGGCTACACGCAGGTATCGAACGGGTGACAGGCGTTGCGGGCAGTGTGCCATTTTCGCCTCCCAAGACCTAGTGGATCTTTTATTTTTCAAACTATACAGGTTCCTCTGACTATGAGGTAATTATCCCACAACTTGTTGGTTTGTTCATTTTGCACCTTTTTTTACACTGATTTTTACCTTTCACGTCCTCTGGTCAGGGTGGGCCTTAGCGTGCCCATACCGCTGAGGTACACTCCCCATGGTCCTAACGAATGCCCAGTAAATCACACATCAAGGGCAGAAACATGTTGACCCTACTTTAAGTGGAAATAGACAAACAATTAACTTGGTAGTTTCCTAAATGCATAGCTTTTAATATGTCAGATTGGCCACAGAATAAAGTTTTCATGTGAGACACAATCTGGACATTTTTAAACCCTTTTCACATTTACATAATCTTCCCAACTAACCAGCTCCGCAGTAATCCTGGCGTTGTAGCACACCGGGGAGGAATTCGGCTTCTCCCGGTGGGCCCGATGATGAAGCATGTCACCAACCAGGGTGGTGAGTGAGGGCTTCCTATACAAATCTAATAAGACTTGCATACCCATCTTCTCTCCTTTTGTGCTTCTATGCATTTATTGATTTATACTCTTTCGTTGTTTGAAGCTTATTGGAAGTGGCCCAGATACTTGCAACATGGAATTTGGTGCATCTCCTGTCTGTGTGTAATAGAACCGGCGATCAACACTGTTGCTGGAGTTTAATTGCCACATCACATTTGAACCAGCACTTTTCCTCTAAAGATTAATGCATCGGACAGCGCATCTCCGCCACTGCAGCTTGGTGAGATCGAGGCATCCCCTCGACTGTGTGGCAGAATCTGGTGAGGCACATCACTCAACACCTCTCGACTCAAGCACCCATCTTCCGAACTGACACATCGCCATCACTACGTGGAACAGATCGACCCATCTCACTGTTTGTGACCAGGAAAGGTACTTTGATCACTTGGCCCTGCATGGGTCCTGTAGCTGGCCTGCCCTTCCACGCGGTCAGCCTGAACGTTGACTTTGACCCGGTCCAGCACGATGTAAAGTAACTTTTTTAATGCTACTTGCTTCTAAGCGCTTCACGCATGTATTCCTTTAACATTTAATATCTCAACATCTATACATTGGATTTTTGTCATTCTGGTCTTGTTTTGTTTATAATAGTGTTAGTATTTCTAAACCTGTATGGAGTCTTTTTGTGGGGTATTCTTTCTGTTGCTGTGTGTTGCCTCTTTATATAAGCCTCACTGCTCTGTGCCAAGCTACCAGAGGGTGAACACAGGTTATCTTTTAGTGTGGATCTAGCTTACCCTGACTAGGATTACTGCTTCTGCTTGGACCGGCTGCATTCTTTTGCCAACCAGACACCCAATTTCTAACACATGAGACCAATAGGAAAGCTGGGACAGGAATATGACCCGTTGACATGCAAAATTAAGGGAAATATGGTGGGATAGATCTCCCCCCGATCATGATGGAGTATAGAGCCAGTCAAGTCAAGAATAACTTTATTTCAGCTCAGAGAACCATGAAAAGATTTACAAATTAAAATGATTAAAATTCAATATATCTAATCAACAAGAGAGACACGGTCAGGACGTTACTCTTATACCCCTGGGATAATCATTTTCAACAACAAAAGAGCAACAATGAAAGCTGCATAACAGAGACAGACAAAAGGTATTAAATCCTCATATCCCAAATAATTAGTGCGAAATGGTGGTGGAAAAGACTATGACACAGAAAAGAACCCTCATCTACCAACAAAGTTGGCGATTGGTTTCATCATTGGGTTCTGTCCGGTCAGAGAAGGCATAGTGAATGTGCCTAAAGAAAAAAGTGCCAGTGAAGTTAAAAGGAAGCCAACAATTCCCTATACCAACGCTTTTTCCACACCCATACCTTCCAACATAGCCCATAATTTATCTCGGTTGACAGTGTCAAAAGCTACCAGATAGGTCCATGAAGGCCAGATGGATAGAACTCTTCAAGGACCTTCTGTGCTTATTAATGATTAAAGATGAATTAAGATATTGTTCAGTTGTACCCTGCCCTCTCCTAAAACCATATTGAGTATTGGACAGAATCCAATTTTCTGATGCCCAATCTTTCAAGCGTGCAAGGAGGACTCTGCCCAAAACCTTATCTGGGGCATCTATCAACTAAATGGGCCTTTGGCATGCCAGGTCACATTTTGCACCTTTCTTTAAAGATTGAGACCACTGTTGCTTCCTTCCATGATGAGGTTGTATAGCCCTCTTCAAAATGGTGGCATTGCCACAGCTGTTGTATGTTTTGCCACACTACCTCTAGAAAATCCTTGCCCATTGGTTTGAAACCCTACAGTTCAACATCAATAGCTACAAGTAGGGAGGACCGGTGACATGAATCTCTCATAAGCAGTGCATTCAATCCTTTGTGATGGCGGACTAGGGGCAGTAGACATCAGACTATAATACTGGGCAGCTCAGCTCAGCTCAGCTGCTGGCGGTTAATGACTGGATCTTTGGGGACCGGGGGTACCCAGCCACGAAACGTAAGCAGACTCCCTTTACCGGATAAGCACCAGGGTTAGGCTGTATGGGGAGTTTTTCCTGCCCACTATTCCAGCCATTTTAGCCGTTCCAGCCATTCCATTGATTAACTGGAGGTTGCCTACTAGGAATAAGCTGTTGTGCTTTGGTACATGCCCAACGGAAACGGTAGGGCTGCAGGGCACTGAGATAAATTTGGGATCTGTAAATAGGGAAACATCTGGCAGACATACCATATGATGTTCTACGACCAACTTGAAGCTAAAGAGGATTTACAGAGATCCCAGTTGTTTATTTACCTACTGTGCGGACATGCACTGGTTAGGCACACGGTCCACATAACAGCTCTCACAAGAGTACAGTCCATTAGAAATCTGACTCATGATGTTAGCTATTGGTAGGAAAGGCAGATCTTGCTTATGCAGAATTCTGGTGCTAAATGTCCCAGACCGGCTAAACAAATTGCAGGAAAGATATGAGTCAGACCTGCAGCCCTTGGATGATGACAAATGGATTAAGGTAAACAATGGCAGCCGAAAATGGGTAATATTGCCTCACCTGAGATTAGACCAGGTTAAAGAATATATTAAACCCCTGAGAGGACATGAAAGATGGGGAGGGACAGCTGCCCTGAATATTTTCGTTATGGTGGACAGGCCAGAAGCTCCTTCATGCATGTGGTATGGAAATGCCAGGTGATTCAGGTGTATTGGATCCTGCTATACCCTAACCTACAAAGGGTATGCCGATTTCTGATAGAACACAATCCCACGTTGGCTATCATGGAAGTATTTCTGGGATGGGATGGGTAAGGGGACAAAAACTGATGATTGGGATCGGTTGTGTTTTTGCTAAACATCACAAAGCAGGCCATTGGAGATGCAGGCCCCCCACAATCTCAAAGTAGCCAAGAGGGATGGTATAACTGCTCTTTAGCTGCGGAAGCAGTGTACAGATCCAGAGGGTAACCGCAAAAGTATGATAGAATCTGGGGACAGTGGAAAGTACAGCACAAAACACCCAGAGCTGGCCACCCATAGGAAGTTCTTGGTGGAATGTGCACAGTTGCCAATGGCACATATCCATCTATAGTGAACCGGATTGGTAGCAGCAGGCTTAACTGACGTCTACTTCATGGTATTCCAGAACTAAATGGGATGTTGTACAAGGGGGGGCATGGGATGGAGTGATATGCAGTGATACAGTAGTGTGATCTTAAATGTGTTGAAAACTCAATAAAAAGAATTTCCAAAAAATAAAGAAATTACTATCCAGCTACAGGCAAACTCAACAAGAATGTCCTCTTGAGCAATAACTGATCTAGAACCAGTGTGAAATTGCAGCAATGAAACTCAACCAATCTGTTCACTTCGCTGTCAACGCTGACCCTGCAGTTGTGCCAGCTGGATTTTCCCCCAACTTTTAATATTATTGACTGAAGTCCTACAACCTATCATGGGATTGTCAGGCTGTCAGTCCCTCAATACGGTGAGCTGTATGGCTACCAGGTAAGTGGAGTACATGCTTCCACTGCCCAGCCCAAATAGAGTTCATTATTTGATGGGCTGGCCCATCTATCAACACTCCAATATTTCTGAAGTTCAGATTATACAAATATCTATGCAAACATACATGCAATACCAGTGTAAAGTGTTAGAGTAACTAGCTAGAGCTGGGACTGCTGTTGTGACTGACATATTCTAAGACACCTTTCTTCCCCCTTTTTTGGTGCTGTTGCATTTCTCTAAACTATTCATCTAATCTGAGCCTTTCATTGTCTTGCTTTTGTGAGCCACTGATCATCTTAATCACCATTGTCATACCCCCAGCCATTGAGCAGAGACCTTCACATATATTAGCTTGCATGATTTTACAATAGGTCTCGAATTGCATGGGTTAGAGCTATAGACAAAAATGACAATGTCTTTTACTTATGTTTTTTGGTTTGGAGTGTAGTGGATGTATGTGGTGTTTAGTGGAATTATGTTGGTTGTATTCAAGTTGTTAGTTTTGAAATTGTGTGGGGTGGAAGTGTGTGGTGTATTTGTGTAGTGGAACTGAGGTGCATTGTGAATAGATAGGGGTTAGAGCTGCACAAAATAGATAGAAATGGATGATAGAGAGGGATAGGTAGTTTGTGCAGGAAATGGTGATTGAATGTGAGATAGAAGAGTAGAAAGAGTATGTGAGAAAGAAGGGGAGAGCAGGCCACATATGCATAAAAGGGAGCACATGTGTATGCGGAAAACACCTGAAGAATAAGAGGAGAGTGTGGGTTTGAGAGACAGAAATTTGAGATAGAGGAGCAGAAAGTGTATATGAGAAAGAAGGGGAGAGGAGGCCATAGATGCATAAAGTGGGGGCACATATGTATACAGGAAAGTAAAACACTTAACAAATAAGAGGAGAGTGTGGGTTTGAGTGACAGAAATTTGTGAAAAGGCATGGTATGGAAACTGTGCTTGAGAACTCAAGTGAACCGTATGAGAGAGGTGGGAAGAGTGCATGATAGAGCGAGAGAGAGCAGTGAGAGAGAGTAAGAGAGAGAGAGATAGAGGTACAAGTGGAAGGGGCACCAATAATAGGGGGAGAGGCGAGAGGTGGACCAGTGAAGAGCGTGAGGAGGTACAGGAAGGTAGCGGATGTGAGCAGGCAGTATAGAGAGAAGACAGGGAGCGTGAGGGAGGGATGGGAGAGACCAGTGGTATTATAAGATGAGAGGGGGTACTGGGAGTTTGAGGGAGAGATGAGAGAGGCAGTGGGTGTGTAGGGAAGTGATGACAGGGTTGATGATAGTGCAAGGGAGTGAGTGATGTGTTAGATTGGAATTGTTTGTTGTGGAATTGTATGGCATGGTGTGAAGCTGTGTAGAGGAAATATGTGGCATGGTGTGCTCTGGAATATGTGGATATAACTGAAGAGTGATGATGGTGGCAGCAAATGGGAAGCCTATGGGCAGGCTAAAGCCCATCCAGTAGATGCAGCATGTCTCGGTTTGAGACAGCCCATATGCTCCGTCTAGAGCTGAGGCCTAAAAAACATGACTTTATCCAGCTGCGTGGTTTACCATCAGAGAGATACCAAATAGCGCTGCAATGCTTTGCCTGTACAAGGGCATATGTGTTCTCTTCCGTGTTCTCAGAGTGAGACAGAGAGCAAGATTGAATGAGCAAGCAGACATTGTAGTTTATGAATTGGTGGTAGCAGCATTCCCGACAAACAAAATGGCTGTGTGTTTTGACCACGGTGTGGGGGCAGTTGACAGATTTGTAGATGCAGAAAATATGGGTGTCACTAAATGTTCAATATGTCATCCTGCCCTTGGAAGAATGCCCACGAAGGTAATCATAGAAAAATCACATGTACATGCAATTACGGTATAATCAATATAATAACAGAAACATATGTAACAGGTTTCATTGGATCAGATAATGAGTGTAAAATGACTTTGACAGTTACCAAACTGTTTATTGTATAGTACCTTACAGTTTGCCACTCATTTCCATACACATACTAACCATATGACCTACATTTACTTTCTGAGAAAAATAGGCAATGTTCATGTTTTATTGACCAGGCAGTGCACGGAGTGGGAGGCCACTTCAGTGCAGGCTACACTTTGCAGGAAAAGGCCCTACCTGCAGAGCCCAGGTGGGCGGTGGAAAGGGACAATTAAATGCTCACACTTTCAATTCCACTGCAGTGTGAGGGGTGCAAGGCCAGAGGAGTTAGAATCATAGAATAATGAACAAGACTAGCCTCAAAAGAATTGAAACAAAGATTCCAGCAATTTGCGGCAGCCCCGGCTGCCAGGGCGTGTTATACACATTTCCAACATGATACGACTAATGCTGAATTACCATAAACATAAAAATCTACCACAGTTGGCAGCTCATCATGCTCAGAAAGAAAAAAAATAATTTAGCAAGTTACTGTTGGTAGCATGCTTCATTAATTAAACTCTGGCCTACGACGAAAGGCCTATGCAGGGCTTCAAGTGGTATGAAAAAACTGGTGGGTCCCTCAAAGGGGCGTGGCAAGAAGATTACGGATGTGGCTTAAAACATGTAAGCTAAAAATATGTGCTTCTGTATAGTGTGCCTCCCCACTAGTATTTTGGAGCTGCTGTCATTGCACCCAGATATATAATACAGCAAGTTACATGGCTGATACAACAAGCCCAGGTTGTCAGCTTTGTCAATATTGGCTATATCTGACGGGGAACATTTCCATGCCCTTTTCAAATAATTTGTTTCCTTTTAAGTCTTTTCTCTCTCAATGGGGGCTGGTTATCAAAGGGAGGATTTGAAAAGGTTAGTTTAAATAGGCCATCTTCTGTTTTTCCTGGGTTTAATGCAGGATATCCAAGTAAAGCCCTTGCCTTTCTCTCCAAACTTTTTTTCCTGCACAACTTATTTTAAACAACCTTGGTGTTTAACAAAATATATGCTTCAATACCTCGATTACACACTCAAAGCATTTCTTCCTGTAGAACAGTTGTCATGTAAAAATATATGGTTTACATGTAAAGCCCTTTAGTGCCCTAGGGCCAAGTTTACACTATTTAAACTGCCAGAAAAAAAAGAAAGAAAAAAGCATTACATGACCTTGGTGTGGCCTGACAAGTCATATGTCCTTTTGTGCAACAACAGCATGTAAGCATAATCGTTGCCTTAATTGCAGAAGTATACAAGCACATGAAGGGCAGAAACCTTCCCTAGTAGAGGACAATGACAGTTAATGTCATTTGTAGTGAACACTGTAATAATGTACTCTGCATTATATTGCTGTTCTGCAGAGTATGTTGCAATGGTAAAAGACCCATGCTTCCCTGTAGCAAGGAACTTCCCCTAAGCAGCGGGATCAGAGCAGACATGACAGCAAAAAAGAGGAATCAGACAAAACGGAGGTGTCTGCCTGGAGGGTGCGGGCAAAAATGGAGACCCCGTTAAGGACCCGTCCCAGCACTTGCTTTTTAGAACTGCTGGTGCACCAGCAAGACCCAGCCCACTTAAAGCCCTCAGCCTATGTGATATCTATTTGTGCCTGGGTTGTTAAAAAGATTATCTGCAAGACGTGAGGCAATGCTATGAAACTACAAAAATGCAGTTATATGAGCTATAAATGAAAACATACATTATTATTATTACTGTGTTCAGGCTGTTAAACATGAACATGTGCGCAAAGTCAGAAGGAGGAGAGCAGAAAGAAAGTATACGAGTAAACTGAATCTTTCTGCTGGGTGAGAACGAAACCTGCAGAGAAGACTGCAGCCCTATGCAGCGTGTACCCCATGTTTTCACATCTTGCTTGGTCCCATCTATGATCTTACTGCCAGGTCCTACAGGCAGGCTTGCTTCCAATGTGATCTGACTGAGTGCTCCTATTTGATTTTCACAACTTAGAAGCGGTGTTTTAGCCAACACAGCATTGGGCATTGTCAGAATTATGCTCTCACTACAGAAAAACAGCTTTTTACACGACAGGCATTGTGCTGTTGAAATTCCAATTTCTTTGCGATACCCCTTAGATCAATGAAGCAGCGGCCATAAAGGGGCACCTGCTGAACAACGGAAACACCACAAACGGAAAACAAACCTGAGCCAATAATGTGTTGAGATAAAAGCACAAGATAACAATAAAAAAGAAGCATTTCCAAGATCAACAAGAGAGTGCGTCTGTACCCACCGTGCACAGTAGTTCTAACCAATGGAAAAAGTATTCCCAAAATGAGTACCTAAAATGGCCACTGTGTTAACACATAAGTAATTGGCTGGTGCTTTCAGGGGGGTTCAATACAGGAAGAGGCATGATGTATTCATGCCACGGACGAATGGAGTGACGATTGGGGCAGCTAAAGGGAAGCCTATGGGCAGGCTGGTTAGAGCAGTGCACATGCGCTGTCTAGAGCAAACACCTATGAAGTAACCACTTTTGTAAGTTAAGAGCTTTGCCAGAAAGCGGATCTTTAACCTGTCGGAAAAAGTAATTTCATCCATCTAGTGACGCTTCATGCAGCTTCTGGGCACTGCTAAACTTCAAACGAAAACCTAAATTTCAGATATCGATCCATCACACTTAATATCATTTATAAACTTATACAGCTTATTTTTATTTCATTTAAAGGGTGCAGCTCATAGGTTTCATGCCTTAACAAACACATTTTTTGTCATAGATTTTGGCGCATTCATTGGAGTGCAGCTTCCACTTGCCCTGGTACGCAATGTACTGTGAAATAAGTGAGGGATGTGTAATGGCTGTTGGTTATGATAAAGTTTAAACACAATTCTTTTTCTGTGCTAGACAATTGTGGTGGCGCAGGCAACATAAATTATTCACTCAAAGTTGAATTATGGTGTCAAAGAACTTTTGGGCAGCACTACCTCATGCACCTGTCTGCTCAAAAGACACTTGTCCCCTGCCGGTAGTATTTAGGTTAAAATTTAGAAATTAAATATTGAGAAAAAAAAAAGAAAAGTGAGAAACTGATATTTCAAATGTTAATGCTGTATAAGTATCTGAAAATGAATTTATAGGATTTTATTCTTGTTGTAAGGTACACAAATCCAAACTCCTATGCCTAACCATAATGCTATCACTCTCACTTGCCCATTACTATTATGTACTATAACCGAAACCCAAACCCCCTAACACTAGGAGGATAATACACCCACCACTTTTCAAAGACCTTAACCTAGTTAATTCCAGCAAAGTATGCTGAACAAAATTCTTTACCCTAACCCTGTATCATGCCCATACTTCATCTCTAGCCATAAAGTTATCCCTAAGACTAACATTAAACAAGAACTGTTCCGTAACTGGCACAATATACGCAACCTGAAGTCAATCTCTATCCTTAATGCTTACATTAACTCTACACCTAACTTTAATGTGTACCATTACCCTTACCCTAACTCTTATTTACACATACACACACACACACACAACCTCAAAGGCGGCAGGAAGGCCACAAAGAAAATGCCCTTCAAAACCAATGATCCAGTGAATATTGCCTTACCCGGCTGCCTAAATCAACCCTGGCCTCAGTGTCACCCAGCCCCCAAATACAATGATCCTCCCTGGCCTTGTCCTAGAAATAGGGGATATGTGTGGTTCTCTGCCCCTACAACGCTATCACACTGCCTTACCCATGTGTCAGGGTGGGTTGTTCGCATTGTCCTCATGAAGGCCCATCCTCAGACAGGAGAGGTAGTCCTGTAACACAACACACCAGTGCTGGTGCCGGTTGCCTCCTGGCCCGGGCCAGTCACCATTTCAGTAGGAGTTTAGAACACAGTAAGCTGTGTGCTATAGAATATGGACTCAGCCGTATACCTTTCCTCAATGTAACTGTATTCTGTAGATACAGAGCCCAGCCTTTACCCAGGCCTGTTGTTTGATATCGAGTACCAATCCCCCTTGAGTCCAGGGCCTGGTCTTAGACCCGGTCTTGTACTGAACACACACATTCCTAAATGTAAGTTGTTTTGGAGGGTGGCATTTCCGTTGGTGCTCTATTACTTCTGAAGTCATGAGTAAATCAAAGGAGAAAGTAAAGGTTGAATGACTTGTTTTTATGGTAAATTTAAGAGATTGTTGAATTTGGTATCATAAGCCCCTTCAAAATAAATTTTCTAAACAAATTTCTACATTTCTTCAACAAATGTTATATACGCATGAGGAATGGAAGCTGCACTGGCCATTTATTTGATACAGTTTTGTTTTCGGAATTGTAGACTGCCTACGTCTTTAGACATATTTTAGCTTTTCTTTCTCGTAAACTTTTCTCTAATTGTAAAATACATTTAATAAATGTGAACCGCCGCTGCTGAGGAAAGTTTGAAATATGATACAGAAAGAGATGCATGGTTCTTACCAGCTCAAAATCAGAAAGACAACCCTTGTACGCTTCAAGTACCTGCCGGCATGCGAAAGGATGAACCTTGGCACATGTTTGGAAACCAATTACTATGCCCTGCAAATAGGGAAAGACAACTCACAGCCTCAGCGAGACAATAGACATTAACCAAACACAGACATTTAGTACAAGAGATTTCATATTAGAAAGAAAGGTTAAAGCTGGTTCTTGATTTCACATTCAGTGTTTACAGCTGGTATTGGTGAATGATTGTCAACTAGTAAAGCAAATATAGTCAGCGGCCTGAAAGCATTATTTAAGGATACCTTTATACAGCTATGCTGGAGGGCCATTACCATGCTACTTAAAAAGCATCTTTGGACAATAAGATGAGAGTTTTGTCACTATTTGTATTCTGTCACTTTGTTCTCTCTGGTGTTTCACATAAAGGAACTGCAAGGACAGTTCAATACACAAGCCTTCTTTACAACAAAGGAGTGCGATTTCTTTAGAAGTGGTGCTTATCCTTTCTTCCTCATGTCTACTGTTGTCTATTTTGAAGGCCTTTCTGAGAGAGTCATTTCAAAGCCATCACATAGCTTTATGTCTTTCACCGCTTTATCTGCTACATTGATTAAACTTGATTTATCTTGTTCAAACACTGGCTTCTATCAAGAAAGATCACCTAAAGGGGCTCCTAACTATACCTGATGAAATGCATTATTAGTCACCTGAAAAAAGGAGCTCTACATTCAGTTTCTGCTAACTTAGTCCACATCTACTCTGTAGAGGGGTTTCACTCTACTATAATTTGCCTATGCACAGAGTACAAAATCACACTTTTGGGTGAGAGGAAGTACTGAGTGAGGAATGTTTCACCGGTCATCAATAATTTACCATCAAGCTCTATGAATGAAGTTACAAATCTACACAATGTACATCCAGATGCTCCACAGCCCCATATGACTACCTTCTCAACTTGTTTTTGTTGTGGTCGTACAGGGTGAAATACCCTAGGGAAATAAATCTGTGATAATTGTAAGAAATGCACTTGATACTTACTGCATGGTAAGGCGTAGCGATGAACCTAGTAGATTCGAACATGCTTCGAAGGAAGTGTAAGATCAGTGCAGTATCATCACAGCTGGCCATGCACTTACCAAGGCATTGGAAAATAAAACCCTAATATGGGAGTGAATTAAAGACAGTCTGAGTTAAGAATATACAGCATCTCCTGCTCACTCTATGAAAGTCTTACTTATATTGGAGTATTCATCTTTGATTCACTCTACACACATATCTGTCTCCCACTTTCAAATAGCACTTAATAAGTTGAGTGAAATGTTTGTTTTCTTACGTATAGTATAGTTATATTTTCTGGACATTGTAGAGATTTGTATATGGCCCTGAATATGACTCAAAACAAGGAAGTGAGGGGTAATGTGAGCCAATGAAGGTCCAGTACCTAGGCTCTGAAAGTGCCAATGCAGAAACCAGTGGAAATACTGCTCCTTTCAGAAAGCAAAGTAGAAAGAAAGGCGGACAAAGAAAGGGGAATCCTAAGGATTTTTCTTGGTGCCTTCACAAATCCATGAGCATGTCTCATCATCAAGGGTGTTCTTCATAGGGCTGGCAATGCAATGCCCTATGGGCCCCACGAAGGGTCGCTTTTGGCGAGATCTTTTTATTTTTGCCATCTGATGAAAGTGCCAGTGTGAGGGCGTTTTGAATGTGTGAGGTTGAGTGAATGTGTATAGTGAAATGAAGAGAGACTAAAAAGAGGTATTCAGCTGGACTTTAAACTGATGGTTTCCTTGGCAGGTTTAAAAAAAACATAATTTGGTACGGGCGACTACAGGGAGGTAATGTATCCAAGTAGCCTAAATCTGTGAATGTGATCAGGTCAACGTGTTTCTTGCCTGTTGGCCCAAAAAGTATCTGTACCACTTCTTCAGGACCTAAAAAAGGGAGAGCTAACCCTACCCCACATCTAAGATGTGATATAAAGTGTAGGTAATCCCCTAAAAGAAAATACCTTTGTTCAAAAAATGAGAAAATGAAGAAAACACACAGTAAACAAATGTTTTGCATGTATGGGCCAATGTGTCCCCAGGATCGCTTTTCCGGGACACTGTATGTGCATGCTATTGTTATGTCTGATCAGTCGGCACAATGTGAAGGAAGTAAAAAACACACTAGTACATGCAATATAACAGAACAGGCAAGTGGACATACAGGTAACAGACAACATAAAACCAATCTGTGTTGATGTTACACAGTGTATCACAAGTTGTCCTCAGGAGTGAGTGAAGGGTCTTACCCTTTGGATCAGTGACCCATAGGTCAAAAGCAGAGTGTAGCACTCAGCTGCTAACTGTGGAAAGAACAATGATAGTCAACATAAAGAAACAGCAAGTCAAGGGGACCCAAATTGCCTTGGGGTGAGAAAAAAAAGAAAAACAGAGAGTTTTCAAGAGATGCAACCATACTCATGTGGTTTCTGTACAGAGAGCGCAGGAGACCTACCATCCTCTGTTCATCTGGATTGAGACTGAGCAGGGGAGAAGACCCGTCTTTTAAGGTGCAGGTAATTGTAGTGATTGTCCTTGGGTGGGGTGCATGCGACCGTGAGAAGGAGTGATGAGGCACTGGGCCCCTTGAGATTCCAGAGCCATGATTCGCTTTTAAGTGTACCCAGAAACTGAAGGACCTCCTGGTGAACACCAGACCTCTTATTCAACAGTCCCACATGCCGAACACCTTGTGGGCCTTGCCACCTGTCACAGGGCATTATCCCTGTGGGTCCTACGGGGTATGCCCACTGACTAAACATTCCTAAGAGGTCAGGTTGGGTCCCCAATTCGCCTGGAAACAGAAAAGTCACAGTAACTGCAGTACAAAAAACTGTGTTTACCTGATCACCTGCCTTTGTGGCCTTCATTACGCGGGAATGACCACGAGCGCTATCGAACCAAGAATAATGGAGCACTGGAGCAACATATGCTGCAGACACAGCACTACAAAAACGTGCCATCACTTTTCCAACTCCAACCACTCTCCAGATAACCTCCGGCAGATAATTTTGGAAGCTATTAATTCATGGAGCCCTTTAAACCTTTTCAGAATGGAACAAGGGTGGATTTTATGCCTCTCCACCAACAGCAAAGGTTTGAAAGATGAAATCCTCTAGTGCGAGGTGTAATTCAGTCCCCTGTGAAATCAGATACTCTCTTTCTATGGCTGGATTGACATTTTCTTCATACATGGGACCTGATATACCATATCACCATTGACACCATGTCACATATGGAATGCCCGGCTATGGAGTCCCAGACACCACACTAAGCAGTGCTTATGATAAGCATTTTGCGACTTGGCATTGGTCTCTTCTTCAGTAACACAAATGATTCTGTTGATACCAATGAGGTGGTAAACTCCAATAAGAAACCATTTAACTGTCTTGGTCTACTGTTTGAGAATAACAAGTTACTTACCTTCGGTAACGCTTTTTCTGGTGGATACAGTATCTGCCTGTGGATTCCTCACCTTGTAAATATCCCCCTGCGTCAGCAACGTTCGGAAAATTCTTTGTAGCTCGCCGGCGTAGACGACGTCACAGAAACGCATGACATCGCGCGCGGCTCCGCTGACGTCACCGACTCCATAATAGGCCTACGCCGGCGTGATGACATCAGTTCCGCCCTTTTTTCCGTGCCTTCGAGGCACACGGACGGACCAACAGCAATAGATATATACACAGTATACACAGTACAAACTAGTCAAGTTAACACACATAGTGTGAATATAACATCGTAAATCATGTACAAGAACACACTTCCTTTGAGGATAACATGTATACATTAGAAAAACATAACCAGAAATTCAGGTATAGAAGAGTGGACAACGGGAGGCGGGTGGGCATGTGAGGAATCCACAGGCAGATACTGTATCCACCAGAAAAAGCGTTACCGAAGGTAAGTAACTTGTTCTTCTGATGGATACATCTGCCAGTGGATTCCTCACCTTGTGAATAGATTCCCACAGCAGTCCCCACTCCTGGAGGAGGGTGTCCACTCCTCTATACCAGAAAGTCCTGGAGGACAGAACGCGCAAAGTGGCCGTCCCTCCTCACTTCAGTGTCCAAGCAGTAATGCCTCGTGAAAGTGTGGAGGGAGACCCAAGTTGCCTCTCTACAAATGTCCTCTACAGGAACACCCCTAGACAAAGCAGATGTTGATGACTTTGCTCTAGGAGAGTGAGCCCTTATACCCTCTGGAGGTTCCTTACCAGCCAGGGCGTAGCAGATCTTGATGCATAGAATAATCCATCTCGAAAGTGTGCGCTTGTGCACAGCTCTTCCTTTTCTACAGCCAGCAAATCCAACAAACAACTGGTCATCCACTCGATAGTCCTTTGTCTTATCAAGATAAAAGCTCACCGCCCACTTAGGGTCCAGACAGGGAAGCCGTTCCTCCTCCTTGGAAGGGTGAGGGGGAGGATAGAAGGTAGGAAGGGTAATAGACTGTACTGGATGGAAGGGAGTTACCACCTTAGGCAGAAAAGCAACCCTGGTCCTAAGAACCATTCGTTCAGCATGAATGGTCAAGAATGGGGGCTTCGAACTAAGAGCTTGAAGCTCACTTACCCTCCTTGCTGAGGTAATAGCAACCAGGAAGACCGTCTTAAAAGACAAAAGTCTCAAGGGATACTTTTGCAAAGGTTCGAAAGGAGAACCCAGTAAGCACCAAATTCAAGTCCCATTGAGGTACAATAAAGGGAGTAGGAGGAAATTTATTCGTAAGGCCCTTTAGAAATCTTAAAACAACAGGAGACTTAAATAAGGACGGCTGATCCAGCAGGCAGCGAAATGCCGACAAAGCCGAAAGATAACCTTTGACTGTAGCAACAGCAAACCCTTGCTGCGCTAAAGAAAGAGCAAATTGAAGTATAGCTGATAAACGAGCCCTCAAAGGATCGATGGATTTCTCCCCACACCAGGAAACAAACCGAGACCACTTATAAGAATAGATAGACTTGGTGGAGTCACGTCTGGCCGATAGAATGACATCCACCTCATCATGTGGGAGAGAAAAGGAATTCAGGTTGCCCCGTTCAATCTCCAGGCATGAAGGTGTAAGGTCTGGAGGTGGGGGTGTAGAACCTGCCCCTCCATCTGAGAGAGGAGATCTGCCCTGAGAGGGAGACGGAGCGGCGGGCACGAGGAGAGGTGGAGAAGATCTGTGTACCACACTCTTCTTGGCCTATTCGGGGCGATCAATATGACTTGGGCTCGGTCTTGAGGAATCTTTCTCAGAACCCGAGGAATCAAAGGTATGGGAGGAAACGTGTAAAGGAGTTATGAGCCCCAACTCAACTGAAACGTGTCACGCAAAGCTCCGTGCATCGGATACTGGAGACTGCAGAGTGACGGGCAGTGAGCATTCTCGTGAGTGGCGAACAGGTCCACCTGAGGAGTTCCCCACTTCCGAAAGACGTGACAAACTACCTCTGGATGAAGCCTCCACTCCTGGTCGGCCGAGAATTGCCGACTGAGACTGTCTGCACGCACGTTCAGAACTCCGGCCAGATGATTTGCCATCAAACAAATCTGATGGTCCTGAACCCAGGACCAGAGATGCAGAACCTCTCTGCAGAGACACTGCGACCCGACTCCTCCCTGTTTGTTGACATACCACATCGCGGTGGTGTTGTCTGTCACGACTTGAACCGACCACCCGCGAAGGGAAGGGAGAAAGGCCTTGAGTGCTAGACGTATCGCCCGCAACTCTAGAAGGTTGATGTGAAGCAACCTTTCCTCTGGAGACCAAAGACCCTTGATCTCCAGATCCCTCAGATGAGCACCCCACCGTTATTACTGTGGCAACCGATGGAGGTAGAAGGAAAGGCTTTCCTTGAGACAGATTGCCTTCCACGCTCCACCAAGATACATCCGCTGCAGCTTCTCTAGAGATCCTCCAGACTCCCTGAGAGCTCCGTTGTGTTGATACCACTGCCTGCGGAGACACAACTGGAGTGCCCTCATTTGCCAGCGTGCATGGTTGACCAACAGAATGCAGGAAGGCATTAGACCGAGCAGGCGAAGGAGGCGAAGGACCTTCAGGACTGGAACAACCGCTCCATTGTGAAAAAAAATGAATCATTCCCTGTATGTCGAGAATCATTTGAGGTGGAGGGAATGCTCGACATACAGTTGTGTCCAGTACCGCACCTATGAACAGGTTGCGCTGGGAGGGCACCAGGTGAGATTTGGGTACATTTATTGAAAAAACCCAACCTGTACAACAACTGAGTTGTGACTTGCAGATGATGAGCACTGTCTCTGGAGATTCTGCTTTGATCAACCAATCGTCCAGATACGGGAATACAGGTATCCCCGACCTTCTGAGATGTGCTTCCACCACAGCCATGACCTTGGCAAAATCTCGAGGTACAGTAGTAAGACCAAACGGAAGGATCGCAAACTGGTAATGTTGCGATCCCACCGTGAAACGGAGATACTTTCTGTGCGACTTCAGGATAGGAATATGGAAATTAGCATCCTGCAAGTCGATCAACACCATTCAGTCCTCTTCCAGCAGCGCCTGAAGAACCTGAGCAAGGGTGAGCATCTTGAACTTCTCCTGTTTCAGGTAAAGGTTCACGATCCTAAGATCCAAGATTGGATGAAGTCTGCCACCCTTCTTGGGAATCAGAAAATACCGGGAGTAGCATCCCTGACCCCTTTCCTTCTCCGGAACCACCTCTATCGTACCCTTTCATAACAGTGACAGGACTTCCTCCTGCAGGAGAAGTAGGTGGTCCTCTGAGCAAAATCCTTGGCAAGGAGGGTAATCTGTAGGAAATTCCCGAAAGGGAAGAGCATACCCATTCTCTACAAGATTGAGAACCCAAAGATCTGATGTAACCGATTCCCAATCCCGTAGAAAA
This sequence comes from Lissotriton vulgaris, assembly GCF_964263255.1. Classification (NCBI taxonomy): domain Eukaryota; kingdom Metazoa; phylum Chordata; class Amphibia; order Caudata; family Salamandridae; genus Lissotriton; species Lissotriton vulgaris. The sequence goes on along the minus strand of NC_141685.1, from coordinate 986,503,274 downwards.
TGGGTAAGCCGACCCCCTACAGGACCCGCATGATCCGGAATGGCAGATCTAGGGCTGCTTTGTTGATGGTGAAGGGGGTTGGGCAGAGGAGGAGGAGGCTTGACGTACTCGAGGACGAGCTCTGTGTTTGCCCCTGTAGGATTTATATAGTGGATTTTGCTGTTGCTGCTGCTGTTGAGTTTGACGGTAGGGATGGAAGGACGAACGCCCAAAACCTCTATACCTCTTAGTCGCAGAGCCTCTGGACTGCAGCCCCAAAGATCTGGCAGTAGCCCTACTGTCCTTAAATCTTTCCAAAGCTGCATCAGATTTTTTGCCAAATAGTCCAGCTCCATCAAATGGCAAATCCAACAAGGCTGCATGAACGTCCGCAGAAAAGTCAGATGACTTCAGCCAGGCAGCCCTTCTAGAGGCAACAGAAGTTCCCATAATGCGAGCAACTGGATCAGCAGTGTCAAGACCACTTTGAATCACTTGACGTGCAGCCGCCTGTGTATCGGCCAACACCTCATTAAAATCCTTCCTGCTGTCCTCAGGAATTTTAGGAGCCAATTGCCGTACAGAGTCCATCAGGGCATGTATATATCGCCCCAAGAGACATGTGGCATTGGTCGATTTTAGAGCCATACCTGCCGAAGAGAAAATCTTCTTCATAGTCTGATCCTGTTTCTTGGACTCCTTATCCCCAGGCACTTGAGGGAAAGCACCAACAGTCTTCTTCGAACAGGCTGCCTGTATAACCAGACTTTCAGGCAAAGGATGCGAGGATAGAAACTCAGGATCACCAGGTGCTACCCTATACCTCCTTGAAACACCCTTAGCCACTGCAGGAGCTGTAAGAGGCCTGTTCCAAACCTCCAATATAGGCTCAGTCAAAGCCTCATTAAAAGGAAGCAATGGTTCCACAACTGAAGATGGGGAATGGAGGACCTAAGTCAAAAGATTAGACTTGTATTCAGCTGTAGGCAAATTCAAATTTAAAAGATCCGCAGCTTTTTTAATGACCACATGGTATGGTGCAACGTCCTTTGAAGGGGCATCAGATACAGAGGACAGCTCCCATTCAGGGGAAAGCACCAAACCACTAGCATCCCTCAAATCATCAAAATAGTCCTCCTAAAGCTCACCTTCTTCCACCTCAGCCTCAGCCTCTCTAAATCTTTGATCCTCTATAAGGCGCTGAGCTTCTCACCTCGATCTCTCCTTCAAGAGCCGCGCCGTCGGATCCGTGACCGACTCCGATGGAGCCGGTGCCGGCGTTGAGATCGGATCTGGAAGCCCAGGTCGCTGCTCACGAGTACAAGCCGGAGCCGGCGACGATGGAATCGGCGTCAACGACCTCGGAGGCGCCGAGAAATGCCAAGGCGGAGCCGGCACCGGCATAAATGGCATAAAAGGAGCTGGAGCATAGGAGTGGGGAACTACTAAATTATATGCCAATGGACCCATGGGACCCGAAGGTGCACCAGAGGGGTACAAAGCTCTCGAGTAGACTCCATTCATTGTGTTTAAAAACGAATTAGGGTCTTGACCTGGAGCTGGGAAGGGCGGGTAAGGACCCACAGGATGCTCTCTCGGAGGTTCCAGATTCGCCTCCTCTTCCACAGGTGGATGGACTGGAGTCATCGAGCCCTCAGGTAATGGAGCTTCTTCTTCCACTCGAGCCGGAGATGGCGTGGAGAGGGATCCGATACCGGAGCCGGAGTACGCACCGGCGACTCCAAGGGCAAAGCCTCACCTTCTGGAACACCAGGTAAAGGAGACACCTCATCTTTTCTATGCCTCCTCTTAGGCGACTTCGGTCTCGACTCCGAGTCCTTACCGGAGTGATGTCGAGATCCATGCCTTCGCTTCTTATGCTTCTTCTTCGTTGACCTCGAAGCATGACCAGATGATGACCTTGAAGGCGACGCCGTGCGGGACCTCGACCTCGACCTCGCCCTAATCGAACGCGATCTCGAAGTCTTCTTCTCCTTTCTACCTTTCAACGTCCCCAGACGTCGCCTTCCTCACGGAAACCTGGATGAACGCCTCCTCAGCGCCCGACATCGCCATCGCCATCCCGGACGGCTACAAGATCATCCGGAGGGACCGCGTCAACCAGACAGGAGGAGCCATCGCCATCATCCACAGGAACTCCATCCGCATCACGACCAACACCGACGACACCCTCGCATCCGCCGAACACCTGCACTTCCAGATCCACATCAACCCCAAGACGACCCTCAGAGGCACCCTCGTCTACAGACCCCCGGGACCACGCTCACAATTCAGCGAAGACATCGCCGACTTCATCAGCCCGCACGCCCTCCCCTCCGCTGACTACATCCTCCTCGGGGACCTCAACTTCCACCTGGAGAACAACAACGACCGCAACACCACCACCCTGCTGGACAACCTCGCCAACCTCGGACTCAAGCAACTGGTAACCACCCCCACCCACTACGCCGGACACACACTCGACCCCGTCTTCTCATCCAGCAAGGATATCGCCTTCAGCCACGCCACCGGACTCCATTGGAATGACCACAGCTGCATCCACTTCAGCTTCAGAAGGACCACGATCCACCACCACCAGCAACAGGTTGCACGCAGAAGCTGGAACAAGATCACAGCCGACCAGCTCGCAACTTCCCTGAGCAAGAACCCACCCACCAGCGCAAAGAACCCCAGCCAAGCGGCCACCAACCTCACGAAGTGGATCAGCGACTGCGCAGACGACCTCGCCCCTCTGAAGACCCCGCCAAGCAGACCCGGCAGCAAGTAAGCCCCATGGTTTACCGACGAACTCAAGAGCTCCAAGAAGAACTGCAGAGCCCTCGAGAAAGCCTGGCGCAGAGACCCAACATCGGACAACATGACTGCCCTCAAGCTCGCCACCCGGAAACACCACCAACTGATCCACGCCACCAAGAAAACTGCATTCAAGGATCGACTGGACAACAACGCACACAACTGCAAGGAACTCTTCAACATCGTCAAAGAGCTCTCCAGCCCCAACGCCGGAAACAACGACATCACCCCTTCGCAAGACCTCTGCAACTCCCTCGCCTCCTACTTCCACAACAAGATCGCGGATATACACAACAGCTTCAGCACTCAACCGACGCACGCCACGACCGAACCACCCCCACCCTCCACGCCTGGACCCCGATCAGCACCGAAGACACCGTCCGCACAATGAACTCCATCCACTCCGGATCTCCGACCGACCCCTGCCCTCACCACGTCTTCAACAAGGCCGACGCGGTCATCGCACCCCACCTACGGGACATCATCAGCACCTCCTTCGACACCGCCACCTTACCGGAGAGCTGGAAGCACGCCGAACTCAGCGCTCTACTAAAGAAGCCATCGGCCGACCCCACCAACCTCAAGAACTAGAGAAGATAAGGGGATGAGGGTTCTGAGTGGTAGTGGCGCTTACAAATATAGGCAAGACTTAGGTCACTAATTTTTAGCTGTTGGGTGCCTAGGTATGGGTCATCATCCTTGCCCACAAATGATCCACAGATCCAAATTGTATAGTTAATCCTATCACACCAACTTTAAATATTTACAAACACTGTCACAATTTAATTTCACAAAGTAAATACAGATCAAGATATTATATATGGTTTGTTTAATCCATAAGGCTTTCTCCAAGTCCAGCCAACACGTGTTTCGTCGAATGGGCAGGTACCCACGACTTCATCAGGGCTGATATTCAATATCGTTATATTTTGAGCCTTCTGGCTGGTTGTAATTCCGGCCCAGCCTCACGTGGCTGGGTAAAATGCAAACTTTCTTATCACAGATTTTTTGTCTCCGTATGTCAGCGCTTAAAAGATGAGTCAATACTGTATTTCAGATTTAATCAGGGTAATTAGTATTTGGATCCCATTTATTTAGAGCGATCAAACTTTCTCATCTTTATGTCGGTTATTAGTCTTCCTCTACATCCCAGCTTCCTATATTCGAAGTCACGGGGGAAAGTCTAGGTTTCTCTCGAGCCGGTTCTCCCGTATTGGGGAGAACCGGCTCTAGAGAAACCTAGACTTTCCCCGTGACTTCGAATATAGTCTAGGTTTCTCTCGAGCCGGTTCTCCCGTATTGGGGAGAACCGGCTCTAGAGAAACCTAGACTTTCCCCGTGACTTCGAATATAGGAAGCTGGGATGTAGAGGAAGACTAATAACCGACGTAAAGATGAGAAAGTTTGATCGCTCTAAATAAATGGGATCCAAATACTAATTACCCTGATTATATCTGAAATACAGTATTGACTCATCTTTTAAGCGCTGACATACGGAGACAAAAAATCTGTGATAAGAAAGTTTGCATTTTACCCAGCCACGTGAGGCTGGGCCGGAATTACAACCAGCCAGAAGGCTCAAAATATAACGATATTGAATATCAGCCCTGATGAAGTCGTGGGTACCTGCCCATTCGACGAAACACGTGTTGGCTGGACTTGGAGAAAGCCTTATGGATTAAACAAACCATATATAATATCTTGATCTGTATTTACTTTGTGAAGTTAAATTGTGACAGTGTTTGTAAATATTTAAAGTTGGTGTGATAGGATTAACTATACGACCGCAAGAACTACCGCCCCCTTCTCGCTGCTCCCGTTTCCTGCAAAAGTCATCGAGAAGACCGTCAACAAACAGCTGGCCGCCTTCCTCAAGACAAACGGATCCCTCGACCTCTCGCAGTCTGGCTTCCGGGCCAACCACAGCACCGAGACCGCCCTGATCGCAGCAACCGATGACATTCGAGCCCTGCTCGACAACGGAGAAACAGCGGCCCTCATCCTCCTGGACCTCTCCTCGGCCTTCGACACTGTCTGCCACGGTACCCTAGTGCAGCCTCTCAGCAACGTCGGAATCCAGGAGAAGGCACTGGAGTGGATCATCTCCTTCCTCGCCGGAAGAACGCAGAGAGTCCGCCTCCCCCCGTTCAGATCAGAAGCCACCGAAGTCATCTGCGGCGTTCCTCAAGGCTCCTCGCTCAGCCCAACCCTCTTCAACGTCTACATGAGCCCCCTCGCAGCCATCGCACGCCAGCACAACCTCAACATCATCACCTACGCCGACGACACCCAGCTGATCCTCTCCCTCACCAACGACCCCGCCACTGCCAGAGCCAACCTACACGATGGGATGCAAGAGGTAGCCGAATGGATGAAGAACAGCCACCTGAAACTGAACTCAGACAAGATGGAAGTCTTCATCCTGGGCTCCTCGCCCTTCGCCTGGGACGACTCCTGGTGGCCCCCCGCCCTGGGCACCGCACCCAAACCGACAGATCACGCACGCAACCTGGGCTTCATCCTGGACTCCTCCCTCTCCATGACCAGACAAGTCAACGCCGTCTCCTCGTCGTGCTTCAATATCCTGCGCATGCTACGGAAGATCTTTCGGTGGATCCCCAGCGAGACCAGGAAGATGGTCACCCAGGCCCTCGTCACCAGCCGTCTGGACTACGGCAACTCCCTCTACGCCGGAACCACCGCCAAAATCCAGAAAAGACTCCAGCGGGTCCAGAACACCTCAGCACGACTCATCCTGGACATTTCCCGCCGCAACCACATCTCCGGACACCTGAGAGACCTGCACTGGCTCCCGGTCAACAAGAGAATCACCTTCCGTCTCCTCACCCACGCACACAAAGCCCTGCACGACCAAGGCCCAGGATACCTCAACAGCCGCCTCAACTTCTACGCTCCCAAACGCCAGCTTCGATTGACCGGACTCGCCCTCGCCGCCGTCCCCCGCATCCGAAGAGCCACCACAGGGGGAAGGTCCTTCTCCTACCTCCCCGCCAAGACTTGGAACTCCCTCCCGACCCACCTCTGCCTGACCCAGGACCACCTCGCCTTCAGGAAGCAGCTCAAGACCTGGCTGTTCGAGCAGTAGCGCCCCCCCCCCTCACCTAGCGCCTTGAGACCCTCCGGGTGAGTAGTGCGCCATATAAATGCTTTGATTGATTGATTGATTGAACTTCGCCACCAGAAGTTTTGGTTCCCTCTCTCGAAGAGCCTTCGGGTTCATCAACACGAAGAACAGCCTTTGACATTGTGGTACGAACTCAGGCACCAGATACAATCCTCGCACGGGTCCGTAATCGACATCATCTTGCCGCACTCCCCACATGGCTTGAACCTGGTCTTCTTAGATGACATCTTCAGCCAGAAACAAAGAAGCAAGAAGACACCAAACAGAGAAAAACAGTAACAAAGCTACTAACAGCTACAGAGGTTCCCCGAAACGGTTAGCGTCGACGACGTGGAAAAAAGGGAACTGATGTCATCACGCCGGCGCAGGTCTATTATGGAGTCGGTGACGTCAGCGGAGCTGGGCGCGATGTCGTGCGTTCCTGTAACGTCGTCCACGCCGGTGAGCTACAAAGAATTTTCCGAACATTGCTGACGCAGGTGGATATTCACAAGGTGAGGAATCCACTGGCAGTTGTATCCATCAGAAGCCGCCTTACTAATACCATTGACAACTTTGGTCGGCCTGCATTTGACCGCTACAAACTCAAAGATGTCCACCACGGAGGGATGATACTTTTGCTACACAAGCACATGAGGGGCTTGCTCCTATTGGCTCCAGCCTACCTCTTCTCTTTCCTCTTCTCTTCATTTGACATTTCCCAATAGTGCTCACCAAGCATCCTAATCCATTGGGAATAGACCACTTGGCCGCCTCGTGTTACTTATTACATGAGGTGGCCTAGATTTCCAACATGAGCACAAATGCCAATATGCCTAGATTCCACCATGAGGGATCTCTAGGAGTTATGTGCACCTGATTTGCTCTCCATCACTGTATATGCATGAGTGCTTAGGTTTACTATACTTTTCTCTTACCATTACCCTTGATTAACAAAACATTCAACTGTCTTAGTTTACTACTTAGAGGCCACCTTACAAAAACCATGGATGACTTTGGGATGCCCAGCTTTTAACCACTGCACACACTGAGATAGGCACCACGGAGGCATGATACCTCTGTTACATCAGCACGTGAGAAGCTCACTCCTTTTGGCTCAAGCTCGCCCCTCCCCTCCTCTCCTCTCCTCATTGTCCACTAGGTCATCACTCCTTCCAGCTGCTGCCCACACCACACCTGAGGACAATCGCTCCAATTGCCTGTACCTTCAATGACAGGTTTTCTCCTCTGCTCAGTCTCGAGCCAGGCGAGCAGAGGAAGGTAGGTCTCTTGTGCTCTCCGTGCAGAAACCATGCGAGTATGGTTGCTTCTCTTGAAAACCTTTTCTTTTTCTTTTAACACTAAGTCATTTGGGTCCCCTTGATTTACTGTTTCTTTTTACTGACCATCATAGCTCTTTCCACTGTCAGCAGCTGAGCACTACCCTCTGCTTTTGACCTATAGGGCATAATTAATTGATCCAAAGGGTAAGACCTGTCACTCACAATGGAGGAAAACCAATCACTTATGATACGCTGAGTAACACGAACATAGATTGGTTTATTTTGTCTGTTCCATGTATGTTCACTTGCTTATTCTGTTATATTATATGTACTTGTGTGTTTTTCACTTCTTTCACGTTGTGGTGACTGGTCAGCACCAAAAATAGCATGCACATGTCTACCTTTAGAGACACTATGATACAGTGAGTTGGATAATCGATTCTGGTGACACATTGAACCAAACATACAAAACATTTGTTTACTAAGTGTTTTCTTTATTTTTTCATTTATTTTCTAGGTTAGATGATCAATTCTAAACATTTTGAACCAGGTATTTTCTTCTAAAGGAATACCTTAGCAACATATCATGTCTTAGGTGTGGAGTCGGACTATCCCCCATATTTTTGGTCCTGACGAATCATTGTGGAACCTTTTTAGGCCATCGAAACCTGACCACACTCACAGATTTAGTCTACTTGGGTACATCACGCCCCTGTCTTAGCCCCAAACAAATTATATTTTTTTAATCCTACCAAGGGAACCATCACATTACAGTTCAGTTCGGTATCTCTTAGATAGTTTTAGTCTCCCTTTACTTCACTGTTCACATTTACTCCACCCCTCACATTCAAAATGCCCTTACACAAGCACTTCTCATCAGACAGCAAAAATGAAAAGATCTCCCCTAAAGTGACCCTTCGTGGGGCCAGTAGGGCATTATAGGGCTGGACCTATGAGAAGCAAGCCCACTATAAAGCATTATATCCTCAGTGATGTGTGAGGGCACCAAGAAATAATCCTTAAGATTCCCCCTTCTTTGCCCGCCTTCCTTTCTTCTTTGCTTTTTGATAAGAACAATATCTCCACTGCTTATGGCATGAATATGGCCTCACATCCCCTGAATGGAGATTGGCTCTAACATGAAGACTACCTTTTGGCTAAAGGAGATCAATTAGGGAAATTAGTATAGCCCTGAAATGTTGTGGCTTTTATTGATTCAAGTGGAGAGGATTACCTCAGAGAGTTCATCTCCATCTGCTTCTTAGTATGTCAGTCCTTCCAGGGAGTGGGAGAACCATACCTGATTTTCCCAACAGGCTAAGCCCAATGATGTGTACCCATATTATAAAAATTACCTTTACTAATGGAATACACAGTTCTACCCTTTTCCGACTTTGTGTTAAATTGTCTTCCCCAATGGTTCAGTACTGACCCTTGAGAGCACTAACCTCCTCATTCACATGATGGGCAAAACTGTCAATCTGTTCGGTGAGTTCTTCCATAAAAGAGACATGCCATTCTCTGTATGGGGCTTGTTTTAGGATAGTCCCCAGGAACTGCAAGGAAAACAGTGAGAGACTTTAATGCAGTAATAGAAACGTAAATGCAGTATCCACGGCTGACGTCTGCAGTGATTTTGAGAAGATAAGGGTAAACAAACTTCTGCTAACAACCTCTGTAATGACGAAATTATATTTGGAGAGAAGAACCAGAGAACACATTCAGCAATGCTTAAATAGTGTGGTGTGATATCAGTGCTCAGAAGAAACAGGAGGCCTTGACAGTGGCCGTGATTTACACAGAAACACATGCAACAAAACCATGCTGCCCACAAATTATTGTGAAAAGAGCAACAGTGCAGCCATCCAGACAGAAAACACATTGGGACTATGCAACAATATCGCATACTTAGAAGCAGAATGCAAAAACATTTTGGGTATCCAGCAAGGGGGCAGAATGTAAATTTCGTGTTAACAAGGGTGAAGACTGAACACAAGGAACATAAAATTGCATCTCAGGAGCACAATAGAAGCTCAGTGGAGTGTGATGGCCTGGCAAAACATACAGTGACAGAGTGACAATTCAAATGAAGATAGGGAGCATGGATCATGTGCCAATCCGATTGCAGAATATGAACTTACTGATAATGTGGAATGCAGTGGGAAGAGTGATAGTGTGACAATCCAGAGAAAGAAAAACGTTGTGCTAGTATGACTAACCTGGGGGATAAAAAAGAGTTGGAGGAAACAATTACCAGTAAGGGGCTACATTTGTAGCCCTGTGCAACAACAGTCAGATTTATGTGTAATGCAATGATCACTGTAGAACCTGTAATTTCTCTGGGTAAAACATGCAGATAAACTCTGATACATGTAGGACTAGGTGTCGTAAGCATGAAATTTCCAGTTTTATGAATGTCAACTTGGGCCAATTAGGTTTTTAATGCTTCTGGTAAATATTGCATATTAGGGAAATGTTATGTACAGAGTACAGCTGCTCCCCCTCTGTGCCCAATCATAATCAACATCATAGTAACAATCATAATTTATATAAATAATAGGGATATGGTGAGAATATTGCAACCTCATAGCAGAACAGCACTATGATGGGGTGAATTTAATGTCTGCATATATTCACGCTGAATGAGTGGCTATGGAAAACAAAGAGACAAGCGTCATGTGTGACATTCATTAGCAATTCATCCTTACTGAAACAAGCGTGCATTTCCACTTTGCCAAGTCAAAGGTTCTTTCCGTGGAAGCTGAAATAGTAGTTGGTAAAAAAGAAATATATGTAAGTAAAAGTGAATAGCAAGCAACATTTCAAAGGCAATGTGCTTACATACCAAGCACTAGCAGAAGTAGATTCACACAATTCAAAGTGTGCAAAATGGGTTTGTTGGCTCAGCCTGTCCTGGGAATTGAGTTCAAGGTCATTAGTTGTTCATGTGCCCTTGATGTCACTCTTAGCTGCTTATATCTGGTTGTAATTTTAGGTTTATATATTCTGGTTTCCTTTCTTATATAACAGGAAGGTCACCACACCACTTGTTTGCAGAAAATCAGTTTATTACAGAGCTACTGCCAATAAGCATTTCAGCTGTCAGATGAAGCCTTGATCACATAGGGGATTGCCGTTGTGGTTCAGAGTAAAAAAGTGCATATGTGCTCTAAAATTACACATAGAAAATTACTCCTTTATTATATCAAAGACCAAAATATTTTGTAACACTTGTTAATTTGCTATACTACCCAATGTACCCCAATATAGTCCTAGGTAGTCGCACAAGCTTTTACCGACATTTGTCCTACCTTGCTCTACATAACAGTTCTGGCCCTGACCTTTTACCTAGTTAGGTGCTACATAAATGTTGTGTAGTTTTCTCAAAAAACTAGCCTAATTTATTATGCATGAGGATTCTTAGTATCACAGCAGGATTATAATCTTGTGCATAATAACTCTGTATAAGGGTCACCACTATCATCATCCTTGGCTGACATGCCTACAGTACCATGGCACATCTAGGTAGAACCCCTGATGGTACCTATCAGGTATATAAGTAGAACATCTTTGCTGGGCAAGCCGGAGGAGAAAAAGATTCTATGCTGACATGCTGACACAAGACGCTGAAGTCCCTGCATGCAGACACTCCAGTTAGCAGTCGTCTGACATTACTTGTGGGTTGTCCACTCGAGACCAAGATGGGGTCCTTTGCTTTCTCATCAGGTATTGGGGTTTGCTCTTTCCTAGGAGGTTCTTGGCTATACACCAACATACATGCTAGGTACACTTAGGTACATCTAGTTAGGGTTTGCATCATAGGAGTCCGCACTATTAACTTCATGTATTTATATGTCTGCATATATTCACTATTTTAGCACCATGGTAGAATTCTACTTTTTATTTACTCTATTGGTGCTTATAATCGTCTATATCTTTTTCTGTCTCGTGGTTGTTGCAGCACATGTATTTTATGCTAGAATGACTCTGGTTCAATAAATACTTATTGAAAACGCCCCCACCATTTAGTCTGTGTATCTCTCTGAGATAAAGTGAGCACAAGTGACCAAGCAAAAAGTATTGTACTGTTTCCATGATCCCTGAGGGGCCAGGGTTCTCATGTTCGATAGTTGCCAGAAACTATTTTCTCCTTGGTAAGGTTGTGGGGCTAATAGTGGCACTGTGAGATAGCTGGTCTACATACTAACATATCCTTTGGGGGTGTCTGGAATCAGTCTGGACACCAATCCCTTAGTTTATGTTGTCTAAAACGTGGAGATCCTTTATAGATTTGTAGGAACTACCCGACTAATTCACATAAGTGACATTATAATTTGCAATTAATTCTACCTTAAAAACACAATAAAACATTTCCGCATGATATCTGCTACACAGGCTGAAATATAAATCTTGTTTTTCAGAAAACAAGGGTGTCTAACCTTACAGAAATGTGTATCAATCAATTTATTAACAACATAATATCACCAACTTTTCTAAATGTTCCTCCATGTGAACTTCTCACATAGTAGGATTCAATTATGCAACATTTAAAACATTACTTTTAACTGCAACATATGGTTGTACCAGAGTTCTAACATTTTCTTTCATATTAATTCCTGTGAAATACCCTGTTCATCCTTAGTCATCACACAAACAATGTTATTCCCGAGTAGACTAATCTAACCTACCATGTTCCCTGATTAATACCTACTTCTAATACAAACGCAGAGAGAGCATTTGGTGTTTATAAATGTGTGTGCAAAATCTCTTCTGTATTGAGGCTACCAGGGGTCTTTGTTTCAAGTTTAGTCATTGGAAGAGTTGGTGCTACTGAGTTGTTACAATAAGTCACAATTGAAATAAAAGAAAAGGTACCAAAACAGGTAGTGCTCTAAAATAATGTTGACCTTGGATATACTGAAGAAATATTTTTTTCTATGTTTATGGAATTTTTTGGAACATATGTACTTTAAAACACTGAATCAAGATGCCGCATTCTTATGTGATCAAGGCTGCGTCTGACAGATGAAGCGCTTCATGGCAGAAGCTTTGTATTAATCTGATTTTTTCGGCAAACCAATGTGTCAACTGCCTTTCTGTTATATGCTCAAGTAACCCAGAACTTGCAAGAAGATACCTGACTCCGTTTCTGTTATTGCCTCATTCGGTTTGGAGTATGGCATCGTTCGGTTTGGAGTATGGCATCGGCCAGCTACAAAGAAAGACTGTGACTATTTCCTTTTTTTGCTTATTTATACAAGCCTTCAGCCAGACCTCCTCATCTGCTGGTCTAACGTGTCCTATCATTCACATTCTCTTTTGTCCTCCGCAGCATACATCATGGGCCAATTCTGCCGTTGACTAACTTCACTGTGAACAATTGCGTTCTGCTTTTTCACAAGAAGCACATCCACACACAAATTATTTTCATTTAGTTCCAGGGACAACAATAAGAATGTGACCTTTTGCGACCAAAACACTATTTTTTATCTTGGTATGTACCTGGCATCACCTCCCACAATACAAGTTTATGAAAACCGTGAAAAAAACATGAGTGGACAAGGTCTAAAAGCTAGCAGCCAACACCAGACTTAATGGCTTTGTCATTGGTCAATGGTTGTTTGAAATGCCATTAATACTTGTTTAAATTGTGTGCTCACTGGTTCATGCTTTGGGGTCTCACCTTCTAAATATGTTATCAGCGGGGGGATCTTCATTCTGAGGAGTTTTGCTAGAAATGGGTAATTTGCAGGAATCAGGCGCTCAAGAAGAGCCAAGACTGAAGTTCCCCTTTTGACATCCCAGCAAGGATATGAAGAAATTACCTGAAAACCCACAACAAAGAATTCAGAAATTGATTCTTTCATGAGTTCCTATTCTCTAGCCTTTAAAACTTCTGGAAATACTACCTTGTTCTCTACACAGTACTTAGTACCAACCACATGTTGGCTGTTTCTGTACAATGTAAGTAGCATGTCGTACTGATAGCCAATTTACTGGAAATAAAACCATCAAATTCAAAAGCTGAGTTGAATTTAAGATCTCTATTAGTAGGTTGCATAGAAATGGCAGCAAACAACTTGGGAAGAGGGATCTGGTGGAATATGATGGGGGTGGAATATGATACTCACCAGCAATCTTATGAAGAGTCTGTGTATTGGAATTTCTTTAGCTGTTTAGGTACAAAAGAACGAAGACATGTCATACTCAATCCATAAATTACTGAGCAATACTTGCCGAAGGAAGACATATGGCTGACACACACACTTAAGACACCCAGTAGTACCTGTAAAGAAGATGATGGGTGATGGGTGGCATTTCAATGAGCCTCTAGCGGTCATGGGTGTACAGTACCGTGACAGCCTATAATCAAGGAATGAAAGCTGGAGGAGGAGCTACCTAAGCTGCCATGCACAGGTTCCTGCTACAGCTTTCATTGAGGGATAGAAGACTCCAGTGGGATAAGAGAGGATGCGTCATGAGCCGTGGACGTGCTTTACATCCTGAAGGACCTTGGAAAAATGGGAGCCATTTTCTGACAGCGGATACCCCAGAGGAAAAGAGGACTCCAGAACATGTTCTTGCATATCTATTTTCTAATAAGGTTAACGACCTGGGGCAAGCAAGAACAAGCACATATTTTGCCTGTTCGATTCTGCTCAGGACTCCTAACATGAGTGACAAATAATATACTATGATACCATCTGCCCAGGTCACTTGCACTTTATCAACACATACACTGGAAAGTTGAGCGGGGAGAGCTAATTGGATCCCTGGAATTATAGCAATTACAGGTATTCACCATCAGATGCGAATCTCCTTCGTAACCTTGGAGTCAGTCAAATTATTTATTTTCATTACCATCATTGAGCATGCATCCCTGCTTATAAGTGAGGGCCAATAACTAGTATTTTAGTATGGAGCTGAAGTCCAAAATGTTGAACCAGAAACATTGCAGAGACAAATATCCTAACTAAAAGTAACTCCATGGAGAAATAAAATACATCCCTGTTGTGGTCGGCAAAAGTAACAACACATAAATAGGTACCATACCCAACAGGGCATGATCAACATACTAGACAGAAGTAATATCATGGAGAGCAAGAATACTCCAAGGTTTGAAGAGGAGCATTAGAGCCCTGAGTAGCCTCATGGTGTGTGGAAACCTGGGACAGTTAGTACATTGCATTTAGGGGGTAGGAGCATTAACCAGACTAAGAGCTGAAACAAACAGGAAAGTCACTTTATGTCTGGCAAACTACAAAAAGTATATAGGGACTATTTACAAGCCCCTTGTGCCACCTGTGCATCTCTTTTTGAGACACACCAGCAGTGCAACCTGCTGCTCCATATTTACAAGGACAGGTAAAGCCACCCTGCGTGGCTTTTAATGCCCTTGTAAATATGACCCCTTTACACGCAACACTTTGTGTGGAACAGTTGTGCCATGGGTTTTGCTGTGAGATTTCCTGCGCAACACCCAAGGATTCTGCCGCATTTCCAGAGTTACAAGAAATAGTACACCTGGAAATGTGTCAGAATGCTACACCTCCCCAGGGGGAGGTATAGGGAGGTGCAACAAGAACACATATTTTTATTTCTCCTCGTTGTTTACCTCTTTCTACGCGTACTGCATACTGCAGCATATTTAGGAAGAGGAAATTACCTATTGTGATTGTTTTTGTGCACAAAGGTATGCCTAACTGCATAAAAACAAAGATATGCCTTACTGCACAAAAACAATCATCCCTGTGACGCAGCCACCCTTGCACCATGGTACAAGGGTGCCATCACCACCCCCTTTTGTACCGCTTTTGGCCCCCATAAGTGCGGCAGGGTATGCTCCGACGTGAGTCCCTTGCTCACTTTGCCACTGGATTCAAGCAAGCCGGGCTGAAGACGGCTGGAATGCCAGAAACCGGTCCTCGGAAGCTTGTTTCCGGTCCAGGCAAGACATGGCTTGGCAGTTCGGGCTGGACTGTTCCCATGAGGCACAGGGTCAGACTGATTTGCATATAGCCATGTCTGAACTGGGGTGGCAGAGTGGGCTAAAGAATGGTGATGGATTAAACCCAGATCTTTTGACTGGGTGTGAGTGTTTGATTGATTCAGATGCTCCGTCCATCACCACTCCCTTTTGTACCGCTTCATAGGTGCATGGCAGCTAATTATGCACCAGCACTGGGAGAGCAAAGGGATCCATTATATCATTGTAGATATGAAGCATCCCGGTGGTTCAGAATTAACACAGCGTGGCACAGCCAAAGGGCTTGAGACACAGCAATTAGTTAATTCCTTGTGAATAAGGCTCACAGCGAGCAGCAACATCAGCACAGACACATATATCTCTAAAAGGAGAGCAATAAATGGTATTTGAAATATTGACACCCACATTCTATGGTAACTCAACCATAACATCCTGAGATAATGGACTGGTTCTTCAACTCATGCCTGATCATGACAAAGTAAGAGGGGATCTGGGGAGTGGAGGAGGAAGCATTAACCACCTTCAATGGTGGATCCCACTGTGTCAATGAGTAGGATGCTTAAGACTCACCACATTCATGAAAGTTGATGCTTGCTTTCTTATCTACAACAAGTAGCATCTGGCACAGTGCTGGCACGGATGAAGTATAGTCATCTTCCAGCATGTAGCTCAAAATCTCTTTCCAAAATCCCTGCAAGAAAGAGCAGTGAATGTGTTATTAGTATCATTAGCATTTAATAAGGCTGCATTCCCACAGATAAACAGTCATAGCCGGTGGGAGGGTTTCTGGTGGGTCTTCTGGAGATGGGGCTACATTTGTATTAGCCCCTTCCTGATACCATTCCTTGCTGATGGGGTCCAAGACAGATTGCTGGTATTACACTTATGTAGCTCCGACCCTGTTCAATGCTACAATCCGTGATTCTATATCCGAGCAATTATTTGCAGAGAAAGAGTGAAACATTTATTCTCCAAAAACCCTGTGAGTGAGCTGCTTTGTATATTATCTCATTATCTGCTGTTATCCTCATAACAATCACAAAACAGAACTATATTTATAAATGTGCCAGAGCGTGTAAAGCTATGGCTGGGAATGAACGACCCTGTTGATATGAAATATTGGTGTTTGATGTATCATCTGGCAAGTAGCAAATAGGAGATGGAGATTGAGTAGCTATGTTTTGCTATTTAGAATAATTTGGAGAACCTCCTGCCTCATTAAAAAAAAATGAGGTAGGATTCGACAATCTTCTATGAATGCCGGAAATGCTGGGAATGAGCACTGCATGGGACAGCAGACCTCTATCCCTGCAGCAGAGGAAACAGACTTTACATCGCGTCTCAAATCACGGTGTGCCTTAACAACATGGTCCAAACCACTGATAATAATAATAATAATAATGAGATTTATAAAGCTCATAGCTGCGTCAGCTGCGTGTCCCAGCACTGGGGTATCAGTACTATTATACAGAGTAAGAATATGAATTCCCCTAATCTAAGTTAGCGTGAAAAAACATGTTTTTAAATTCTTGCGATATCTTATTTCAGATTTTTCTTGCCTAAGTCAAAGTGGTAGGGAGTTCAACATCTCGCCTGCCAAGTAGTTGAAGGAATGGCCTCCAATGTGAGCACTTTTGATTCTGGGGATAGATGCAAGAGAGGCATCAGCTGATCTCAGATTTCTTTTAGGAAGATAAGGTGTGATCAGAGGTGAAGATATTTAGGGCCTTTATGATTGAGAATCTTGTGACAATAGCACATGGCTTTTGTTGGAACCTAAGTA
Source organism: Lissotriton vulgaris (assembly GCF_964263255.1). Lineage (NCBI taxonomy): Eukaryota > Metazoa > Chordata > Amphibia > Caudata > Salamandridae > Lissotriton > Lissotriton vulgaris. The sequence goes on along the minus strand of NC_141685.1, from coordinate 986,486,304 downwards.
TGTCAGGTCACCTAGGGTAGCCTGGCCTAGGGTAAGACACAATCACTGGAGGCACATGTGTAAAGGTTGCAAACCACCCAGCAGTAAATCAACGCAATATCACCCCAAAAATGACACTACACCAATGTTTGGAAAAATACGAGCTTGTTTATAAAAATATTCTATGCTCTTTTGTCTTTAGAAATCACAGCTTAGTACATACAGTTTGTCATGAAATTAATAATAATACTTTTAGAAGTGCTAACTTATATCATTAATCAGCATCAACAGTACATTACATTAGACTCCAAAATTGGTTAGATTTGACTTCTATGAGACTCTATACTTTTCCCCCTTAGCACCTCTAACCACCAAAAAGGTACACATCTAATGAGAGGTTTCAGTTATACAAGACTTTTACATATGCGCCAGCAGCCTCCATGAGGAACCTATACTCCTACTTAATCAGCAGGTACTCTCAGCACAACATTGGCAGTGGCGCTAATCCCAGATTCTAGTTCAGTAGCTGTCTTTTCTCAGACCTGTAAGCAATGTGGTTTGTATCATCAAGTTTCACCCCCACCTTCTAGGACACAGTAGAGGGAAAAACGATTAGTGAATCTAGACCTCTTTGTCATGCACTAGTATTAATTCTCCTCTACACAGGGAGTCCTCTTTCAGAACCCCACCCCTCTGTCTCTCAGGGCGATTAATCCTCAGGACTCAGTCCTCCCCCTTCTCCCCACACTCTCCTTACTGTGCCATAGGATCTGCACTGTCAAGCGGTTCGGCCGAGGTCCCAATCAGCAACTGTTGAGGCGGTTTCCACCCGCCCAGCGAGCTGATCTCAAGGCAGGCGCGGGGAGGACCGGGGAATGTCTCGCAGGTAAACCGGAGTCGCTGCTGGTTTCCTCCGCTACTGGCCACACAACCCCAGGGCTGGCGCTAGCAGGTCTGACGGATGCTAACGAGTGCCGCTTCCGCTTCTCTTCGCTAGCTGACTCCGCCTCCCAGAGCCAGGCGGCTTAACGGGGCATGCGCAGGGGAAAAGTGTCTTCCCGCTGGAGCCCGCGCTCCTCCGCTGACGCTTCCCTGTCACTCCGCCCACTCCGAAATCAATGAGGACACCACCAGGACCGCTCCTCACCTCAGGACCGGCGGTCATGGCTCCGAATCTGCGCTGCTCACCACGCGCCAACTCAGGAGCAGACCAGCTCGTCTTCTCTCTGTCTCCGCTCCCTCAGTGCTCGCCACTCTCCTCAGCCAGCAATCGCCACGACAGGTAGGAGGAGGGACGCTATGGGGTTTTGTCACCAGGGGGAAATTCCGGCAACCGGGGGCAGAATTCAATTGAAGAGCTGAACAAGGGGGGGGACCACAAAGATTAACCCCTCTCCGTTTGAGCAACTCTCAGCAATAGTCTCTCTAAAGTCTTTCCACTGGGCAGAGGACTACACTCCACAGTGCTGCAGTCTCCTTCTCCTTTTCACATCCCCATACTTCCAGTCTAGGGGTTGGTCAGGCGCCCAGGGTCTCCAGTAATCCTAAACAGCGGGGACAAGACAAGTAACCCAAGGGGGGGGGGGGGTAGAGGGTGGATCGATAAGGCAGCGTCCTAGTCTAGGAGGTCAATCCTTTGACTAACCTCCCCCCACCTTCTGCTACAGCCTGTCCTCCAGCTGACTCTCTCTGGTCTCTGGTAGACAAAATGGCTGACCAGCATTCCGCCTTTTATAGGCTGAACCTCAGAGGTCCAGAAGGGACCAGAAGGTTCTGGAATGCCCTACTCTATCCTATGGGACAGGTTCCAGGTATGGCAGTTGGGACAGTTGGTAGCCATCATTTTGTGACTCCAAGGGAATTCCTGTCAGGAAAGGCCTCTAGGCCTGAGGTGAAAAACTATGAGGGTGAAAAAGCACCTATCCCCTAGACCAACACCTTGAAAAAGCTAGTGGACACAAAAATAAATAAAGGCATGAGGGGCAAAAAGGGGACAAAATAAATAATAAATTGGAGGGACTACGCAAAAAGTCAGACAGGTCTAACACGCGTCCCCCCCAGCTGAAAGTGGGGAGAACTACCCAACCCCTTGGGAGTCCTCATCACTAAGGCGGAAATACCTAGAGAGACCGTCTGCATTGGCGTGGTCAACTCCAGGTCGATGTTCCACCCAGAAGTCCATTCCCTGTAGGGAGATGGACCACCTCAACAGCTTGGGATTCTCCCCCTTCATCTGCATTAGCCAACGAAGGGGTTGGTGGTCAGTCTGAACCAGGAAGTGCGAGCCAAACAGGTATGGCCGCAGCTTCTTCAGAGCCCACACCACCGTGAAAGCTTCCCTCTCAATTGCACTCCACTTCTGTTCCCGGGGAAGCAGTCTCATGGATAAGAAGACCACAGGCTGATCCAGGCCCTCTTCATTCAGTTGCGATAACACTGCCCCAATGCCATGTTCTGATGCATCTGTCTGGACAATGAACTCCTTGGAGAAGTCTGGGGCCCTCAGGACCGGTGCTGCACTCATTGCCTGCTTCAGTTTCTCAAAAGCTTGCTGACAAGCGTTCGTCCAAACTACCCGTCGAGGTTGTTTCTTAGAGGTGAGCTCTGTGAGAGGCGCTACAATAGTGCCATACCCCTTCACAAAGCGACGGTAGTAGCCTGTGAGGCCCAGGAAAGCTCGGACCTCAGTCTGTGTCTTGGGGGTTCCCAGGCCATGATTGCCTCAATCTTTGCCTGCAGGGGCTGCACTGTCCCCCTACCCACCAAGTGTCCAAGGTACACAACCGACCCCTGCCCAATCTGGCATTTGCTGGCCTTGATTGTCAATCCAGCTTGTTTCAGGGCCTGGAGAACTGCTTGCAAATGTTGCAAATGGTCCTCCCAACTGCTACTGAAGACAGCAATGTCATCCAGGTAAGCAGCAGAGAAACTCTCCATTCCAGAGAGGACCTGATTCACCAGCCGCTGAAATGTGGTGGGGGCATTTTTGAGCCCAAAGGGCATCACACAAAATTGGAAGTGTCCCTCAGGCGTGGAGAAGGCTGACCTTTCCTTTGCTCCATCTGTCAAGGAGATCTGCCAGTACCCTGAAGTGAGGTCAAAGGTACTTAGATATTGGGCAGCTCCTAGCCGGTCAATTAATTCATCCGCCCTAGGGATCGGATGAGCATCAGTCTTTGTAACTGAGTTCAGTCCCCGGTAATCCACACAGAACCTCAGTTCTGGTGTGGTGCCTGGTGGAGCGGCTTTTGGCACTAGCACCACCGGACTGGACCAAGGGCTGTTGGAAGGTTCTATAACTCCCAGCTCTAGCATCTTGGCAACCTCTCCATGGATGCTAGCCTTCACCTTGTCGGACAGCCGGTAGGTCTTTGACTTCACTGGTGGGCTGTCCCCTGTGTCCACATCATGGGTACACAGGTGAGTCCTTCCCGGGACAAGGGAGAACAACGTAGAGTACTGCTCCAGTATCTGGCGGCAGTCCTCCCGCTGTTCAGGAGTTAGAGTGGGAGAGAGAATCACCCCCTCCACTGACCCATCCTTCTCCTGAGACGAGAACAAGTCTGGGAGAGGTTCGCTTTCCGCTTCCTCTTCCCCATCAGTCACCATCATTAAAATGACCTCGGGCCTCTCATGGTGGGGTTTGAGTCGGTTGGCATGCAGCACCCGTAGGGGCTGTCGAGGGGTCTTAATGTCCACCAGGTATGTGGCCTTACCCTTCTTTTCCAACACTTCAAAGGGGCCTGTCCAGCGATCCTGGAGGGCACTAAGCTCTCCAGGTTCCATCACCCACACTTTCTGGCCAGGCTCCAATTTCACCTGGTGAGCATTGTGGTCATACCACTCTTTCATGACTGCCTGGCTGGCCTCCAAGTTGTCAGAAGCTTGCTTCCACAACCTCGCCATTTGGCTCCGGAAGGCCAGCATGTAGCTCACCACGTCCTGGGGGGGTTTCCTGGGAGACTTTTCCCAGCTATTCTTCACCAGGCTGAGAGGACCGCGTACAGGGTGCCCATACAGAAGTTCAAAGGGGCTGAAGCCCACTCCCTTCTGTGGCACTTCCCTGTAGGAGAATAGCAAACAGGGTAGGAGGACGTCCCATTTCCTCCGCAGGCTCTCGGGCAGACTTCTGATCATGCCCTTCAAGGTCTTGTTGAACCTCTCAACCAGTCCATTCGACTGGGGGTGATAAGGAGTGATGAACCGGTAGGTCACTCCACACTCCTTCCACATTGCCCGCATGTAAGCTGACATAAAGTTGGTCCCCCTGTCAGACACAACTTCTTTGGGGAAACCCACTCGGGTAAAGATCCCCATTAGGGCTCTAGCCACCACAGGTGCAGTGACTGTCTTCAGAGGAATTGCCTCTGGGTACCGTGTGGCATGATCCACCAGAACCAGGATGAACCTGTGACCAGCTGTTGCTGGTAGATCTAAAGGCCCTACAATGTCGATGCCCACCCTTTCAAAGGGGGTGCTAACGACTGGAAGTGGTTCCAGGGAGCCTTCAGCTTTACCCCTGTTTTCCCACTGGCCTGGCAGGATACACATGTCCGACAGTGAGTGTTGGACGCCACTTTCATCTGAGGCCAGTAAAAATGGAGGACAAGCCGAGCAAAGGTCTTGTCCTGACCTAAGTGTCCTGCCAAGGGTATAGCATGAGCCAATTCCAGCAGAAAGGCTCGGTATTGTTGCGGGACTACCAAGGCCCTTGATGAACCAGGTAAGGGTACCTTGGGTTCACTGTAGAGGAGTCCATCCTCCCAGTAAATATGGTAGTGTCCCGTAACATCACCTGCTGCCTGGGCTTCAGCCTGTCACCTCAGTCCCTCAAGGGTAGGACACTCCCTCTGCCCCTTACAGAATTCCTCTCTGGTAGGTCCTCCCTCCACATGCCACTCAGCAGGGATGGGTAAATCCTCCAGAGAGTCTACTTCCCCCTCCACAGACTCCTGGTCCACCACCGCAGGTGGCCGATCTGTCACATGGGGTGTGGAAGCCGAAGCAGGCTCTTCCTGTCTTCGGGTCTGTCCCTTTTTGGCAGCGGGTTGGGCCATTGTTCCAGGCTCCAACCCAGGTGAACTCCCTCTCCGGGCAGTCGCAGACCGTGTGCTCGGGGAACATCACTTACAACGCATTTATTACAACGCACTACCATTACAACGCAACCATTACAACGCAAACCATTACAACGCAACCATTACAACGCAAACCATTACAACGCATTGCGCTGGGGGGCGCTCTAGGATAGGGAATATATTTAATTTACTATCCAACACCTTCCCTACTATCCACGGGGACTGGAGTTGGAATAGTAAATTAAATAAATCACTATCCAGCGCTTAAAAGCACTATGCGTTGTAGTAGTATGCGATGTAAAAACCGCGTTGTAACAGCAGGCGTTGTAATAGCCTGCGTTGTAGTGACACCAATCCGTGTGCTCACACAGGCCCAGTCAGGTGTACCCAGCATCGCAGTGTGCGTCCGGTATTCCACCTCTCTCTAAGCGTTGTGCTCCATGTCATTCCCCAGCAGACAATCAACTGGCACGGCAGGGCTTACGGCAACTCGAAGTGAACCTGCAACCCCTTCCCACTCAAAGGGAACCTCAGCCACTGGATAGTGGCCCATTCTGCCGTCAGCCATCGCGGCGGGGTGGAGTACATGGGGAACCACCTGCTTTGGAGACACCAGTTGACTTCTCACCATAGTCATACTGGCTCCTGTATCTCTCAGAGCCTCCCCTCTCTGGCCATTGATGGTGACCCATTGCCCATACTTTGCAGTATTTGGGGGCACCTGGATCTTAGGAACCATCTCCCGCTCTCCCAGGGACACTAAGGTGACACCCGCCCACTCACCCCCCTTATCTAAGGGCAACTCCTCCCCGAGCGCTACACTAGCTACTCCCAGTGGTTTTCCTCCGGTGGGAGGGGGTGGTCACTTTGGGCATCTGACATCTCCCTTATAATGTCCAACACCACCACACTCAAAACAGTGGAGAACCCTTGGCTGCTGGCTTTGGCCAGGATTAGGGTTTCTGGGCGGGTTTGCCTTAGGGGTGAAACCTGTTCTCTTTCCTTGGAAATTGTTTTTGGGACCTTTAGAGAACTCCCTCTTTTTTTCTCCCCCCTCCTTCTTCTGGGGGGTGCCCTGTCCAGACTTTTGGGAATCCCCTCCAGTCCCCTTTGAGGACACCCGGGTACTTGCCCAGATGTCCGCCTCCTCTGCAAGCTTCCGGGGATTGGTCAGCTTGCTGTCCACCAGGTGTTGGCGCAGCTCGGGAAAGCATTTCTCGAGGAGGTGCTCTTTCAAAAATAGATCATACAACCCCTCATAATCCTTCACCTCACTGCCCTTGACCCAGCCCTCCAAGGCCTTTCTCGCGTAATCAAGGAAGTCCACCCAGTTCTGGGTGCTTAACTTGTGGCTCCCCCTGAACTTCTCGCAATATTTCTCAGGGGTAAGCCCAAACTTCCTTACCAATGCTAGCTTCATGGGGGGTAGTTGGGTTGCTCCTCTGGTTCCAGGGCCAGCAAGGTGTCCCGACCAGCAGGAGGCAGGTACTTATACAAACCACCCCCAGTGCTTCTCCTGCACCCCATGGGCTCTTAGGGAGACCTCATAGGCAGCCAACCACTTGGCTATGTCATCCCCTTGACTAAAGCTAGCTATAAGGTCTTTTGGCAAATAGGGTCTGGACTCCCTGGCTGTCTCTTTTGTTTCGCTGCCACCATTCATTACAGGAGAGGACCCCCGTTGCAGGGTCTTGAGTTCTAATTCTTTCAACCTGAACTCTTGGGCCATCCTCCGCTCCTCCTTCTCCTGCTCCAGCTTAGCCAACTCCCATTTTAATTGTCTCATTTCCCTCCGGTCAGTGAGCTCGGCTTCAGTCAGGCTTCCCCCGGAGACACTACTGCCCCTCCGGGAGTAGGACACTGGTCCTGGGAGTAGGTTTTCCCCCTCTGAGTGGAATAAGCCTTCTATCTCCACAACCGTTTCCCGGTCTGTCCCTTCATCCTCCTCCTTCCCTTCTTTGTGTGCCTCCACCCAAGCCCTTAGACTGGTTTGGAGCTCCCGCTTCCTGGCACCATGCTTAAAAAATACCCCCATTTGTTGGCAGAAATCTTTCAGCTGAGCCACAGAATAGGTGTCTAGTTTTTCTAGTGCAAACTCCATTTTGAAATAGGCAATACCAAATTATACACACAAGGAAATTAGAGTTGCAAGGGCAACCTGAAGCCACCTCCACCCCACCACCAGGAACAAATTTGGAAAAACAAAAGTAAAATTAGGAGGGCCGGTAGGAGAAAACTCCTGGTGTAGGCTAGTGAATTACGTTCAATTACTACTGAGTAGCTGCAACCACAGTCAGGATCCCACTGCTAGACACCAACTTGTTGGAACCTAAGTATGTCAGGTCACCTAGGGTAGCCTGGCCTAGGGTAAGACACAATCACTGGAGGCACATGTGTAAAGGTTGCAAACCACCCAGCAGTAAATCAACGCAATATCACCCCAAAAATGACACTACACCAATGTTTGGAAAAATACGAGCTTGTTTATAAAAATATTCTATGCTCTTTTGTCTTTAGAAATCACAGCTTAGTACATACAGTTTGTCATGAAATTAATAATAATACTTTTAGAAGTGCTAACGTATATCATTAATCAGCATCAACAGTACATTACATTAGACTCCAAAATTGGTTAGATTTGACTTCTATGAGACTCTATACTTTTCCTCCTTAGCACCTCTAACCACCAAAAAGGTACACATCTAATGAGAGGTTTCAGTTATACAAGACTTTTACATATGCGCCAGCAGCCTCCATGAGGAACCTATACTCCTACTTAATCAGCAGGTACTCTCAGCACAACATTGGCAGTGGCGCTAATCCCAGATTCTAGTTTAGTAGCTGTCTTTTCTCAGACCTGTAAGCAATGTGGTTTGTATCATCAAGTTTCACCCCCACCTTCTAGGACACAGTAGAGGGAAAAACGATTAGTGAATCTAGACCTCTTTGTCATGCACTAGTATTAATTCTCCTCTACACAGGGAGTCCTCTTTCAGAACCCCACTCCTCTGTCTCTCAGGGCGATTAATCCTCAGGACTCAGTCCTCCCCCTTCTCCCCACACTCTCCTTACTGTGCCATAGGATCTGCACTGTCAAGCGGTTCGGCCGAGGTCCCAATCAGCAACTGTTGAGGCGGTTTCCACCCGCCCAGCGAGCTGATCTCAAGGCAGGCGCGGGGAGGACCGGGGAATGTCTCGCAGGTAAACCGGAGTCGCTGCTGGTTTCCTCCGCTACTGGCCACACAACCCCAGGGCTGGCGCTAGCAGGTCTGACGGACGCTAACGAGCGCCGCTTCCGCTTCTCTTCGCTAGCTGACTCCGCCTCCCAGAGCCGGGCGGCTTAACGGGGCATGCGCGGGGGAAAAGTGTCTTCCCGCTGGAGCCCGCGCTCCTCTGCCGACGCTTCCCTGTCACTCCGCCCACTCCGAAATCAATGAGGACACCACCAGGACCGCTCCTCACCTCAGGACCGGCGGTCACGGCTCCGAATCTGCGCTGCTCACCATGCGCCAACTCAGGAGCAGACCAGCTCGTCTTCTCTCTGTCTCCGCTCCCTCAGTGCTCGCCACTATCCTCAGCCAGCAATCGCCACAACAGGTAGGAGGAGGGACGCTATGGGGTTTTGTCACCAGGGGGAAATTCCGGCACCCGGGGGCAGAATTCAATTGAAGAGCTGAACAAGGGGGGGGGGCACAAAGATTAACCCCTCTCCGTTTGAGCAACTCTCAGAAATAGTCTCTCTAAAGTCTTTCCACTGGGCAGAGGACTGCACTCCACAGTGCTGCAGTCTCCTTCTCCTTTTCACATCCCCATACTTCCAGTCTATGGGTTGGTCAGGCGCCCAGGGTCTCCAGTAATCCTAAACAGCGGGGACAAGACAAGTAACCCAAGGGGGGGGGGGGGGTAGAGTGGTGGATCGATAAGGCTGCGTCCTAGTCTAGGAGGTCAACCCTCTGACTAACCTCCCCCCACCTTCTGCTACAGCCTGTCCTCCAGCTGACTCTCTCTGGTAGACAAAATGGCTGACCAGCATTCCGCCTTTTATAGGCTGACCCTCAGAGGTCCAGAAGGGACCAGAAGGTTCTGGAATGCCCTACTCTAGCCTATGGGACAGGTTCCAGGTATGGCAGTTGGGACAGTTGGTAGCCACCATTTTGTGACTCCAAGGGAATTCCTGTCAGGAAAGGCCTCTAGGCCTGAGGTGAAAAACTATGAGGGTGAAAAAGCACCTATCCCCTAGACCAACACCTTGAAAAAGCTAGTGGACACAAAAATAAATAAAGGCATGAGGGGCAAAAAGGGGACAAAATAAATAATAAATTGGAGGGACTACGCAAAAAGTCAGACAGGTCTAACAGCTTTGAAATATTCCCAATGCCTTCAGGGAAGCCAGAGCAGCATTGGTAGAGCTGGGGCTGATGGTGAGTGTCTAGGCAGATGAAATAGCAGCCAAGCTGCCATATTCTGCACCCACTGTCGTCTTCTTCATCATGTCTGTGACACTCCGAAATAGTAAATACTATTCCAAAGTCCAGTGCTTTCTCGAAGACAAATCATGGTATTTTTTATTTATTTTTATTTTGGAAGTTTTCTATAGCGCTGGCCAGACCCGAGGGTATTGGAGCGCTTTACAACAAGATGAGGAGGAGACAAAAATAAATGATAAGGCAAGGAAAGAGGGTGGAAAAGGAATGCATTTTAAACATGCATTCATGGTTCGGATCACTATGTGCATATTTCCCACATACAAACCAGCAGCAGAGAGAGCTTTACTAAAACATGCTATTATGTGAGTTAGAGGATAATGAAGATAACCTGGGAATTGAGGAGTCTTTGGACATTCTGCAATTTATATTTTATACACTTCTAGTTTATTAACCCACCTTATTTCACATCCTTCTCACTTACCTCGTCAGTATTTTTATGGCGTAATGCAATTTTATTGAGGAGCTGAGAGATTTGGATGTGGATGGTCTCTTCTTCAACATCAGATTCAGGATCCATGTGACTAGTGCCCTGGAAAATGTGGAAAAGCAAGACAAGTAAAGCAACATGTATTTTCACATCATTTTCACTGTGTTTTCTCTCCTCATGGAGGGTCAAGAGATTTGAGAGTGAAAACATCACAATTTTCAAATCAAGGTTGTAAGCACAGAGAGAACCTCTTGGCTTAAATTCAAATGTGAAATTAAAACCACTAGCCGCAAACATGTAAATAAAAATGTATAAATGAGGTTATGCACCCATGCTCCGCTCTACAGAGAATAAAAGTATATGCACCTCTGGCACCACAAGGTAGTCTCTCTTGCTCACTACAAAGATTGTGATGCCCCATGAGCCCTCCCCTTGCTGCTTGATGGGGAAGTATGTGCTACATTATGGTACTTCTTACACTCAAAAAGACCAAACCGGGAACTGCATTTTTGGGAGGCAGTGTTGATATGAAATACTGATTTGAAGTATGTTTGTGCTACTTTGTGTAGGATTTGGTAGTTTGCCCTGTTAGGCATTTCAACGATAAAGCGGGTATGTAACAGAAAGGAGCCCACTAGATAATGTATTATCAGTGAAAAACACAGTGATCAGTGCATTCGCTGAATGCCCATGTGCCTTGCCCAATCACCCAAGAAATTTCCGAGTTAGCCCTGGCAAAGTCTAATGGCCAGTTGTCTCACATAGGCTGGATTGTGTGGTAGGCCTATGTACTGCATGGGAGTACTGCTGCTGAGACGTGTATGGAGCGAGTCCCATTCTCACAGTGTCTGAGCATCTTATTTCTTTGCACTCATGCCAGTCAACATGTGCATCTGGTTACTAAAATGGGATCTAGGTATTCAAGCACCATTGTTACAATGCGATGCAGCATAAGGACAGGCATCTGAATTGTTCCTGGCATGCTGCCTCTGGCCTGTGGTAAAAAAAAAACTATGGACAGTGTCTGGCTCATCTATTAGTTGAGCTTAATGGGAACCCAAGAGTAAGACTAAGCATGGACTGCAGACACTCTGGATTATGGTCAGGCCCCAAGGAGATGGATACTAGACGTCATCAGTGGTGCCCAATCCCCACACATATTACTGAGCATGGGCTTGAGTTGTGCATCTTGGTACAACTACTCTGTAACTTGGATGCATTGGCCAAGCTTGAGGAAGTACTACCTGGTTCACAGTGATGAAGAAGGTCATGGCACCTCTGCTGTTATGGAGGAATTGGTGAGACCATAAACCACTGTGGCCTACTCTCCCAGAGACACTGACAAAGCCAAGAATACTGCAGTTTTCAGACACCATGCCACCTGCCATTGCCCATGCTGCCACATATCACCTGCAGCCCCACAAGCACCAGTGAAGGGCACTGATCCAACACCCATTTCTGGCCCCTAGTCAGATGACAGGTGTTTCCTCCAACTACTAGAGATAGGATCAAAGTGTAAGTGCCCAAAGGACTTGAGATGGTCCAAGAAAAGAGAAGAAACAGAAGAAGTGCCCAATACAAAATCATACATGAGGCCTGTGGAAGAGGAGGGCAATGAAGGAGAAAGAGACTAACTAAAGGATATTATCAGACCACTTTCTGAAACTCGTTGCTCACAACACTGGACGATTGTGCACAACATAAGAGCAGGATAAAAGTTATAAAATTGCCAGAAGTGCCACAGTATGAATCAAACCAGCTGCAATAGTTGAACTTCGGGACAACGACTCCACTTGCAGTCGACATCACTAACTCGGACCCCACAATAGTAAGGGTACACTAGGTTAAACTTTTCACAATAATGGAAAAAACATAGATTGGGTGTACTGGAAGAATGACTCTTGAAGTGAAAGCTATAAGTAAATTCACTTGAGTGGTTTGGTTCACATCATGGGCACCCTGGAATAACAAGACATGAAGAAAATTCATGTACAGTGTTGGCACTGATGGGCAGCTGCTGAATTTCAGGTGCAAATGTAAGCAGACAAATGGATAAGGGACACCCATAAAAGTGACGGAGGGAGAAAGACGCACTGGAGTGGAAGTAAGGAACATCAAGCTCAAATGAAGAACATAGAATTTCAAGGTGAAACTATGGGAACTAACGAGAGGGACATCCAGTCTATATTCCACTACCAGGGGCAAATATGTGACACTGCCGATGTATATTATATGGCAAAGTAACTACATTGGGACACAAGGGGGCTAAAAGGTCCACTTATTTCTTGTGTGCTGACTACTGTTGCTGTTCCCTAACACAGTCACCTACCCAAATATGTACATCTGCCACTTACCTGCTCTTTGATAAGGAGGCTGGTTTTTTTAAGCACATAATCCATCACAGCTCTTCCGTTCACATCATAAAAACCTTTGGCTGTTAAACTGGACATTAAACTTAAAGTGGCAAGAATAACCTGTAATTGAGAAAAAAGGTAAGCATGGTTAGTGAGAAACCCTTTTGGTGTATGAATAGGAGAAAATCACACATTCCAGTGAGAAAGTAGCAAGGGAGTGTGAGAAAACCATGCATTCTCTCCTTCCTTTTGTCCACAGAGTAGACAGATATACATTTTTATGTGTGGAAAGCTAGTACCTGGATACAACCTTTTAAAGTATGTTGCAAAAAGGGCTATTATGACAATCTGAGAATGAAACTAGAGTCAATTTAATTAAACTGTTTTTACAGTGTGTCTGACTGAAGTGTGATTGAGGGAATATTCAAATATTCCAGGTGGGCTACACCTTCTATAGGTGCCTGAGATTTGATAAAAGATTTAAAAAAAACATTGCAAAATATGCCTAGGTAGGTTACAACCAACAAAAAAGCTCTCAGGGCCTGATATTGATTACAAAAATGCAAATATGAATTCAATAGGCTGTGGATTCCAGTGCTGAGGGAATAAAAAAAAAAACTAGAATCGTCTGTGGGAAGAATGATGGCTGCTGTCTAACTCCACCTGTAAGATTGAGCAGACATCCCAACACTGACAGCAGATAACAAATGGGTTGCAGTACTTAGAGTTCATTGTCCCACACCTTGTTGTTTGGTTGATCCATATCACTTTCAAGAAGTCGTTTTGGCTCAAGACCGTAAATAGTCACAGTCTCCTGTATCCAGTATTGAGTTAAAATTGACAACCCTAACATGGTTCTGTACGCTGTATATTTGCACAATCTGGCCACTATGGCTTCAACTGCCAAAGAATACATCCATGCTTGATTTCTGAGATTCTCACATTCCTAGCAGAGTCCTGTCTCTGATGTTCCTGGTTTAATCTGAAAAATATCTAAGGATAACTTGGTTTATATCGTGCCCTGAGGTTAAAAATGACAAACCCAATACACCTCTCAAAGAGAATCCAATAAAGACAAAGTTATGGCAATACAGCCTTTTGTTCGTTATCAAAGAAAACAGCTTTGTTGATTTTCCTTTGGGCCTATGTCCTGTGCTTGCTAACATGCTGAACATGGTGATTCTGATACTGAGTTACTTGCTTTCTCCATGGCACTGAAGTCAGGCACCTTGTGGACATACATGGCATCAAGAAAGTCACATATATTCCAATTTCTACATAAAATACATCTTTTATATCACAATCAGACTTTTCAAACATGCACATTGAATATTATCCTGTATTATCGATCCACGTTTGGTGAGATTTCGCTGAGACATAGCCCAAATATTATTCTTGGTAGAGACATTTGAAATACCTTACACCATGGTTGTTAAAGATTTGAGGAGATATTAATATTCTGAACTTCAAAACCCCTTATTTGATCATCAACATTCTCCTCCTCAGTGAGGGGTATTACAGATCAAATCAATGTGAAATATAGACCAAATATGTTAATAGCATACACAAACTTTCTTTTAACACACATTTATTAAACAATTAGGGATCAGCAACCTCTGGGATTGGGTCTGAAAATAATGCATTGGCACAGACTAAGGCAGGAAAACTGGGATATGTCCACTTGGATAGGGAGACAATGGAACACAAGACACACTGAACTGACAGAAATGGCTGGAGGTTGCATGACCCAACACCTCCACTGAAGACTTGCCTTGGAGAAAGTAAACAGATTGTGGTGTGCAAACCACAGCTCTGAGTCCATGTAAGTAGGACTACTGCACTATGCAAAAACTGCATAACTTTAATTAGATTGAGTTGCTAATTATGAAAGTGCTTTAACACACGTATAATAGCTTGATGGTACCTTGCGATTGTCATCCTCAAGCACGTGACGGACAGCATCCAGATAAAAGGCACCTTCTGAATCTATTAAATAAAGCCATACACCAAATGTTCATAACACATAGATATTGACTTTGTCTAGTAAGATCAAGATTAATACATAAGTAGTGAAGTTTCCTCTATCAACTGCGATTACCACCCTGAGGGTCCTGTCTTTCAGTTTTGGTTTGTGGGTCTGTGACTGTGAGCCCCATGGGGCTATCAATGCCTTCCTGTTTCGCTGTGCATGTCTGTGTCATCATGTACCACTGAGCCTGTCTGTGTCGACCTGCTCCATATTTTATTTCCCTTTTTGTTCCTGTCCAGTGTCTATGTCAGGATCGGTTTTCACAGTGTCCCTGTCCCATTAATGGCTCACAATGGGAACAATTAACCGAAAAGAAAACAGTGGCACTCCTATATTTCTTCACCATAATTCACATAATTGAAGTTGATGTAAGCAAGACTTTATTCGTAAATTGCAGTGCTCTACCAGGAAAAGTTGGCAGTTAATGTAGCTGAAGAATATAAAATTGAAGTATTTTGCTTATAGCTGCACCATGTTGGACAAGTAAGGGAGTAAGTTGGGAATACAACTTAGGGCTCCGGATTCTATGACAAGCATTATATCCTTTTAACTATTTTCCCTGCCTAAATCATACACTGCCACCCACCCACTGACAGTCTTACCAGTTTCCGAAAGGAGCTTGCAGAGCAGCTGTAATGTTGTGGCACGGGACTCTGCACCTATCTGCATCAAGCTACTTTCAAAATATTTAAGGACCTCACTAGAGTGAGAACGGGCTGCAAGAGTAAAGTGAAAAGAAAAAATAGACATAATTGAAAAATAACACAACATAAAAGTATGCAAGAAGGAACTCAACGCTGGGGAGCAGGCCATCAAGGCAATTCTTCAACACATGTCCAGGAGGTATGTTATCAATGGTCTGCAACATTTAATGATGATCTTACGAGCACATGGTACTCACGTGACTACTATAGCTGTATATAGTAACCTGGGCACCATATTCCAGTAGCAAGCCAACCAATGTACTGGGGGGGGAGATAAATACTGAATTAATAGTAGCTTTTAAGACGATCAAGTTACGTGCAGGGCAGTGTACAGAAATTAATGTTACAGAGGACCTGATCCCTAGTAAAGGCCAATATATACTTGCAGTATCACAAATATATACATACATACATACATACATTTATGACCAACTCACCCAGTGACAGGATAATAGCCGTGGACAACTTGAGTGGCTCTTCTGTTTCATCGGAAACCCCACTTGAGGGTGTGCAGATCTGCCAATAACAAAGCCATAATAAATAATAATGGAAGCTAGGCTATCTGAAAGCCAATCCCATACATCCAGACAGCAAATAACTTCCAGTGGGGGAATGACAGCATAGGAGTTTGTCAGGACTTATGGGGCCAAGATCCATACCACACGACAGAAAAATTAATTGTGTGGAATATAGCATATTCAGGGTGCCCGATATTGGTGGAAGTGCAAATTCTCAGTTACCACTCTAAGATGGATGCCTTAATTTCTTATGGTTTTTGGATATTTTGTAGACTCAGAAGTCTGGCAAGATTGCAGAAGGTAGTGGTACTTAATGCTTTTAACAAAGCTGGCACTAGTGGCGGCTATCCAACGTAATCAAGACGAAGGCTGTTGTTACACTTCATCTTGGTTTATCTCTGGGGACGGTAAAGCTGTTCCCATTTTGCATCCTACGGTGTCTGGCCAGCATAGTGGGTGGCATGCTTTTCAGAGCAGGCCTTTTTTCTTCACTTTTTGTCTATTTTGCGTCCCAGTTCTCTAGTCAGCAGAGTGGGGAGCGAGTGTTTCTGTCGGTGGCTTCATTAGGGCCTTTTTCTGTTCTCACCGCCACTCGCTGTTTCTGCTGTACCACTTCATTTTTAGGTTTTGCCTCGCGAAAAGATGCGCTCTGCGCATCTTTTTTGCGCAGGCAAAAACCTCTTGAGATCTATAAGGGAGACAGGAACGGCCCTCGTCATTCATTGGCTGGCTCCATAAATGGAGCCTAGCCATTGCACGAGGGGCCTGTCCGTCAATGCCGGAGTAGACACGGGGGCGTTCCCGAGATTCTTTGGCTTTTGCCGACGTCACGCGACGTCGAGAACGCCCCCGAATCTGGTCCGGCATTGAGCCGGCACCCGCCTTCCTGCTTGCGTGAGTGCTTTGTATTTTAGGTTTTGTGCCTTATGTCCGTGTGTGTCTGTTCCCGCTCCCCCCCCCTCCGCTGTCAGTGTGTGGCCGTTCCCGCCCCCCTCCCGCTCCGTGTGTCCGTTCCCGCCCCCGCACCCCCTCTCCCGCTGACACGGGTGAAAGTACGATGCTTTTCATGTTGTCGACGCCGAGACTCGACCCTGGCCCCCCAGCTCCATAATGTCCGTGTTCCCGTTCCTTACCGCACTTCCCCCCCCTCCCCCCTCCCCCCGTCCAACCTCGTGCAACAAATGCTAGAGTAGTTCAGTTTGCGATGACGCTCTGTAAGCCGCCCTTTTTGGTGCTGTTAAATTGGTCTTGAGTGCACTTTTTTTCCAGCGCCCCTCCCTTTATTACTGCTGCCATTTATTTTGCTGTTGACTGTTTTTACGCTGTGGTTGTTGAGTGTTTGTGACAGAAGTGGAGGCCAAGTAAGAAGGCCTACCACTGGCAGTGCACTTTAAATCCTACCCCTAAAGGCGAGAAAAGATAATCCAGAGTGGTTCGAAGCGGCCCTGTAAACCCCCGCCCCCCGCAGTTTAAATGGGTTGTGTGCTATTGGGCCGCTCCTTCTGAAGATCCTGTTAATGGGTTACTATTGATGACTTGGTTACCTGAGAAACAGCGGTATAGGGAGTCCTGTTTGTGACGTGCCAAGATTAAAGGCCCACCCCTCCAAAGCCCACCGTTTCCTTAATGCTCTTAACGTGCAGCGCCTTGCTTGCCCCCTGACTTGCCCTGATGCGGCGGCCTCAGCGGGGAAGGGGGGGGGGGTGGCGGCTGTGGTTGTTGAGTGTTTGTGACAGAAGTGGAGGCCAAGTCAGAAGGCCTACCACTGGCAGTGCACTTTAAATCCTACCCCTAAAGGCGAGAAAAGAAAATCCAGAGTGGTTCGAAGCGGCCCTGTAAACCCCCGCCCCCGCAGTTTATTCGCAGTTAAAGCAAACATTTTGTCAGCTATTATATATTGAGCCTTTACGTTATTTGGTGGAGCCTCGTCGATTACCATTAGATGTGTTCTGCAGAGCCAGTTATCCTCATCACCCCTGTTTTCTAGACCATCTGCTGCATATCTGCACATTTCTATTTTGGTAAGTTATGTACCATATATGGAGATAGTGTCCAGCCGTAGGGAGTGCGGATGAGATTTTTCTATTTTCAACCCTCATGCTAGTTTATTTATTAGTAAAGAGGCCTGTGAGCTACCAAAATTACACCGACTTTGTCTTTATGCTTAAGCGCACACACTTACATTCTTATAATTTTAAATTTTTATTCCACATGAAACTGCCCCCCCCCCTCCGCTGTCAGTGTGTCCGTGTGTGTCTGTTCCCTCTACCCCCCCCCCCCCCTCCGCTGTCAGTGTGTGGCCGTTCCCGCCCCCCCTCCCGCTGCATTACAGCATTTACGCCTGCGGTTTCAGTAATTATCAGTTGTAATGCCTGTTGATAATTGAAGTGCCTACGAAGCCGTCAGTATGATATTGAACTCTGCAGCCGCACTTCGTACGCCTTTGCAAGCAAGTTAAGTTAAAACTATATCAACAGCCAAGTGTGCAAATCCGGATGGCAATTCTGCGTTTTTGGTACCATTGGTGTCTTCACGGAGCATTACAAATGAGAGATGTAGTGTTACCTTGGTGTGAAATGCTTGATGTATGTTGCTGGTTACTGAAGTTTAGTAATTCAATTCTTTTTTGGAACCTGATTAAGAACAGTCTCGCACATCTCAAATCTTCCAAGTTTTACTGCAAAAGTAGGCTGCAGATAAACGTGCGAAGTAGGGAAAAATATCACGTGAATCATGGGTTCACATTTTTACTACACCTGGTAGTCTAGACAGGACACCTTCAGTATAGACGAGGTCGTATGTTATGGATTATAAAAGGTGCGTGCACTCAGATATTAGGACAAAGTCCTGGCAGTGCACCACCCTCTCTACTCTACCCGCCCCAACCGCATCGTCTCGGCGGTGCCAGTACTTGTGGCTGCTGCTCTGCGCCCGGACAGCGCTTCTGCCGGCCTGTAGTGTTTTCTTTCCCACTGACCCCGGAGGCTACAAACGTCGCAGCACATGAGGTGATTTGTGTACTGAGCACTCCTCGCTTGCAGCATCACCACCTCTCACCTCGCTATGCCCCCATCAACCCCAGCGTGATTCTCGCCCACCTCCACCCTCTGATTTTTTTTTTGCAGCGTTTTATATAGCGCGAACTTGACCCGAATCGGGTATCAGAGCGCTTTACCCAGCACCAGTTACGATACATGAGGACACATTCATTTACTGCTCATCGGAGCACCTCCACCCATATCCAGCTGTGCGTATCACCAGCACCGCCCCCTCCAGCTGTGTTCCCCTCAGGAGCACCTCCACCCATCCCCAGCTGTGCTTCGGCCCCTCCACCCGACCCCAGCTGTCATTCGGGATCTTGCCCCTCCGAGATGCGCTTCTCACAAGAGTGATGGGTGCCCCGATGTGCGCATTAATAGTGCTCCCCCAGCTATGCTTAACACCCCTCTGCGCGCGTTATTAGCCGGCTCCCCTATATGCCTGTGAGTGAAGTCCCGCCTGGCCCAGATGTGCTGCTCAGTGGCGTGTCCGGCCGTGACACTACTGTACTGGGTGGATGCAGGTCCACCCCTAAGCAGATGTGCTGCTTGCGTCATCGCCTCAGCTGTGCCGCGTCCCGGGGAGCCCCTGGCCAAACTCCTTCTGGCGTGCATCCCCCCCCCTCCCGTCTGTGCTGCGGGGTCCGCCCACATCTCGTCGGGGAGCCCCGCTTGCCTCCGGGGGTCCCTCCACTGCCTGCCAGCTGTGCTTTACTCTGGAGAGCCTGTCTCCACACAGGACACTCTTTTCTGGTCAGCCTCTCCTTTCAAGCGATGATTTTTAGGTTTGGCTTCTTTTTAGAAGCATTCCGCAAGGACATACACCCCACCCCGCTTTTTAGGTTTTTTACTTTTTGTGAACGAGAAATTAACAGATAACTACGGCATAGCAGATGTGTGCTGAAACGAGGCTCTAAACCAGCACGCAACACGGTTCTAAATGTACTACTTTCCGATCTCTGGCGAAAAACGTCTTGCTCCTTGAAGTGTTTTTCTAAGCGCTGCAATCAGTGGGGAATGCCCTCTGTCCCACTTTACGGTCCTATCCCCCGGAGTTGCACTTTTGCTCTAGTTTGGGGCCTCATGGCCGGCCGTTTGTGTCCTCCCGGGGCCCAATGGGGAGCGCCTGCCCCAGAAGGGATCGTGTCTGGGACGGCGCGTGTGTCTCCGATTTCAGTGCTGGGTTTCTCTTCCCTGCTCAGTGCACATCTGCACACCGGGCTCCCCCTTGAGCTCTGTAAACCGAGGAGGGAGTTTCCTGCCGAACAGGCCTGACATCACTGGAAGAACAGTCCGCTCGCGAGGCTGTGGTGTTAAGAAGCTCTGACGTGCGCTGGAGCCCCTCGCCAGGGCCCCTACAGCCACTTCTATTGCAAGTTGCCAAGGGCAACTCATCAAGGGGAAGTCCAGTGAATCATGCCACTGTAAGCAGGGTGGCAACGTCAACTGCATTAAAGCAGTTGGGTCAATTGGAGCAAACAAGACTACTATACCCAGAATGCATTAGGTTGTCACACGAAAGCACAGGGCTGGAAGCGATGACATCGAGTGACCATTACATCTAATTACAATTGTATGATGTAATAGCTAGTCGTTACTTGCAGTGCTTAAACACATCATATGTGATACGAACCGGTATATAAACGAGCATTGTCAAACCCAATAAGCCTCGTCTTTTGTGCCTATTGACTGTGCCACTATTTGTTTAGTTGTGATATACTCTCTACTACTTGCAAACATTTTCCCAGGGGTCAAAAGTATATGGTCTATGATGTGGCTTAGGGCCGCATTGATGCCCGCAGGGTTGGTGTCTGTATGGTGGGCGTTGGTGGAGCGAAGCATGTAAATGGAATGGAGTTATTTTGAGGATTTCATTCCATTCCATATTGCTCTCTAAATTGTGCCCCTTGTCTATGGAAGAGACACAGATTGAACAATACCTTGCTAGACTGTGTTTTAGTCGCTATCCATGTACCGCACCCTTGGGTAAGCCTGCTCTGCTTGCTATTGCTACCTTTAGTGAGTCAAGTGTGCACTGGAAGTATCTTGATTGTTGAATTGGCATTAAATCGCATCTTCGGCCTCACAATCTCCTTATTCCGTTAGTTTATCTGTAAACATTAAGAATGCTCATAAACAGACTCCGTTAAGGGCCATAACGACTGAATGGGACCCCCTGGTTTGTTAAGCCTTGCACTATATGTTGCTGGTAGAAAGAGCATATTGAGTGTTTTGGTTGCTTGTAAAGTCTGCACACACTTCCTTTTTTTGCTTTTTATTATATCACTGTGTATGTTTAGATTCTTGTGAAAAGTCCTCTGAACGCGCCCCTCCACTGTTTCCAGCAGGTCCTATTTAACAACCGTTATAATGTTTTGTCGAGATGGGAACTATAGATGGTAATACAGTCACCTGTATCTATGCTAAAATTGATGAATACTATACTTTTCCAGCACTTGTTAGCACTTAATACTGGCAGGCGCGGTTCGTCCATTGGGGCGTGGGGGCGTAGCGCCCTCTGCCCGACGCCGCCCGCAGCTCCCTCATGACAAGACTGAGCCGGTCCTGGAAGAGGCTGGAGCGACCAGTGACCATGAGGAGAGGGGGACGACGGGGACTCCGGCACAAAGAGGCCAAGTGTCGCTCCGAGGGAGAGGGTCCGAGGCTCGCAGGACCGGGGAAGGTCCCTCTGGAGTCACTGCACCGCCGCGGCCCCGGGAAGCATGCGAGAGAGCTGCCGGGGAGCTTCTGTGGGGCTGGACGGGCAGCCCGGCGGGGACCGACCAGAGGGGCTGCGGACAGCAGGTATGAGCTCCTCAGGCATGGCATACCGAACCGCCCGGCAGCTCTGCCTCGACCGCCCTGCGCACACCCGGCTTTACCACGCTTAGTTGTACCCCCTTTACCACCCTGCGCACCCTCGGCTCTGCCCCCCTTAGTTGTGCCCCATACCGCCCCGCTGTGACACCCGTCGTTCACTGCCAGCCCCTGAACTTTCCCTAAATCGCTCCTTCCCACTGCTACTGCACGTAATGTGTGTTAATACGCGGCGTCATGTAGAACAGCACTGCATCATTGCAAGAGCAAGTATGCTTCGGCTTCGCCATACTCTCCGACCATGTTCTTGTGGTGATATTCACCCTGCTTGTATTTGCGAGTAGCACAGTAACCGCTATTAATTTAGTCCTTTTGAAGTATTTATAGAGCCCTTTATACGTAGTTGTGGGGCGCTGAGGAGTATTTTCGGACAGTACCCGGTTGAGGAGGTAGTTGTTAGCAGAGTGTTGCATTTGTTGTGAAAGTGTGCGGCGAGTGTTGCATTTATAGTGATAGTATGTGGGAAGCTGTCTGTGTGTGTGTGGGGCTCTGTGTGTGTGTGGGGGGGGCTCTGTGTGTTTGTGTGTGTCATTTGCGAGAGATAAAGCTAGTGGCATTGTAAATGACAATGCCATTTATTTATGTTAAAAAAAACATAAATAAAAATAATGTCAAGAGCAATGCCAATAGCTCTAACTTTAACAAAGGCAAAACCATTGCATTGTAAATGCTTGTTCTTTCTTTACCGGCATTCAGTTCTCGCACTGTGGTCCTCATCAGAGATGCTTGTCTTTTGTTTCCCATTCATTCCAGATTCCACGTGCCAGCATTGCTATTCGGAATTTCATGCTTATGGACATCAAGTTATGCACCTGTTTTCAGAGGGCCTTCTTATATGTGGACTGGGGTCTTGAATGCTTCAAGTTTAGATTGTAAGGATATTCCAGAAATGTTGTGTTTTTGGATTATTTTAACTAAATTGCGGGGTAGTTTCTGCACATATTGACTTTAGGAACCTTAGTGGGATAAATACTGAATTTCCTTTGATTAATGGCATTATTCAAATGTATATGATATAGCTTATTATTATTAAATATATAGATTTAAGATTGGGTGTACTGTTGTTGGGAATGTCATGAAGAGTCCAGTATATGTTATATAGTAAAGTCTAACTGGACAATTGAACCTCCGAGATAAGCTTTGTTAGTATTATGTCTCTGTTGTAAACTATTGTTATTGGGTACAGTTTTTTTCTTTCAGGTCTCCATCCTTGGTGTTCCCCCTGGGTCCCTTCCCTTTCCCTGTCACTCTGTTCCTCTGTTACCTATTATCAGAGCCAGAGCTGCCGGAAGGCAGAGTTAGGGTGGTTCTGGCACAGGAGCTCTCAACACTGACAGATTTACACCCATTGTCTTCTTTCTTTGCATCCTAGAAGCAAATTGGTTCATACAGGATTTTTATGGATTATAATTTAATATTTTATGCAAGAGAGTTCCAAAATGTTGCCCTTTAAAAACACTCCTACTATAAATTGGATTAAGGTAGAAACTTTATTTGTTACAATATGTTACACAGGAAATGCCTGGCGCCTCCCACTGAAATACTTTGTTTGTCCTCATGTATATACTTACCAGGTGATGCAGGACGGCAAGCACGGTTGGCACAGTTCCATTCAGCGCTCTGCAACTCTTAGTAACAGCTGCCTGGATGCATAACTCAAGGGTCTGCAAGGAGATAAGAAAATTGAGATGAGGCCAAAGGGCAGTTTGTGCAAATGATGATGGTCAGTGGTGAATTACAAACTTCAAAGTGTAAATTCTGTCTGAATGCAAGAGTGAGTTGGTGTGTGAATGAGCTCTCTTGTGTACTATTTCTAAACACATATGACCACAAGTAGATTTTGACAGATGACCGTGCTTATGTCCATTTTTTTCTTTCCTGGTTGCTCTGTTTTCTTGACTCACAGTGCCTTAAGATCTCTCAGATCCACATAGTGATTTCTGTAGAGGTTGTCCGTTGGAGTCAGATGTTGGATTTTAGTCCATCAAGGAACCAGAAGAGAACATGTTCAGCATTTAACAGGGGCATGCCCTAACACATGTAGCCTAGACTCACTTGTCATCGTAGGCCCTGTATTCTTAGCCACTGTTGATGATGGCCCTTGCCTTGGTTGTCCTAGTTCTCTGGTGGTTCTAGTTCTCTTGGTTGTCTCCTACTCCTTCTTCTTATGGCACTGTCTAGATCCTCATGCCATCTTAGTCCCTTCCTTCATGGCCTCGGTCTTCCTGCTCCTGGTCTTCCTGCTGGTCTTGGTCTTAATGGTACCCATCAGTTTTGTTGGGATGTACGTTGTTACGACGCGTGGTATTACCACGCGTACCATTACAACGCGTATTTTACAACACAAGTCGTTACCACGACTTGCGCTGTAGGGGTGCGGACTTAGTAATAGTTTAATTTACTATTCCAACACCAGCCTGCGTACAGTAGGCGGTGAACAGACAAAATATCGACTCCAAAATATCGACTGGACATAATATCGAGTTTTAAATATAGACTGGACAAAATATCGACTGGACATAATATCGACTACAAAAATATCGTTTTTCAGGTAAGTGAAGTAATATCGACTGTATAAAATATAGATAGCAAAAATATCGAATTTTTAATAATATATAATATTTTATAGTGTATTTTTATGTAATAATATGTGTGAAAAGTGTGTATTAATGTTATAAAATATTTTATTAAATGTATTTTGTTTTTTTAATAATTGCGTTATGTAATTCTGTAGCGGGTTGTGGGTTTATAGGGGAATAGGGTGGGAAGTAATTTAATAATAATTAATTAATTAATATATGTTTGTAAATATTTATAATTAATAATTATTGATAATTAATAATAATTAGTTAATTAATTCATATAATTTTGTACATATTTTGAATTAGTAATTAATTGGTAATTGATTAATTGTAATTAGTTAATTACATTAATTAGAGTACATTTAAATATATATATTTTGTGTTATTGTTTAGTAATTAATTGGGAAAAAATAATATTAATTATTAAAATAATTACAGCTAATGTGCTAATATATTTACTTTATTGTTAATTAATAATTATTTGGTAATTAAATAATATTGATACATTTTGGGTAAAGGAGTATTTTTAGGGTTCAGGGTCAGTTTTCAGTTTTTGGGTAAAGGGGCATTTTTAGGGTTCAGGGTCAGTTTTCAGTTTTTGGGTAAAGGGGCATTTTTAGGGTTCAGGGTCAGTTTTCAGTTTTTGGGTAAAGGGGCATTTTTAGGGTTCAGGGTCAGTTTTCAGTTTTTGGGTAAAGGGGCATTTTTAGGGTTCAGGGTTCAGGGTCAGTTTTCAGTTTTTGAGTAAAGGGGCATTTTTAGGGTTCAGGGTCAGTTTTCAGTTTTTGGGTAAAGGGGCATTTTTAGGGTTCAGGGTCAGTTTTCAGTTTTTTGGGTAAAGGGGCATTTTTAGGGTTCAAGGTCAGTTTTCAGTTTTTGGGTAAAGGGGCATTTTTAGGGTTCAGGGTCAGTTTTCAGTTTTTGGGTAAAGGGGCATTTTTAGGGTTCAGGGTCAGTTTTTAGTTTTTGGGTAAAGGGGCATTTTTAGGGTTCAGGGTCAGTTTTTAGTTTTTGGGTAAAGGGGTATTTTTAGGGTTCAGGGTCAGTTTTGGGTTTTTGGGTAAAGGGGTATATTTTAGGGTTCAGGGTCAACAAATAAGATTGTAAAAAATTATTTTTATTACTTTCATTTATTATTTAATTATTATAATTTAATTTAAGTATTTTTAAGTATATGTTAGTAATTAAAATTTAATATTAATTTAATTTAACACTGTTTTTAATAAAGTCGATATTTTTTACATCTATATTATTGTTAACGATATTTTGTACTCGATATTTTTGTACTTACCTGTTTGTAGATAGAAAGTCGATATTTTGTCTGTCGATATTTTGGCAACGATATTTTTGCAGGTCGATATTTTGGCAGTCTATATTATTTCAGTGATCCACAGTAGGCATGTGTTGGAATAGTAAATCTACTATTCCTTGTGCTTTAGCGCCCTCCAGCGCAAGTCGTTGTTACGACTTGCCTTCTAAAATATGCGTTGTAACGGTACTGCGGGGTAACATCCGCGTCGTAAAGGATGTTCCCCGTTTTGTTGATCTCTCTTTCCTTTTCAAATCATCATTCTGCCTTTGCTTTTCCTGTCCCTAGCTCTCCTGATGCGTGTCCCGTTGTGATTCCCTTGATAGTTGTGTACTCTTGGTGGACCTGGTAATCCTAGTGCTCCTAGACTTCCTGGTTGCCCTGGTCCCTCTACTCCTCTTGGTCATTTTCCTCTTCCTGGTCTTCCACCTATAGGTTTTCCTCTTCATGCTTCTGGTTTACCAGGTCTTCCTTTTCATAGTTCTCCTAATCTTCGTATTGATTTTCATGTTCTCCTTTTTCTAGGTCTCTTCCTCCTGATCATCCTCTTATTCTTCTTTCCCTTCTATCAACTCATATTTTCCTCAAAATCATCCTCCTGGTCTTCATCTACATATTCTTGGTCCTGGTCTTCTAGGTATTGGTCATTGGCCATAAGAAGCCCTTATCCTCCTGAGATTCTACTTCTGTTTAAAGGATTATCTTTACCAATGTGCTTATTGCTGTGTCCCTCCTAGTTGTTCTTCTGGTTCTCTTGCCCTGGTGTTCTTCAATCTTTTCATTCTTCTGGTCCCAGTCCTGCTGGTCCTCATGATCTTCATTGTCCTTATGTTCATGGTAATCTTGGTCATCCTCTTCCAAGGGTCTCTGGATCCTCTGGTGCTGTTACTCCTAGCAATCCTGGTGTTGGCCTTCAGGTTTTTCATGGTGGTCATGGTGGTGGCTGCTGTTCTGGACCTCCTAGCCTCCGCTTTCTCTTCATGGTCTTCTTCCTCTTAGTGGTCTCCCTCCTCCTGGTTTTCCTCCTTATTTTCCTAGTCCTCTTAGAAATCCTTTTCCTATTCTTCCTGGTCTTGATCCTCTTGGTTTTCCTAGTTCTTGGACATGGTATTGGTCCCCTGTTGGTTCAAGTTTTCCAAATCCTTCTAGTGGTCCTGGAGTTTCTAAACTTCTTGGCTGTCCTGGACCCTCACCTCCCATTCTACTCATCCTCATGGCCATCTTCCTCCTCCTCATTCTGTGTAGGGTCTACACAGTGGTGTAGGTTCTCCATGTTGACCTGCCCATCTTCTTCCTTCTTGTTCTGGTGGCACTTGTCCTCCTGATGACCCTCCCTTTCCACTTGCACATCCTTCTTCTCCATTCCATTCCATTCCATTCCAAAGTAGCTTTATTCGAAGTATACTCATAAAAGCACAAAACAAACAACATTTAGAAATAGTTAAAAATGCCTTGGCTGGATAGTTAAAAATGTTTGATAAAACTTAGATCTCAGAGCAAATGGACGAGATAAAAGTTACACCCAGTTAAAATAATCAATCACGTTCAGTGGCCATGCTAGGGAAGTTCAAATTAATGCTCACCAAAGAATGACCCAGATTTAGGTTTAAGCCTTATAGCCCACGCCCATCCTAGGTATTTGGCTACCGCTATTGTGATAAATTATAAAGTGCTGATGCGCGTAAGCCTTTCCGCTTCGGCGCTCCTAAATGTGCAAAGTAGTTTGCACACTGGAGCCAGCCAAACTCGCCTAGGGAATGCATAGGCGGAACAGGCAAAAAGCAGGTGGGCAACTGTTTCGCTATGACTCCCACAGGCAAGACAGATGTTATCACCTGTGGGACTCCACCTGGACATAAGGGACTTTAAAGGTAAGGAGCCTGCCCTGAGTTGGAAGTAAAGCTTCCTATCTCTCGGCCTGGTGATATTATCCCAATAGGATTCTAATCCGGGTGTGAGTTTTGTTACTAAGAAGATTCCCACCATAGAAGATGAGTCAGAGTTACTCCAAGCATTAAAAGCAGCCCACTCCCAATACTTCTCTTTTAGGATGTTTTCAGAGGGAAAAGAAGCCTCTAATGGGTTCTCCCATAGCATTCTCATTCCCAGGCCAATCAGGCTATTCCTAACACCTCTTAACCAACCGATTTTGTGGAAGGCATCAGATTTTATTACATCCAGAAAACCTGAGGCATATGATGAGAGTTCAGGTATCGTTCACAACCTACGCCAATATAAAATCGGACGCAACTTGGCGACATCAATATTAGCTTTTCTACCCAAATCATATCTAAGTGGCTTAAGAGGGGTGCTTTGTGGGAGATTGGTAATGCTACGGAGGAACTTATTTTCAGAAAGAGTTAAAGGAGCTGCTTTCTCAAACCCCCATAATTCGGCGCCATAAAGCGCGGAGCTAACAGCTTAATATTCATGAACTTGGAGGACTAGTCTAATTGGTTTTGTTAGAGACCTTTTATGCTCCAGACTTAAAGCTCCCGTAACTTGTCGATGTTTCAGGGCTGCTAAATCTATATGGCAGTCCCACTTAAGGTTCTTCTCTAACTGTATACCCAAATAGGTAAAAGCCCTGACCAGTTCAAGTGGTTGTTTATTCATAAAAACCCTCCCCTTAAAACTTCAATGCGGATTAAAAGCCATTAATTTCATTTTTGACACATTAACTTCCATGCCTCGAGCAGCACAAAAATCTTCAAAAATTGATAGAGCTCACTGGAGGCCTTTAGGAGTCTTGGAAATAATTAATGTGTCATCTGCAAACATTAAAATCGGAATTTGTACACCTGCTAGAGAAGGGGCATCTGTATTCACTGGCAACAAACGGTCCACTATTCCATTAATATACAAAGAGAATAACGTTGGTGCCATGACACAGCCTTGCCGTACCACTCGTTCAACCGGAAACTGGGTGGTGACCCTACCCTGCCCTCCCCAGCGGATTCTAGCATGATTGCTCTGGTGTGGCCTCATTACGAAGGTTAGGATGTCGTCCGAAAGGCCTAATTCCCTCAACGTCACCCATAACCGGGAACGGGGGCAAGGTCAAAAGCTGAACGTAGATCAACAAAGGCAGCATAATGACTGCCCTTGCCCAATGTCACAGTCTTCCACTATAAAAGAATAAAATTAATGCCTTGATCAATGGTGCTAGTGTATTTACGGAAACCCTCTTGGAAAGGGGACAATACACTATTCTCTTCAATCCAGTTTAAGATATTGTTCAGGATCAACCTCCCAACTACCTTCTGAATTGTATCTATCAAGCTGATAGGTCTGTAATTCCTCGGTTGAGTTTTATCTCCTTTTTTTTAAAATGTATTTATTATTCATCATCATCAAGAATACATTTTCATTGCCTATTGCACAAGAGAATGCATAGTAACAGATAGAGGAAAAAAAAAAAAAAGAAGGAACTATCATAACATAGTACTTTTTTTTCCTTCAACCAATTAATACATATGAAGCATTTTGCCCTTAACGTGTTTGCTGTACTTATTCTTTCAGAATCAAGATCATTTGGGTCATTGTATATCTGGTTACTGACTCCCCAATCTTAGCTTCCATTCTGTTATTGGGGCCCATATCCGTTTTGCAACCTCTCTTCTCACCCTTCCCCTTTTTTCCACTAGAGCCCACTCCAGCGTGTATATGGCCAATACCCTAGAGATTAATTGTTGTAGTGTTGGTGGGTTTGGATCTTTCCAAAGTGAAGCTATACATAATCTGCTTAATGCCATGGCTATATACAGAAACTCGAAGTGAGGTACTTCCACGCTAACCTTTGTTACCCCCAAAACCATCACTTCGTCTAGTAATGTTATATTCATTCCCAGCGAATTCTTAAAGAATTGCTCCAAGTCTTCTTTATACTTGTCTAAAGCCGGGCAAGATGCAAACATGTGGATGGTATCAGCTTGGGTAGAATGGCATCTTGGACAAGTTACACCATTGGTTCCACCCCATTGTGCCACTCCATGGGGGGTATGATATAGTTCAAACAGTGTTTTGTATTGCTGTGTTTGTACATTTGTTGCCCTCAGCACAGAGTTTAACAATCTTAACGATTTCTCGGCCTCGTTCCCTGTCAGCCCTAGTTTAGATCTCCATTTCTCATACATTTTTTCAGAATCATCCTCTTTATATTTACACATTTCGTCATATAGTTGTGATATGCTACATCCTGTCTCATTTCTTATAGCTTCAATTAAATCTATTTTTTGCATATCGCTCCCCGCATTTCTTTGATAAGACCGACCTAACTTGTAAGTATTTGTAAAAATCCCTGTGCCTTAGATTGCATAGCCGTTGCGCATTCTCATACGTTATAATCCCTGCCACCCCCATAAGATCTCCTATACTTTTTACTCCTTGTCTATCCCAGCCTTTCATTACAGTATCATAAAATATTCCTGGCAGTGATGGGTTCCCATATAGTGGTGTATAATAGTTTATCCTCCCCAAGTTTATCTTTTTCTTGATTGTTGACCATACTGTTGTTGCTGCACCTAGGGTCTTAAAGCGTACTTTCTTGTAGAAGCTTTTTTCATCGTACTTAAGTAGCCATTTATCTGAATCCTTGACCAGAAGTTCATATACGTCTGGAATCCCATCCCTTCCTCTCCATTTATCCGTTATATCTCCCCCCAACATTCCTCTTATATACAGCAAGACTGTAGCCCAGTAATAGGTCTTGAAATCGGGAAGAGCCAGCTCGCCGCGCTCTCGGGATAGCGATTTTCCTCCAGCCCAAATGAATCTATTGGTGACCCCTTCAAGTTCTCTAAACCATTTGTTATCAAAGATGAGGGGGATAGTCCTAAAGAGATATAAAACTTTGGGTAGGAATGTCATTTTTATCACATTACACCGGCCTATTGTAGTCAGATGTAAATTATTCAGCCTGTTAAAATCAACCTTGGCCTTTCTTATTATTGGATCTAGATTTTTTGCCACGACTGTCGAGATCTCTGCTGAGATAGTAACCCCCAAATATACCGCTGTTTCAGTAATTCCTTGGTCTGTCCATGCTATCTTTTGGTTTATTACAACCTGCGTTTTGCCTGTGTTTAGCTTATAACCTGAGAGCATTCCATACACGGCTGCCTCTTCTTCTATTTCCCGTAGTGCCGTTTCAGGATCGCTAGAGGTGATCGCCAAATCATCCGCATAACCCAGGATTTTTGTTTCATATCCATTAAGGACTATTGGCTGGATGTTTCTGTTCTGCTCTATTCTCCTTATAAATGCATCTATATACAAAGCAAATAAGAGTGGAGAGCACGGACACACGTGTCTGGTTCCCCGCCCGATCATTATTGCCTCGCTCTTTTCTCCCATGATCCTTAGTCTTATTCTGGGGTTGATGTATAGTGCCTTTACAGCCTTTATGAACACATTTCCTATATTTACATTCTCTAACACTGCCCAGAGGAATTCCCACGAGACCCTGTCGAATGCTTTTTCTGCATCTAATAATATTAATGACATAGGGTCTCGTGAGGCTGCCGTTCCATCAAATAAGGTCAATACCCTTCTTATGTGTTCTGCGTACCCCTCCCAGGGATGAACCCGTGCTGTCTGGGGGATACAATCTTACCTATAATACTCCCTAATCTATTTGCCAAGATTTTCGAATAGATTTTTACATCGCTATTCATTAAGCTAATAGGTCTGTATGACCCAGGATTGGTTGGAGGCTTATTATTTTTGATAAATACGATCATAACTGCCTCGCTCCAAGATTCTGGGGGGTGCACCATTTTGGATATTGGTTATTAGATCAAAAAAATCCTCCTCTATTTCAGGAAAAAAAGTTTTATAAAATTCTAATGGGATGGCATCCGGACCTACCGCTTTTCCCGCCGGAAGATCTAGGATTGCTCTGTGCATTTCCCCCGACTAAATATTTTTTCCAAGGCCCCCTTATCCTCCACATCCAATTTTTCCAGATTTGATCCTCCCAGAAACCCCTCAATATCGCTTGTCTCGGCCCCTTGTTCCGGGCTACATAGTGCCTGGTAGAATTCCTTGAACCTTACACATATATCCCTGGGTGCTGTAGCTATGCCTCCATCATGCAGCATAATCTCCGCAATGTCCCCCTTTGTTGCCGCCTGTCTTGTTCTAATGGCTAGTATGTGACCAATCGGCTCGCTGTATTCATATTGCTCTTTTCTCCACGCCAGATATTTCCCCGCTGCCTTCGATGCAAATATCTCCCACTGCTGCTTTTGCCAATGTTAGCCTCTGTAAGATGACCGTAATATCCTGTTTCGACCTTATTGCGACACCAAGTTCTTCTTCTATGTGAGCCACCATCCCTACTCTCCCTGACACCTCCTCCCTCTCAGCCTTATTTTTTCTAGCAGAGAAGCTAATTGTCTCTCCTCTTATGCCCGCTTTCATTGTGTCCCAGACTATAGCAGGAGGGGTTGTACCTCTGTTTATCTCAAGGAACCCTTTTAACCAGTCTTTCATGTATTCAACATATGTTACATCATGGAGCAGGGCTCTCTCAAATGTCCAATTCGAAATCTGTTTATGTTGCATAGGAATTGTCAGATCTAAAATCAATTGGTTGTGATCCGACATGACCCGTGGCAGCCGGCTAACTTTACCTATTGATGATATTATAGGGGAGACCAAAAAATAATCTAGTCTTGCTAGGGCTTTATGTGGTGCCGAAAAATACATACTGCCCCCCCTATATTATGCTGCTGCTCCCATATATCTACTAGGCCATTGTCTTGAATTAGCCTAATCAGGGCCATGTGGCTTCTCTTTTTCCTACCCAAAATTTTTTGGGGATCATGCTTCCATAAACCATTCAGACCATTAATATTCAGGTCTCCACATAACACCAAGGGTTGTGGCCAATTAGATAGCTGTACATTCATAGCAATAATGACTTCAGGGTCATCTACAGACGGAGCATACAATGAGCACAAAGTAAAGTTGAGTCCCTGCACCTGACATTCCATCAGCACCCAGCGCCCATATGTATCTGCCTTCTGCCTTTTGACTATCACACACCCATGCCGTGCTAATATGGCCACCCCTGTCGTCCTGGTCCCTTGTGTCGTGCAATCAAGTATTTGAAAACCTAGCTGCCCCAATAATCCTTTTTGAGCAATCTCTATATGGGTCTCTTGCAGGCATAACAAATCAACATGAATTGCTTTTAAATACTCCCTCACCGCTCTTCGCTTACTCGCGTTGTTCAATCCACAAATATTTAGTGTGCCTATCCGCATTGACAATCTTGTTTTAACCTCCAATCCTTCCTCTGTTTTTCAATTTCCTTCCCTCCTCTCAAATTTTGTTGCTTCTGAGCTTCCCTTTGTCTTGCATAATCTTGATGTGATGATTTTTTTGTTATTTTTCCCCCTCCCCCTGCCCCCACCCCCCTCCTCCTTTTAGAGCAAGCAGGCCGCTGGCCTCTGTGATGGAGTCTGGCTATCGACTCCCCTCTGCCGACCTTTGTGTCTACGCATCCACTTGCCTGATCGAGTTTCTTCCCTTTGACATCCCGTTCACCTCATAACCCCGTGCTTTTTTTTATATACTGGAATTATCACGTCCCCTTTCCAGGAAACCGGGATCGGGCACCCAGGGCTGTTGCATTTGCCATCAACAAGATGTATCTACCCCATCGTATTTTGTCGAAGAGGAACACATCCGCAGGGACACCATCGAGTCCTGGCGCTCTACCTCCAGCAACTGCACTAAGAGCTGCTAAAACTTCTTTGTCATTAAAAGCCTCATCAGTATAAAAAAACATAACTAACTTCTTCCATTTGATCATCTAAAGGGTTACGCGCATATTGGGGCCTAAAGTCATTAACCCATCCTTCATGAGAGACATGACTTAGGGGCTGATCAGGTTGACCCCCTCCGCCTCACTTAATGATATTCCAGAATAATTTGGTATTATTCTGCAAACTAGCTTCTTTTAGGTCCTGCCATCTAAGCTCATCCCATGGGCACTTGGCTTTATGGATAGCTTTTTTGTATTCATATCTTGCAGTACAAACAGTACCCATTTCCCCAACCCTGATAGCATTGCCAAGGGCAATTCTTGCTTGCATACATTCATTGTTATACCACCGAAAGGGTTTGGAGTCAGCTAGTTTCTAGCTTCTATGGCGCTTAATAAAGTGGCTACTTGTACTTCTTCTCCTCTTTGGCCTCCTGGTTCTGGTCCTTCTGGTCTACTTCATTCTACTTATTCTCCTGGTTTTGCTGATCCTCCTCTTTGTCTTAGGCATGCTGGGCCTTATGTCCGTGGGGTCTCAGTCATCCTGGTCGACTATGCTTTTTGGCAGCCTGATCCTCCAGGTTTTTCCCATGGTCCTCCTGATATTGCTTTCTCTTCATTATCTTGGAAATCCAGTTCCGTGTGTTCCTAATCCTGCTAGTGATCTTGGTCCTCCTCCTCCTCCTCCTCCATTCAGTTGTACTGAACTTTTTGGAGAGTCTTGTTCCCTTGTCCCCCTCCTCTGTTTGACCTCCCTTTCACCCTCCTGTTTCTCCCTGTTCATCCTACAGGTCCTCTAGTTATCTGCCTGCTTCTCCAAGTGATCCACACTCCACTAATGTAGTCTCATCCCAAGTCAGCAAAATACACCCTCAAGCCAAAGGGCACACTTAGATGTAGCATGGGTGGATGAACACTATTGGAAATACATTTTCCCCTTTTTTTTCCTGTTAGATAGTAAAATACAGACATAATTGGGGTGCTCCTCTAAAACCTGGATCCATGTATGTGCCGCTACATCTGTTTCACTATTAACAGTTGTGGACCAGGATTGCTCAATGTCCCTCTTGCACCCCTGCACACTGTGAACCATGGGAGTACAGAGGAGCTAAAAGGATAGTGTTTGCTTATGAGAATCAAAGGCAACGTGGAGGCAGGAGCTGCAACACAGAAGATGGGTGACGACTAAAAGCAGTTTTAGGAACACATTTAGCTACACAGATGCTAATGCGGAGAATGATCACCTGCAATGAAGGCTTGGAAGACTCATTGGGGGAACAACCTCAAATTATGTATATGGTCAATATGCCATACAACAAAATTCTGTCATGTTTTTATGTTTGTAGCTGGTATTCAAATTTTTATTACAAGTGGAGGCTGTCAAAAGAAGGACTTGTAAGGAAATTTGAACATCCTGTCCTTTTAACTGTAAGTGCTCAGACCTAGCAGAAACTGTTCCACTTAGATCCTCAACATTAATCTACAATTCTCAAGCCTCAAAAACAATGTTCTGTGGAAATGAAAATTGGCAGATTGGAGACGTAATGATTCTAATAGTGTGTCCACCACGGTCTACGTCACTCTTGCTTTTTCAGCTAATACAGTTCGCACGTCTCTAACTACGGACTCTTTCCTTTGCTAATATTTGTTTTTATAGCAACTAAAAGTAGTATTCTATAATTCCAGCACATTATTGATTACCAAAATGATACATTTCCAGTGCTCCTCTTAAGACTTCACTGTTGTACCTGTATGTTCGGTCACCAGGAGTGCAATGTAAAGACATGGGGCTCCTTAGTGAAGGTCATTTGTAAATTTACTTGTATTTCACAGGGTGTAAGCAGCCTCTCCGACTAGAGAAAATGAAACGGCACACTGTTTGTTATAAGAGGTCATTAGGGCTTTAGTAAGCCCAATTACTGCTTGGTACCTATGTCAGGGCTCTAGTGACTGAAGATCTGCTGTTTTGTTATGATTAACGCATCAAGATGGAGCGTCAGAATGCTCAATTTCACTTCCATTACCAATTTTACTTACCCAGTATCACAACAACAGGTGAAGCAAATTTCAGCACTGTTGATGTTTATTTAAATTCTAGCACAATTGCTTTGGTACACATTTCCCCTTTATTTATCCCGATTTCATATGTAACAAATACAAATGTGCATTTTGCTTCTCTCGCTGCCTTCATGGATTGTGTGC
This sequence comes from Lissotriton vulgaris, assembly GCF_964263255.1. Lineage (NCBI taxonomy): Eukaryota > Metazoa > Chordata > Amphibia > Caudata > Salamandridae > Lissotriton > Lissotriton vulgaris. Next base: position 986,450,946 of record NC_141685.1, on the reverse strand, counting down.
TAATCACAATTGAGCTGGTTCAGTATTTGGAATTAATGTTGGAAAACTATATTCCCTGTAATCCCTTCATCTCTCAAAACAATACACCAGCTCAAAACTGAAATAATTACCAGGCATGAATGTGTCAAATAGCGGGGAATTACTGTCCGAATTGGTGCGGTGGTTCTATTTCTCAGGGGTACCCAAGGGGCAAACTTGGAATCATACATTTTTCCTACATCCCAAAATTTCTGATACCCACAACATTGCTACTGTCGGGAGCGGAATGCCAATATGTTGGCCCAATGTACACATGATGGAGTCCTGAACCATCTCACAACTCCACCTGTGGTGTAACTAACTCACCAATGTAATACTGTAGTTATGTATTCAACCCTCATTTCTCAATAATGTAGTGTTTCATTGCAGCTAATCTCTCATTATGGGATACAGTGTTCATTATGAGTGGATCATTTGGGATTGGTTGAAGTGGCAAGCATAGACAGCAAATAAAGGTCACACTCACCGTGAGCAAACAAAATGCCATATCAGCAGGCAGCTGGGACTGGAGCCTTTCAACTTCATTGACCAACCAAGGAAGCTCCTTATCTAGTTGCTCCTCTGGCAGAACAGAGGCCAAATGTCCCAGAGTGGTGATGACCTGCCCCCAGACCTGTTAAGATAAATTACACCAAGATGAGCCACATGTGGAAGTAGAGGGTTCCCTGGAGAGGCAGCTGCACTTGACATCTGTTCACTAGGAAGTGATTCTGTCATGCAAAGGCAGTGGTATGTTTCACTGGCAGAATATTCCAATAGACAAAACGGATTCTCTAAAATAGAAATGTTATCCATGAATTTGTTTCGCTCTTGTCTTATTTGGATGAGGGTTCCCCACCCACTCTCTCTATTTTCTCCCTCTCCCCAGCTCTTTTTAAAAAATATATTTCCCCTGCCTCCTATTCATGGACAGGTTGTGGAAGACATAGAAAATACACTACTGCAGCTGCGATTTTATTAAATTGCCCTAGAATCTTATTCTGTCACTTTCTTTTTCAAAAATACTTATTACACTTACTGTTCCCTAATACTTAAGTATTATAGCATGGTTTAGCTTAGATTTTCTTTATATATCTGACCTGATAGGAATTTTATACTTGGTCGGGTTCAATAAAAGTTTTTACACACTTTATTCAGCTACATAAATAGAGATCACAAGTCTGGGTCAAGGGAATGAATTTCATATTTTTTTGTATTTCATCAAATGAAGTATATATGCAAAGGCAGAGGAAGGGGCAGTAAATGTGTATGCATCAGTTATCTCACAAAACATAACAGCTCTAAACCTTCATCCACTGTACTCTGTTCTTTCCCCACTTTACCAACTCACCTCCTGGACACTGGGGATGGTTTCAAGAAGAAATACCTTACAGGTTGAGTAGGCTTCAAAGAAAAGTGTGACTAGAGGAGTGTCTACACTGGAAGCAAACTGGCCTGATAACATCTCAATGACTGCACAAAAACAAAAAAAATACAGTTAAGTTCAAAGGCTTAAGTGTTGCATTAATCTACATATGTACCACCTTGTCTGGTAATGCATAGGACATACTGAGCAAAAACAGTGCAATGCGTCTGCTGATAGGAAATGATTTTTAGCAGGTATTAGACTCAATTCACATAGGTATTCTCTGACTCTCATAGATACTGTAATGGTATCCATTTCGATCATGCATCCTATTGCACTTTTGAAGCATTCTAGACAATATATGATAATTCCACATTACTGCAACTCATTGCATTGAACTAAAATGAAGGGAAGGCAGAATATGTGTCACCAGAGTACTTTTTACATTCAATTAACAACAAAGCAATTTAGTTTGTACAGTTTTGTTGTTTATGAAATAAAAGTGGAGAAATCAGATTTTGCACAAGTTATTACTGTGTGATGATATTTGCTCTCTTGGCAAAATAAAAAAAAGTATGTAAAAATATAAAAGATGATGCATCCGAGCATTCTTTATCAGTAATTTTGTGAATCATTTTATGTGGTTAACAAAGAAGTGCTGGTTCAGATATCACCAGAGTAAAAAAGTGGTGTCATGATTTTGCACTATTCTGCTAATCAGGCAGGAAGACACTACACTGGTTTTAATCTCACATCTAGTAAACACTGATTCATTCAATTTCCTATATTAAGCATAGCAAAACGTGTGAAATCACATTGCCCCTTTTTCTGTCCTAATATTGAAAATGTTTAGTTGGGAGCAAATCTTGCTTCCTGCATTCTCTATTTTTCAAGAGGCAAAAATGGTAAAAATATATTTACTCCATGATTTGCACCAGTCTTCTTTACTTAATACGGTGACTAGTTTGCAATTGTGTGAGGTCTAGGTTGCAACAAGATGTCTGTGCCATTGAAGTGAACAATTACCTCTGGGAAATGATGTACAATTTCTACAGATTTTAATGCTCCACTTCCTAGGGAGGTAAGTTCACAACATAAGGCCTGATTCAGGCTGTGGCAGATGGGTATCCCGTCACAAACGTGATGGGATCCGTCCCTCTTATTACACATACAATAGGATACAACTTGTCCACCAAACTCTAAATCACGCCCTTAGTTTTTTATTACTGAAAAGAATAGGGTGTTTCCCGGAGGTGCACTATACAGACTAGAGATGTGTTCCAGTCATTACATGGCAAACTTGACACAGCAGCTCGGCATGCCAGTTCAATTGGCAAATATACTTTAAAGTAGTAGAGTTACACATTATGCAGACCAATGTTGCAGTTGAGTTCTGATGTGTGCCACAAATGGAAGTTTAATGCAGATAAGTAATCAGTTGTTGAAAACAATGGGATGAATAGGGACTGTTATTCTCTGCACCAATCAGACATAAGAAATTGCATCTCTTTGCATGAAGGGTGCTCTCAGGAAATGTCACAAAAGAGAACTTAATAAAGGTGTCCTCTCCCCACACTCTCCCAACCATCAAACCGAACCCGACCGCTCCACCAGCGCAGGTGCACACCAAGGCTAAACCAATATTTCTGGTTGATTGTAGAAGCCGTCTTCATTACAGGAACGAACGTTCTGAGCATCAGATCTAGATATGGTTCCATTTCTGGTCCTGTGAGAGAAAATAGGATAAACAATATTAATTAAACTAAAGACTAATACCAACTTAAGATGATGAGTGTGCTGCAAAGGTGGTGTTGGTCATGAAACATATTGTAAAAAAATCTTGATGCATAGCTTTGTATATTTTCCACCCAGCAGAACATAAAACGTAATGCAATAAGCATTAAAGAACGTTTCACATTGTCTTTTCCCAGGATTCACTCGCACCTTTTTATGACGTGATGAAGTAGTTCGGCATTACAGCAAAGTTGCTGCATTTACAGAAATTCTAAATCCTTGTACAAATAAAGGCTTAATAGTTAAGTAGCTAGTTGGTGTAGAGCTGTTTCAGTTTTTAACAGTTTTTCCTCAAGAGACATAATGAAACAAAACCTGTAAGGGACATCTGGTGCTGGTATGTGGTGCTAAAATGTGAATCTACAATGTGAAATTACTACATTTCAACAAATCTAAAACAATATGTATCATTTGAACATAATAACCAAAATAGCAGCAATACATTTGCATCTTTCAAAAGTGGCTGTCAGTGGACCTGTATTTAAGATGCAACCATTCACTTCTAAGGCCTCTTGTTGGAGTTCCATATTTTGAAGCCTTCTGATGGCATAAGCACGGAAATGCTTGTTTCTTTAATTAGCACTGTACAGAAAGTAATCATTTTAGAGCTTATTTGAATTACCATTATGACATGGGGTTGCAACACATAGTGGTGCTGTTGTATTTCCTTCCAATTAATTGTCACTTCCCTAAAAAATTCATTGTTTTAACTATGTGGGCTGAAATGGCAAAAGCATGGGCATGGGACTCTATTCTGAATGCCACAATCAGTTTGAAATATATGTAGAAAATAACTTAAATATACCCTGTGGCTTCTTTCCACTTTCAATTTGCATTGTATATGCAATGCTAGTGATTGATCCATTCTCAATCACCACTGTAAAATGCATAAATTCACCATACTGTCATGGGTTTTGTAGAAAATGTAGAAATACTTTAAACAAGCAATGGAGTAAGGGAACTGAAAGAACATGTTGCCGCATGCTTCAGAGCCCACTCTGTGTATTTGAGTGTTGTGCTGACATGAGCCATAGACAGATAAAACTATTTGCAGACAGACCTAAAATGAATGTAGAATCCGGTAGACTGCCACAGAGCACAGTGTTTGACAACAACATAGCATTTTTTCAAATTACCGTATTAAATTGCCATTTGATGAATGGCCCAAAACACCATCTCCTCTCGAATAGAAGGCACCGTAAACAGATTTACAATCTTAGATGATATTGACTGTGGTATCCACTTGGTAAGTGTAATTTGACACATTAAAGCCATCCTTTCAAGTTCAGGCACATTCTCCTAAATATGCAAAAATAGGAAATATTGGTAATTTGAAAATTTTGTGACGAACAAGAGGAGAAAAACAAATCCAAAACAAGTATTAAGTACCATGGATCAGGTATAGAGGGAATATTGTGAAACAGGAGATGCCTGAACAAATCAATAACGGCTTGATTATGAGTTTGGCGGATGGGATACGCCGTCGCAAACGTGACGGATATCCCGTCCGCCATATTACATGTTCCATCCGTAGGATATAATAGAATTGTAATACGGAGGTCCGGATATCCCTCACGTTTGTTATGGAGTGAACCTGTCCTCCAAACTCCTAATCAGGCCCTAAGACTCAATTATCAATAAGATAGAAGCAGAGCAAATAACAACAACGTAATCACTCCTTGAAATAGACCAAGTAGAACCAGCAGTTGCCAAAACAGATTGAAAATAAGGCTGTAGCCTGAGATTTCTTGACCCCTAGCAGCAAGAAAGTTTACAGGATAAAAATGGGTCATAATAAATATAAATATATTGGTACCCCCAATGAATGAATAAATAAGTCCATCAAAATATCAGAAATTCTTGTATTTTCTTAATTTCACATCAAAAAGGCTTTTCTTTTCTATAAATGCATGTCTTTCTGCACTGCAGAGGTATCCAAAAGTGACTGATACCATTTAGGATGTGCACCAAATGTATTGCTTGGTACAGGCTGAGAGGTGCGAGCTATTCGACCTTGTGGATTTCTGTATTGGCATGGGTCATATATCATCAGATATAATTAATTCTATTTGGCTATTCTCTAGACCTGGATTACCTTAGTGTTTTCTACTTATAAAATATCTGTACTAGTGGTATGAGTTTGTGAAATATTTAACCTCTTTTCAACACAATACTGGCCTTAGAGACTGCAATATCTTTTTGAGCGGAACAAAAGGTAAACTGACTTTAAAAACACTGAATGATTATATTTACAAATATTTTACCTATTTTAAGACTAACACAAATGTATTTTAACTACTCTAATTAGGACGGACTGTCTTAGATAAAAATACATGGAAATACATGATAAAGCACAATGTCAATAAATCAACAGTACTGTAATGGTATAATACATGAACTACATGCTAATAACAATGTGGTGTGTTACGAAATAGGTCGAAGTTGTTTCGTCTCCTTGTATATCTTGATAAAAACATGACCTTACTAGTGAAGTCCTGAAGTCTCAGAGGCCAGAGAGGGTGCAACAGTGAAAGATGTGTGGCACTTCCAAGCTACTGTTCTGTTTGGTACTGCCAGCATATCGGAACACATTTGGAGGTGGGTATATTACTTAACTTCATCTTCATGGGGATGACTAGGTTTCTGAGACTCTCCGTTGCACCTCCCAAAGTGTGCCTCGGTAGGTGTGCTACCTTTGCACCGCTTCCCTTAGAGTTAGACATCTTCTGCGATCCAGTTTGCCTTTGCCAGTGATTAGTAATTTAACAGAAAGACCTGGACAAAAGTGTTCCCTCATTTGTATGGGCCCAAGCCTCCTAGCAAATGGTGTAATGCATCTTGACACAGTGTGGGGGTGAAATGGGTGGAAGTACAATGCGTGTTACAAAAGGCCCAGCACATGCCTTGGCAGAATCTGCTGCAAAACAAACACCACCTACCTCCTGTGGTTTTTGCCAATCTAGTCCATGATTTTAAATCAGTGCAGCCCCGAACTCTCATCCCCTTTCTTACTCTCTCTTCTCTCAGTTTCTCACAAGCATAAACAACTACACACACAAACCAGTACAGACATGCACACACATTTCTGTGTGCAAATGAGGTACTAAAATAGGCAATTCATTCTACAAAATACAAATCAAGATCTATGAGAGAGCTTTACCTTTGAATCTATTAGTTTGTTATATACAGATTGACTCTATTTTGTGTTCTCAGCCCTTGCCTACCTGTGGTATGTAAAGAAGAATCCGAGTCTCGGTGTTACAATATTGCTACCTTTGTTAAGATATTTCAGAAGTTCTTTAGGAGTGAAAATATGGAATTTGGGGCCTGATTTTGTATTTGACAGGCAAAGCAGTGTCCTCCAGGTTGTCAGAGGACATTGCATCTGCCACCCCAATGGTATTTGAGTTGTTATGTTTCAAGGTGACCTCTTGCCCAGCGATCATCTCTGTACTTTGAAAGGAACCACTGTCACAGCGGTTTCCATTGAGGTACAAAAGGTTTGGTGGATGGCCATCCTGAGTTTGACAGCCGTTCACCAACTATTTCACTTTTTTTTTCAGAAACCCATGAAGCGGCAGTTTTCTGAAAAACAAAAGATTCATTACCTCCACCCTCTGGGAGTTTTCTGACAAGGTGCGGAGATCATTATTGTTTATTCCTGTCCCTCACAGGCAAGTTTTTTTGCAGTGATGGGCAAAAGAAAATGATTTTAGGCTTTGGTCGACTGAGCCATCAAGAAATCCACTGATTGAAAAGTTGTAGTCTGCCCACCTGTAAATGCCAGAAACCGGTCCCCGGTAGCTTGTTTCCTTCCCAGTGTAAGAATTGGCTTTTGTAGTTTGGTTTGCCCTGTTCCCATCATACACTGGGACAGGAACAGACTAATTTGCATACAGCCAGGTTCTGAAACTGGGATGGTGCAGTGAGCTAAAAAACGGTGTTGGATCTAGCCCTGATCTCTTGACTGGGTGAGAGTATTCTGTTTAATTCAGAGACTCTGTCCCTCACCACCCCTTTTTGTAAATATTTTTGTCCACCCTAAGCGTGGAAGGGTATACTCAGATGTGAGTCCCTTGCTCATTGCACCATCAGGATTCAAGCAAGCCGGGCCGAAGAGGCTGAAATGCCAGAAACCGGTCCCCGGTAGCTTGTTTCCTTCCCAGTGTAAGAATTGGCTTTTGTAGTTTGGTTTGCCCTGTTCCCATCATACACTGGGACAGGAACAGACTAATTTGCATACAGCCAGGTTCTGAAACTGGGATGGTGCAGTGAGCTAAAAAACGGTGTTGGATCTAGCCCTGATCTCTTGACTGGGTGAGAGTATTCTGTTTAATTCAGAGACTCTGTCCCTCACCACCCCTTTTTGTAAATATACACCTGTAAATAAGGCAGGTGGACAAAAGCTTGGAGGGCAGGGTACTCCCTCATATTTGCAACGGTATAACCTGTACGCCAACCTCTAAATCAGGGGCCTAATGTTTGTTATAGTCTTATTAAAGGCTCTGCAAAATATATAAAGAGGTGAAACAATCATAGACCTACGTTGAAATCCACCGGATTCTCTCGTAGAGATATATTGAGCATCATATTGTTACAAAGAAATATTTACTTTGATGAATTCTCATTTACTTTTTAATTGATCTATGTATTAATAGCTTTCTTTTGCCGTTAGTTGTGAAATAAACCTCTCTTTCTTTTACTGTCAATGTGCAGCAAAAATAGAGTGGATAACATTTGAGATTTTATGACTTTTTCCGTTTGACCAGATTAATGTTTTTCTAATGTATAAGGTGTGTTAGATGTATTCATAATTCAAAACCTCTAAACACAATATGCAAAAAATGTATCTAATAGTTACAAAAATCACAACCAAGTATACCATTATTTTGCAATAGAATCAGAGATAAAGCAGACGGTTTTATTGTTGCATTTTTATGGGTATCGGTGTGGGATATTGTGTTTATGTTTTAGATAAGCTGTATAGAGTAAAGTTTGTGAGACTTAAGATTTGGCGGGTATTGAGAGTGACAGTGGTGGTGCAGGAGTTGTTGGTCAGTATGTAGGTATAAATTATAGGATGTCTGATCTGGGGGTTAGAATTTAGCACGAGGCAGTTGATTTATTTGAGGGTAACATCGGAAGGGCTATGCGCTCAACCAGGAGTAACCTTGACTTCTGGGCCTCCCTGCCTTTGTCGGTTGCGGGGCATGTGGCATTATTAAAAATGATAACCCTCCCCCGTTTACTTTATTACTTTGTTACCCTGCCGATTTGGATACCTGTAAAGTGCTTTGCCCAATTCAACTCCATGGTTTCGAGCTTTCTGTGGGGAACGGGACAAAGAAGAGTGTCTCTGCCGACCATGATGTGCCCGAGTCGGGAGGGAGGCTTTGCAGTGCCGGATTTTGAGGCTTACTACAATGCGGCCCAGTTCCAATGGTTCACACAACGGCTGGCAGGGAAGCTGGGAATGGAGACAAACCAGAGAAGAAGGGACCTAGAGCTTCGTCACTTGAGTCAGATTTTGCTACAGCTCCCGATGCGGGAACGTGAGGTATCCAGGGATCTATGGGTCCTGAGGCAATGTTGGTATTGGGCTATACGACGCAATAAAGGGAGCCCGGCATATGCCCCTGAGATCCCGGTGTGGTACTGTGAGGAGCTCCCCCATGGAGGAGATTGACAGCGGCTACATGACTGGGAGGAATCGGGGATCTCCTCCATTGGAGATCTGTATGAAGATGTGCACTTTTACCATTTCAAGACCTCATGCAGAGGCACGAACTTCCTGCTCAGGACTTTCTCTTGCACGCGGGCATAACAGCTGCTGTGCGCAAGCACTGGAAAAAAGGGTTAGAGGAACCACGGGTCTTCCTTCCCTGCCAGTATGTGGTCACCTCTGTAGGTAGGATCAAGGCGGTGATGTGCTTGTATCGGAGGTTGACGCAGGGCTTGAGGACACCTCTGGAGGGACAGTGTATTAAGTGGGAAACTGACCTGGGAACGCCTATAGAGGAGAAACCTTGGGAATTGTTAATGGAACGGGCCTGGAAATGTTCCCAAAATGGAGATTCCAACTTATTCAATTTTATGTGTTTCATCGGGCGTATCTTATGCCTCACAAAAGTTTTGGCTCCCACACTACCTGCCCACGATGCAGACTGGAGGGTGCGGTATGCATACACATGTTCTGGGATTGTCCGCTGCTTCGGGTATTCTGGGGAGAGGTACTGGCCAAACTGATGGAGGTGACGGAGAGGGACCTGCAGAATACTCCAGGGTTGTGCCTGTTGCACTGGTTTCCCCACACTTCTCGCAACAAAACCATCAGTAAGTTCCTAGACCTGGGGTTAGTTCTAGCCAAGCGTGAAATCACTAGCCATTGGAAGGCGGCCACAGCCCCTAGCATTGCGCGCTGGCTACGTGACTTTACCAAGTGGGCGGATTGCGAGGGGACGCTCCGCCTCCAATTAGCTCGGAGGACTGACAACGACAAATTCTGGGACTCGGCGAGAGCCTGGGTGGCGTTGGTGGATTTGCTCAAGAATCCGACTGAGGATGATGACTGACCTCGCCGGCTATGGGTGCCCTCTTTATTATATGAGACTGCAACAACAGGTAGTGAGTTGAGAGAATGGGAGAAGCGAGCGTGGAAGTGGCAGTGTCCCTCCGGCGGAGATGTGGGCTATTGACATAGGACTAGGGTGGAGTATGCAGAACACATTATGAGCATTACATGCGCGGCTAGGGAAAGCAACATGTCTGAGGGGAAGTGGGTGGTAGGTTTCGGGGGTGGTTAGAGGGCGGGGAGTTTGAGTTGAAGTGGGGATTTGGTTCATTATTATCCGTGCTGAAACATAGAGGATGACAGTGCCTGAATAGGCTAAGAGCAACACAATTTAGCCCTGTAGAACTGTGTCTCGGGTTCACTGGGATATAACTCTTGCTATTATAAAGGCCTCACTCTATATGTGAACAAATGAATGGACTAACACAGACTTGGCGGGGCGAGGCAAAATCTGGATGGGGATACAATTATTGGTCAAGTGTTGCGAGACTAAGGTAATGAAGTTGCATGTATCGGTGAATTGTTAGTGCATTGCATGAAAACCTAATAAAATATGTTTTAAAAAAAAATAAAAAATTATAGGATGTCTGGTGCAGGTGTTAGTGTAGGGCACCGAAGGAGGAGGAATGTAGGTACAGAAGTAAGAGAGACTTAAAGAGTAGGCAGTGGCATGTTTCCTATTGGTAGATTAAAAGCAATGGTCTCCAACTAATCAATCACATGTTACTAGTAGCTCGCAGACTGCCATTGAGTAGCTCGCATATAATTGCCTGTCAACAAGCTTGAGAATATACAGGTGCCCACCTGATAACACAGCTATTTAAAATACAGCTCCCGTTCCTATGATTTACTCAACGCTGACAGTGCTTGAGGATGCAGACTACCCTTTTCTGAAAATAATTTCTTCTTTTTCTACATCTTTCTAGCCTCTTTTTACATGTCTTTACTGTTTTCTTGCTTTTATGTCTCTATTTCATTTCTCAATGTATTTTATTCTCTCTTTCTTGCTGTCCTCTTTCTTTATTTTTCCTTCTTTCCCACTTTCCCCTATTTGTTTACACTATCTCTTTCCTTCCCTCCTTTGTTGTGCATTCTTTTTCAGTTCTCTTTCTTTTTTTCTTATTGGCTTAATAATCTTCTTGATATTTTTTTTTCTCATTTCAACCTTTATTTTCAATTTTATCTTTCTTACTATTTCTTTCTTCTCTTTTTCAATCTTGTGTCTCTCAGTAATTCTTTCCTTTCTTCTTTCATTTTTTCTTTTTTCTCCAATTTCTGTTTTTCTCTTTTCTTCGTTTATTATTCTTTCTTCTACTCTTACTTAGTTTTCCTCCTTCTATCCTTCTTTTCTTTTGTCCTATCTCCATCTTTCTCAATGTTTTTCTTTCTCTGATTGTTTCCTTCTCTCCCTTCTTTTTTTCAGTCTTATCTGTTTTCTCTGCCTTCATCTTCCCTCCTCTGTTATTCTTTTTCTGTATTTCTCCTTTTGGTGTTATTACTTATTGTTCTGTTTCTTTCTTTTTCTCCTTTCTTCATCCAGAAGGATCTTTTCTTAATTCCACCTCTGACCTGATCTTCTCCCTTCTTTTTTCTTCTACTTTTTTTCTCTTATTTTTTTCTTTCTTTCCTTCCATTGTTTTCTCGCTGTCTTTTTCTTTCTCTCACCTTCTTCCTTTATTCTTTCTCTGTTGTGCTCTTCATTCTTTCGCCTACTTCTTTTTTACCATGCCTTCTTTCTTCCTGTATTTTCATTCATTCCTTTCCTAGTTTGTTTCTTCGTCTTTCATGTCCTCTTAATGGCTTTCTTCCTTCATTTCCTGCATTTGACTCTTTTCTCTGGGTATTTTGTCCTTGTTGTTTTTTTCCTTTATTTTGTTATTACTTTTCCTATATTTCTCTTTCTTTCTTTCTTTCTTTCTTTCTTTCTTTCTTTCTTTCTTTCTTTCTTTCTTTCTTCCTTTCTTTCTTTTTCTTTCCTGATTTCTTTCTTTATTTTGTCATTCTTTCTTTTTGTTTTATTTATCTTCCTCTCTTATACTCGTCTCTCTTTCTCTCTCTTTAGGTGTTTCAAGAGCAAAGGGACAACACTGATCCTCTGGGACCCGATTGTAAACCTTTGCGTTACAGCTCCTGTTCTATTAATACTTTATGCTCCCTGTATCTGGAATAAAGAACTTAAGGGTACTCTAGGGGCAGTGTTTAAGTTATTTGGTCTCTGTGTGCATTTATAAAATTCCTATATTAGACAGTAGCTCAGGAAAGGTTTGAGACTCCTGATTTAAAGAGTGCTAATTGAACTCTAGGCTGCATGTGATGGGGAAAGAAGTATATGATAGCTAGTTGTAACTGATGTATTTTGTGATGCAGGAGTGTAGAACAGCAAACATTGGGATGTAGGTTTCATGTACGATGTAGGTAGTGAAGGTGTGGTATGGAAGTGCAGTGTAGATGCAGGTTATAGTTTAGCTGGTGGTGTCAGATTTCCCTACAAAAGTATGAGAGTGTCATGCTTACCCTAATGTGCATTGCATAATGATGTTTAGTACACTCATTTTCTACAGGCAGACCATTTAAGGCACACTATTTCTTTCTCCCTCAGGACACACCCTAATATCAATAAAATAATTCATCACAATCAACTCTAAAGTACTACTACACCAAACTAAAGGACCTGGAATGATAAAAACATAACATTCAAACACTAGATAACAAAACATTAACTGTTGTCTTTTGAGTGCTAACAGCAGAGAAACTCCTTACTAAAACTTTTAAAAGGGAATAATTGAATATTGCACCCACAATAGTATCAGAGATGGTAGTTAAAAAGATCAGCACATTGCATTTTACTCCTTCCTAAAGAATTCTTAATGGAAATACATGAGAAACCGGTGTGTACATAACAAAACAGCTCGGAACATGCCATATTTTATAGTTCATTACTTTTTTATCTGGGCAATGGTTTTAATTAACTATGCACTTTACAAATAAAACTGACTTACTTAAAATTACTTAGTTAATAAGGCCATTGTAAAAATAATGTGTATGGATACAGTGTTACGTTAAGTGTTTGCAGTTTAATTGAAATAGAAATACTATGCTATGGCTGAATTTCAAACTCTGTGAAATCAAATATAACTTCTTGCTGCAGACACAGCTGAACTAGCACCTAATCTATCATATAGGTCCATCTGACATAATGTTATGACACAGTTGCAGGTGGTGTCAATGCAGTACTGTACATAGAGTTTTTCTGCTCTGCCTTCAATGAACGGCCCCAAGTGCAAGGTCAACATGTGGCTATACATACTGGATTTTCATACGGTACATCAGCCTGTCTGAGCGCTACTGATTTTCCTGCTAACAGAACTTATTTTAATAAATCTGTCATCCTTTGTCAAATTCTATTGAAGGTGTTGTACCTGAATAGCATGGCCATAATATTGAACGATATAATACTCTGTACTAAACATTGTTCATAAACATTATTGCCAGATTTAGAACATGATATTTATGTCAAAATGAATGATCGACTATGTTTTAATTTTATTAGAATTCCATAGCAGCAAAATAAATAATACATAACCGAACACATACATCAAAATTTCCTTCATTGCCCATTTTAAGCCCCAATCCTAACCAATGCCCTCGACAACAAGGTAACATGAGGTACAAACTATATGATACAGAATAGACCTAATTACCCCGTCATATACTCCCTCACCACCCCAAATCATTAACCCTATCTCCTTTTTCTATATCCTTTAACAGGATATAAACTGTATTCCATGTGGTACTCATTGAGAAACTTGGCCTGCTACATCTCAAAGGGCGGAGCCTCTTGCTGTAGCCAAAGTGAGGCAATTGGCAACTGAGCAAACACCGTGGCCATAATAATAGGATAACAGTGTTCATATAGTAGTTGCCCCTGGTGGAAATCTTCCCCAATACCAAGCAACATCATAGACTGAGAAATTTTAACACAGTCCCCGGTTATTTCTGACAAAAACCTCTCTATAGATTCTATCAGAGTGTTCAATACCGCACATGCAAAAAACACGTGCACAATGTCTGCACTATCCTTTCCACAGCGGCAACACTTCCCACCATGCTGACCCCCTGTAATGGCAGAGTTTTTGGCTTTATTTAGCAGTGATATAGATCATTAGTCTTGCTCGCATCTAGTATAGGTATTCTTAGCCTGTGTTGGCCCTTTTAAGCCCTTTTTCCAGACCTAGAAGAGGATAGCTGCTTAATATGCCTTTATTCTTGACTTTAACCTGTCTATTGCCTATTGGCTTTGACATATTAGACACTTTGGTATGGTTTATGTAGGTATTCTGACAGAGCTAAGGAGCATTTCACCCCTTTCAGGCCTACAGGCCTAAAGCTAGAGAGACTCCATCTTGATGGAAGCAGGGAGGCTTTTCAGGGCAAAAGCAATGTTTATAGTTATAACTGTTGTTCGCCCTAAGCGGACCGGAGAGAACCGGCCAGAGCTGAATCTAATCAGGAATTGTTCCCGGGCTCAGGTCTCTAGACGAAACAAGCAGACTGGTCACTGTGGGAGCGTCTAGCGCAAGGAGCCTGGTGCATGGGATTGGTGGGAGGAAGCTGCTGGCTGGAACTTTCCATGAGGAAACAGCATTCTATATTTGTGAAGTGCAGAGGCGGAGTTAGTCAGTCGAGGAGAGAGGGAGTCGAGGAGAGAGTCAAGCAGAGGGTCAGTCCAGCAGAGAGGCGAGCAGTGGAGTGGATTGGCAGAGAGAGACAGAGGGTTCAATCTGGAGAAGAGCTGAGTTGAATAGTGAGCTGGAACTGAAGGAAGCAGTCAGAAGCAGTTGCTTATCAGGAGGAGGTGTGAATAGCTGGAGTCTGAAGTAATGCCTTTTAAAAGAGATAGAGGAGAGCTCGTGGACTAACCTATGGGAGCAGATGGAGTTAATTGGACATTGGCGCAGAGACAGAGTGAATAAGCTAGTGGAATGAACGGTGATCAGAGCGGCAGGAACCATTAAGATTGAAGACGGAAGGTGGAGAGACAGTTCGTGTGGGGGAGAGGAGTCCAGAGACAGAGTGATCAGCGCAGAGGTGTACCCAAGAGTGCAGGAGAGAGAGAGAGTCTGAGATGAGCCAAGGCACAGACGAGAGAGGTACCCAGATGACAGCTAGAACAAGACTTCACACTAATCAGGTGATATTGTTTTCATCACATTAGCTACACTTACACTTTATGTCTAATCTTTTCCCTTTCAGCGGAGTGTTCCTGTTATGTGTAATCCTTCTATTTCAAGCGGTGTGTTCTACCTATAGTCTTTGTTAGATATGTGTAAATGTTTATATTGTTATAATAAAACAACCCCCAGTTTATAACAAACTGGTGTGTAGCCCCTATTCTTGTTCACTGAAGGTAAATGTATCTCCTAGGTGAGTACTAGGTATGTGAATGGATGAGTAATCCCAATCAGGTAAGTGGTGATCACATAAATAGGGAGTGAGTGGACCTTTGATGTCAAGAGCAGGGAGTACACTATATAATCTGGAACTATATTCAAAGTCATTATTGTAGTTTCATCCCGAGTAGACAGCTGAGATAATATCCCAATATATATATATATATGTATAGGTGTTCATAGGAATGTGGTCGTCGTTGATATGCGGCGTTAATGAGAACACTGGGTGGGAGACCAGTGCCGATACCCACAGGATTGTGGCTTGAGTAAATGAGAGCACTAGGTAGTTGAACTAGTGTGTAGTTTCGCAGGATCGCGAACACTTTGGAAAAGGGAGCATTGGGTTCTGCAGGCCCGTGTGTAGACGCACCGGATTGTGCGCAATATCTGCCCTAGGGTAGAACGGTCTGGGTCAGGGTGGCCGCGAGACCAACTGATGTGAATAAGTGTGGTGTAGGGTATGGATATCCCTAGTAATCAGTGAGTATTCTTAGTATCCCTATAGATTTAGTGGTGTTCTCAATAATATGAGCTTGTATATTGCGAGTTCCCCATCCTCAGGTAGGTACCAGGTGCCTGGATATAGAGGAGTCCTGAGGAGGGAAGGTGAGTACGTTCTGGCTGGGTTGGAGGGGCCCCTGGGGGCTGATCCCACCTACTCAGAAAATCCAGCCATAACATCTGGCGTAGTCGAACAGTTTACGAAACCTGTGTGCCTGGCCATGTGCTTAGAGAGTTTCCCATGTGTTCTGAGGGAGTGCCCTGAACGCCGGTTCCATCTGGCGTAATGTTGCAGTTTATGTAGCCTGTTAGACCTATTGGCTTGAACAGTTGCAGCGTGAGGAGATTAAATTACATCATGGCATTTGGTTTATTCAGGGTGGAAGGAATGGTTTTCATCTTGGTGTTTAAACTGTCAGAGTTGAAGGATGGCATTACATGAGGAAGCCAGTTACATCTATGTGATGGTCCATTTGTATAAATGTGTGTAAAAAATGCTTTTAAATTGCCCATTCAATTGCTTGCTGCATCTGCTTATGCTGTGCAATGTGAAATATGTTCATTGTAATATGATCTGTGGAGTTCTTTGAATATAGCTCCTTGTAAATATGACTTGTGAATAGCGCCATATTAATGTGGCTTGTGAGGTGCATGTTCTCATGTTGATCTATTGTGTTCCTTGTGCATTGCGCCTTGGAAATGTTGTTTGTGAAAGGCTTGTCTTGTAAATATGGCTTGTGAATAGCGCCATGTGGTCATGGCTTGGACAGGGCATGTTATCATTACGTTTGGCAGGAGAGAGCTGGATCTCTCTCGGGTGCTTGGGGATAACGTTTTGAAAATATGTGTACGTGTCATTTGTAAACGTGAAGAAATGTGCTAATGATTTTCCCATGTATCCATGGACGTTGGGAAATGATTCTGCTTGAGCTGCCAAAGGGTTAATATCTTGAGTTGAGATGGCAGTCTTTATTTTTTACATGCTGTCAACATGCATGGTTATCTGACCTGACTATAAAAGTCAGTGGATTATTTGATGGTTTGATTTTGACTTTTTTTGATTTCTTGGTCTGCCCATGTGCTTTGTCAGTTTCTTGACGGGAAGGTAACATCTTGTGTTTTGAGAAGGGTTCTGTTCATTTCACATTCCTTTTGAAATGCGTCTACGTATTTGTGTGGGTTCACCTTGGAACTGATGTGGTTATAAATCAACCAGTCTGCTTACGGAGAAAGCTGTGTTCTTTTAAAATGAGTGAAATATTAAAAAGATAGCCCGTTAGAATGCATGCTACGAGCTGTTTTCATTAATTATTTCTGTGAGGGGTTTCCATCTAGACAGGAATGTGCTGGTTGCAATGATCATAAATTCAGAATAATGAATCTTGCCCGACAGTGCATGGTAACATGTGCTTTTAATTAGTGGAATGCAACCATGTGCCTTTGAAAGACAAACAAAAATGTTAAAATGTAACATTATTATTTTCCCAAATGTGAATTAAAATGTATGCTTTTATAAATGTGTCACCAAAACGTTAAATTAAATGCAATGTTGAAATGTATCTGCATTTTATGTTGTTTTACAAATTATTTCTCTTTGACAAATGGACCATGTTACTTCGTTTTTTTTCTCAAATGCAGAATGTATAATATTGTGTGCCAAAGGTAGTTGCCCCTTTTTAAATAAGTGCCCATATTTTAAGTGTCTTGCCTTTAGCTGAATTAGTTGGACAAAAGTCTTTTTCAAAACTGGAGCTTTTTTTAATTGGCAGTACACTGTAACAGAATTCTTTTTTGTTAAATTCTAGCTTCCGTTAGTTAGAAAATAAGGCATGAGAAATCTGTTTTTCGACCTTGGCAGACCAGCTGGTCTGTGCAGACGAGTTTTTTCATTCTGCAAGTTTCGATCACGTCCCAGTTTGTTATGATTGGCTACAGTTCAATTTTCTTCCGCGAACGGCTTGTTTATTTAAGGGCGGGGTGACCTGGCTCTTCCCTTGGAGTTAGTTAGTCGTGACGGGCCTGGGCGGGCTTCTCTGACCAGGGAAACTGGGAGGCTTGCAGTGCCCTGCTGATGCTGTGAGCTCATCATGTGGCGGTAATCCAAATTTTTTTTTCACACTGTAGCCTGGCTCCTGCTCTGAAGGGAGGGGTTGGTTTAGAGAGGCTCATCATATTGCAGTGTTTAAAGTAGCTTCCCACTGTAGCATGGCTCCTGCCCTGAAGGGTGGGACTGGCTTAGTAAGGATTAGGGTATGTTAGGCCCTACTAATGTTATTAAAAGTTAAATTTTGAATGTTTTTAATTAATTAGGATATTTTCTTTTCAATAATGAAAGGCACCCGGGGTGCTTTTTAAATGGAAAATTTTATTTTACAAGAATAATGATACTTGTTCTCTTGTTCCTAGGTTGCTGGGATGTGGTGCGTGCGTGCGTCTGCCCACCCCCCTCCCACTCCTTTTATTGTTTTAGCTTTTTACTTTCATGTTTTTATTTTAGTTTATTGTTTTTGGATGATGGAACAAGACCAGACCAGACCAGACCAGACCGGATAATGGATGGCCGCATTGGAGGAAGTGTCCGGATACCGAGGATGCAGGGTGGTGGCCTACACTGAAGAATTTGGACATTGAATAATCCCTTGGACAATCAGGCCCCACTTTTAAAGCAAACAATATGTCACCTATTATAGTTTTTCTGTTTTCTTCAAAACAGTTTTTGCCAATGACTAAGTTATTTAATTCCTTGGCCTGCAATTTTCTCTTGACATCACTACGAGCAGGCCCCACTTTTAAAGAACAAAAATAATTAAAAATGTTTTATTTGTAACAGTATTATAAAAGAATGTGATGCATGATCCCTTGGACAAGCAGGTCCCACTTTTAAAGCAAAAAATATGTCACCTATTATAGTTTTTCTGTTTTCTTCAAAACAGTTTTTGCGTGATTTCAATGAAGGACTTTTTTGAATGGCGGTGCCCACATGTGTTCTTAAATGGGGTTGTTGTTGTAGTTTTTTACTGTTCTTACATTTTCACCTTGATTGATCAAAGGGTGGTTACCTTAAAATTTGGATTGTTCTGGGTGGTGTGTCTTTTAGTATGATTATGTATTAATGTTTGCCCAAATTTTGACACAGTTTATCATGTTTATTTCTCAGATTTCACTTTAAATTGACAAATGTCAGCAGGTAGGCCTCATTCAGGCCTATTGTTATTTTCATCTCACATATTAGCCCCTACACCAATAGTTTCATGAGTCATCATTAGCTTAAGTTGCTTATAGTAGGTAAGGCTCATTTAGGCCCTTTCTTGTTCTCTCATTAGGAGTTGAAACACATTTAGTTCTTAAGTTGACAATAGTAGGTAGGCCTCATTTAGCCTTAAGTTGTCCGAAGTAGGCCCCATTTAGGCCCCTTGCTGTTTTCATTCAACACATAAGTCCCTACATCACTAGATTTCACCAGTTATCATTAGAAGTTGAGGCACATTTAGTTTGAGGATGCTTTGGTTAGTTTCTGTTGTTATTAGATCCAATCTCAGATATGTTTCAGCATTCAAGTCAAGGGTGCTTTGATTCGTTTTTAGGTTTCTATTTCCTACAATTGAGTTTCAGGTGGAATTTTCTTAAGTTGTCATTGTTTTTAGGGAGTTTTTTAGGTTTTGATTTGTTGATAGATTGTGTTGATGTTTGTTTATCTAGATGTTATTGTTTGTAAGATGTTCGCAAGATAAGGATCTAAGGGTGGATGGCAGAGATATTTAGCAGTGATATAGATCTTAATCTTGCTCACATCTAGGATAGGTATTCTTAGCCTATGTTGGATAGATTATGTTGATGTTTGTTTAGATGGTTGTTGTTGTTTATAAGATGCTCGCAAGATAAGGATCTAGGGTGCAATGTAATGGCAGAGTTTTTGGCTTTATTTAGCAGTGATATAGATCATTAGTCTTGCTCGCATCTAGTATAGGTATTCTTAGCCTGTGTTGGCCCTTTTAAGCCCTTTTTCCAGACCTAGAAGAGGATAGCTGCTTAATATGCCTTTATTCTTGACTTTAACCTGTCTATTGCCTATTGGCTTTGACATATTAGACACTTTGGTATGGTTTATGTAGGTATTCTGACAGAGCTAAGGAGCATTTCACCCCTTTCAGGCCTACAGGCCTAAAGCTAGAGAGACTCCATCTTGATGGAAGCAGGGAGGCTTTTCAGGGCAAAAGCAATGTTTATAGTTATAACTGTTGTTCGCCCTAAGCGGACCGGAGAGAACCGGCCAGAGCTGAATCTAATCAGGAATTGTTCCCGGGCTCAGGTCTCTAGACGAAACAAGCAGACTGGTCACTGTGGGAGCGTCTAGCGCAAGGAGCCTGGTGCATGGGATTGGTGGGAGGAAGCTGCTGGCTGGAACTTTCCATGAGGAAACAGCATTCTATATTTGTGAAGTGCAGAGGCGGAGTTAGTCAGTCGAGGAGAGAGGGAGTCGAGGAGAGAGTCAAGCAGAGGGTCAGTCCAGCAGAGAGGCGAGCAGTGGAGTGGATTGGCAGAGAGAGACAGAGGGTTCAATCTGGAGAAGAGCTGAGTTGAATAGTGAGCTGGAACTGAAGGAAGCAGTCAGAAGCAGTTGCTTATCAGGAGGAGGTGTGAATAGCTGGAGTCTGAAGTAATGCCTTTTAAAAGAGATAGAGGAGAGCTCGTGGACTAACCTATGGGAGCAGATGGAGTTAATTGGACATTGGCGCAGAGACAGAGTGAATAAGCTAGTGGAATGAACGGTGATCAGAGCGGCAGGAACCATTAAGATTGAAGACGGAAGGTGGAGAGACAGTTCGTGTGGGGGAGAGGAGTCCAGAGACAGAGTGATCAGCGCAGAGGTGTACCCAAGAGTGCAGGAGAGAGAGAGAGTCTGAGATGAGCCAAGGCACAGACGAGAGAGGAACCCAGATGACAGCTAGAACAAGACTTCACACTAATCAAGTGATATTGTTTTCATCACATTAGCTACACTTACACTTTATGTCTAATCTTTTCCCTTTCAGCGGAGTGTTCCTGTTATGTGTAATCCTTCTCTTTCAAGCGGTGTGTTCTACCTATAGTCTTTGTTAGATATGTGTAAATGTTTATATTGTTATAATAAAACAACCCCCAGTTTATAACAAACTGGTGTGTAGCCCCTATTCTTGTTCACTGAAGGTAAATGTATCTCCTAGGTGAGTACTAGGTATGTGAATGGATGAGTAATCCCAATCAGGTAAGTGGTGATCACATAAATAGGGAGTGAGTGGACCTTTGATGTCAAGAGCAGGGAGTACACTATATAATCTGGAACTATATTCAAAGTCATTATTGTAGTTTCATCCCGAGTAGACAGCTGAGATAATATCCCAATATATATATATATATGTATAGGTGTTCATAGGAATGTGGTCGTCGTTGATATGCGGCGTTAATGAGAACACTGGGTGGGAGACCAGTGCCGATACCCACAGGATTGTGGCTTGAGTAAATGAGAGCACTAGGTAGTTGAACTAGTGTGTAGTTTCGCAGGATCGCGAACACTTTGGAAAAGGGAGCATTGGGTTCTGCAGGCCCGTGTGTAGACGCGCTTACAACAACAGGAGCCAAGGGGGAAACAGAGACAGGCCGCCCCCCACTCAAAAGTCACTATTACAAAAGTGGCCTGCTCCTAAATTGCTCAAAGGCTTAAACAAGTTAAAGAGTTTTATGTAATAGAGCACTTTTTTAGCTTCTATTCATAGGGCTACACTTCGTTGTAGTATTCACTCTGGCACAAGAGCCAGTTTGTGTGTGTGTATGTCAGTGTCACCACTGCGCTTACAGATATGCCCTCCCTTCCCTGTGTGTAAAAAAAGGGGAGGGGAGGTTGACAGTGTCTCACGGAAGCAACACCAAGGGGAGGATTGTATCAGACTGGTACTCGCCTGATTCCTCACTTCTCATCATTGACTACTGTCAACCTTTTAAAAAAATGGGAGAAAAACCAACATAAAGAAAGTGCATATAGGTCCAACAACCCCGTGGTGTTGTGAGTGCTAGAAACCCAATGTGATATCACTGTGCCCCATAATGTGAAAAACAACAAAATACCACGCTAAAAAGAGTGTAAACTAGCTGGCAACTCACAATTTTATTCTGTGCTGCTAGTTAACTCTGATTAAAAGTCAACCGACATGTTTCATCACTATTGCTTTTTAGTGATTTCTTCAGGGTTTAGTTGATGGGTCAGCGTTTTGCATGCACCTTTCACGTCTTCCCTTATTGTACCTGTAGTTCACGGTGCGACATGACAGACATACACACACATATTAAAAGTTTCAGCGTATGACACTCAGCCCAGTACTCACTTACAAATGGCAAATCTCAGCTGTATCAATTTACCAGGTGGCCTGTCGAGATGAGCCTACCCGGCCCCCGTGGAAGATTGCGTCACGAGTGTAGTCCCAGTCTACGTACTGGTGATGTCTAGACCGCCAGATGGTCGGTATCTGTTATGAGAGAGTAAGCCCAATGAGAAGTACTGTGTCCACTAGGGCCCGTCTCCGTCGACTCACGGGAACCCAGGGTCCTGTGGAGTCCCTCAGCTCTTACCGATAATGCCCCGCTCCCGCTGGTTAAACCATTGTACCTCCTTACCGCATTGGTGTGCAGCGCCCGTCTATGGCTCACCCTCGTGTGTTGTGAAGACGCCGGCCGGCTGTTTACCAAGCCGGTTTCCGGGTCACGTGGGTTGACGCGACGTGCCGCGTCACGCGTCTTTGGGCGCCATCTTAGACTGGGATCTTTTCCCACGGAGTGCGTTGTGTTGAATGCATTGCCATTTGTTTATAAATCAAGGAGTAGCTACCAAATCAAGCACACTTCATGTGCTATTGTATACCATCCCCTATTTATGTATTTTGGTGTGTATAAACAGCGGAGAATTACGGAAAATTACTGAGGGACACTTTGAAGGCAGGAAACCTTGTGAAAAAAATTTTGTGAAAAAAATTTTGTGAAAAAAAATTTTTGTATTAAAGAAAACTATTTCATTGAGAAAATTTTTCTTTAGGGGGAACATGTTTTGAAGACAGCCAGCTATGGAACAACAAAACTGGGCCCCTATGTGGATAGATATAACAATCCTATATCCGGTGTGGTGATAACCTTGTCTGGGGGATGTTAGTCCGCCTATGGTGTTGCACGGACCCCAGTTACAGTGTTATGCTCATACTGATGTGATGGTGTTTGTATTCCCTGTTACTCTAACACCATAATACCCACTGGGTGCCACTACTCGCGGAGTGATGCAGTTGTACTAAGGTGGAAAAGTACTCTAGGTCGTAGAGACCTTATTCCACTCAATAACATCGTTAAGTCCTTGATCAGCTGTTTGTTCTTCATAAATCCAGCGTGCTTCTTTCTTCGCTAGTCTGTTGCTCATACTATGAATCTCCCCATATACTCTTTCCAATACAGTCCAGCGCAGATCTCTGGGTTGGTGTTGCTGACTGGTAAAATGTTGTACCAGTTTAGTCGAGAGTTTTGCTGCTTTTAGGGTGCTGAGGTGTTCTTGGATCCTCACTTTGATTTTTCTGGTAGTTAGCCCGATGTAGTATAGGCCACAGGGACAGCTTAGTCTGTATATTACGTTGCACGTATTACAGTTACTGAAACTGTTTAGATACCACGTTCTTCCGTTGGTCCTAGTGATGGAGTTGGTTTTCACTGTCAAAGGGCAGACGGTGCATTCCCCACACGGGTAGTGACCTGGTGGGAGGTTAGAATTGGGCTGTCTGACTTGTGGTCTTGTATGGACCAGCCGGTCCTTTAGGCTGGAGGATCGCTTGAAGGCGAACCTGGGTGGAGGCATCTGCATCGAGTTGGTACTGAGAATGTCCCAGTGTTTTCTGACAATTTGCCGGATCTTGGCAGAGTGGGGTCCATAAGTAGTGATAACTGGGATACAATCTGTTTTCACTTTTAGTTGACGTTCAAGTAGAGCTTCTCGTGGTGTGTTAAGGGCTCGTTTCTTGGCCTGATTGATTGTTCTGCGCGGGTATGCTCTGGCCACAAGTTTGTCGGCCAGTTCTTCTGATTGTTCTTTATAGCAATTGGTAGTGGAGCAGTTTCTGCGGTATCTCATGAATTGTCCCACCGGGAGATTGTCCCGTAGGGCCCTGGGGTGGAATGATTTATAATGTAGCAATGAATTTTTATCTGTAGGTTTTTGATGTACAGATGTAACAAGCTTGTTGTTTATAGCATTGATGTCCAGGTCTAGATATGTGGCTTTATACCGATCTATATTCCAGGTGAACCTGAGGCAACCATCCAATGTGTTTAACCACGTGAGAAAGCTATCTAGATCTTCAGATGTGCCCCTCCAGATACATAGGATGTCATCTATGTATCTCTTCCAGAGGACAATGTTCCTCTGGAAGAGATTGGTGGCATGGTAGATATTGTTAGCTTCAAATAGACCGACGTAGATGCACGCCAAACTGGGGGCAAAAGTAGCCCCCATTGAAGTCCCAGACGTCTGCAAGTACAGTTGGTCTTTATATGTAAAGAAATTGCGGGTCAGTGCTAATTCAATACATTGTAGGATTAGGGTCTGTGCTGTGTCATAGAACCACTCCAGCTCCCCCAAGGAGCGGGCTGCTGCCACCAGCGTCGCCTCCTGGGGTATGCTGGTATAAAGGGACTCGATGTCAATCGTCACCATCAGGTTTTCCTCAGGGTTGTATGTGACTGATTGGAGTTGTCTCAGGATATCGGTGGTATCTTGTATGTATGAAGGTTGAGTAATCACACATTCACGTAAAAAGAAATCCGCAAATTGAGAGAGCGGCTCGAGTACAGAGTTAATGCCCGAGACAATGGGCCTGCCAGGTGGTGGGCGTTGTGGCTTATGAATTTTGGGCACGATGTAGAATGCAGGTATTCTGGGGGATGGATTAATCAGAAAATCTGCCTCTTTTGCTGTAATCCATTTCTTTTCTCGAGCATCCGCCACCATTGTGTGAATCATCTTTTGCAAGTCTGGGGTAGGGTCTCTAGCTAGAGGTTGGTAATGTTCCTTGACTCCGAGGAGTCTGCTGCACTCAGCTTCATAATCAGACGTATTCATTACCACCACTGCTCCCCCCTTATCAGCCGGTTTAATGGTGATAAGGTCATTGTTTTGTAATGATTTAACCGCCAGCCAGTCCGCCTTTGACATATTGCTTGGTTTGTTGGGGTGTGATTGTTTTTCTAGGTCCATGATGTCCTGTAGGACTTTCTGTTCAAAAACTGTAACTTCCGGGCCCACTTGATGATTAAGGGGTGTGAAGTTCGAGGGGCGTCTTAAATCTGTGGAGAAGTTCGCGTTGGTCGTGGTGCTTTCTCTCCCTTCAAAAAATTTGCATAGTTTAATTTTCCTTATGACTCCATTGAGTTCGCCTCTTAACTGGAAACTATCGTGCTTAGGAGTAGGGACGAACCCGAGCCCTTTGTTGAGCACTGTGTTCTCATCCGATGTTAAGTGATAATCCGACAGATTGACCACTATATTATCTTGGGGAGTTATATTGGTGTACGGCCTCTGCTGCGGGTGATCCTCGGGGAGTAGGTTTGTTGGTTTGTGTTGGCCATGTGCCGGGCCCTTCCTCTGCCTCGGCCTCTCGTATTGGTCCCTCTCTGGTTCGACTGGTGCTGTCCTAAAAAAGCTCTGAATAGGGCCCCTAGGTCCTGGTCGGATGTGCCCTGGGGTTGGAACCTCACTCGGGTATTGCCCTGGGGAGGTTGCATTTCCTGGTCATCTTCCTCGCTACTTGTATTGTCGAAAGCCCAGTTCTGTGGTGTTCTCCTTGCTTGTGGTCTGCCTCCCCTCCCTCGTTGAGGTGCTGCGGCTTGGGCTTTGGGTTGTTGATAGTACTCATCCTCTACATATGGGAAAGCCCATTCATGACTGAACCTCTCCAGATTCCGTTTAAGGCCTTTGATCTTTTGGTTCACCATATAAGTTTGGTATTCCCCCAGGTCAGTTTGTATTTTGGCTAGTTGTTCTTTGGCATCAACTATGGTGGTATCGTTTTTTATAGTGGTTTCCATTTCCAAAATTTCCGTGAGTAGCTCCTCGCTGAGGCGTTTCGCTGTATTAATGATTAGAATCAACCAGTCCCGGGTACACTTATTCGCTATGTAGCTCCAGTCTACCCGGAACTGTTTATCCTCGAGGAAGATTTTGGGTTCCAATCTTACTAGTAAACTAGCCGGGGCTGCCCCGGCTCGGAGATACTCAGTCATGAGTGCCCCATGTAGCGCTATTCTTATTTGGCGTTTCCTCAGTGTTGATAATTTTTCCCACTCATCCCTGGCGGTGTTAGTACTACCCAGTGGAGTGTCTGGTAATAGGGATGGTCCCTCGAGGATGTTGGCTATATGGTCCTCGGTAAATGCCAGACAGAATTTTGCCATAATGCTCACGGAACCAGGCGTGAAGTGAAGGCTGAAACAATAAATATTAAAATGCACCCATACAAAGTCCAGGGAACTATTGCCTCGAGACAATGTATTACCTTTATGTGTGCGAGTTTATATTTGTAGGCTCTCACGGCTAGACTGCCGTACTCAACACGCTTACAACAACAGGAGCCAAGGGGGAAACAGAGACAGGCCGCCCCCCACTCAAAAGTCACTATTACAAAAGTGGCCTGCTCCTAAATTGCTCAAAGGCTTAAACAAGTTAAAGAGTTTTATGTAATAGAGCACTTTTTTAGCTTCTATTCATAGGGCTACACTTCGTTGTAGTATTCACTCTGGCACAAGAGCCAGTTTGTGTGTGTGTATGTCAGTGTCACCACTGCGCTTACAGATATGCCCTCCCTTCCCTGTGTGTAAAAAAAGGGGAGGGGAGGTTGACAGTGTCTCACGGAAGCAACACCAAGGGGAGGATTGTATCAGACTGGTACTCGCCTGATTCCTCACTTCTCATCATTGACTACTGTCAACCTTTTAAAAAAATGGGAGAAAAACCAACATAAAGAAAGTGCATATAGGTCCAACAACCCCGTGGTGTTGTGAGTGCTAGAAACCCAATGTGATATCACTGTGCCCCATAATGTGAAAAACAACAAAATACCACGCTAAAAAGAGTGTAAACTAGCTGGCAACTCACAATTTTATTCTGTGCTGCTAGTTAACTCTGATTAAAAGTCAACCGACATGTTTCATCACTATTGCTTTTTAGTGATTTCTTCAGGGTTTAGTTGATGGGTCAGCGTTTTGCATGCACCTTTCACGTCTTCCCTTATTGTACCTGTAGTTCACGGTGCGACATGACAGACATACACACACATATTAAAAGTTTCAGCGTATGACACTCAGCCCAGTACTCACTTACAAATGGCAAATCTCAGCTGTATCAATTTACCAGGTGGCCTGTCGAGATGAGCCTACCCGGCCCCCGTGGAAGATTGCGTCACGAGTGTAGTCCCAGTCTACGTACTGGTGATGTCTAGACCGCCAGATGGTCGGTATCTGTTATGAGAGAGTAAGCCCAATGAGAAGTACTGTGTCCACTAGGGCCCGTCTCCGTCGACTCACGGGAACCCAGGGTCCTGTGGAGTCCCTCAGCTCTTACCGATAATGCCCCGCTCCCGCTGGTTAAACCATTGTACCTCCTTACCGCATTGGTGTGCAGCGCCCGTCTATGGCTCACCCTCGTGTGTTGTGAAGACGCCGGCCGGCTGTTTACTGTTGGACTGTATTGGAAAGAGTATATGGGGAGATTCATAGTATGAGCAACAGACTAGCGAAGAAAGAAGCACGCTGGATTTATGAAGAACAAACAGCTGATCAAGGACTTAACGATGTTATTGAGTGGAATAAGGTCTCTACGACCTAGAGTACTTTTCCACCTTAGTACAACTGCATCACTCCGCGAGTAGTGGCACCCAGTGGGTATTATGGTGTTAGAGTAACAGGGAATACAAACACCATCACATCAGTATGAGCATAACACTGTAACTGGGGTCCGTGCAACACCATAGGCGGACTAACATCCCCCAGACAAGGTTATCACCACACCGGATATAGGATTGTTATATCTATCCACATAGGGGCCCAGTTTTGTTGTTCCATAGCTGGCTGTCTTCAAAACATGTTCCCCCTAAAGAAAAATGTTCTCAATGAAATAGTTTTCTTTAATACAAAAAAAAATTTTCACAAAATTTTTTTCACAAAATTTTTTTCACAAGGTTTCCTGCCTTCAAAGTGTCCCTCAGTAATTTTCCGTAATTCTCCGCTGTTTATACACACCAAAATACATAAATAGGGGATGGTATACAATAGCACATGAAGTGTGCTTGATTTGGTAGCTACTCCTTGATTTATAAACAAATGGCAATGCATTCAACACAACGCACTCCGTGGGAAAAGATCCCAGTCTAAGATGGCGCCCAAAGACGCGTGACGCGGCACGTCGCGTCAACCCACGTGACCCGGAAACCGGCTTGGTAAACAGCCGGCCGGCGTCTTCACAACACACGAGGGTGAGCCATAGACGGGCGCTGCACACCAATGCGGTAAGGAGGTACAATGGTTTAACCAGCGGGAGCGGGGCATTATCGGTAAGAGCTGAGGGACTCCACAGGACCCTGGGTTCCCGTGAGTCGACGGAGACGGGCCCTAGTGGACACAGTACTTCTCATTGGGCTTACTCTCTCATAACAGATACCGACCATCTGGCGGTCTAGACATCACCAGTACGTAGACTGGGACTACACTCGTGACGCAATCTTCCACGGGGGCCGGGTAGGCTCATCTCGACAGGCCACCTGGTAAATTGATACAGCTGAGATTTGCCATTTGTAAGTGAGTACTGGGCTGAGTGTCATACGCTGAAACTTTTAATATGTGTGTGTATGTCTGTCATGTCGCACCGTGAACTACAGGTACAATAAGGGAAGACGTGAAAGGTGCATGCAAAACGCTGACCCATCAACTAAACCCTGAAGAAATCACTAAAAAGCAATAGTGATGAAACATGTCGGTTGACTTTTAATCAGAGTTAACTAGCAGCACAGAATAAAATTGTGAGTTGCCAGCTAGTTTACACTCTTTTTAGCGTGGTATTTTGTTGTTTTTCACATTATGGGGCACAGTGATATCACATTGGGTTTCTAGCACTCACAACACCACGGGGTTGTTGGACCTATATGCACTTTCTTTATGTTGGTTTTTCTCCCATTTTTTTAAAAGGTTGACAGTAGTCAATGATGAGAAGTGAGGAATCAGGCGAGTACCAGTCTGATACAATCCTCCCCTTGGTGTTGCTTCCGTGAGACACTGTCAACCTCCCCTCCCCTTTTTTTACACACAGGGAAGGGAGGGCATATCTGTAAGCGCAGTGGTGACACTGACATACACACACACAAACTGGCTCTTGTGCCAGAGTGAATACTACAACGAAGTGTAGCCCTATGAATAGAAGCTAAAAAAGTGCTCTATTACATAAAACTCTTTAACTTGTTTAAGCCTTTGAGCAATTTAGGAGCAGGCCACTTTTGTAATAGTGACTTTTGAGTGGGGGGCGGCCTGTCTCTGTTTCCCCCTTGGCTCCTGTTGTTGTAAGCGTGTTGAGTACGGCAGTCTAGCCGTGAGAGCCTACAAATATAAACTCGCACACATAAAGGTAATACATTGTCTCGAGGCAATAGTTCCCTGGACTTTGTATGGGTGCATTTTAATATTTATTGTTTCAGCCTTCACTTCACGCCTGGTTCCGTGAGCATTATGGCAAAATTCTGTCTGGCATTTACCGAGGACCATATAGCCAACATCCTCGAGGGACCATCCCTATTACCAGACACTCCACTGGGTAGTACTAACACCGCCAGGGATGAGTGGGAAAAATTATCAACACTGAGGAAACGCCAAATAAGAATAGCGCTACATGGGGCACTCATGACTGAGTATCTCCGAGCCGGGGCAGCCCCGGCTAGTTTACTAGTAAGATTGGAACCCAAAATCTTCCTCGAGGATAAACAGTTCCGGGTAGACTGGAGCTACATAGCGAATAAGTGTACCCGGGACTGGTTGATTCTAATCATTAATACAGCGAAACGCCTCAGCGAGGAGCTACTCACGGAAATTTTGGAAATGGAAACCACTATAAAAAACGATACCACCATAGTTGATGCCAAAGAACAACTAGCCAAAATACAAACTGACCTGGGGGAATACCAAACTTATATGGTGAACCAAAAGATCAAAGGCCTTAAACGGAATCTGGAGAGGTTCAGTCATGAATGGGCTTTCCCATATGTAGAGGATGAGTACTATCAACAACCCAAAGCCCAAGCCGCAGCACCTCAACGAGGGAGGGGAGGCAGACCACAAGCAAGGAGAACACCACAGAACTGGGCTTTCGACAATACAAGTAGCGAGGAAGATGACCAGGAAATGCAACCTCCCCAGGGCAATACCCGAGTGAGGTTCCAACCCCAGGGCACATCCGACCAGGACCTAGGGGCCCTATTCAGAGCTTTTTTAGGACAGCACCAGTCGAACCAGAGAGGGACCAATACGAGAGGCCGAGGCAGAGGAAGGGCCCGGCACATGGCCAACACAAACCAACAAACCTACTCCCCGAGGATCACCCGCAGCAGAGGCCGTACACCAATATAACTCCCCAAGATAATATAGTGGTCAATCTGTCGGATTATCACTTAACATCGGATGAGAACACAGTGCTCAACAAAGGGCTCGGGTTCGTCCCTACTCCTAAGCACGATAGTTTCCAGTTAAGAGGCGAACTCAATGGAGTCATAAGGAAAATTAAACTATGCAAATTTTTTGAAGGGAGAGAAAGCACCACGACCAACGCGAACTTCTCCACAGATTTAAGACGCCCCTCGAACTTCACACCCCTTAATCATCAAGGGGGCCCGGAAGTTACAGTTTTTGAACAGAAAGTCCTACAGGACATCATGGACCTAGAAAAACAATCACACCCCAACAAACCAAGCAATATGTCAAAGGCGGACTGGCTGGCGGTTAAATCATTACAAAACAATGACCTTATCACCATTAAACCGGCTGATAAGGGGGGAGCAGTGGTGGTAATGAATACGTCTGATTATGAAGCTGAGTGCAGCAGACTCCTCGGAGTCAAGGAACATTACCAACCTCTAGCTAGAGACCCTACCCCAGACTTGCAAAAGATGATTCACACAATGGTGGCGGATGCTCGAGAAAAGAAATGGATTACAGCAAAAGAGGCAGATTTTCTGATTAATCCATCCCCCAGAATACCTGCATTCTACATCGTGCCCAAAATTCATAAGCCACAACGCCCACCACCTGGCAGGCCCATTGTCTCGGGCATTAACTCTGTACTCGAGCCGCTCTCTCAATTTGCGGATTTCTTTTTACGTGAATGTGTGATTACTCAACCTTCATACATACAAGATACCACCGATATCCTGAGACAACTCCAATCAGTCACATACAACCCTGAGGAAAACCTGATGGTGACGATTGACATCGAGTCCCTTTATACCAGCATACCCCAGGAGGCGACGCTGGTGGCAGCAGCCCGCTCCTTGGGGGAGCTGGAGTGGTTCTATGACACAGCACAGACCCTAATCCTACAATGTATTGAATTAGCACTGACCCGCAATTTCTTTACATATAAAGACCAACTGTACTTGCAGACGTCTGGGACTTCAATGGGGGCTACTTTTGCCCCCAGTTTGGCGTGCATCTACGTCGGTCTATTTGAAGCTAACAATATCTACCATGCCACCAATCTCTTCCAGAGGAACATTGTCCTCTGGAAGAGATACATAGATGACATCCTATGTATCTGGAGGGGCACATCTGAAGATCTAGATAGCTTTCTCACGTGGTTAAACACATTGGATGGTTGCCTCAGGTTCACCTGGAATATAGATCGGTATAAAGCCACATATCTAGACCTGGACATCAATGCTATAAACAACAAGCTTGTTACATCTGTACATCAAAAACCTACAGATAAAAATTCATTGCTACATTATAAATCATTCCACCCCAGGGCCCTACGGGACAATCTCCCGGTGGGACAATTCATGAGATACCGCAGAAACTGCTCCACTACCAATTGCTATAAAGAACAATCAGAAGAACTGGCCGACAAACTTGTGGCCAGAGCATACCCGCGCAGAACAATCAATCAGGCCAAGAAACGAGCCCTTAACACACCACGAGAAGCTCTACTTGAACGTCAACTAAAAGTGAAAACAGATTGTATCCCAGTTATCACTACTTATGGACCCCACTCTGCCAAGATCCGGCAAATTGTCAGAAAACACTGGGACATTCTCAGTACCAACTCGATGCAGATGCCTCCACCCAGGTTCGCCTTCAAGCGATCCTCCAGCCTAAAGGACCGGCTGGTCCATACAAGACCACAAGTCAGACAGCCCAATTCTAACCTCCCACCAGGTCACTACCCGTGTGGGGAATGCACCGTCTGCCCTTTGACAGTGAAAACCAACTCCATCACTAGGACCAACGGAAGAACGTGGTATCTAAACAGTTTCAGTAACTGTAATACGTGCAACGTAATATACAGACTAAGCTGTCCCTGTGGCCTATACTACATCGGGCTAACTACCAGAAAAATCAAAGTGAGGATCCAAGAACACCTCAGCACCCTAAAAGCAGCAAAACTCTCGACTAAACTGGTACAACATTTTACCAGTCAGCAACACCAACCCAGAGATCTGCGCTGGACTGTATTGGAAAGAGTATATGGGGAGATTCATAGTATGAGCAACAGACTAGCGAAGAAAGAAGCACGCTGGATTTATGAAGAACAAACAGCTGATCAAGGACTTAACGATGTTATTGAGTGGAATAAGGTCTCTACGACCTAGAGTACTTTTCCACCTTAGTACAACTGCATCACTCCGCGAGTAGTGGCACCCAGTGGGTATTATGGTGTTAGAGTAACAGGGAATACAAACACCATCACATCAGTATGAGCATAACACTGTAACTGGGGTCCGTGCAACACCATAGGCGGACTAACATCCCCCAGACAAGGTTATCACCACACCGGATATAGGATTGTTATATCTATCCACATAGGGGCCCAGTTTTGTTGTTCCATAGCTGGCTGTCTTCAAAACATGTTCCCCCTAAAGAAAAATTTTCTCAATGAAATAGTTTTCTTTAATACAAAAAAATTTTTTCACAAAATTTTTTTCACAAAATTTTTTTCACAAGGTTTCCTGCCTTCAAAGTGTCCCTCAGTAATTTTCCGTAATTCTCCGCTGTTTATACACACCAAAATACATAAATAGGGGATGGTATACAATAGCACATGAAGTGTGCTTGATTTGGTAGCTACTCCTTGATTTATAAACAAATGGCAATGCATTCAACACAACGCACTCCGTGGGAAAAGATCCCAGTCTAAGATGGCGCCCAAAGACGCGTGACGCGGCACGTCGCGTCAACCCACGTGACCCGGAAACCGGCTTGGTAAACAGCCGGCCGGCGTCTTCACAACACACGAGGGTGAGCCATAGACGGGCGCTGCACACCAATGCGGTAAGGAGGTACAATGGTTTAACCAGCGGGAGCGGGGCATTATCGGTAAGAGCTGAGGGACTCCACAGGACCCTGGGTTCCCGTGAGTCGACGGAGACGGGCCCTAGTGGACACAGTACTTCTCATTGGGCTTACTCTCTCATAACAGATACCGAC
This sequence comes from Lissotriton vulgaris, assembly GCF_964263255.1. Lineage (NCBI taxonomy): Eukaryota > Metazoa > Chordata > Amphibia > Caudata > Salamandridae > Lissotriton > Lissotriton vulgaris. The sequence goes on along the minus strand of NC_141685.1, from coordinate 986,417,510 downwards.
CATCTGGCGGTCTAGACATCACCAGTACGTAGACTGGGACTACACTCGTGACGCAATCTTCCACGGGGGCCGGGTAGGCTCATCTCGACAGGCCACCTGGTAAATTGATACAGCTGAGATTTGCCATTTGTAAGTGAGTACTGGGCTGAGTGTCATACGCTGAAACTTTTAATATGTGTGTGTATGTCTGTCATGTCGCACCGTGAACTACAGGTACAATAAGGGAAGACGTGAAAGGTGCATGCAAAACGCTGACCCATCAACTAAACCCTGAAGAAATCACTAAAAAGCAATAGTGATGAAACATGTCGGTTGACTTTTAATCAGAGTTAACTAGCAGCACAGAATAAAATTGTGAGTTGCCAGCTAGTTTACACTCTTTTTAGCGTGGTATTTTGTTGTTTTTCACATTATGGGGCACAGTGATATCACATTGGGTTTCTAGCACTCACAACACCACGGGGTTGTTGGACCTATATGCACTTTCTTTATGTTGGTTTTTCTCCCATTTTTTTAAAAGGTTGACAGTAGTCAATGATGAGAAGTGAGGAATCAGGCGAGTACCAGTCTGATACAATCCTCCCCTTGGTGTTGCTTCCGTGAGACACTGTCAACCTCCCCTCCCCTTTTTTTACACACAGGGAAGGGAGGGCATATCTGTAAGCGCAGTGGTGACACTGACATACACACACACAAACTGGCCCGTGTGTAGACGCACCGGATTGTGCGCAATATCTGCCCTAGGGTAGAACGGTCTGGGTCAGGGTGGCCGCGAGACCAACTGATGTGAATAAGTGTGGTGTAGGGTATGGATATCCCTAGTAATCAGTGAGTATTCTTAGTATCCCTATAGATTTAGTGGTGTTCTCAATAATATGAGCTTGTATATTGCGAGTTCCCCATCCTCAGGTAGGTACCAGGTGCCTGGATATAGAGGAGTCCTGAGGAGGGAAGGTGAGTACGTTCTGGCTGGGTTGGAGGGGCCCCTGGGGGCTGATCCCACCTACTCAGAAAATCCAGCCATAACATCTGGCGTAGTCGAACAGTTTACGAAACCTGTGTGCCTGGCCATGTGCTTAGAGAGTTTCCCATGTGTTCTGAGGGAGTGCCCTGAACGCCGGTTCCATCTGGCGTAATGTTGCAGTTTATGTAGCCTGTTAGACCTATTGGCTTGAACAGTTGCAGCGTGAGGAGATTAAATTACATCATGGCATTTGGTTTATTCAGGGTGGAAGGAATGGTTTTCATCTTGGTGTTTAAACTGTCAGAGTTGAAGGATGGCATTACATGAGGAAGCCAGTTACATCTATGTGATGGTCCAATTGTATAAATGTGTGTAAAAAATGCTTTTAAATTGCCCATTCAATTGCTTGCTGCATCTGCTTATGCTGTGCAATGTGAAATATGTTCATTGTAATATGATCTGTGGAGTTCTTTGAATATAGCTCCTTGTAAATATGACTTGTGAATAGCGCCATATTAATGTGGCTTGTGAGGTGCATGTTCTCATGTTGATCTATTGTGTTCCTTGTGCATTGCGCCTTGGAAATGTTGTTTGTGAAAGGCTTGTCTTGTAAATATGGCTTGTGAATAGCGCCATGTGGTCATGGCTTGGACAGGGCATGTTATCATTACGTTTGGCAGGAGAGAGCTGGATCTCTCTCGGGTGCTTGGGGATAACGTTTTGAAAATATGTGTACGTGTCATTTGTAAACGTGAAGAAATGTGCTAATGATTTTCCCATGTATCCATGGACGTTGGGAAATGATTCTGCTTGAGCTGCCAAAGGGTTAATATCTTGAGTTGAGATGGCAGTCTTTATTTTTTACATGCTGTCAACATGCATGGTTATCTGACCTGACTATAAAAGTCAGTGGATTATTTGATGGTTTGATTTTGACTTTTTTTGATTTCTTGGTCTGCCCATGTGCTTTGTCAGTTTCTTGACGGGAAGGTAACATCTTGTGTTTTGAGAAGGGTTCTGTTCATTTCACATTCCTTTTGAAATGCGTCTACGTATTTGTGTGGGTTCACCTTGGAACTGATGTGGTTATAAATCAACCAGTCTGCTTACGGAGAAAGCTGTGTTCTTTTAAAATGAGTGAAATATTAAAAAGATAGCCCGTTAGAATGCATGCTACGAGCTGTTTTCATTAATTATTTCTGTGAGGGGTTTCCATCTAGACAGGAATGTGCTGGTTGCAATGATCATAAATTCAGAATAATGAATCTTGCCCGACAGTGCATGGTAACATGTGCTTTTAATTAGTGGAATGCAACCATGTGCCTTTGAAAGACAAACAAAAATGTTAAAATGTAACATTATTATTTTCCCAAATGTGAATTAAAATGTATGCTTTTATAAATGTGTCACCAAAACGTTAAATTAAATGCAATGTTGAAATGTATCTGCATTTTATGTTGTTTTACAAATTATTTCTCTTTGACAAATGGACCATGTTACTTCGTTTTTTTTCTCAAATGCAGAATGTATAATATTGTGTGCCAAAGGTAGTTGCCCCTTTTTAAATAAGTGCCCATATTTTAAGTGTCTTGCCTTTAGCTGAATTAGTTGGACAAAAGTCTTTTTCAAAACTGGAGCTTTTTTTAATTGGCAGTACACTGTAACAGAATTCTTTTTTGTTAAATTCTAGCTTCCGTTAGTTAGAAAATAAGGCATGAGAAATCTGTTTTTCGACCTTGGCAGACCAGCTGGTCTGTGCAGACGAGTTTTTTCATTCTGCAAGTTTCGATCACGTCCCAGTTTGTTATGATTGGCTACAGTTCAATTTTCTTCCGCGAACGGCTTGTTTATTTAAGGGCGGGGTGACCTGGCTCTTCCCTTGGAGTTAGTTAGTCGTGACGGGCCTGGGCGGGCTTCTCTGACCAGGGAAACTGGGAGGCTTGCAGTGCCCTGCTGATGCTGTGAGCTCATCATGTGGCGGTAATCCAAATTTTTTTTTCACACTGTAGCCTGGCTCCTGCTCTGAAGGGAGGGGTTGGTTTAGAGAGGCTCATCATATTGCAGTGTTTAAAGTAGCTTCCCACTGTAGCATGGCTCCTGCCCTGAAGGGTGGGACTGGCTTAGTAAGGATTAGGGTATGTTAGGCCCTACTAATGTTATTAAAAGTTAAATTTTGAATGTTTTTAATTAATTAGGATATTTTCTTTTCAATAATGAAAGGCACCCGGGGTGCTTTTTAAATGGAAAATTTTATTTTACAAGAATAATGATACTTGTTCTCTTGTTCCTAGGTTGCTGGGATGTGGTGCGTGCGTGCGTCTGCCCACCCCCCTCCCACTCCTTTTATTGTTTTAGCTTTTTACTTTCATGTTTTTATTTTAGTTTATTGTTTTTGGATGATGGAACAAGACCAGACCAGACCAGACCGGATAATGGATGGCCGCATTGGAGGAAGTGTCCGGATACCGAGGATGCAGGGTGGTGGCCTACACTGAAGAATTTGGACATTGAATAATCCCTTGGACAATCAGGCCCCACTTTTAAAGCAAACAATATGTCACCTATTATAGTTTTTCTGTTTTCTTCAAAACAGTTTTTGCCAATGACTAAGTTATTTAATTCCTTGGCCTGCAATTTTCTCTTGACATCACTACGAGCAGGCCCCACTTTTAAAGAACAAAAATAATTAAAAATGTTTTATTTGTAACAGTATTATAAAAGAATGTGATGCATGATCCCTTGGACAAGCAGGTCCCACTTTTAAAGCAAAAAATATGTCACCTATTATAGTTTTTCTGTTTTCTTCAAAACAGTTTTTGCGTGATTTCAATGAAGGACTTTTTTGAATGGCGGTGCCCACATGTGTTCTTAAATGGGGTTGTTGTTGTAGTTTTTTACTGTTCTTACATTTTCACCTTGATTGATCAAAGGGTGGTTACCTTAAAATTTGGATTGTTCTGGGTGGTGTGTCTTTTAGTATGATTATGTATTAATGTTTGCCCAAATTTTGACACAGTTTATCATGTTTATTTCTCAGATTTCACTTTAAATTGACAAATGTCAGCAGGTAGGCCTCATTCAGGCCTATTGTTATTTTCATCTCACATATTAGCCCCTACACCAATAGTTTCATGAGTCATCATTAGCTTAAGTTGCTTATAGTAGGTAAGGCTCATTTAGGCCCTTTCTTGTTCTCTCATTAGGAGTTGAAACACATTTAGTTCTTAAGTTGACAATAGTAGGTAGGCCTCATTTAGCCTTAAGTTGTCCGAAGTAGGCCCCATTTAGGCCCCTTGCTGTTTTCATTCAACACATAAGTCCCTACATCACTAGATTTCACCAGTTATCATTAGAAGTTGAGGCACATTTAGTTTGAGGATGCTTTGGTTAGTTTCTGTTGTTATTAGATCCAATCTCAGATATGTTTCAGCATTCAAGTCAAGGGTGCTTTGATTCGTTTTTAGGTTTCTATTTCCTACAATTGAGTTTCAGGTGGAATTTTCTTAAGTTGTCATTGTTTTTAGGGAGTTTTTTAGGTTTTGATTTGTTGATAGATTGTGTTGATGTTTGTTTATCTAGATGTTATTGTTTGTAAGATGTTCGCAAGATAAGGATCTAAGGGTGGATGGCAGAGATATTTAGCAGTGATATAGATCTTAATCTTGCTCACATCTAGGATAGGTATTCTTAGCCTATGTTGGATAGATTATGTTGATGTTTGTTTAGATGGTTGTTGTTGTTTATAAGATGCTCGCAAGATAAGGATCTAGGGTGCAATGTAATGGCAGAGTTTTTGGCTTTATTTAGCAGTGATATAGATCATTAGTCTTGCTCGCATCTAGTATAGGTATTCTTAGCCTGTGTTGGCCCTTTTAAGCCCTTTTTCCAGACCTAGAAGAGGATAGCTGCTTAATATGCCTTTATTCTTGACTTTAACCTGTCTATTGCCTATTGGCTTTGACATATTAGACACTTTGGTATGGTTTATGTAGGTATTCTGACAGAGCTAAGGAGCATTTCACCCCTTTCAGGCCTACAGGCCTAAAGCTAGAGAGACTCCATCTTGATGGAAGCAGGGAGGCTTTTCAGGGCAAAAGCAATGTTTATAGTTATAACTGTTGTTCGCCCTAAGCGGACCGGAGAGAACCGGCCAGAGCTGAATCTAATCAGGAATTGTTCCCGGGCTCAGGTCTCTAGACGAAACAAGCAGACTGGTCACTGTGGGAGCGTCTAGCGCAAGGAGCCTGGTGCATGGGATTGGTGGGAGGAAGCTGCTGGCTGGAACTTTCCATGAGGAAACAGCATTCTATATTTGTGAAGTGCAGAGGCGGAGTTAGTCAGTCGAGGAGAGAGGGAGTCGAGGAGAGAGTCAAGCAGAGGGTCAGTCCAGCAGAGAGGCGAGCAGTGGAGTGGATTGGCAGAGAGAGACAGAGGGTTCAATCTGGAGAAGAGCTGAGTTGAATAGTGAGCTGGAACTGAAGGAAGCAGTCAGAAGCAGTTGCTTATCAGGAGGAGGTGTGAATAGCTGGAGTCTGAAGTAATGCCTTTTAAAAGAGATAGAGGAGAGCTCGTGGACTAACCTATGGGAGCAGATGGAGTTAATTGGACATTGGCGCAGAGACAGAGTGAATAAGCTAGTGGAATGAACGGTGATCAGAGCGGCAGGAACCATTAAGATTGAAGACGGAAGGTGGAGAGACAGTTCGTGTGGGGGAGAGGAGTCCAGAGACAGAGTGATCAGCGCAGAGGTGTACCCAAGAGTGCAGGAGAGAGAGAGAGTCTGAGATGAGCCAAGGCACAGACGAGAGAGGAACCCAGATGACAGCTAGAACAAGACTTCACACTAATCAAGTGATATTGTTTTCATCACATTAGCTACACTTACACTTTATGTCTAATCTTTTCCCTTTCAGCGGAGTGTTCCTGTTATGTGTAATCCTTCTCTTTCAAGCGGTGTGTTCTACCTATAGTCTTTGTTAGATATGTGTAAATGTTTATATTGTTATAATAAAACAACCCCCAGTTTATAACAAACTGGTGTGTAGCCCCTATTCTTGTTCACTGAAGGTAAATGTATCTCCTAGGTGAGTACTAGGTATGTGAATGGATGAGTAATCCCAATCAGGTAAGTGGTGATCACATAAATAGGGAGTGAGTGGACCTTTGATGTCAAGAGCAGGGAGTACACTATATAATCTGGAACTATATTCAAAGTCATTATTGTAGTTTCATCCCGAGTAGACAGCTGAGATAATATCCCAATATATATATATATATGTATAGGTGTTCATAGGAATGTGGTCGTCGTTGATATGCGGCGTTAATGAGAACACTGGGTGGGAGACCAGTGCCGATACCCACAGGATTGTGGCTTGAGTAAATGAGAGCACTAGGTAGTTGAACTAGTGTGTAGTTTCGCAGGATCGCGAACACTTTGGAAAAGGGAGCATTGGGTTCTGCAGGCCCGTGTGTAGACGCACCGGATTGTGCGCAATATCTGCCCTAGGGTAGAACGGTCTGGGTCAGGGTGGCCGCGAGACCAACTGATGTGAATAAGTGTGGTGTAGGGTATGGATATCCCTAGTAATCAGTGAGTATTCTTAGTATCCCTATAGATTTAGTGGTGTTCTTAATAATATGAGCTTGTATATTGCGAGTTCCCCATCCTCAGGTAGGTACCAGGTGCCTGGATATAGAGGAGTCCTGAGGAGGGAAGGTGAGTACGTTCTGGCTGGGTTGGAGGGGCCCCTGGGGGCTGATCCCACCTACTCAGAAAATCCAGCCATTACATCTGGCGTAGTCGTCATCTTACGAAACCTGTGTGCCTGGCCATGTGCTTAGATTGTCTCCCATGTGTTGTGTGGGAGTGCCCTGAGCGCCAGACATAACACCCCCTCACTTCATCATTTTAAGAGGGGTATGATACAAATTGAATAACATTTTATAATGTTGACTTTTAAGGCTGGCTGCAGGAAAGATCCTCCCTGTCAAATCAATGGATTTTTCCAATGAGATTTCGGGGTTCCCCAACCAAGTTCTCCATTTCATATTATATTTTTCTAGATCATCCGTTCTGCCCTCTAACAGTGTTTTATAAATTAGCTCGATGTTTCCCTGCTATCTAATAGATTCTACAATTTAAAACTTTATAATTCAAATAGGGTGTTTTCCCAGAAAGTCCCTTACTTGTAAGTATTTAAAAAATGGAGTTGTGGGTAGATGGAATTTATCCGCCAACTCCGCAAATAAGTGTAATCTCCCATCATCATGATATAAGTCGCCAAGTCAGGTAATCCCCTTCCTTTTCAAGCCTAAGGCCACCTGGTCCCAGAACATCGGGGGCAGCACTCCTGTGGCATTAGTGGGGGTATACATGGAAAGTACTGGAATCTCGAAGCTTTTCCATACAGTCTTCCAGACTTTAAACACAGCATTTAATACCTTGAAGTGCGTTCTTTTAAAATAACTGCTGTCCACTCTTTTGAATAAGCAATGCTTGACCTTTGACCCTAGAATCATCTGATAAATTGAGGGGGCTTTGGCCAGATTACTAATCTCTTCTCCAGTATGTAAAATATGTGCATTAACCAAAATACAGGAATAGTAATACAAATCAAAGTCAGGGATAGACCATCCTCCTCTTTCTCAAGAAGGAGTCATATATCGAGCAGCCCTACGAGGTTTCCAAGGGGCAGAGAGATTGTAAATATGTAAATATTGAATTTGTTTATAGGATACCTCCAGGGGCACAGCCCTAAAAAAATACATAACTCGCGGTAAGACATTCATTTTCAGAACGTTAGCTCTGCCACTAATGACAGATGTAGATTCTCCTACCTTTCAAGTGAGCGTTTTACTCCCCAAATAATATCGCCCCAATTAACCTCAACGATCTCTTTAACAGAGGTACGGATCTTAATACCGAGATAGATAGCTTCCTTAACACACCTAGCATCCCCATCCATTGCTTGACTTGTACATAAAATTTGGGGTTTAGCAGTATTAAGTTTATACCCAGAAAGTGCCCCAAAAGTCGGCGCCAGGGATTCTATTTCAGGAATAGCGAGACAGGGATTACAAGTAACAATCACTATATCATTGGCATAAACCATTACAGAATGCTGTTCTTGTTGTACTTTACAAGGCAAAATCTTTCTACTTTGTTCTAGCATAAGAATAAAAGGGTTAATATACAGCGCAGATAAAAGTGGTGAACAAGGACAACCTTGTCGTGTGCCTCTAGAAATCGCGATGGTCTCTGAGTGATATCCCATTGAGCAAATTTTCACTGAGGGGAGATGATAAAGGGCGTTTAAAGCATGTATATAGCCCTGCCCGAAACCCATGTGTTGCAGTCCCCATGAGAGGAAATGCCACAAAACCCGGTCGAGCGCCTTTTCGGCATTGAGTAAAATCAGGCCAAGTTCTTGAGATTCTACCTGTACGATATCTTGGAGAGTAATTACTCTACGCACATGGTCTACGGTCCCTCTCCAAGGTATAAAGCTGTGTTGTTTTAACAATACTATTGATGGTATAATTTTTGCCAACCGTGTGGCCAAGGTTTTTGCATAGATTTTACTGTCGGCATTAAGAAGAGATATTGGATGATAAGACCCCGGTAATTCAGATGGTTTCCACTTTTTCTTCAACACACAAATATTGGCCTCGGACCAGGTTTGTGGAATCTCCCCTTTTTGTGAAGTTTGATAAACTTTAAGCATATCATTTTTTATCTCCTGAAAAAAGACCTTAAATACCCCCAATGGGGGTCTATCTGGTCCCGCAGCTTTCCCTACTGCAAGAGAATTTATGGCCTGCTCTAATTCCCTCATTCTAATAGGTTCAACATCCGTTTGAGCCAATTGGCCCCATAAAGTGGCTGGAAGTCCCATATCTGTCAGAGAAAGGCCCCCAGTATCGTTCTCTGTATATAATTCTGTATAAAAATCATGAAACACTATCAGAATTTCCTAGGGGTCAGACACAATAACCCCAGCTGTTCTTTGATCGTCCTCTTATATTTGCAATTTCTAGGCTAAACATCGACCCGTGGTCTAGCCATACTCATGACACTCTTTTCTATATGCTTGATATTTTATGGCGCTCTCCTTGCTCCATTCTAGATTAATTTTGGCCTTACATCTCGCTAGATTATTCTGAAGTGGTGTGGTGTTATATCCTGCAGCTAACCCCTAACTAATTCCTCTTCGACAATCTTAAGTTCATCATAAAAAACCTGCAATGCCTGTTTCACTAATTGACATTTTAAATACCCAAGGCTCTGTATTTCCCCTTTAAATCCAGCTTTGGATGTATCCCATACAGTCCCTCAGGACGCGGAGTGTCTATTAATGTGCAAAAATTCCTTTATCCACACCTTCATGTGTTCAATAAATTTTTCATCCATCAAATGCTTCCTGTCAAATGGGGCTACACACCGAGCAAGTGCCGGGATTTCAACTACCACAAGTGCATGGTCCAAGGTCACCCTTGGGTATACACAGATTTTCAGCCCAGTAAACACTGATGTAGGTACAAAACAATAATCAAGACGTACAAGCCTGTGTGGGGCTGTGAATAAAATGTATATCCTGGGTCTTGCCAAGCAAGCTGTTCCACACATCCAATAGCCCATGATCAGTTAGTAATTGAAATAGAGCCTTGATGACCCGGGGTTTCCTACCTTTATAGTTTCGCCCCCAATTTTGAAAAGATTCAGAGGTCAAATTTATATTAAGATCCCCACACAAGAATAACAGAATGGGCAATGTAGCAAGCTCCCCATTCAAATATTCCAATATTGGGGCTTCATCAAGGTTAGAGCCGTATATTGTACAGAGGGTAAATATAACCCCCTCTGTTCTACCTTCCACAATGGCCCAACATCAGCCCGATGTGGATACACCACATCGGTCTGAATCAACCGAAGCTCTCAGGAGACCCTCTTCCTTTTATTATAATGATTTAACCCGCACACATTCAGTGTGCATATTGGAAGGCCTAAATTTGCCATTAATTCAAGGTTGCCATACCTACAGGCCTATATGCAAATCTTTTTAACCCTCTGTACTTTTCTTTGCTGCTATGAATCTTCCTTTTTCTTTTACTTTTACCCCCACCCTCCTCCTTACCCTCTCCACCACCCTCCCCCCAACACCACCCCAACAGCATACCCCACAGCCCCAGTAACTCGAGGCTTTGGGACTGTTAGTCCTATCGGTGACATGCTCTCTACACCCAAAAGCCAAAAGTCCCTCCGACACCCGTGAAGTCCCCCAACAATTGAACCTAACAAAAAAACTATTAACCTACAGATCAATAGGCCACAGGCAGAACGCATACTCATTCTCTTCCCCCATGACATAACCTGTTGCAACAGCTGGGGGGTATACAACTTCATAAACAAGAGTTATGCAAATAATTAAGCATAAGAGCACAAAAGGAAGCTGAAAATTTGATAATAATTCTATAAGCCTAATCCCTCCTTATCCTTATATGAGGGTTTGCAGAAACTCGCCAAAATTTCAGAGGTGAAAAACCTAGTATTCCCTTTATGGATGATTTTAAGTTTGGCTGGTTGTAGTAAGAAAGCTTGGGCCCCCTTAGTTTGAAATGGTAGAATAAGCTGAGGTAATTGCCAGCGTTTCTCTCCGTCTCATGACCGTAATCTGGCCTAACAAAAAATTCAACCCCCTTGCCAACTCTTTTCCTATCGGGGCGGGCCAGATCGGAAACTGCTTCTCGTGCCAAAAATGTGTTAAATTAAATCAGTATGGCCCTTGGTTTAGCCACTTCTGCCGACTGACCTGGCCGGACCCAGACAGAAAAGGGAAAACGGTGAGCCCTCTGAATCCTCTGTCTGCCAGTCCCATTGAGTTCATTCTGGAAACGCCTCAGTAAACAATTCAATAATAAATTTACGAGGGTCCTGTCCTTCAACCCCCTCAGGAATTTGAAAAGTCTCGCAGATTGTTCCGCCGAGCTCTGTTCTCCAAATCAATAGGTTTCCATAGCATATCATCCTTAACTGCACGTAAAGTCTCATTCATCGTTTTTTGTGAAGCTAGTTTATCCTCCAAATACGAAATACAGGCTTCTGCCACGGTAATTCTTGCAGTAAACTCTGAGCAAGTCTTGGCGATGCATCCTACTGAATTTTGTAATTTACAACAGACATTCTGTGTCTTTTGGATTTCTAATCGCGTTTCCTCCCTGTGAGTGATCACTGTTCGATATATAAGACTCAAGGATACCTCTTCTGATGGCTCTAGTGTTCTTCGCACCACAGAGGGGTCAGATTTATCCGGGGTTCTAACCATTTACTTTTGCACCGGTAAAGAGGAATTGGCAAAGTAGCAAGACTCCTCTGTCAAAGCCCTTTTCTTCCGCATTGTCTGGGGGCTTCCCTCCGATGAATCCCTTCCCGTATCCTCAGGGGGTGTAGAACTATGCTCACTCAGTTCATCCCAATGTTGAGCCATAGGCGTTTTCCCATTTCTCATCATCTCCTCACTGGATATATCCGAATGATCTGATAATGACAAGAACGTATCCACAAGATCCACCAACTCCCCCTACTTCGTTAGTGAATCTAGACTGAGTGACTCTGTCCCATTAAGAGCCCCAGCCAAGCCAACCGAGTCATTTTCGCTTCTAACCACAATGTTATTATCATTACAAAGCTTCTGTGGTACAACTGGTTCAGTATCTTGGCAACCCTGTTCCAGGGGTTCACCCCACTGTTGTTCACTCCTGCAGGATTGCGCCCATCCTTTTTACCAGCGCCGTTAGCCAGATCCATATTGCTGCCAGATATTAAATTGTCCACGGCAACAGCGTCATACAGAGAAATCTGCTGAGCACCTGAACTCTCCTTCATGATGACCGGGGGGACCAACAACAGCTACAACACCCAATGTTCCTAGAAGCTTGTCTGTTTGGGGATTCGGAATACCCTGGATCCCCGTTTTCCCACTCTTCGCACCTTTGCCTTGTGAGAACATTTGTGGGATAGTGAATTTTGCAGGACTGACCATGCCCGTAGAGTTACAACGGGCACAGCTCTCGCCTTTATTTGTTTTACCATTGAGATTAGAGGCTTTCTTACGGCTCAGTGGCTCAGCGGTTTTTCCTACCGTTCCGGAGACAGTTCCAACGGCTGCCACTGTAGCAGCAGCGTTAGCACCATCAGCCAGGGCCTGGGCTTTCCCGCTAGCTCCTTTAGGCGGGATTATCGGTGTTCTGCGATATCCTGTTCTCGACTCTCCAGTAGTTTTGCCTGCAACAGTTGCTGCTTCTCGGCTCAGCGTCTATGCCCGGCCCCTTGCGGCTACAATGTATCCAAATCGGATTTTGCTGAGATTATGAAAAATAGCTGTCGCAGCAAACCTGAACATGCCAATAGTACCAGGACTGAGCTACGCACATCTCGGTAAGTGCTCAGACCCACTTTCAGCCTCTCGTCCTCTCACTATCCACAGTACATCTTCCTCAGGGGTTTAGGAGGACAGGAGCGACCAGCTCACACGACTGAGCTGGTGGCCACCATCTTGCCACTGTCAAATTATATTCTATCTATACTACTATAATAAAGGAGAAACTTGCAGGCTTTGAGGCAAGTAAACGCGGGAACCACTGCGCCAATCTACACACCTGATACACCGTAGAAATCGGCAGGGTGTGTAGATGGTTATCGGCTATATAAACTTTAAAGAAAAACCTTATTTAAAAAATAGTCCCCCCAAAGTAGCAAAGTAGCGCCGGCCGCGACGTGCGTGCTCACGTCGAGGAGTGGCGTGGGGGAGGGGCTGTCACGTGAGCAGCAGCGGACATGCCAGCGGTGGTGAGAGACCAGCATCCACAAGGTTACAGAGGCTGTGCTTTCATTATGCCTCCCTTCGCTCTATCCTTTTTCTCCTTTTCTGTATCTACCTCTCCTCGGCTCTTCTCTCCCCCCTCCCTCTTTGCCTCCCCATATCCCTCTTTCCTCACCTTGTCTATTTCCCCCATCTACTCTCCCTACCCCCAGCCTGCTAACAGCACTTTATAGCTGTCATCAATTAGTGCGGCAAGCGCTGAATTATATCTCACTAATTAAACCGCCTGTTTTCATGCTCAGCGGCTGCAATTACACCCGAGGAAATAAGCCCGTGCAGAGAACATCAAAGTCTCTCCTTCCCAGTCTGAGCAACACAGCTGCTCGAGGAGGGGGCTTCGGGGGGGGGCCTGCACAGCGCTTAGAAGCAACAGGAGGACTGTGCGCAGCCACAGCTACCAGAAGACTCTGTGTCAGAACAGTGTCCGTCCTGTTCTGTCCCTGTACAAAGGAAGTCATTCTGGGAATTGTAGTTTTGTGTAGGGTCATCTGCACACTGTGGGCTTAAGTTTGAAACTACAATATGTTGTTAAAGGAACGTCCGGGAGTGGAAATGTAGGGTCTTAGAGAGATTTTACAAAACAATGCGAGGCCTCTACAGGACAGAGGCAAGTTGGGGAAGAGCAACACAGAGGCAGTGTATGATGCGAAGGGTTAATAAGGCAGAGTGCTGAACATGTAGGGGTAAAAAACATAGGACAGCTAGCTGTACGTGGAGTGCATAACACCCAGATGCCCGAGGTGTAATTGTAATTGCATTTATAAAGTGCTTGCTACCCCAGACGAGGCGTTGAGGTTAGTGGTGGCTGATACGGGGCAGTGGTGGTATTTGTGTGTGTGTGGCAGGGAAGTGTTAGAAACAAGCATTTGCAATGCAATAGGTCTGGCATTAGGAAAGTTTGGGCTATTGGTATTGTACATTACACATTTTGTATTTATGTTTTGTATTTGAAAATAGCAAAATTAATAGCTTTGTCATTTACAATGCCAATAGTTATACCTTTCGCAAATGTGACACCTATAGCATTTGTAATGCAATATGTGTTGTATTTACGTGACTTACATGTATTGATATTACAAATAACAATGGCTTTTAATTTCTTTTCAATAATTAATACTTAAGTAAAAGCTATTGTAATTTATAATGGCAATAGCTTAAAGTTTTGTAAATAACGTTTGTGACGATTATGTTCAGTGTATTTTATTGTGACGAAAATCCAAGAACAGAAGTGACATATTAACATCTTTTTGTTACATCTATACTACTATAATAAAGGAGAAACTTGCAGGCTTTGAGGCAAGTAAACGCGGGAACCACTGCGCCAATCTACACACCTGATGCACCGTAGAAATTGGCAGGGTGTGTAGATGGTTATAGGCTATATAAACTTTAAAAAAAAACGTATTTAAAAAAATTAATTAAAAAAATAAATAGTCCCCCCAAAGTAGCGCCGGCCGCGACGTGCGTGCTCACGTCGAGGAGGGGCGTCAGAGCAGCGTCAGAGGCTCGGCGGACATGGCGCGGGGGAAGAGTGGTCACGTGAGCAGCAGCGGACAGGCCAGCGGCGGTGAGAGACCAGCGGAGAGGCGGACATGGCGCGGGGGAGGAGCGGCGGGCACGGGGTAAGGAGCAGAGCGGCGAAGACCTGTCAACTCAGGAGCGGAGAATGAGGTAAGCAGGTGGGTGCCGGGCCAGGCGGGGGACGGGGAGTTACTAAAGGCAATGTCGGGGCAGGCGAGGGTCGGGGCAGGAGGGGGACGGGGTCGAACACCTCCAGGCGAGGGTCGGGCCAGGCGGCAGGCGGGGGACGGGGCGGGCGGGGGCACGGGCTGCTGGGTAATGTCGGGGCAGGCGGGGTAGGGGGAAGCCGGAAAGCACCCGGACAAGGTCGGGACAGGCTGCTAGTATGTAATATTCTGATATATAGTTCTGTTGATTTCTACATTCCCACCCACTGTAAAACTAAGACAGTGTTCTCGTTATAAGAGCTGCTATATTTCTTGTAGCTCCCATGATATCCCCAATCCAACAAAATCCCTTCTATTTCCTTTGGGTAACTGATTAGACTTTTTCATGTCAGTAATATCTTGGTTTTTTTTGTGCCCCATTGCGTCTCCCATGCACTACTTCTGACAGGCTCTCTACTCACATCCATTGTGGCAACAATTTCATCATCCTGTTCAAAATTTTTCAGATACTTTGAGAGAGCCATCTTTATAACTCTGTTAACCATTCAATCGCAACACTGCTAATTTCCTTACCGGCTGCAGACCATGATGGAACTATCTGGAATACCAAAGTTCTGACTGAATGATCAGAAGTAATTCTGCTTTGCCCTGAAGGTTCTGAGGTTTTCCAGGACTGAATGAACGATCACCATCTGTCGGTGAGAACCTGTTGCTTACCGAGTCCGTCAAGATGCTATCCAGAGTGTCAGCAGTCACCAACATGTTGCTCATTGTCACCTCCCTTTGAGTGATGGTAGTATACATACAATGTACAATGGCTAGTTCCTTCAGGGGTGTTAACTGGAAGAAAAAGTACATTTCATACATGTGATTAACAGAGTCAATCAGGAACTTATTCACAAACTGCAACATACGGCAAAATGCTTATCCCAAAACCTTTGTCTGAAGACCTCTGCCTCCACCTCTCTTATCTATACTACGAGATCTTAGCCCTACACATACAACTATAATTTTGTACTACTCGTGGGAGGGATGGGAGTGAGTGGCTGGAAAACAAGTAATAGTTATTACTAAATGCGAGAGCTTTAGGTAAAGGTAGATTGGGTATATATATTCATTAAAAACCAAAGGTTATAGGGAGGTTACAGTTAGGTTCAGATTTCCCACACTCAAAACCATAGAAATTCAGCAGTTATAGCTAGAGTTATCTCAAGTAACTATAACTTGTGCCTAAGGCAATTATAACTCAACCCCACCATGAACTGTTATCTCATCAACAATTTGACAGCAAAAGTTGCGCTGATATTATCAATAATATCAGAGAAGATGTCACGAGTGAAGTAAAATGTGACGTGCATGGTGACCTTGCGAGTTATAGTTGCCTTAGGGCACAAGGTATAGTTACTCCCCATTAGTAACAGGGCTGGGCCATGGGGTCCCTAGGGCTTGAATCAGCCCGGGGAGGGGGTCTGCGTGCCCCCTCGCCCTTCTTACCTATATCTGTACCCCAGAAGATGGGGTCCGAGGCTGAAAACGGTAAGGGGCCTATGTACTGCCCTCTCAATATTTTATAAAGCTGGGCCCCGGGAAATCGGGACATCAGGGTTGGCTCATCCTTGGGAAGTGGGCCACGTACGCCCCTGACCTATATGCATATGCAAAAATTAATGTGCCCTCAAGTAATACAACTGGTGCTATGTAAAACGCTTTGATACCTGATTCGGGTCAGGTTCGCGCTATATAAAACTCTGTAAAAAAACAAAAAACATGGGACCTTACCCGCCCAAGGAATTAAAGAAAACAAGCACAGGAGACTGTTTTATTTTGCCACAGATCCTCTGGAAAATCAGAGAACAATTTAAATCTAAACATTTTTGCCAAGACACGGTTACCTGGGGCCCCCCGCAACCAGTCCTAGGGGGTCAAAGTATTCCTACCCCGCCCCATTGCATTTTTTTCCCGTTTTGTTTGTGAGTTTGGCCAAGTCCTGAGTCCCAAGATGTCTACCACTACTTTCTAGTAGAAGTGTTGGCAGCCAATCAGATCTCACTATGAGAACTGTCGGATCTGCAGACCCTCTGCGTCTATATATATACATATATATTTGTTTTACTTAAAAACTACTGAACAGATTTAAACCAAATTACGAGAGCATGCTTTCTGCCAAATTTGGTGTAATTCCATTCAGCAGTTCGGGCTATAGTCAGGTTCAAAATTCCTATGGGAAATTACATGAGGAAAAGTTGTTTTGGGTCCTCCTACCTAATGGCAACTGCCAGTAGGTGATTTAAAAATAGATGTAAATAAACAAACAAAGGATCCCTATACTCTCAGTCCTTCTTGCAATGGTTGTCTCTTCAGATTTCAAGCCGTGCAGTGTCTCTGGCCATTTTTTGTTGCTCAAGTGAATATGGAGAGTGGATAGATCTATGGATAGATCTACTATTCACTATAAAAACAAAGGGTACAGGAACGTTATAGTTAGGCTCAGATTCCACTTATACAAAATCTGATCTAACTATAACTTACGGGCCCGCAATGCACTGTTTATTTCCTCACATATTACATCACTAATGACATGGTCAGTGACATCACTGAGGACATCACTAATTACATTATCCACAGACCTACTCACACACCCTCTCACACTCCTATATAACCTCTCATGCACCCACTCATACACCCACACAATCACTCACAGACCCATACAAGTACTCACACAACCACTTACTCATCAATAAAGCCACTCACACACCCACTTATAGTGAAGATTCGTCAAACTACGCCAAGTTAAGTCAAGTCAAATAATTTATATAGCGCGCTACATACCCAGAGGGTCTCAAGGCGCTTGAAGAAGGGTGGGGAATTACTTGTCGAATATCCAAGTTTTAAGTTGCTTTCTGAATGGTAGGTGGTTCTGAGTGAGGCGAAGGTGAGTGGGAAGTGAGTTCCAGGTTTTAGCTGCCAGGTAGGAGAAGGATCTTCCTCCCATGGTGGTTTTGTTGATGCGAGGTACAGCAGCAAGGGCTTGGTTGGAGGAGCGTAGCTGGCGGGAGGGGGTGTAGAAGGAAAGTTGTGTGTTGAGGCATTCGGGTCCAAGTTCGTAAAGTGCTTTGTGAGCGTGGGTTAGGAGGCGAAATGTTATCCTCTTATTAACGGGGAGCCAGTGGAGGCTTTTCAGGTGACTAGAAATGTGGTCTTTACGCGGGATGTCTAGTATGAGTCTGGCTGATGCGTTCTGGATGCGTTGGAGTTTTTTCTGAAGTTTTGCGGTGGTACCGGCGTATAGGGTGTTCCCGTAGTCCAGGCGGCTCGTGACCAGTGCGTGGGTGACCGTTTTTCTAGTTTCGGTGGGGATCCAGCGAAATGTTTTTTTGAGCATGCGAAGAATGTTGAATCAAGATGATGAAACGGCGTTGACTTGTCTGTTCATTGAGAGTGAGGAGTCCAGGATGACGCCCAGGTTCCGTGCGTGGTCCGTCGGGATGGGTGCTTTTCCAAGGGCCTCTGGCCACCAAGAGTCATCCCAGGCGGAGGGGGAGGTACCTAAGATAAGGACTTCTGTTTTGTCTGAGTTCAGTTTCAGACGGCTGTGCTTCATCCACTCGGCTACTTATTTCATTCCTTCATGTAGGTTGGTTATGGCGGTGTTCGGGTCATTGGTGAGTGAGAGAATCAGTTGAGTGTCATCAGCGTAGAAGATGATGTTGAGGTTGTGTTGGCGTGCGATGGTCGCGAGGGGGCTCATGTATACGTTGAAGAGGGTGGGGCTTAGTGAAGATCCTTGTGGCACGCCGCAAATGACTTCAGTGGCCTTTGACTTGAATGGTGGAAGGCGGACTCTCTGAGTTCTTCCGTAAGGAACGAGGTGATCCATTCCAGTGCTTTTCCTTGGATTCCGATATTTCTGAGGCGTTGTAGCAGGGTGCTATGACAGACTGTGTCGAAGGCTGCGGAGAGGTCAAGGAGTATGAGGGCGACTGTGTCTCCATTGTCCAGTAGAGTTCGAATGTCGTCTGTTGCTGTGATGAGTGCGGTCTCAGTGCTGTGTTTTGCTCGGAAGCCGGACTGTGAGGAGTTGAGGGATTTGTTGGTTTCGAGGAAGGCGGCGAGCTGGTTGTTGACAGCTTTCTCGATGACTTTGGCCGAGAATGGAAGGAGCTAGATGGGGCGGTAGTTTTTGAGTTCGGTGGGGTCAGCTGTGGGTTTTTTCAGAAGGGCGCTGAGTTCGGCGTGTTTCCAGCTTTCCGGGAAGGTGGCGGAGTTGAGGGAGCAGTTGATGACGTCTCGGAGGTGTGGTGCAATGATGGAGTCTGCTTTGTTGAAGATGTGGTGAGGGCATGGGTCTGAGGGGGATCCTGAGTGGATGGAGTTCATCAGGCGGATGGTGTCCTCAGTGGAGATTGGGTTCCAGTCATTAAGGATGTTCAAGGGGGGTGAAGGTACGGCAGAAGGTTGGGTGGGTTGGTCTCCGGGTTGGTTGTTGTTATTGGTGTTAAACCTGTCTGGCTTTTTGCGTAGTCCCTCCAATTTATTATTTATTTTGTCCCCTTTTTGCCCCTCATACCTTTATTAATTTTTGTGTCCACTAGCTTTTTCTAGGTGTTGGTCAAGGGGATAGGTGTTCTTTTCCCCCCTCATAGTTTTTCACCTCAGGCCTAGAGGCCTTTTCTGACAGGAATATAGTTGGAGTCACAAAATGGTGGCTACCAACTGTCCTAACTGCCAAACCTAGAACTTGTCCCATAGAGTAGAATAGGGCGTTCCAGAACCTTCTGGTCCCTTCTGGACTCCTGAGGGTCAGCCTATAAAAGGCGGAATTCTGGACAGCCATTTTGTCTCACTGGAGAGAGTCAGCTGGAGGACAGGCTATAGCTGAAGGTGGGGGTAGGATAGTCAGAGGGTTGACCTATTGATTCACCACCCTTCCTCCCTTGGGTTACCTGACCTGACCCTGCTGATTTGGATGGCTGGAGACCCTGGGCGCCTGACCAACCCCTAGTCTAGAAATACAGGGGTGTGAAGAGGAGAAGGAGACTGCAGTGCTGCGGAGCGCAGTCCTCTGCCCAGTAGAGAGACTTGAGAGAGGCTTTTACTGAACAAGTGCTCAGAAGGAAAAGGGCTAACCTTGTGGCCCCCCCTTTTTCAGTTGTCAACTGAATCCTGCCCTGGTTGCTGTGACTTTCCCCTAATTACAAAATCCCACAGAGTGTCATCTCTTACCTGCTGTGGACGATTTCTGGCTGTGGAGAGGAGCCAACTTTGGAAGGGGCGGAAGCGGAGTGAAGCTGAGCCTGTCTACCCCCTAAGCCAAGCGCCTGGTGAGCCTCGCCGGATCAGTGGCTGAGCGCTGACTGAGGAGAGCAGCGGTCGCTGAGGGAGCGGAGGCCGAGAGAAGTCGGGCTGTTCCGCCCCTGTATTGGCGTAGTGAGTGGCGCCGATTTGGAGCTGTGGGAGCGAGTCCTGAGGTGAGGAGCGGACCTAGAGGAATCCTTGTGGACTTCCGAGTGGGCGGAGTAGAAGGGAGGCGCCGACCGAGAAGCGCGGCCTCCGGTGGTGAGACACTCTCTCTTCGCGCATGCCCAATTGAGCGCTCGGCTCTGTGAGGCGGAGCCGGTCAAGAGGAGGAAGAGGCAGTGGCGCTCGTCTGCGCCAGTCCGTCCCCGCAGCGCCAGCCCCGGGATTGTGTGGTCGAGGACAGAGGCACTGACAGCGGTTTCCGTGTGGCAGAGAGCCCGACCCCGATCCTCCCCGCGCCAGCCTTGGGAACAGGTAGCTGACTGGGCGGGAGGAGATCGACTCAATAACTGCCAGCCGGGACTGCTGTGGAGCCGCCTGTTAGTATCCAACACGTGGAGACGTGTGAAGTATCGTCTCCCTGGCACAGTAAGGAGTGTGTGGGGCAGGTGGGAAGACTGAGCCTTTAGGGCTTTATCTCCTCGAGAATCAGTGGAGAGGGGTCCTGGAGAGATCTGTATGTTAGGGAGAAAAGGGGCGCTAGAACCTGTGAGAGTAGCTCAAAAATACTGATTGTTTTCTTCACCTGTGATCTATGAGGTGGGGAGTAACTTGAGGAGACTACCTTCAGTAAGTGCTGGTCCAGGGAAAAGGAAGCCATTGAACCAGAATCTGAGAGTAGGAGCATTTGCCAATGTGATGCTGGGAGTACCAGTTAATTAAGTAGAGGTATACGCTCCTCATTGAGGCGGCTGACACATATGTAAACATATGGTTTAACTGAAACCTCTCATTGAATGTGTACCTTGTTGGTGGGTAGTGGTGCTGAGGAGAAAAGTTCAGGGCACCTCATTGAAGTCAAATCTAATCAATTCTGGAGTCTGATTAAATGTACTATTGATGTTGATTACTAATTTAAGTTAGCATTTCTGAAAATATTACTACTGATTTCATGACAATTGTATGTACTGAGCTGTTATTTTTCCAAAGACATAAGAGTAATATTATTTCTCCTGACAGAATGTATAATACTAAATTGTGAATACTAAGAATAAGAGAACAGAGAATATTTTTATAAACCAGCTCATATTTTTACATACATTGGTGTAGTGTCATTTTTGTGTGCTATTGTGTGGATTTACTGCTGGGTGGTTTGCAACCTTCACACATGTGCCTTTAGTGAATGTGACCTACCCTAGGCCAGGCTACCTTAGGTGACCTGACATCCCAGGTTCCAACAAAGCTGTTGTGGATGTCTGCGATTTTGTTGTGGAAGAATGAAGCTAGGGAGTCGCAAAGGGTTTGAGAGGGAGTGATGTCGTTGGAGTTGGCTGAGGGGTTGGTAAATTCTTTGACGATGTTGAATAATTCCTTGCTGTTGTGGGCGTTGTTGTCTAGTCGGTCTTTGAATGCGGCTTTCTTGGCGGTGTATGCGGGTGGCGTTTTTGAAGGCGTCGGGGTCTTTTTTCCAGGCCTTCTCAAGGGAGTGACAGAGTTTCTTGGATTTCTTAAGATCATCGTTGAACTAGGGAGCGTTTTTGCTGCCTAATTTGATTTGACGTTTTTTCAAAGGTGCTAGGTTGTCGGCGCTGTTGGTTAGCCATTGAGTGAGGTTAATGGCTGCTTGGTTGGGGTTCGAAGAGTGGGCAGGGGGGTTTTGAAGAAGCGATGAGGAGATCTGGTCAATGGTGATTTTGTTCCAATTTTTTCGCAGAGTAGGTTGAGGATGGTTGTGGGTTGTGGTCTTTTTGTAGAAAAAGTGAACGCAGCTGTGGTCCGTCCAATGGAGAACTGTGGTGTGACTGAAGGAGATATGTTTGCTGGAGGTGAAGATGGGGTCGAGTGTGTGACCTGCATAGAGAGTGGGGGTATTAAGAAGTTGTTTGAGTCCGAGGTTGGCAAGATTGTCCGGAAGGGCGGTGGCGTTGCGGTCGTTGCTCTTTTCCAGGTGAAAATTGAGGTCTCCCAATAGAATGTAGTCCTCGGAGGGGAGGGCGTGTGGGGTGATAAAGTCAGTGATGTCTTCACTGAATTGTGCACGGGGTCCTAGAGGCCGGTAGAGGAGGGTGCCTCTGAGTGTGGTCTTGGGGTCGGTGTGGATCTGGAAGTGAAGGTGTTCGGCGCTAGCGAGGTTGACGTCTGAGCTGGTTGAGATGCGGATGGAATTCTTATGGACGATAGCGATGCCTCCTCCTGTTTGTTTGGTGCGGTCCTTACGGATGATCTTGTAGCCGTCCGGGATGGCAATGGTGATGTCTGGGGCTGATGAGGCGTTCATCCATGTTTCTGTTAGGAAGGCGACGTCCAGAGAGATGGTGTCTAGTAGATTCCAAAGGTCGATGGCGTGTCTGTGGACCGAGCGGGTGTTGAGCAGGATGCATTTTAGGTGGTTGGTGTCAGATCTCTGTTTGGTGTTTGTGGATGAGGAGTTGGTCTTGGTGCCGTCATACTTACAGGAGTTGCAAGTGAAGGGTCCATGGGTGTGTCCAGGAGCGGCTTGGGCGCAGTTGGGGAGTCGGCCGGGGTTTAGGGCTAAGAGGGTGGAGGCGTCGTATGTAGTGCGGGTGGGGTGGGTGGTACGGGGGCCAGGGGGTCTGGCGCTGGGCGCGGTCCAGGCGAGGATGGGCATAGACGGGCTTACCTTTGGCGCACCTTCGGCGCGACCGCTGCGCGTGGACGCTGCACGTTGATTCATCTGTCCTAAATGGTGAGTGGAGGGGGGGCGGAGCGTGGGAGGGGCAGCTGGGAGGCGGGGAGGAGCCACGGGCCACTAGCACAACAAATGGAGGTAGGGAAAGTGAAACTGGGGCACGAACACACTCAAGGGGACAAATAAACTTCAATAAATGCAGCGCAAATAACATACAATATTAATTTCTATGCAGCGCAATTAACATAAAGTATTAAATTCGATTAAACGATACCAGGCGCTCTCACAGGACAGGCAATGGGCGCTAAGACAGCGTCGAGGCGCTGGAACTGCAGGCGATGTCTGGCGCAGCAAAATGAAATTCTGTCTGAGATCAGCAGGAGGGGTGCCGGTAGGTAGGGAAGTGAGGCAGGGAGCGACCGTCGAGGAGCAAGTCCAGCTGGTCACAGTGAGTCAGGGGAGGTGTGCTCTAACTCGGCTAGTGGGTGGGAGGGGCAGCTGGGAGGCGGGGAGGAGCCACGGGCCACGAGCACAACAAATGGAGGTAGGGAAAGTGAAACTGGGGCACAAACACACTCAAGGGGACAAATAAACTTCAATAAATGCAGCGCAAATAGCATACAATATTAATTTCTATGCAGCGCAATTAACATAAAGTATTAAATTCGATTAAACGATACCAGGCGCTCTCACAGGACAGGCAAGGGGCGCTAAGACAGCGTCGAGGCGCTGGAACTGCAGGCGATGTCTGGCGCAGCAAAATAAAATTCTGTCTGAGATCAGCAGGAGGGGTGCCGGTAGGTAGGGAAGTGAGGCAGGGAGCGACCGTCGAGGAGCGAGTCCAGCTGGTCACAGTGAGCCAGGGGAGGAGTGCTCTAACTCGGCTAGTGGGTGGGAGGGGCAGCTGGGAGGCGGGGAGGAGCCACGGGCCACGAGCACAACAAATGGAGGTAGGGAAAGTGAAACTGGGGCACGAACACACTCAAGGGGACAAATAAACTTCAATAAATGCAGCGCAAATAACATACAATATTAATTTCTATGCAGCGCAATTAACATAAAGTATTAAATTCGATTAAACGATACCAGGCGCTCTCACAAGACAGGCAATGAGCGTCCGCCAGTAGGTAACATGGCATACATCTATATATACATATTGTCAGCATACAAATATTTATTCGGCTATAATCACAACCGTACAAGAACATAAAATCATATGTTTCTAAAATGGTAAAATCAAGTAGGTTTAACATTTTTTAAAGCAATACGAATGTGTCAACAGTAACAATACATTATATAATCTCATGCATCACATCAAGGTTAATCAGGTCTAGATTGTCTTGATCTCAAAGCAGCACGTAGAAAGCATGAAACAGCAAAAAGATAATGCTTGATCATCAGGAGCTGCAGATACATAAGTGCCAGGTATCCTTGTGAGAAGTTCAGAACTTTCAGTAACGGGAAAAGGAACTGCTTCCTAGGCAAGCTCAAATATTTGCACAACAAAATGTAGGGTAGCCTGTGGAGACATATTGTTGCATCCACAGGGCCCTAAGTGCCTAAAGAGACTGATCACTAGATGTGGCCAAAAGATGATGTAGCACGTTAACCTTGAATCGTACCAACAGAACTCTATCCCTTTCATTAGATAGGAGAGAAAGGAAAGCTCCATGCCTTGAACAGTTTTTAAAAATAAATGCCCCTATACAAGGGTTTCAATAGCTCTTGGTGTTCATGTTGTAATAAGGGACTTTTGAGAAACAAGACTCTCCGTCTTTTGAGTTCCAGGGGGTACGGGGAGAAATAATTGCAGTATATGTACATCCAACCCATGCTGGTAAAAGCTGCCTTTATATAAGCAAGCAAGGGATTTGATGCATGTTGTCAAGGGTCAGACAATCAGACAAAATCAGTCTATTTATTTGGCATCCCTCCCCAGTCTATATCTTGATCCAGCACAGCAAGGGTCTGAGAGCAACAAGGTCACCAATGTATCTAAAACAAAGTTCCTGACGAACAAACAAAAAAAGCTGGGGTACTTTGTGGACCCGCAGAATACACCTTAAAATGTATTTTCTTTGAGTTCAATTTTATCGACCGTCATGTAACCCCATACATCACTGTTCTATAGCTCCTTGGAGATGCACTTGGACTTAAAATACTTGACTAGAGGGCCCAGTCACCATGAGCCCAACCTCTGTGCAACGCTAGCTACAGTCCCCGTGGTCTTGACCAAATCACAAGTCTTACCCTCAACTAGGGGTTTAAAACTCATATTAGCATCAAATAGCACCAGCAGGTAAGAGAAAGCTGGGACCTTACCCAGGGTATGACTCCCCATCTTGAAGGTTTTGAAACTGGTGGAAATTCAGCGATGTTAAGAACTCTCTCCGCAAGTTGGGCTTTAAATATGATATGCTCTACCCTGCCTGTCTATGAGTTGAGGTCAATGGGAAGCCTCGCTCCTTTGACAACCCATCAGAGGCAAACGACTTTTGCAAACACTTTGCTTTCAAGTCCTCCTCTTCTAGACAGAACACGCTACAAAGTACTGGATCACCGACTCCTGCTCCTTAGTCCCCTTAGAGCTGATATGGCCTACAGTATTTGGATTCTCCCTCAAAATAGGGACTACTTCTGCATAACACCTGTGGACTGCCTCAGACAGTATGCTTTGCTCAACATTGCCTTCTCATTACTTTTTCCATACAAATGCTGTTTATATGTAGTTGATTCTTCCTTTCTGTTTCAGCTATTCCTCTAGGAACGGGCCACACCAAGCAAACACTTCAACTCTCCCCCATGGAGAACACTGCAGTAGCCTCATTGGGATTGTTTAGTTCTTTGTTTCTCCTTTTCGGGGCTTTATTGGATGTTTTCCTATATAGTGGAGGTGGGAGGGGGGATAGGTGTGGGCCCTTTCTGCTTTTTTTCCATTCAGTTTTGTATTTGTTTGTTACCCTTTGCACAACAGGTACACTATATGCCAGCTTATAACATGGCGCTGTTCTTTTCACACCTGTTTACTCTATGCCATCTCAGAAAGGGCCTGGAGAGGTGATAGACATTACTTCCCTATCATGAAAGATATGTGGCATCAATAATCCACGTAAAGGCAAAAGAGTCCTCTCATATCTGTAGCGACATAGCCTTCCTTCAGGAAACACGTCTCTTACCCAATGGCGCCCAATCATAGGTGACTACATGGGGCCCCCGCTATTTCTCCTGTCACGGCTCCTATTCCTGTGGATTCTGCCCCCTCATGCATAAAAGCAGCTCCTAATCCCTCCATAAATGTCACTCTGACCCAAATGGATGCTATTTAATCCTACAAGGCAGCCTCACTGACAAACGAGTTCTATTAGTCAACATATACGCCCCGAACACTGAGTATCCAAAATTCTTTCAGGTGTTTTATGCCCATATGGGACATGCAGTTGCCAGCTTTGCTCTTCTGGGTGGGGATTTCAACATGGTACATACTCTAGCATTGACTCTAGTACCCAGCTGAGTGGTTATCCCCAATCATGGGAAGCACTCCACCTTATATTGCAGACGCTTATGCTCTACAGGATATCTGATGTGCTTAACAGCCATCCACACCTGGTTATACCTTTTACTCTGCCCCACATGATATTTTGACATGGCTAAATTATTGGTTCTTGTCTGCTAATGTTTCACTCTGGACTACAAAGGTAAAACTTCTACCGCAAACTCTATCAGATCATAGCCCTGTTCTATTAACCCTACAGGTCCCCTGTGGATGTAGGTCAGAGCGCACCTTGAGTATCCATCACTAGGCTCTACATGATCCTGTCGTCTGTAGCGAACTCCTTCATTCCATCGTCCACTACTTCGCAATGAACTCGGGCATGGTCTCCACACAGGCAACCCTCTGATAGGCCTTTAAAGCATATATCCGTGGGGTGTGCATATCCAAGCATCTGGGTATCCTATGAGATATCCACTCCCAACCCCAATGCTTTTAACCCCTTCGATGCTTGTGACGGAACCATTCCGTCATCAGTCACGGCTGAGCTGTGCTGATGACGGAATGGTTCCGCCAAAACCACACCCTGTTCTGGAATGTCCAGCTCAGGGGCAAAATTCAAGTAGCAGCCAAGGTGTTAAACCTCCAAGGTATAGACTTAAGTGCCTCCTAAGGCGGCGGCCTCCAACTCCATTGACGATTAGTATTGTTGACTGAATTTCGCGTCTGGCTGATAGGGAAATCGCATATCTATGGAAACACACTAGGGCTCCGTGCTATGGTGAGGGGGCGCACCCGACCGCACTCTTGTGCGTATAATCCACCCTAAGTGCCTAGGTAGTTATGTCGATGAATTGCGCACCGTCTCTGAGTCCTCTGTTTTTGTTGGCGAAGATGTTCTGGCAGAGTCCCAATGCTATTATGAACTCCTTTATACATCCTGCATGCCTGACAATGCACCAGAGATCCCATCATACTTGGTGGAGATCGCCATAGGTCTGGCCCACTGATGGCCAATGACAATTTTTTAGCAAGATGATTTTTTGCGAGGTGGTCACCCAGGTGATCTACTCTTTAGACAGGTCCAATGGCCCTGGCCTTGATGGCCTTATGAGAGCTTTCTATAAAGCTTTCAAACAACAAGTCACCCACATCTCTTTGCAGTGGTCAACAGGATCTCCTGCCAAACACCTGCTGTAGTTACCCTATTGGATGCCGAAAAGAAGTTTGACCCCTTGGAGTGACCCTTCTTGAAAGAAGCTCTGATCAAACTGGGAATCCCCACCACGCTCATCTCCTTGGTCATGCTCT
This sequence comes from Lissotriton vulgaris, assembly GCF_964263255.1. Taxonomy (NCBI): domain Eukaryota; kingdom Metazoa; phylum Chordata; class Amphibia; order Caudata; family Salamandridae; genus Lissotriton; species Lissotriton vulgaris. Next base: position 986,390,071 of record NC_141685.1, on the reverse strand, counting down.
TATATCCTTATTCTGTGGCACGCATGGGAGTCAATGGCTCCCTCATGGATTTGTTCCCTATATTGAGGGGGTCTAGGCAAGGCTGCCTTTATCTCCTCTCCTCTACATTCCCTTAATGGACCCTTTGGTCTGCCACCTTCTGGAGCGCCACATACATGAGGCTCCCGCGCTTCATTTTTTAAAATATTTTCGGCCGGAGTCACGCTGGGTGTGAAAATCCAGCCCCCCCAAAAAATGCTCTTTTGGCCCTGTAGGACCCTCTGATCAGGCCTATGCGGTCAGGGTGCTTTTACCCTGCCACCTTTTCTTCTTTTTTAATCGTTTTTCTTTCTCCTCATACCAAGTGACAAGATGGCTGTCAACACTTCCTGGTTACAAGTGTTGGCAGCCAATTAGAGGCAAGCTCCACTGTGGCACTTACTGGATGTACCGAGTGGGCTAGTTGGACCCCACACTGAAAAAAACATAGGTTTCAGGGACGTTATAGTTAGTTGGAGATTTCACTCGTACAAAACAATAGAAATAGTCAGTAGACCTAACTTTAACTCGTGCCCATGCAATGCACTGCTGATGACGTCACATATTACATCACTCATGACATGCTCAGGGACATCAAAGATGACATCGCAAATTTTCCATTGGGCATACAAGTCACACAGTCCTTAAAATAACAAACGGAGATGTCGGTTCACCATCTGCCTACTGGCTCAACTACTGTCTCCCGATTGGATAGAGAATAGTCAATTGTGACATTAAATTGCTTACATTCTCATGGTTCTGCCTATGTCGAACATTTACTTTTGCCACACTGATGAAGGCTGATTGCTGAAACGTGTATGTGGCCAACAAAGTTATGTTGAAAGCCCCGGGAGTGTTCCAGTTGCTTTTTTGGTTGTTAAATGAAATGGGTCACACCCCCGCTAATTGAGGCACCAGTTGTGAGTTCGCAGGAACTGGTGGGAAACGTGTATGGATATATATATATATATATATATATATATATATATATATATATATATAAATATATATATATATATATACATATATATATATATATATATATATATATATATATACAAATTAAAGTTATTATAATTTAAATACATTTAACAACAAACAATTAGTAATTTTTAATTCAGATTAAATCAAAATATACATTTTACTTTCTGGTTGATTTTTTAAATAAATATTTAAATAAATAATTTTGTATTAGCTTATTATATTTACAGGAAATATTTTAACATACTTTCAAGATAGTATTGCTGTAGAATTTATTTTCAATTTCTTTTAGGTTTAAAAAAAATATAAAATACATTAAAATATTTTCATTAACTTATTTTAAAGATTAAAAATCCCCAATACTACTCCATAGGGAGAACTCTGCCCTGGTGAAATAAGTGTGAAACGTTACCAGTGGCAACTAGTCACTTATAAATTTGCCTCCACCCTCTAGTTTCAGGGATCGAGGATATGCACATTTCCACTGTGTTGTAACTTTACATGTGAAAATGGTGAACAGCCAAAAGCAGTAAAGTTACTACAGAGTCTAAGAGTAAATGTGCACGTTTGCAGGTATTTCTACTTTTGTGAATAGGGATGATAGTCTTTTTTGACCTGTAATTATTGACCTTTTCCTTGTGCCACTTTTTTCTCAATTATCCCTATCTAGAGTAGAAACTAGCCAGGCATTCTTACGTCTCACAAGCGGCTCCTTTAGATGACACTCAACATAATATTGTAAGGACAAAAGTAGCTGACATGAGAGCTTTCCATTCACAGATTTGCCGTAATCAGGATTAGGGTATTTCACAATAAGTCCCTCAAAGCAATATTCTGGTTATATTTCTGGATTAACTGAATGAGTTTATGTACATTTTATGTACATTTGTTTTACAGGGATATCTTGAATACCTGGCATGATCCATTCTTTCTGGTTCTAGGTTGTAGACCCCAAGATCTGAAGTATTTTTACAGCAAACTAGCAGTGTAACTGTTCTTTCTTCACTCCAAGAAAGAATTTGCCATGACATGTTTCGGTGAGAGGTTAGTGTCTGCCATTTTCTCCCACAGTCTCTGACCGAACAGTGTTGAAATGTTCAAACAAAGGTTACAATACTGTTTTCTCTAATGACTCATCCATGAAGTACGATATCAATATGTATACTTAATGGATGCTTTAGATGAAAATCTGTCATTCCAGGCACTTGCAACACAACACAGCGATGTAATGCATTACAATACATCTCTGCATCATACTACAACATAACACCACAAAACACACATAGCTGCACTACAGCACAGCATGACACTGACAAACTACAGAAGACTATAGTACACTGCACAAAAATATGATATAACACTGCAACACCACACAACTTACTTATTCTGTACACTATAGCAAAGCATTGGACTACAAGCCAAGACAACCTAACCTTATACAACTCTACTTCACACCACATAGACCTTTGCAGTACCCTAGGGCCCAAAAACATCACACTACAACCCTACACTGTCAGGAAACTGGCTTTTTGCATGTTCCCACCCCAGTTCCTGCCCCTATTTGAGTACTAGTTGCTGTTTTTTCGACTCAGTGCACTTAGGCCTGTCAACCTGACCCCAGTGCCAGTGTACTGACCCATTATAAAAGATTTCTTGAATTGGATGACCCCAATTTGCAAGCACTAACTTACTTGTGAGTCTCTGGTATATGGTGCAGAGTGTGACAAAAGACAAGAAGGCTACCAGCCTCCCACTGCAGACTAGAAGGGTAGTGTTCACAATGCTAGTTTGACTATGGCATTGCCTTTAATGGCAAAGCCACCCGTTCCCTTAATGATATATGTAATTCACCCCTAAGGAAGCCATATAGACCCCTATGGCAGGGAGCTGTATATTGTTAAGCAAGGAAAGTTAGTCCGGCTAACTTCTGAATGGGACTACCTTACATCAAATTCAACTTGATGCCCAAATCGAAATTAATGTCACTGTTAAAGTTAGTGCAAACGTGGACACCCAATAAACCCTTGTAGGCTTGGGCAATTAGTGATCAGAATATAAGATGACTACAAGGGATTCTATTTCAAATCTGACTCAATTATTTTATCTGTTTAATGGTTCATTCATTTGAACCCAATGTATCCTCAGGATTACTTCTCCAATAAATCAAACAATTCTTATTTAAAAGACATGATACAATCAGTTTTTGTTTTTTTTAAAAAAAGGGAAATAAATGAGGAAACCAGAGTCATCAATGTATCCTGATATCCTGTAGTATAAATAGCTGAGGAGATGATGCTTATGTCGACGTTTTGGTCTCTTGGGTTGTCATCAACAAGACCATCATCAGGACTAAACTTTTCAAAGTGTAACCCCTTGGATCAACACAGGTAATAAAGTGGATCTTGAAAATTATGAAAAAATATAATTTTCAAGATCCACTTTATTACCTGTGTTGATCCAAGGGGTTACACTTTGAAAAGTTTAGTCCTGATGATGGTCTTGTTGATGACAACCCAAGAGGACATGATGATACATTGATGACTCTGGTTTCCTCAATTATTTAAAGGAGCTGATTCTGTTGTTATGAATTGTCAATCAAATTTGTATATGTTGCCATTCATGACTTCTTTTGTATAGTTTTGTTCATTTTTTATCCCCATTGATTTATTCTTGTGATTTACATCAATATAAACAAAATTCTTTTAAACATAACCTTCTTCTGCTGTGTGCTTTCTACTTTTTCCCTTTTTTTTTAAAACAAAAAACTGATTGTATCATGTCTTTTAAATAAGAATTGTTTGATTTATTGGAGAAGTAATCCTGAGGATACATTGGGTTCAAATGAATGAACCATTAAACAGATAAAATAATTGAGTCAGATTTGAAATAGAATCCCTTGTAGTCATCTTATATTCTGATCACTGTTAAAGTTAGGCAGCTTTTAAAAAGTTGACACTCTGTGCCCTAGCTAGTCCAGTGGCTTTGTGCAGGCCCGGGCCAACAGACAGATTTCTGCCCACCTGGGGAGACATGTGAACAACTCCAAGGCTTAAGCACAAAGGCAGTTGCCGCAGAGTGAGGTGTCACCTCCTCTCCCAGAAAGGCCAACTGAGGTGTTAGCCCAAAAGGCAGGCTCAAAGGAAATGCCCCCTTTAAAGGGTGACAACACACTGAGCAGGATGACTTTTGTTCCTGCAGACAAGTTGGAGGCAGGGACGGAGAGGAAAACACTGCCCTCAAACCTGTTTTCCTGTGGGCTTGACAGTAGCAAGAATATTGCACACTGGGATTGCGAAATGCCACACATAACTTGAACTTTGTCGCAAAAAAGGAGTGGGCCTACTAGTCCATTGAATAGTGACCACGTTGTCCCCCCAGGCACTTTCCCAGGATAAAATAGGCACCCCTGGCATGCTAAACCTCAGTACACATTGGAATTAGAAAAAGAACCCAACAAAGACTGTCCTCCTGCCCTTGGAATAGCACAAAGAGAGGATTCACTGTTGGAAGGACTGTACCTGCTGCACTTTGGACTAGTAAAATTTGGACTGTGCCTGCGGCTCCCGGCTTGGGAAAACATTGATCCCAGAGCCAGATTGAAGCAGTGACGCCAAGGGTTAGTTGGTTGGCCCCCTGGAACAGCACCATGGATACCAAAGTTGAGAAAGCCAAAACCGGCAAAGCAGTATCCTCTTCAGAGGAATCACCACTGACTGCGGTTGGGTGCTCCTAGAGACATCTCCGATGTAGCTAAAAGTTGCACTCGAGTCTGCTGGACCCAGGACTGCTATCATAGGATTTCTTGCCTTAGATGGACACTAGCCTCTACCATCGCAGTGATTGCTGTGTCGGGAGAACAGTAGCCCAGCCGCTGCTGGCCTTCGACTTTCACAAAGAGGATGCCATGGGACCTCACATGCAGTGGCCAAAGTTTTAACACCTCACCCATGCACCAAGGAATCACCCACAACTCACCCTTGTCAACTGCACAGCTCCAGGATGATATTTGAACATCTTTTCTGCCTGCATCCCCAGCATAGGAACCACTTCATTGTTCTCTATGGTGGTTGTTTTCTAAAGGCTGTAACTGAACTGAAAAAGGGTCTAGTGGCCAGGTCACTGCCCAAAGTGACCTTAAGTCAGGCTGAAGTTGACAAACTAACTGTTTTAAACATTAAAAAAATTTACAAACTTTTGTTGACCAGTGCTGTTTTGTGGTTGTATTGAAAGTTTTTTTTTATTGTTTTCAAAATACATATCTCTGGAACCTCCAATGAAATTTGATGAACATGGATTCTAAAAATGTATAAAAATATGTTCTATTTTCATAAAGTATTGTTGTATCTCTTGTGTGACTTTCTTATTCCATTGTTTGGTGCTCTTACATGATTTGCCCTAAGTTCCTTTGTCAAGCTTTGCTGCTCGAAGCCCCAGATACCCAGGGTTGAACAAAGGTGATACAAACAAGCTTCACGGGACCCAAGACAGTTTTTGTGACTTTATTCCATGATGAGGCTTCTACTGCCATATCATATAATACTCTGAAATTCTCACATACATAATATATAATACCATGAGACAACCACATGTTTAAATGAAGCACATTGCCACTTATTCCCTAGAATGCCCGGTAAAGCAATGGAGAATCACAGTTACCTTTTTTCGATGTTCCAGGATTTTACAACATAACAAGATGTTCTCATTTGAATTTGCAGAAGCAGATGTATGCAAAAAAGCCATAAGGATGTTTATGTCCATACGCCGGACAGATTCCATCAGTCGAACTGTAATGACAACCCAGAGAAACAGACACATGTACAAATAATGCCCACACAGAGGTTACTTGACATTTATTAGAAGTTTAGAAAAAAGTGTCACAAGATATTTTTAACTTGCAGCAAAATTTGCATGAAATACTAAAGAAAGGACACTTGTCCAATATGCATTGGTGCTTGTGCAAATTATGTTTCATGTTATTTTTTTACAGATTAATTATATCTGGAATTCAGCGGTAGGTCTTGCCACATTGAGATTGACACTTTGTGTTCATTTTAGACTTTTACTCCAACTGTTAGGATCATAATTGGTTTTTGTACCTCATTCCACAAAACTTACAGGTGCTTCGTTTTAGCTTGCTAATCAGGGTGACAGCTGTTATGATCTTCCGTCCCCGCCCCATTCCGCCGTGGCTTTTGCCGTTTGTTGCGGAGGGCTAAAGGACCGGACATACCTGACTAGCACTTGCGGGTTGGGAACAGCTGATGTGTGCGCGAGACGCCTGACTCACTGCTATTTAAGCAGCATGCCGGCGCGGACGCGAGAACACCAGCGGTAGGTCTTGTCACCTATCATTTTGCCCTGCTGCTATTTTTAAAAACCGCATTGAGATTGACACTTTGTGTTCATTTTAGATTTTAGATTTTACTCCACCTGCTGGGATTGTAATTGGTTTTTGTACCTCATTCCACATGCTTACCGGCACTTTGTTTTAGCTTGCTAATCAGGGTGGCAGCTGTTGTGATCTTCCCTACCCGCCCGTTCTGCCGTGGCTTGTGCCGTTTGTTGCGGAGGGCTAAGGGACCGGACATACCTGACTAGTATGTTATGTTATTCAATTTCAATTTTATTAAATATGTTTTGGAACTCCGTGGAGATCCACATATTATACAATTACAAAACACAGTGTAAAATTTTGACCGTATAAAACAACTCATACAGACAGTAATTATACAAAAGCAATTTACCATTATACTAGTAAAGTTCTAAGAAACATTTAAAGAAATTAAAAATTTTGTTGCAAAAAATTCCATTTGGGGGACTAAGAATAGCATCCAACAACGCTGTTGCAGAAGAAATACCAAACTGAATACAAGCCGGTTTTATCCAGAGGCGGCGGTAAGTCAATAATGCAGGACAAACTAGCAGGGCATGTTTGGAGTCTTGAATTGCTAGGTTACAGTAATTACATACATTGGATATTCCATACCATTTGGCCAACAACTTGTTCAGGGGGAGCAAGTCCTGCCTGAGAAGTAGCCAAAAGCGGCGTAAGCCGTGCGGGATGTTCCATGACAGGTAGGGTTGAATTTGTCTGATTAAATAGGAATCAACAACTTGTATGGCCCCCTTTTTTTGTATTATTAAATTCCGATCCCTCTCGTAACTTAGCTTCCATGTAGCTTGTTTTAGTTGTAATTTCAATTGGTTCATGGAAAGCTCTAAGATGGATGCTTCCTCCAACTCCAAGAGAGTGATAGCTCTCCTATAGTTCTTTATTAGGATCGAGTATTCATTTAGGGGGCCCATCAACTCTTTTGTGATAAGAGATCTGAGAGTAGATGGCTTTCCTTTAATCAGACTAATGACCCAGCGAATCACTCCTGCAAGTCCCTGAGCCCAGCTACTCCTAAGACCGAGTTCTAGACGCAGGGTTGCAGCGCTACAACTATTATTAACCGAGGTTAAATTTCTCAATAGAGAGCCCTCCACTGTATCTAAAAAAACCCATTCCGCTAGGTCAATTAATTCTACCCCGTAGAGCAGAGTCGGGGGGACTTTTGCTCGAAAGGCCTCCAACAGATGAACAAAGTGTCTCTGGCCTGTTGATTTATACAGTGTTCTTAGGCCTTTACCCTGTGACTTTGCTTTTCGAGAACTGCTTTCAATGTGTAATTTATTACCTAAATTACTGGTGACTACCATACCTAGAAAGACATACGATTTTACTCTTTCTAATTTCTGACCTCCTAATTCCCAACTAATGTGGTCCAGTTTTAGTTTGTTTCGTCCCTCCAAGCACATTATCTTACTTTTAGAAATGTTTATTTTCAAAAAGTGCTCTTCAGAGAAGGTGTGTAGTGCATGTAGACGGTTATTAAGACCCTTAGGGGAGAGATCTAATATTAAAATGTCGTCTGCATACATTAGGCAGGGGATGTGTCTTTCGCCTAAGCGTGGGGCAATTCCTACACATGTTGATAAAGTAAGGGGAAGGTCACTAACATAGAGGGAAAATAGGAGGGGAGCTAGTAGGCAGCCCTGTTTGAGGCCGTTTGCAGATGGAATGAGCCGGGAAAGACCTCTTTCTCCTCCCAACAGAACCTTGCACCATGTATCCTCATGCAGATCCTGGACCAAGCGTAAGAGGCTATGTGGCATTCCTAAGATGTGTAGCTTTCTCCACAATACCTGACGGTCAACCTTATCAAACCTGACTAGTACTTCTGGGTTGGAAACAACTGATGTGTGCGCGAGACGCCAGACTCACTGCTATTTAAGCAGCATGACAGAGCGGATGCACAGAGGGCGTGCCGCTGGCACGCCAAAGGCAAGCCCGTCTGCGCCCATCCGCTCCTAGATCGGGCCCAGGGCCACCCCCAGTGTCCGTTCCCTACTGATCTTGGGCCCAAGTTTAAAATATACAAGAGATACTCTTGTAAGTCTTAACCCCCAGATGAAGGATTCCTGTCCGCAACTCGATCCTTTGAAAGAGCCTAAGGTGTGCCCTCTGTGTGACATGAAGCTCCTCTTCACCAAAACAAAATTCAGCTTTAACTCGCATCAAGTCCTTTACCCGCAAACAGTTTTGCAAAAGTCCCTCCAGGGCCTACTCCTGAATACACACTCTTTAATTAAACACAACATTGAATTCGCCGAGCTGCTGGAACCTCATATTATAGATATGGCATTTGTCACGGAGACGTGGGCAGATGGAACATCTGATCCGGAGCTATCATTAGCCATTCCCCAAGGATACTTATTAATCAGGAATGACAGACAGGATAAGCGGGGAGGGGAAATAGCGATTATTATCAAGGACACCTTGTTGATGAAAAGCTCTACTTCAGGAAGCGGTCCTGATTGTGAACTGCTTTCATTTGGAATCACCATCAGTGAAAACTATATATTTAACGGCATACTGCTGTATAGACCACCAGGGGCTAAGATCAAGTTTGTAGAGACAAAAGGTCATATCATCGAGTCTAGTGTTGACTTTCAGGAATTTTCTATCTTAGGTGACTTCAACTACCATTTAGAAAATATAAATGACCAATATACAATCTCGCTTCTAGAGCTGATGGCCAGTGTCTTGATGGAACAACTGATCAAGCATCCTACCTACGAGGATGGACACACCCTAGATGGAATATTCATATCTAATCCTCAATTGATAGTGCAGGAGAGGTTGCCAATCCCATGTTCTGATCATAAGGCCATTCGGTTGGTACTTACCTCGTCCCATCATCTTACTCGTCCTCATTCTGCTCTTAGGACTTTTAAAGGGAGAAATTGGAAGGAAATCAGCCCACGGCAGCTGCAATTAACATTAGCTGCCTCTAAACCGACACTAATGCCCGAAGTAAATACATCCACCAATATATATACCACTGCGCATCCAGAAGCAACTATGCAGACAAGCTGAAAGGCGCTGGAGAAAAACTTATACAGAAGCCAAAAAAAACGTTTATACACAGTCACTGACCGAATATAAAAAGATGATTCTGGAGAAAAAAAGCAGCTATTTCTCTGATAAATTGAACAGGCGGGCAACTCAAGTAAATTACTTTTCTCAACTTTAAAGAAATTAGTGACACTTCCCACCCCACTAGCACTGAATAGCAATGTTACTTTCTGCAATCAACTCGCAGATTCCTTTAGGGACAAGGTGCTTTCTATCTATGATTTCTTAAGTGGTAAAGGCAATGAGCCTCAAGTGAATCAACCCTCTTCACCTACGCGATATCCTGGCCATGGCTTGAATGCTTTTATCCCCCCAAATGTAGAACAGGTTTCGCAGATAGTCAGATTGGTGAAAGCAGGGGCTCCATCCGACCCCTGCCCCCCTAAAATATTCCAACAGGCAGCTGATGAGATCAGCGAGCAACTCTGTCTGATTTTCAACGAGATCCTTATGTCCAGCATTTTCCCAGAGGCTTGGAAGAAGGTCTCCATCCTCCCCCTGCTGAAAAAACCTCGACACCAGCAATCACAATAATTATCGACCCATAGCAAGGATTCCGTTCCCAGCTAAAGTTTTGGAAAAAATTATAAATCTCCAACTTACGGCCTTTGTTTCCTCAGAAAATCTGCTGGACTCTTCACAATACGGCTTCCGGCAAGGGCATGGTACAGAGACGGCCTTGGTCATGGCAGCAGAGGAGCTTCGCTCTATGCTGGTTTCCGGTGCAAAGGCCGCCTTGATCCTTTTGGATCTTTCAGCGGCCTTTGACACCGTGAACCATGACATCCTCATTCCAAGGCTTCAGAAGTTGGGAGTGTCACGCTTAGCACTAAGGTTAATCAAATCCTACCTTAACAATAGGCGACAGTAGGTTCAGATTGATGATTCTTGTTCAAAACATTTTTTCACTTCCTTGTGGGGTACCGCAGGGCTCATCTTTAAGCCCTAAGCTGTTCAATCAGTATGTCACCCCCCTAGCTGACGTCATCAGGCAGTTTGGCTTCTCGCTAGTGTCCTATGCCGATGATACTCAGATTGTAGTATCCATCTGAGTCAATGTGGAAGAAATGGCAGCCAGCTTTAATCAGTGTATGACCTGCATTGATCACTGGATGCGGGCAAAGGGCCTAAAGCTTAATGGAAGTAAAACAGAGGTGCTTCTGCTGGGCTCAGACTCCACCATTTGGTCTCAGAAATGGTGGCCCCCAGCTATGGGAATTCTTCCCACCCCAGTGCATAAAGCTAAAAATCTAGGCTTCATCTTCGATGACTGCCTCACCTTCCAACATCAAACCAAGGTCGCCTCTCAGGTACATTTAACTCTAAAACGAATTCAGAAGGTGAAACCTTGTATTTCCCCCACCTGCAGTAAAAACATTGGTAACAACTTTGGCATTGGCCAAACTGGACTATGGAAACGCCCTTTATATGGGCCTTCAGAAACAGCACTTGCTTAAACTGCAGCGTCAAGTCAAAATTGTCAGAACAGAAGTTAAGTAGTGTAAGGGTTTATAGATGCTGAAAACAAGAGCAGTGAGATAAAGCAGCATTAGACAATGTGCAGGTAGGTGTGGCTCCCCGAGTGCCCTGTATATCCAGGTTGACAAATGACAAGAATTTCATTAAGAAGAAATTAACGATTAGGTCAGGTGGGGGAACAGTAGGTCCTGTCTAAGAAGTGAACACCAGGTCACTTGACAAAATATATCCGCTTAACCTGACCCACCACCAGTAGGTACCAAAAAATGGGGCGAGGCCTAAAAGGTGAAAACATATATGTGGAAAGGGGACCAAATGATATAGCAAAATAATGGTGGAATTATTTGCTCACTTCTAATAAATGTTGATGATCAACTCCAAGGATCTACTTAAAAGCTTCCCATCATACATTTCATATATCAACCTTTTCTAAACTCAAAACCTACATTGAGATACAAAGCTAAATGTTTGGTATTTTGCATCATTGCTCTATAGGTTGTCTCATATTTCATATTTATTCAAATGTATCAGCGACAGCTTAGTTTATCTGCATGTTAAACTATATTTCGAGCATTTGCATAGTGCACATTTTGCCTTTGGCTTTGTCCTATGGTGCTGTCCGCAATCTGGTGGCTTTCCATGTGATGCAAGTGTTAACAAAGCAGACCAGCCTCTGCTTGGCTTTATGGACTAAAGATGTGTTATTGGTATTGTGGGCTGGTCATACTTTGGGTGGACTGGATAGTTAAGGGTTAAGGCTGTATGTGTTCACCAACAGCGCATACGTTCTCCAAATAGCTAAGTATAGGTGTGCATGTGCTTCTGTGTATGTGCTCTGTGTGTAGTGTTTGTAATGTTGGTGTTTTTGGTTGTATAGTGTATCTGAATCTGTGTTCAATGTATGCTAATGTTTGCTGTTGGAGGAGCTACTGTGATAGCCATCATACTGCATGCCTGCAGTGTGTGGCATGCTGAATATGTGGGTGGTGTTCTATTTAATATGTTGTGGAACTCTGTGAGTTTCGTAATCAGTAGGGCTACTGTAACTCACATGCTGGCCATGTAAATTACATATCTTGTCTGTGTTGAGTTTGTGAAACATGTTCCGTCTTATGTGTTCTGTTGGAGTTGTGTGGCGTTTCCTAAGTGCAGTTGAGACCCCCATGATAACTGATCATAGATTCATCTTGAATGTGTTGAATTTATGCGATAGAGTGCTTGATTTCATTTCGGAGCATTCTGTGGGTGACAGGCAGACTGTCTTGCTCAGGTTTGGTTATTTCCTGTATCCTACTTCTATGTAAAGCAAACTGCTTGAACTACACCTTGCACGTGAGGAAGCCTACGGAGGGAAATGTAAAGAGAATTAGCATTCCCAACAAAGCTTCCATAACTATGCAGACGTAATAAAAGTGCCTCTCATGATAAATTCTAGAGCTGTTACTCTCCATTTTTATAATGAGACTCCTCAAATGTTATGCTGTGTTAAAGCCCCCGGCATACAAGACAGCATATCTAGGAGCTCTCTAACCTATCCAAAAGGACACCAATGGCATTTGCTAATCACAAAGAGCCTTTGGTCAGAAATTAGGGTTAGTTTGAGGGCACAAGTTTCTCTAGATTGAATGTCAATTTCGATTACAGAGTCCCATATGTCTGCACAAACTGAAGAAAGCGGCTCCTCAGACGGTCCTACCTTCATGCCCCAAGTTGCTGCTGATTGAAATTATAACATTAAATACAATATAATAACATAGTATAAACTAACATAACATAACATAATCTACTAGAGTTTAAAAGCCATGTTTGCTTGAAAACTAATCAGTTTAAAGATGGATACAAAAATGTCCTGAAACTCGGTAGCTACACGTTTCACTGCCAGTCCTGTAATGCTCCTGGTGAAAAAGGCCCTCCAACTTGGGTCTCCCTATTCCCCCAATTGTATAGTTGTTGCCTGCCTTTCTCTGTTTGCAAAATGTGAATATTTGAGTCAGGATGGGTGATGGGGGACCATGCATGGTCAATTCAACTCATCTATGTTAGACTTCAGATACAGCTGAACAATTGTTCATGTTATGTGACTATACGTGTGAATTTATGATAAGGTTTTTTTTTACCCAGGAATGGTGCAGCTGTTTGTGACTTTTGTATCAAATATAAGAGATTAATATATATAGATTTAGAAGGTACTGCTATGGCAGGCTCTTCTAATTTGCCCATGTAGCAAATCACTGCATTTTGTTAGTGAGGCTTACAAGTTGTGTTCCTGCTCCTATGCTCCCCATTGGAATGTATTTTCTCCAGGTCACTGTTTTGGACAATAACTTCTGAAGCTATTTGCCACATCTATGAAAGTTCTAAAATGTCAGCATTTTTGGTGGCCCAGCCTACAACGGTTCATTTTGCTACCTGCAGTCTAACGGAGCTCTGCGGCCGCCAGCAGCATTTGGCTGCACATTTTCACAGCCCACACTACACTTGATCATCTTTATTGTCCTCATAAGGATTTGGGGGGCCCTGGGTAAGACATCATTTGAGGGCATCTGTACAGTAAAAATTTGAAATATATTACCCATTTCCTACTATTTCAATCCTGCTTGATGCCAAACAATACTAAATCATATGTCACACTATAACAGGAGCACACAATAACAGATTAAATATGTCCTGACAGGGATCCCAAAAGTCCTTAAAATGACTCAAAAGAGTCAGTAGTGGCATGAGGTAGAGAGTTTTAACAGAGAAACAGAAGAGTCAAAGATCAAATAGTGAGAAAGTTCACTTTCCCATGGGGCCTCTTGGAAGGTGGGGGCCCTGGGCAATTGCCTAATTTGCCTATGCCTTAAAACGTCTTTGACCATCTTGCCTGGTGGTCCAGTGGCCTCCAAGCCTACCACACACATGCCATAAGGCTCCAATAATTTGTCAGTGCTGTGTTTGGTTGTTGAATGGCCATTCTGCCGAGGTGGTGCCAGGATTTGAAACACAGCCAGTACCTCCCACCTCAATGACTGTGGCCCAACACGCTCAGAAATGAAATACTAAGGGGGTCATTAGGATTGTGGTTTTTCCGCATCCTCGGGGCCGGCGGGAGCCACCGCCGGCCCCGAGGATGCGGAAAAACTGCAGCGGACTGACCAAGGACCCACCGCCACATTAGGATGGCTGGTGGGTCCTGGTTTCCGTCCGCAGCTTTTCCGCCGCGGTCGGCTTACAACCGCGGCGGAAAAGCTCTGATATGGTGACGGTGTCTCTCAGACACCGTCCACCATATCAGGATGGGTGTTTAAAAGTGCTTTTCCGCGGCGGGTTTTCCGCCGTGGAAAAGCATACGGATCTTCACCTAGGGGGCCCGTTGCGGGCCCCCTAGGTGAAGGGGGGGTGGGGGGTGCACATGGGGGGTACCTATGGTACCCCCCTGCATTTGCATGCAGAAAGCGGCAGGCACCGCGCGGTGCCTGCCTCTTTCTGCATGCAAATGCAATGCGTGCATTTTTAACATTGCCGCGGGTGCAGCTTGAAGCTGCACCCGCGGCAATGTTAAAAATAGAGGATGTGACCGCCAGGGTGGCGGTCACATCCTAATCGCACAGGAGGGGACTCCGCAGCCCATGCGGACGTCCCCTCCTCCTCAATGATCGCGGACGGACGCAAGTCCGTCCGCGATCATAATCGGCCCCTAAATGATGAATGCCGGCGCCATACATTGTAACATTGAGTGACTGCTGCCTCCATATCCGCATGTACTTGTATATTGAGGGGTTGATTCACCTGCATTTCACGTACTATATTATTACATAACAGCTTCAAGGACAGTGTGTTCTGTGCTGAAAATGTACTTTTTACAGAAATGCATCCCTTCATTTCATTAAAACTATAAACAATCAAAGAACTCACACAAAGGGGAAAACTCAGGGGCAGATTTACAAGAAAGTGACCCAGGGGCCTATTATCAAGGACCGGTGTTAAAATTATCGCCGTTTTATCGGCAGGAAACTGCAGATAAAACGGCGATAATGGGCTTGATAATACGCCCTTTTTAATTCCCATCGAAGCCCATGTTCTGGTATTAACATGGGCTTCTATGGGAATTAACAAGGGCGTATTATAAAAAGCCCATTATCGCCGTTTTATCGGCAGTTTCCTGCCGATAAAATGCCGATAATTTTAACACCGGTCCTTGATAATATGCCCCTCAGTGCCTAATGCAAGCCACATTGAGTCACTTTCAAAGCACAGGGATGCAACATATTTACAACAATATGTCGCATCTCAGTGCTTCCCTCTCTGCTAGCGTACAAACTGCACCCGTGAGCCGTGCGTCATGGGGAAGATTGTTTTTGTCCAGGAAGGGTTCCCTTCCTGCACAAAAACAATCTGAAATGCCGTTTTTCAACTTCTATGTGCGCTGCTTTAGCACCCATAGAAGTTGAAAGACTACATTGTTTCAATGATTGTTGATGTGCCGGAAGGTAACCCTTCCTGAACATAAACAATCATTAGAGGTGACTTTCTCTTTCTATGTTTGCTGCAAAATGCAGCACACCTAGAAAGAGGAAAATAAAACGAGGAGAAATCAATACATTTCTCCTTGTTGCGCCTCCCTACGCCTCTGCTGGGGAGGCATAGAATTCACACTCATTTCCAGATTTATGATTCCTTGTGAATCTGAAAATGTGTCTGGTTCCATGGGTGCTGCGTGGGAACACCCATAGCAACACCCATGGAAAGTCCCTTTCATGCAAAGTGCTGCGTGTAAAGGGGTCATATTTACAAAGAAAAGCAAAGTCACACAGGGTGGCTTATCCTGTCCTTATAATATGGAGCGTTATCATGCGCCACAGGTACAACACAAAATATGATGAACTGGTGTGTCAAGGGGCTTATAAATCTGCCCCTCAGAGTACATTTATGTCTAGTGGCATGAGGTAATGAGGGGTTTTGCTTTCGACCACTTACCTCCCTGAGGGACTGGTCTGCAGCAGCAGATTACTGCCCTCAGGCGGGCTCGCATGCGGAACTACAAGAGAAACAGAAAGAATCTTTTGGTCTTTCTCTCTAAAACCAGATTTTACCATTTCATCACATTGATTTACAATGTTACACCCTGTGCCGCTCAGCCATTTTCTCGTTGAAATGTAATAGCTAACTACTAAAGGGAATCCGCTATATTCAAATGCCATGGTCAGGGAACAGTCGGAACACTGTGGTCTAAACCATGAGTGTTCCAACTCCGCTAGATCTACAGCACATGCCTTAACCACACATATGCCCTAAGCACGCATATGTGTGGTTAAGGCAATATGCATACTAACTGCTGCCTGCTACGGACAAAAGCAAGAAGACCTTGCAGGAAGCGGTGAGTTTATTTGTGCTGGGTGTAGTTTTGGGCTGTGGGTTGTTTTGTTGTAGTTTAGTAGGCTGGTGGGGTTGGGGTAGTTTTATAGGCTGGGAGTGAGTCAGATTATCTTTTGCCGGCTGGAGGGGATGGGTCGGGTTGGTTTGTTGCCTGGTGGGTGGGTCAGGAGTAGTTTTGTGGGCTGGGGTTGATTTGGTGTTGTTTCACGTTCTATGAGCCTCCTCGGTGAGCTGCCCTATATCTCACTCCGGCCTTGAAGGGGAAATAAATTGTTTCACCAAGTGTAACTCTTTCACTTCACATTGAAGGCCTGTAGTGGAGCGAGCTCTAAACATGATGTTTGTACAACTATGGGAAAGAGATCACACCCCTACTTTTTTTCGGAAGAAACTTAATTGATTGTCAACAAAAATGAGAACATCTCAAATGACAACTCTTTTCATGAAAGTGAAAACTTTAAAGTAGGCACTATAATTTGCTCACTACTTATCCTCCCGAACTTTTATACTAACATTGTAAGTTGGGAAGAAACCGCAGGGCAAAAAAGAAACTAACGCAGCGCGATAAAGCAAGTCATTTTGCTGTGCTACACTGCTTTAGTTTCAAAGCACAGGGATGCAACATATTTACAACAGTATGTTGCATCTCTCTGCTTCCCCTTGCGCTGGCACACAAACAGCTGCCATACGCCGGCGCAGGCATCCTTGCACAGTGGTGCAAGGATGCCTGCGTGATGGGGAGATTGTTCTTGTGCAGGAAGGGGCACCTTCTGACATTCTGACACATTTCCAGATTTACGATTTCTTGTAAATCTGGAAATGCATCAGTGGACATGGGTGTTGCGTGGGAACACCCATATCAACACCCATGTCCCTCCCCTAACACGCAAAGTGTTGCATGAACTGGGGCGATACGTACGAGCACAGGTTAAGTCACGCAGAATGACTTTACCTGTGCTTGTAAATATCACTCAGCAGGCTACGCCACAAGTGCCTCATGCAACTAGATGCACCGCGGCACATGGGGATTGTTAATCTGCTCCCATATATTTAGGTCCGATCATTTCTCAGTCATCAAACAAAAACATAGTTCAAAGGTCACTACAAAAACTCTTCTCGCTCCCTGTGTTTTTAGTAGGTGACGCTATATTGTTTCCTCTCCTGTTTTAAAACAGTGCATGTTTTATATTTTACCTTTGTTCACCTGCAGCTTTTTTTTAGAATCGGGACTTAACATGTGAATTTTCACTCAAATAGCAGTACTCATCTCTATTTCAGAAACTCAAACCCTGATAATGACAATTAAGCATAATACCCCATTTACACTTACAGGCATGAAATCAAAACTCACATTGTTGGACATCATGAATTGAGTAAAATTCAAATTTCAACTGTGGTTGATGGTGTTCACTCAAGCAGACTGTAGACAATTAACTAGGAATCAAGAAAGAAAATTAATGAGTTGAGTCAAGAACTTCAGTTGTCACAATAATTTTAGAGCAAAGGATTCCATGAGCTGTGAAAGTCGGAGGTCAGTGGCATAGCCTCCCATAGTAGGAAACAGTATACAATATATGCTTTATAAACACTGGAGATTCAAGACGGGTCTGTGAACTACGACCTTATTTTATAACATGAATAATTTTTTATGTCTAAAAGGGATTATAAGAGAAAGAACATTATCTCTATATCCAGGGTTCAGTTCAGGGGAGGCGAGAGGAGAAAAGAAAACATGACTCTCACCTATGCTGTTGTTATACTAAATCCCCAAATACCAAAATATTTCAATATCATTTCGCCAAATAGAATGAGAAAACACCTTCACTGCAATGTGCTGTACAAAAGAATTCCTCACTTCTCATCCCTAAAACCCAGACCGTAAATTACTGTTTTCATAAAAGGATTGGCCTATTTTAGAAACTGTGGGGATTCACATTTTCATCAAGTAACACTCCCTTTCTATAAGTGACTACTAAAAAATTGTCTAGACTTCGGATGGAACATGTAGGCCCTATGGAACCTTGTAAATGATTTTAAACTATCCAAAGTGCTTTTGTTACATGGAATCAGCTTCATTTTGCTATAAGAGAATAATGCCCTAAAACATCACCTGCTTGTGACACAACTATTCTCTGTCTACTACAGTGTCATTGTTTAAACATATTTTTGGTTGCTTTTCAAGTTGCAAGTTAAAAGTATAAGTATGAAGGAAATAGATGGTAAGAACAACTCAAAATGGCACCTAGGCTGTTCAAAAAGCCTTTAAAATTACCTAATCAGCTAATTTATAAGTTACTGGAGTAAGTATGTAGATGAATCAAAATAAGGAATGGGCAGGTCTTTTGGAGGGATTGTAGTTGGCATAGGAGAATTGTAGGGGAGCATTACACTCCTCCTGTTCGCATAATGGATGTGTGGGTGACAGTGATATTTTATGAATGCAGGCCACCCAGTGCCCCTGTAATAGATTATGTGGGTGCGTGTATATCTTTGAACTGGATGTGAGGACAGACATAGTGTGAGAGTTCAATGAGTTGGAGTTGGAGGGTGGAGTTGGAGGGTGGAGTTGGAGTTGGAGGGTGGAGTTGGAGTTGAAGGGTGGAGTTGGAGATGGAGGGTGGAGTTGGAGGGTGGGTTTGGAGGGTGGAGTTGGAGTTGAGTTGGAGAGTGGGGTTGGAGGGTGGAGTTGGAGTTGGAGGGTGCAGTTGGAGTTGGAGGGTCCCATTGGCTATGGCAATGCTTGTTGGTAGCAAGTAAGGACAGTGCTGTTGTGGTGCGGAATGATCTTGCGGTTGGACTGAGTGAAGTGGCGGTCTATTAGAGTGATGTGGTGGTGTACCCGAGTGATGTGGTGGTGTCCTTGAGTGATGCGGTGGTGTTTCTGAGTGATGTGGTGGTATTCCCAGAGTGATGTGGTGATATTCCCAGAGTGATGTGGTGGTGTCCCTGAGTGATGTGGTGGTATCCCCGAGTATTGTGGTGGTGTCCCTGAATGATGTGGTGGTGTCCCTGAGTGATGTGGTGGTGTCCCTGAATGATGTGGTGGTGCCTCTGAGTGATGTGGTGGTGCCCCTGAGTGATGGGGTGGTGTCCCTGAGGGATGTGGTGGTGTTCCTGAGTGATGGAGGGTGGAGTGGAGGGTGGATTTGGAGGCTGGATTTGGAGGGTGGAGTTGGAGGGTGGAGTTGGGGGCTGGAGTTGGAGGGTGGATTTGGAATTGGAGGGTGGAGTTGGAGTTGGAGGGTGGAGTTGAAGAATGGAGTTGGAGAGTGGAGTTGGAGGGTGGAGGTTAGAGTTGGAGGGTGGAGTTGGAATTGGAGGGTGGAGTTGGAGGGTGAGTTGGAGGGTGGAGTTGGAGGGTGGAGTTGGAGTTGGAGGGTAGAGTTGGAGATGGAGGGTGGAGGGTGGAGTTGGAGGGTGGATTTGGAGGGTGGAGTTGGAGTTGGAGGGTGGAGTTGGAGGGTGGAGTTGGAGTTGGAGGGTGCAGTTGGAGTTGGAGGGTACTATTGGCTATGGCAATGCTTGTTGGTAGCAAGCAAGGACAGTGCTGTTGTGGTGCTGAATGATCTTGTGGTTGGGCTGAGTGAAGTGGCGGTCTATTAGAGTGATGTGGTGGTGTCCCCGAGTGATGTGGTGGTGTCCTTGAGTGATGCGGTGGTGTTCCTGAGTGATGTGGTGGTATTCCCAGAGTGATGTGGTGATATTCCCAGAGTGATGTGGTGGTGTCCCTGAGTGATGTGGTGGTATCCCCGACTATTGTGGTGGTGTCCCTGAATGATGTGGTGGTGTCCCTGAGTGATGTGGTGGTGACCCTGAATGATGTGGTGGTGCCCCTGAGTGATGGGGTGGTGTCCCTGAGGGATGTGGTGGTGTTCCTGAGTGATGGAGGGTGGAGTTGGAGGGTGGATTTGGAGGCTGGGTTTGGAGGGTGGAGTTTGAGGGTGGAGTTGGATGCTGGAGTTGGAGGGTGAATTTGGAGTTGAGGGTGGAGTTGGAGTTGGAGGGTGGAGTTGAAGAATGGAGTTGGAGAGTGGAGTTGGAGGGTGGAGGTTAGAGTTGGAGGGTGGAGTTGGAATTGGAGGGTGGAGTTGGAGGGTGAGTTGGAGGGTGGAGTTGGAGGGTGGAGTTGGAGTTGGAGGGTGGAGTTGGAGTTGGAAGGTGGAGTTGGAGGGTGGGGTTGGAGTTGGAGGGTGGAGTTGGAGTTGTAGGGTGGAGTTGTAGGGTGGAGTTGGAGGGTGGAGTTGGAGTTGTAGAGCGAAGTTGTAGGGTTGAGTTAAAGTTGGAGGGTGGAGTTGGAGTTGGAGTTGGAGGGAGCAGTTGGAGTTGGAGGGTGGAGGTGGAGGTGGAGTTGGAGGGTGGAGTTGGAGGGTGGAGTTGAAGTGTGGAGTTGGAGTTGGAGGGTGGAGTTGGAGTTGGAGAGTTGAGTTGGTGGGTGGAGTTGGATTGTGCAGTTGGAGGGTGGGGTTGGACTTGGAGGATGGAGTTGAAGGGTGGAGTTGGAGGGTGGAGGGTGGGTTGGAGGGTAGAGTTGGTGTTGGAGGGTGCAGTTGGAGGGTGGAGTTAGAGGGTGGAGTTAGAGGGTGGAGTTGGAGGGTGGAGTTGGAGTTGGAGGGTGGAGTTGTAGTTGGCGGGTGGAGTTGGAGGGTGGAGTTGGAGGGTGGAGTTGGAGGGTGCAGTTGGAGGGTAGAGTTGGAGGGTGGAGTTGGAGTTGGAGGGTGGAGTTGGAGGGTGGAGTTGGAGCTGGAGGGTGGAGTTGGAGTTGGAGGGTGGAGTTGAAGAATGGAGTTGGAGAGTGGAGTTGGAGGGTGGAGGTTAGAGTTGGAGGGTGGAGTTGGAATTGGAGGGTGGAGTTGGAGGGTGAGTTGGAGGGTAGAGTTGGAGGGTGGAGTTGGAGTTGGAGGGTGGAGTTGGAGATGGAGGGTGGAGTTGGAGGGTGGATTTGGAGGGTGGAGTTGGAGTTGGAGGGTGGAGTTGGAGTTGGAGGGTGCAGTTGGAGTTGGAGGGTCCTATTGGCTATGGCAATGCTTGTTGGTAGCAAGCAAGGACAGTGCTGTTGTGGTGCTGAATGATCTTGTGGTTGGGCTGAGTGAAGTGGCGGTCTATTAGAGTGATGTGGTGGTGTCCCCGAGTGATGTGGTGGTGTCCTTGAGTGATGCGGTGGTGTTCCTGAGTGATGTGGTGGTATTCCCAGAGTGATGTGGTGATATTCCCAGAGTGATGTGGTGGTGTCCCTGAGTGATGTGGTGGTATCCCCGAGTATTGTGGTGGCGTACCTGAATGATGTGGTGGTGTCCCTAAGTGATGTGGTGGTGTCCCTGAATGATGTGGTGGTGCCCCTGAGTGATGTGGTGGTGCCCCTGAGTGATGGGGTGGTGTCCCTGAGGGATGTGGTGGTGTTCCTGAGTGATGGAGGGTGGAGTGGAGGGTGGATTTGGAGGCTGGATTTGGAGGGTGGAGTTGGAGGGTGGAGTTGGAGGCTGGAGTTGGAGTTGGAGGGTGGATTTGGAATTGGAGGGTGGAGTTGGAGGGTGGAGTTGAAGAATGGAGTTGGAGAGTGGAGTTGGAGGGTAGAGTTTAGAGTTGGAGGGTGGAGTTGGAATTGGAGGGTGGAGTTGGAGGGTGAGTTGGAGGGTGGAGTTGGAGGGTGGAGTTGGAGTTGGAGGGTGGAGTTGGAGATGGAGGGTGGAGTTGGAGGGTGGATTTGGAGGGTGGCGTTGGAGTTGGAGTTGGAGGGTGGAGTTGGAGGGTGGAGTTGGAGTTGGAGGGTGCAGTTGGAGTTGGAGGGGCCTATTGGCTATGGCAATGCTTGTTGGTAACAAAGGAGAGGCTCCCCCGCCTAGGAGGAGAACACCCCGGAGCACAACGTAAGGTTGACCAGGTGGTCTAATGTAATAAACGTGAAGTAGTCAAAGGTTAATGTTCAAATTGGAAATATTCAGCTTTCCATTTTAATTTGGAACTTGTATCTCTTTTCAAGTACGTGGCGAGGCATATAATCCACAACAGGTTCAATGAATTAAAGCATGTTCATTTTTACACATCCCAATGCATTTCGGGCGGAGCCCATCATCAGGGGATTACTCTACAATACGGGCTTCTGGCCTCATGTATGGTAGCTCCTCCGTGGTTCAGGAAAGCAAGCAAGGACAGTGCTGTTGTGGTGCTGAATGATCTTGTGGTTGGGCTGAGTGAAGTGGCGGTCTATTAGAGTGATGTGGTGGTGTCCCCGAGTGATGTGGTGGTGTCCTTGAGTGATGCGGTGGTGTTCCTGAGTGATGTGGTGGTATTCCCAGAGTGATGTGGTGATATTCCCAGAGTGATGTGGTGGTGTCCCTGAGTGATGTGGTGGTATCCCCGAGTATTGTGGTGGTGTCCCTGAATGATGTGGTGGTGTCCCTGAGTGATGTGGTGGTGACCCTGAATGATGTGGTGGTGCCCCTGAGTGATGTGGTGGTGCCCCTGAGTGATGGGGTGGTGTCCCTGAGGGATGTGGTGGTGTTCCTGAGTGATGGAGGGTGGAGTTGAAGGGTGGATTTGGAGGCTGGGTTTGGAGGGTGGAGTTGGATGCTGGAGTTGGAGTTGGAGGGTGGATTTGGAGTTGGAGGGTGGAGTTGGAGTTGGAGGGTGGAGTTGAAGAATGGAGTTGGAGAGTGGAGTTGGAGGGTGGAGGTTAGAGTTGGAGGGTGGAGTTGGAATTGGAGGGTGGAGTTGGAGGGTGAGTTGGAGGGTGGAGTTGGAGGGTGGAGTTGGAGTTGGAGGGTGGAGTTGGAGTTGGAAGGAGGAGTTGGAGGGTGGGGTTGGAGTTGGAGGGTGGAGTAGGAGTTGTAGGGTGGAGTTGTAGGGTGGAGTTGTAGGGTGGAGTTGGAGTTGTAGAGCGAAGTTGTAGGGTCGAGTTAAAGTTGGAGGGTGGAGTTGGAGTTGGAGTTGGAGGGAGCAGTTGGAGTTGGAGGGTGGAGGTGGAGTTGGAGGGTGGAGTTGGAGGGTGGAGTTGAAGTGTGGAGTTGGAGTTGGAGGGTGGAGTTGGAGTTTGAGAGTTGAGTTGGTGGGTGGAGTTGGATTGTGCAGTTGGAGGGTGGGGTTGGACTTGGAGGGTGGAGTTGAAGGGTGGAGTTGGAGGGTGGAGGGTGGGTTGGAGGGTGGAGGTTGGAGTTGGAGGGTAGAGTTGGTGTTGGAGGGTGCAGTTGGAGGGTGGAGTTGGAGGGTGGAGTTGGAGTTGGAGTTGGAGGGTGGAGTTGGAGTTGGAGGGTGGAGTTAGAGTTATAGGGCCGAGTTGGAGGGTGGAGTTGGAGTTGGAGGGTGGAGTTGGAGGGTGGAGTTGGAGGGTAGAGTTTGAGGGTGGAGTTTGAGGGTGGAGTTGGAGGGTGGAGTTGGAGGGTGGAGTTGGAGCTGGAGGGTGGAGTTGGAGTTGGAGGGTGGATTTGGAGGGTGGAGTTGGAGGGTGGAATTAGAGTTGTAGGGCCGAGTTGGAGGGTGGAGTTGGAGTTGCAAGGTGGAGTTGGAGGGTTGAGTTGGAGTTGGAGGGTGGAGGTGGAGTTGAAGGGTGGAGGTGGAGTTGGAGTTGGAGGGTGGAGTTGGAGTTGGAGGGTAGAGGTGGAGTTGGAGGGTGGAGGTGGAGTTGGAGGGTGGAGTTGGAGTTGGAGGGTGGAGATGGACGGTGGAGTTGGAGGTTGGAGTTGGAAGGTGGAGTTGGAGGGAGGAGTTGGAGTTGGAGGGTGGAGTTGGAGTTGGAGGGTGGAGTTAAAGGGTGGAATTGGATGGTGGAGTTGGAGGGTGGAGTTGAAGGGTGGAGTTGGAGTTGGAGGGTAGAATTGAGGTTGGAGGGTGGAGTTGGTGGAGTTGGTGGAGTTGGAGGGTGTAAATGGAGTAGAGGGTGGAGTTGGAGGGTGGAGTTGGAGTTGGAGGGTGGAGTTGGAGTTGGGGGGTGGAGTTTGAGGGTGGGGTTGGAGTTGGAGGGTGGAGTTGGAGTTGAAGGGTGGAGTTGGAGGGTGGAGTTGTAGGGTGGAGTTGGAGTTGTAGAGCGAAGTTGTAGGGTCCAGCTAGAGTAGGAAGGTGGAGTTGGAGTTGGAGGATGGAGTTGGAGGGTGGAGTTGGAATTGGAGGGTGGAGTTGGAGTTTGAGAGTGGAGTTGGAGGGTGGAGTTAGAGTTGGAGTGTTGAGTTGGAGAGTGGAGTTGAAGTTGGAGGGTGGAGTTGAAGGGTGGAGTTGGAGGGTGGGTTGGAGGGTGGAGGTTGGAGTTGGAGGGTAGAGTTGGAGTTGGAGGGTGTAGTTGGAGGGTGTAGTTGGAGGGTGGAGTTGGAAGGTGGAGTTGAAGGGTGCAGTTGGAGTTGGAGGGTGGAGTTGGAGTTGGCAGGTGGAGTTGGAGGATGGAGTAGTAGTTGGAGTTGGAGGGTGGAGTTGGAGGGTGGAGTTGGAGGGTGGAGTTGGAGGGTGGAGTTGGAGTTAGCAGGTGGAGTTGGAGGGTGGAGTAGGAGTTGGAGTTGGAGGGTGGAATTGGAGGGTGAAGTTGGAGTTGAAGGGTGGAGTTGGAGGGTGGTGTTTGAGTTGGAGGGTGGAGTTGGAGTTGGAGGGTGGAGTTGGAATTGGAGGGTGGAGTTGGAGGGTGGAGTTGGAGTTGTAGGGCAGAGTTGGAGGGTGGAGTTGGAGTTGGAGTTGGAGGGTGGAGTTGGAGTAGGAGGGTGGAGGTGGAGTTAGAGGGTGGAGGTGGAGTTGGAGGGTGGAGTTGGACGGTGGAGTTGGAGGGTGGAGTTGGAGTTAGAGGGTGGAGTTGGGGTATAGAGTCGGAAACTGGAGTTGGAGTTGGAGGGTGGAGTTGGAGGGTGGAGTTGAAGGGTGGAGGGTGGAGTTGGATTTGGAGGGTAGATTTGGAGGGTGGAGTTGGAGGGTGGAGTTGGAGGGTAAAGTTGGAGGGTGAAGTTGGAGTTGGGAGGTGGAGTTGGAGGGTGAAGTTGGAGTTGGAGGGTGGAGTTGGAGTTGGAGGGTGGAGTTCGAGTTGGAGGGTGTAGTTGGAGGATGGAGTTAGAGTTGGAGGGTGGAGTTGGAGTTGGAGGGTGGAGTTGGAGGGTGGAGTTGAATGGTGGAGGGTGGAGTTAGAGGGTGGAGTTGGAGTTGGAGGGTGGAATTGGAGGGTGGAGTTGAAGGGTGGATGGTGGAGTTGGAGTTGGAGGGTAGAGTTCGAGTTGGAGGGTGGAGTTGGAGGGTGGAGTTGGAGGGTGAAGTTGGAGTTGGAGGGTGTAGTTGCAGTTGGAGGGTGGAGTTGGAGTTGGAGGGTGGAGTTGGAGGGTGGAGTTGGAGTTGGAGGGTGGAGTTGGAGTTGGAGGGTGGAGTTGGAGGGTGGACGGTGGAGTTGGAGTTGGAGGTTGCAGTTGGAGGGTGGAGTTGGAGTTGGAGGGTGTAGTTGGAAGGTGTAGTTGGAGGGTGTAGTTGGAGGGTAGAGGTGGAGGGTGGAGTTGGAGTGTGGAGTTGAAGGGTGCAGTTTGAGTTGGAGGTTGGAGTTGGAGTTGGCGGGTGGAGTTGGAGGGTAGAGTTGGAGTTGGAGTTGGAGGGTGGGGTTGGAGGGTAAAGTTGGAGGGTAGAGTTGGGGGGTGGAGTTGGAGGGTGGAGTTGGAGTTGGAGGGTGGAGTTGGAGGATGGAGTTGGAGGGTGGAGTTGGAGGGTGAAGTTAAAGGGTGGAGTTGGAGTAGGAGGATGGAGTTGGAGTTGGAAGGTGGAGTTGGAGGGTGGAGTTGGAGTTGGAGTTGGAGGGTGGAGTTGGAGGGTGGAGTTGGAGGGTGGAGTTGGCTGGTGGAGGTGGAGTTGGAGGGTGGAGTTGGAGTTGAAGGGTGGAGTTGGAGGGTGGAGTTTGAGTTGGAGGGAGGATTTGAGGGTGGAGTTGGAGGGTGGGGTTGGAGTTGGAGGGTAGAGTTAGAGGGTGGAGTTGAGGTTGGAGGGTGGAGTTCGAGGGTGGAGGTGGAGTTGGAGGGTGGAGTTGGAGGGTGGTGTTGAAGGGTGGAGGGTGGAGCCAAAGTTGGAGGGTGGAGTTGAAGTTGGAGGGTGGAGATGGAGGGTGGAGTGTGGAGTAGGAGTTGGGGTTGGAGGGAGGAGTTGGAGGGTGGAGGGTGAAGTTGGAGGGTGGAGTTGGAGGGTGGAGTTGGAGTTGGAGGGTGGAGTTGGAGGGTAGAGTTGGAGGGTAGAGTTGGAGGGTGGAGTTGGAGTTGGAGGGTGGAGTTGGAGTTGGAGGGTGGAGTTGGAGGGTGGAGTTGGAGGGTGGAGTTGGAAGGTGGAGTTGGAGGGTGGAGTTAAAGGGTGGAGTTGGAGTAGGAGGGTGGAGTTGGAGTTGGAAGGTGGAGTTGGAGGGCGGAGTTGGAGTTGGAGTTGGAGTTAGAGGGTGGCGTTGGAGGGTGGAGTTGGAGGGTGGAGGTGGAGTTGGAGGGTGGAGTTGGAGTTGAAGGGTGGAGTTGGAGTTGGAGGGTGGAGTTTGAGTTGGAGGGAGGATTTGAGGGTGTAGTTGGAGGGTGGGGTTGGAGTTGGAGGGTAGAGTTAGAGGGTGGAGTTGAGGTTGGAGGGTGGAGTTGGAGGATGGAGGTGGAGTTGGAGGGTGGAGTTGGAGTTGGAGGGTGGAGTTGGATGGTGGAGTCGGAGGGTGGAGGTGGAGTTGGAGGGTTGAGTTGGAGTTGGAGGGTGGAGGGTGGAGTTGGAGGTGGAGGGTGGAGTTGGAGGGTGGAGTTGGAGTTGGAGGGTGGAGTAGGATTTGGAGGGTGGAGTTGGAGGGTGGAGTTGGAGTTGGAGGGTGGAGTTGGAGGTTGCAGTTGGAGGGTGGAGTTGGAGGGTGGAGTTGGAGGGTGGAGGGTAGAGTTGGAGGGTGGAGAGAGAGGGGTAGGGAGGAGAAAACAAGAAAAGCGGATATCAAAGAAAGGGTGGGAGGGAACGAGCATATGGGGTGTGAGTGAACGAAAGTTAATTGCTGTAAGAGGGGGAGCAGGAAATGAGGCCAAGTGTGCGCTGGCGAAAGCTGTCTGCTGCTTTCAAGTCAATGCCAGATGCCTGCTTCGCACTTTAATGCCTCACATGCACTGGCCATAAACCGCATTCCAGAGGTCTTTGGTAGACTTTTCTTTTCCCCTTACTATAATCTCGCATAGCGATTGCTTATGCAATAGCTAGGCTTGACCTAATGAGGGGTATCAATCAGATCAGAACTATTTTATTCATAGTGACTTGCAAAACCCACCACAAAGATTGTGTGCATATATTAACATTGAAGGCAATGCTGAACCATCTACTGCCCTAACCTCTGCAGGAACATTCTTAGTGATCAAAGGTATCTCTAATGATTTTGTTAGGAACTGCTAAAGGATTAATCAATCACTACATAGTATTAGCTGCCTATTTTGTGACAAACTGCTTATCTTCACTCAACAAGGCAGCACCATTTATTGTCGAGGCGCTCAGTTTTCCACTGGTTGTAACCTTTCTAACTGAAGGCATCTGTATTTGACCCTTGAAAATTCTCTGTTTACTGTGACAATCTTTTAGATACTATCCAGATTTACCACAATATAAACACATTCTTTGTACACATCTTCTTTTCGTTTCTTCCTTTTGCAAAGCTCATATCATAATAAATTGCAAGGATTAAAAATAAAAAAAGACTGTTATGAACGGAAGTTTGCTCCCTGGGGCGGGGCGGGGCCTATGTTGGCACAGCGAATGTCACATCTGCTGCTGACTACGCCAACAATACGATGCAGTGCCAAACGATGCCAACTACCAGCATGCAAGGGGAAATTGCAAGAAATTATTCAGGATGCAGTCTGACACTAGGGAATATTCTCATATAAAGAATCAGTGTCTAGATAGAGTCTCTACAAGCTAAAGCGTTATGGAATGTAAGTAACTTGCTCGTCAAGATGGTAGTTTTCACCTCTGTTGTAGGTAGGGTCAGGTCAAGGACCTCCTCAGACCCCAGGCACCACAGACATAGTTCATGGGGATCTGTCACAGACATTGGTTTTCAACATTCCCTAGAATGTTTAGGCCCTGTTGTTTTGGTAGGTGACATATTGTCCATGGGACTCTGAAAAAGAACGTTTTGGGAGAAAAATAGTTGTCAAAGAGAGGAGGAGTAAGCTCTGTTTCCGCCTCAAAAAGCATGTATACAAAGGAACTGGCATCAGCACGCCTGGATGGTGGTTATTTACACCCAAGTCTTCTGGAGTGGAACAACGTCAGCACGAAAGAGATATTATCAATATCTCTTCGGGATATCTGAAAGATGAAGATCATTCACACAGTTTGTGAAATTATTTGAATTAAACTTACAGAATTATTGTATCAGGCCAGGTACCTAATGGGTTGGAAATACTGCTGCCTTTGGAGCATAACTAAAGTTTACGTCAATTACGGACCTGTATCATTTGTATCGTTTGCCGCCAAACTGATGCAAAGCCTGGCTAATAATCAGTTATCAAGTTATTTGGAAAATAATTGCTCGGCCCGCAACAATCAGGTTTTAGACCAATGCACTCCTATGATTAAGTCTTGACGTCCCTGTTGGATGCCCTCCATCTGTTGCATTCCTGATTCTTTTAGGCCTTTTGGCTTCTTTTGAGTCTGTTTCCTATCCAGTGCTTAACGCAGATAAAATCAAACTTAGTAGTGGCCAACAAACTAAACAGCTGGCCTAACAACTGTTGGCTGGATAATCAACCATATAAGTCAAATATCACACGAGTTCCTCCAAAAGGTTCTTTAACCAATAAATGATGAAGTCGGCACAATCTGGAGTGTTATCAAAGAGTAAAAAGCTTTAGAGCAAGGGGATCTGGAAAGCCCATCTTGCTGCAACGGATGTATGACGCTTCAACACATGCTTTTACAACGCATGCCATTACGACGCAGGTTTTACAACGCAAGTCGTTACAATGACTTGCGTTGGGGGGCGCTGGATAGTGAATAGTTTAATTTACTATTCCAACTCCAATCCCCATGGATAGTAGGGAAGGTGTTGGATAGTAATTGAACTATTCCCTATCCTAGAGCGCCCCCCAGCGCAATGCGTTGTAATAACTTGCGTTGCAATAGTTGCATCGTAATGGTAGTGCGTTGTAAAAGTTGAGTTGTAAAGGATGTTCCCCTGCTGCAACATTAGGATTCAAGGTCTTGCGTGAGTGGGAAAAAATATTCAAACTTACATTCAGAAGCTACTCCCACACATTGTGAACAACATCGTTAACATGCACTGTACATACATATGTTCGAATGTTCCTCACCCATTACTGTACCCATCTGTGATGAGTTCCAACACCTACAGGAGTCCTGCACGTGTCTTGCATAATTATGTAATGATTATTTTGCCTCCCAATACTGTATCCCTCTTACCCAAAATTGTGAAGCGCTCTGATACCCGTAAGGGTCACGTTGGCGCTATACAAAACTTTATAAATAAATGCTTGTGCCTTGCGCACCAGACTCAAACATTTTACAGCTGACCTGACTCTGTGAAATATCTAGTCTGTTATGTGACTTGTTCACCAGCCATTAATATTTTGCTATGCATGACTATAAGGGAGAGCCATTAGCATGAATACCGAATTCCAAATCCTATTATTGCTGTGACAGAAAAACTGGGATAAAAAAAGTTGTTTCATACTGTTGCAAACTGATAAATCAGTTCCAGGTTATCCTGCCATGGCTCTCAGAGAGCCTGTTAGCATTGGATAAAGAGCAGAGAGCACAACTTGAAGCAAGGAAGGAAAGGAAAGCTCTAGAGAGCAATGTGGTAGGGTAGCCAGAGGCCAGGAATAATGTTTTTATATTTTGGCAGGAGAAAGATTTAAAGAGAGGTGTGGTGGGAGGCAAAATACCAGGCTTATCAGTGAGTAAGGCAATGGCTTTTACCTCAGGGTTCTGAGATGCACCATAGACAGGGCCAGACTGGGCGTAGCAGGTACTAGGTTTTTCCCCGGTGGGCCGCCAGTGTGAGGGATGGTTTTTGGCCTGTGGGGTGTTTTTTTTGTTACAGGGCCGTTTTTGCAGCACAGCTATAATATCGGACCCTGTAACAAACCGTCCGAAACCGGCACTGGCAAACAGGTCGGTCGCACCCCTAACCCCCCAGGCGGTCCGCCAAGCACTTTGCCGGGTCTTGTTTTGGTTCTCAGTCCAGTCCTGATCATAGACAACTCAAGCTTCCATCTCATCATCTATTTGATGCTACCTAGGATCGCTGCGTGCAAAACATGGCAGTTGTGTTAAATGATCGCTAGTCCGAAATGTTTAGTTGATGCATGAGAAATTGCAAGAGATCTAATTCAATAATCAGCTTCAAAATGTATTAGTGGGTTAAACGGATAATTTCACTATAAATATTATTCCGCTAATAGGACCAAAACAACATGTAAAGGGTGATGGCCCTTTGTGGTTCAACTTAAATTTGAAGAACTGTAAAGTGTCCTTTATGGCTAAATTATTTTGGGGAAAATATACAATTGATGATGGCACTTTGTTGCAATAACTTTTTTTTGCAAGGTGCACATGAAATTCCAATGGTCTTGTTTAGCCTAAGAGTGTTATGTTAAAATGTCTGATTTAAGCCCCATTAGCGACAATCATTTGAAAAGGTCTGGATAGAGATAATTGAAAACCCTGCGTCACTGCCCCCTCTGTCAAAAAGGATAGATTCATTCTGAGGTCATCCATGTGGGCTCATTTAAAAGAATTCCTTGCACCTGAGAGACCTTCCAGGCATGTACTGATAACTCTGCTTTGGCTTCATTCATAAACAATTAATTTAAACTGACCAAGCGTTAGAAACTGGGTGAGAGGGGTGGAAGCACCACTCAAGTAATAAACATAATCTTTGTCTGGTTAACCACAAAAGTCACTAAGTAAACCTGTGCTTACCCTCTGGTGCCTTGGCACAAGATCACTTATGCTTAAGATAGGGTTAATGTGTACAGTACTTATGCAGCACGCAAAGAAAGTAATAAAGTGGTAACACAACGCAAGACAAATCCCAAATCTATTGATGTTGCTAGAGCTTCTCTTTGGCAGTCATTGCAGTCTACTGTGCTGGTGCTGGTTATTTTGAATGGGAGTGGATGTTTGATTCATTCAGCTCTCCGTCCATCATTTGTTTGCTGAGCACTTTTGCCGTAAGTGGGATGAGTAAGCCTAGATGTGTGTCCTTTACTGACTGTGCCACTGTATTTAAGCGAGCCTAGCTGATGACGGGTGATGCTCTGAAATTGGCCCTATGATACTTTTTTCTGGTCCAAGGAAGGCCTTGCTTGACAGTACAGGCTGGACCGTTCCCATGAGAAGCAGGATCAACACTTATTTGTATATGGCTGGGTCTAAACTGGCATGGCATGGAGAGCAAAGGGCAATGGCTTTAACCCACATTTCTTAACTGGGGATTAATGTTTGGTTCATTCAGCATTGCTTCCATCATTTGTTTGCATAGCACTTTTCACCCTAAGTGAGACGGGTATACCCAGGCATGGGTCCCTTGCTCACTGTCGCACTGGATTGAAGCTACCATGGCTGATGAGGGGTGATACTCCGAAATTGGTCCTAGGATGCTTGTGTCTGGTCCAAGGATGGCTTGGCTTTTCAGTTCGGTCTAGACTGTTACCATGAGACGCAGGTTCATGGCTGTTTTGCATTTGGCTTGGTCTAAACTGGGATGACATAGTGAGCACAATAACGATGGCTATAACCCAGATCACTTGACTGGGGGTCAACATTTGATTCATTCAGCATTTCGTCCATCATTTGTTTGCTCTGAACTTTTCACGTTAAGTGGGATGAGTAAGCTCAGATGTGTGTTCCTTGCTGACTGTGCCACTGGATTCAAGCTAGCTTGGCTGATGAGGGGTGATACCCCGAAACCGGTCCTAGGATGCTTGCTTCTGGTCCAGAGAAGGCCTTGTTTGACAGTTCGGGCTGGACTGTTTCCATGAGGATCAGGATCAAGACTGATTTGTATATGGTTGGGTCTAAGCTGGGGTGGCATGGTGAGAAAAGGAACAATGGATTTAACCCAGATCTCTTGAATGGGGCTGAATGTTTGATTAATTCAGCATTCCAGCCATAATTTGTTTGCATAACACTTTTCACCCTAAGTGGGACGGGTATGCCCAGACATGGGTCCCTTGCTCACTGTCGCACTGGATTGAAGCTAGCATGGCTGATGAGGGGTGATACTCAAAAATCGGTCCTAGGATGCTTGTGTCTGGTCCAAGGATGGCCTGGCTTTTCAGTTTGGTCTAGACTGTTACCATGATAAGCAGGGCCAAGACTGTTTTGCATATGGCTGTGTCTAAACTGGGATGGCATTGGAAGCAAAATATCGATACATTTAACCTAGATCTCTTGAGTGGGTATCAATGTTTGATTCATTCAGCAGTCCATCCATCATTTGTTTGCGTGGTGCTGGATCTAGGAGCGGACATAAAGAGCAGGTCGTCGCAGGAGATTCACGCTGGCAGGCATTGCAGATGATTGTCGGGTGACATGAGGAGTCTATTCGCAGTCGCACAGTGGCCAAAAACTTCAGAATCTTCACCTGGGACTCAGGGCTTGCGGTTTCAGACAAGAAGGGAACACTCTGATGCTAGCCACGGGTCCATGACTTGGATGGGCACCTACTGGGGATCAGAGTTCACTCAAGCAGAGGCCAGCAGCAGGGCTCAGGCAGGCCCTGTTGGTGCTGGTCAGCTTTGCAGTTGCAGGGAGGCTCCTGGAAGCATGCCTTGTCCCTTTAGCTCAAACAGGAGGTCAGTCAACCTACTCTTGGAGCCACTTCCTTGGAGCCTGAGCCCAAGTCAAGCAGGTCCAATCTTCCATCTTCAAATGGCAGGACAGTTCTTCTTCCTAATCTTACACAGGTCAAGGAATGTTCTGTTGAGAGGTGTTGAAGGTACCACTTTTATTGTCAGTGCCAGTCTGCAGGTGAGGGACGTCACATTTGTCTAAACTTCACTCTTTCTTATATTTGGCTCAAAACTGTCCAGGGTGACAAAGGGGAGACAGTGAGTCATGCCTTTAAGATATTTTCATTATCAGGGCATGTAAAACTGAAGTAAAGGTTTGCTACTTTTTAAATACACTGCACCCTGCCATATGAGCTATTAGGGCTTGCCTTAGGGGTGACTTATAAGTATTAAACAGGAATTCTTAGGCCTAGCAAAAGGCATGTTGTGCCTGGTTGAAATGGCAGTTTAGTTAAAAACTGTACTACAGATTTAGTGGCAGAAGTAAGATATGTTTTGCAGTGCTACCTTA
Organism: Lissotriton vulgaris; assembly: GCF_964263255.1. Classification (NCBI taxonomy): domain Eukaryota; kingdom Metazoa; phylum Chordata; class Amphibia; order Caudata; family Salamandridae; genus Lissotriton; species Lissotriton vulgaris. The sequence continues at coordinate 986,356,509 of NC_141685.1, read as the reverse complement.
GTTAGGGAGGGGGGGCACAATGAGTGCATTTAATTTGCAGGCAGTGGGTACATTTAGTGCCATGTACTAGGGTTTTACAAGTAAATTAAATGTACCTGTCAGGTGTAGGCCAACTTTACTCTGTTTTAAAGGGAAAGCACAATCAGTTTACCAGTGATTATCAGGAGCAATGTGCACAGAGTCCTAAGAGCCAACATAACTGTGTTTAGCGAAGGAAGGCAAAAATCTGGGGTAACCTGGCTTAGAGGGCAAGTTCGAACACCAACTCATTCTGTTGCTGCTTTTAACATTTATAACTCATATTACCAGCTGTTAGACCTGTCTGCTTCTGGGAAGACTCTAACCACCATGATTTATTTTTGTCCCCCTTAGCCTCCCAGACTTTCTATTTTTATTTTACATGTGTCCATCAGGAGGTTTTTTTTATGCTGTCAGGGGGCTAGGTGTTCCTTGGCGATGACGCCATTTTTCCCTCATCACTTGTGAGGCCTAGTCACCCCCTTGAAACCTTAGGGATCTCCAGGGACCTAAAATGGTGTCCACCAACTGTCATAACGGACACTACTGGAGGATAGGTCCATAGGATAGCATTAAGGAACTTTCTAGAATCTACTAGAGACTTCTGCAGGTCTGAGGCCAACCTATATAAGGCCAGTGACCAGCAGCCATTTTGTGCTGACCCCAGAGTAGAGGAGTGAGGCAGTGGTGAGAGGAGGTGGACACACTGAGAGCAGCTAGTTTGTCACTGAGGCTGACAGTTACTTCAGAAGATTGTTCCCCCTTCAGCCTTTGACCGATCCCTCTATCAAGACATCAATTATTGACCAATGAATCGAGCTACGTGAGAAGAAAGACCCTTCTGGATCAACATTCCTGTAAAAACTGACAGGACCTGCTTCCTGAAACTCAGTCCCATATCCCCTGCCCAGCGTTGCACCTACCAGGGTGTCGAGTCATTTGTGGACCCCTTGAAGCGCCTTGAGGTGGTTGGGGAACTGCGGAGCCTGAAACACCTGGAGGAGCGAGTGCCCGATCAGGGAGGTACTTCCTCTGGAGCCGGGTGAGGAAAGCGACAGCGTGTGAGGAGCGGCGCTGTGTGGTCCGTCTGCGGGACCCCGGGGGCACCAGGCGCGTCAGGAGAAGCGAGGAAACGCTTCCGCGCAAGCCAGTAGCGCGACCGCTTCTTACAGCAGGAGGGGCCTAGGGTCGAGCAGGCCCAGGGGTGCAGTGTTCCCTGCGTGACGAGGTCCGGTGAGGAACACGCAGGCGCCGACGAGCAGCGCGTCCTGAGAGGCGGAGCCATTGCGAGGAACGCGCATGCCCCAGAGATCAGCGCGTCCATCGGGTTGCCTGAGGTGGCGCCAGACGTCTTTCCTGAGCGCCGCGTTGTCAGCGGAAATCCCCTACTTGTGAGCGCTTACTGGAGGAACTAGCGCTTGAGCAACCGACCGCCCATCCAACCCCTGGCGGTCCACGGAAGCAGGAAATCACCGCGCTAAGCCTGAATCGAGGCCCCCTAGCCAGCGCTGACAGGCGAAAGCGCGCTTGGGCTGAGGAGGCCGGCAAGGCTCTCCCCACGCCAGCACAGGGAAGCAGCTGGTCGGGGGAGCTCGAGAGGCAGGTGCCAGCTGAAGGCCTGTGGACTGTGGCATATCTGCCACCCAGACAGTAAGGAGAGAGGGAGTGTGAAAAGGGAAGTGCTGGGTAAAAAGGGATAAAAGGTTGACAGATACCTTAAACAGGTCTATAAGCAGAGAAAAGGGCCTTGACCTTTCTACTTCCCTTGAGATTCATTCTGTGCCATAGGAGAGAAGGGGTTAGGAAGCATAACCCTAGATGTGTTAACATAACCAATGAATTAGCAGGCTGTATTAATGAATTATTGATGTCATTGTGCATTAATGCAAGGTACCCCTGTAGAGTGTGAAGTTTAGGAGCTTCAATTAATTATCCAAAGAAGTTCTCTGAATGTACTGCTGAATCTTGACAAAAGTATATGATTTACTGTCCTTTTCCACAGCTGGAAGAGTGAAAATTAACTTCCATGGTAAAAGTGTATATTCATTCCTACAAGCAGTTGATGTTATAACCTGTATGATTTTAAATCCAAAGAGCCATATTATTTTTATAAAAGGTAACGGTATTTTTGCAAACAGAGGTGTTGTGTCTTTATTTTAGTGGTTCATCACTGTGTTACTGTGGGTAAGCTGTGTAAGTACTTAGCCAACGCCTGGAGTTAGCTGTAGACCACTACTGTGCCAAGCTACCATATGTAGGCTTGGGGAATCTAGGTCCAACATAATTGGTGTTTCAGCGGTGGGATAGCGGATCTGTACTTACACTTACTTATTAGTAACGCAGTGACAACCACGAGACCCCACCTGGAGTTTTCTCCCTGCGGCCTTCCTAATTTACATTTTTGGTTTTTCTAAATTGACTTCTGGCGGTGGGTGGAGGTTGACCTCAGGTCACTCTGTGGATTTCTCCTGTATAGCATTTTATACTTCAAACAAGAATGGAGATAAATGTGGAAGAGCTAGACAATTATACTGTGCCTCAATTGAAAGAATGGTGTCAGCAGCAGGGGGTGTTTTTCAAGAAAGGCGCCAGGAAAGTTGAGCTGCTGACCAGTATTCGGGCATGGGTAGAGGCTCATTCCGGGGAGGAGGTAGACCCTGAAGAGAGTGACAAGGACACTGTCCTGGAGACCACAACACTGTACCAGGCGGGAGGGGAGAACCTTGTAACAGGTCCTAGAACACCTTCTAGAGTGGGCAGTAGTGTGTCAGAGAGGGGCCTGACCGACGCCGAGTTAGAAGACAGGAGGGAGGAGAGGAGGATGAGAATAGAACTAGCCAGGATGGACATGGTGAGGGAGGAAAAGAGGTTGGAGCATGAGCGGACCATCAAGGAGATGGATTTGCAAGCCCTAAACTTACGTACCCCCAAACCAGAGAATGGTGGCAGCGATAACCAAACCAACACCCGAGAACCTAGACCGTACCTACCAAAAGACATTATGGCTTGTTATGTACCCAGCGACGACATTGCTAAATGGCTAGCCGCCTACGAGGTCTCGCTGAGGGCCCATGGGATTCTGGAAGTCCACTGGGGAGGTGGGTTATACAAATACATGCCCCCCACTGGCAGGGATACTTTGTTGGCCCTTGACCAGAGTGAACAGACCTACTATCCGGCTATGAAACTAGCACTGCTTAAGAAGTTTGGGTTGACCCCTGAGAAATATAGACAAAAGTTCCGGGGCAGCTACAAGCTGGGCACACAAAACTGGGTAGATTTCTTGGACTACTCCAGGAAGGCCCTGGAGGGTTGGGTAAGAGGCAGCGATGTAGGGGACTATGAGGGACTATATGACCTCATACTCAAGGAACACCTACTCGAGAAGTGTCTTCCTGAGCTAAGACAGCATCTGGTGGACAGCAAGCTGACCAGCTTAGGAAGCTTGCTGAGGAGGCGGACATCTGGGTTAGTACCCGGGTGTCGACTAAGGGGACTGGAGGGAATTCCCAGAAGCAAGGACAGGGCGCCCCCCAGAAGAAAGAGGGAGGGGAAACTAAGAGGGAGTTCTCTAAAGGGCCACAAAATACTTCGCAAGGAAGGGGCAGAGGATTCATCCCCAAGAGTAACCCCCCTCGCAACCCTACCCCTGGCCAAAGCCAGCAGCCAAGGGTTGTTCATTGCTTTGAGTGTGGTGGTGTGGGACACTATAAAGGAGATGTGAGATGCCCAAAAAGACCACCCCCTCCCACTGGAGGAAAAGCCCCGGGAATCACTAGTGTAGTGCTCGGGGAGGAGATGCCTTTGGTTAATGGAGGGGAGCGGGCGGGTGTCACTTTAGTGTCCCTGGGAGATAAGGAGATGGTTCCCAAGACCCAGCTGCCCTCCAATACTATTAAGTATGAGCAGTGGGTCACCATCAATGGCCGTAGAGGGGAGGCTCTGAGAGACACAGGAGCCAGCATGACTATGGTAAGGAGTCAGCTGGTGTCTCCAGAGCAGGTCATCCCAGATGTACTCCATCCCGCCGTAATGGCTGACGGCAGATTGGGCCACTACCCTGTGGCTGAGGTTCCCTTTGAGTGGGGAGGGGTTGCAGGTCCACTTCGAGTTGCCGTAAGCCCTGCCGTGCCTGTTGACTGCCTGTTAGGGAATGATATGGAGCACAATGCTTGGAGGAGGGTGGAGTACCAGACTCACTCTGAGATGCTGGGAGCCCCTGACTGGACTTGTGTCAGCACAAGGTCAGCAACTGCCCGAAGGGAAAAGTTGCTTACGCTGGAGCCTGGAACAATGGCCCAGCCGGCTGCCAGAGAGGAGAAGGACAAGAGGCCGGAGGACCCTGCCTCGACATCTCCGCCTCGTGAGACAGCTGGACCACCTGCGGAGGTGGATCTGGAGTCCACAGGGGAGAATGTTGCTTCCTTGGAGAACCTACCCATCCCTACAGAGTGGCATGTGGAGGGAGGTCCTTCCAGGGAAGAATTCTGTGCAGCTCAGAAAGAGTGTCCTACTCTCGAGGGGCTGCGGCAACAGGCCAACGCCCAGGCAGCAGGAAACATTGAAGGGAGCTACCGGATTTACTGGGAGGATGGACTCCTCTACAGTGAGCCCAAGGCACCTGGCCACGGTTCAGCCAGAGCCTTGGTGGTCCCTCAATGCTTTAGAGCCTTTCTACTGGAATTGGCTCATGAGATACCATTGGCAGGACATCTAGGACAGGACAAGACCTTTGCCCGGCTTGTCCCCCACTTCTATTGGCCTCGAATGAAAGTGGCGTCTGACACATACTGTCGGACGTGTGTGTCCTGCCAAGCTAGTGGGAAAACAGGAGTGAAGCTTAAAGCTCCCCTGGAACCACTACCTGTCGTTAGCACCCCCTTTGAGAGGGTGGGCATCGACATTGTTGGGCCATTGGATCCACCAACTTCAGCTGGCCACCGGTTCATACTGGTTTTGGTGGATCATGCCACACGGTACCCAGAGGCCATACCTCTGAGGACCATCACTGCACCTATGGTGGCAAGGGCCCTGATGGGGATCTTTACCCGAGTGGGTTTCCCCAAGGAGGTTGTGTCCGACAGGGGGACTAACTTCCTTTCAGCATACATGCGGGCTATGTGGAAGGAGTGTGGAGTTACCTATCGGTTTACCACTCCTTATCACCCACAAACCAATGGTCTTGTGGAAAGGTTTAACAAAACCTTGAAAGGTATGATCAGGAGTCTACCTGAGAGCCTGCGGAGGAAATGGGACATCCTCCTACCCTGTCTCTTGTTTTCTTACAGGGAAGTGCCACAAAAGGGAGTGGGCTTCAGCCCCTTCGAACTTTTGTACGGGCACCCTGTACGGGGACCTCTCAGCCTGGTGAAGGATGGATGGGAACGGACTCCCAGAAAACTTCCCCAGGACGTGGTGAGCTACATGCTGGCCTTCCGGAGCCAAATGGCTAAGTTGTGGAAGCAAGCTTCAGACAACTTGGAGGCCAGCCAAGCGGTGATGAAAGAGTGGTATGACCACAACGCTCACCCAGTGGAACTGGAGCCTGGACAGAAGGTGTGGGTGATGGAACCTGGAGAGCAAAATGCCCTCCAGGACCGTTGGACAGGCCCCTTTGAGGTGTTGGAGAAGAAGGGGAAGTCCACCTACTTGGTGGATCTTAAAGCCCCAAGGCAGCCCCACAGGGTGCTGCATGCCAATCGCCTCAAGCCACATCATGAGAGGCCCGCGGTTGTCTTGATGATGGTAACCGATGGAGCAGAGGAAGAAGAAAGCGAACCTCTCCCTGATCTTCTCTCGTCCCAAGAAAAGGATGGGTCGGTGGAGGGAGTTATTCTCTCGCCATCCCTAACTCCTGAACAGCAGGGTGATTGCCGCCAGATCCTGGGGCAATTTTCTTCTCTGTTCTCCCTTGTCCCAGGTAGGACCCACCTGTGTACCCATGACGTGGACACAGGAGACAGCCCACCTGTGAAGTCTAAAATCTACCGGCTGTCGGACAAGGTGAAGGCCAGCATCAAGGGTGAAGTCGCCAAGATGCTGGAACTGGGAGTGATTGAACCTTCTGGAAGCCCTTGGTCTAGCCCGGTGGTTTTGGTACCAAAGGCTGCCCCACCAGGCACCACACCTGAATTGAGATTCTGTGTGGACTACCGAGGCTTGAACTCAGTGACCAAAACTGATGCCCATCCTATCCCCCGGGCGGATGAGCTGATTGACCGGCTGGGAGCTGCTCAATACTTAAGTACCTTTGACCTAACTTCAGGGTACTGGCAGATTTCCCTTACAGAGGAGGCGAAGGAAAGGTCAGCCTTCTCTACACCTGAGGGACACTACCAATTTCGCGTGATGCCCTTTGGGCTCAAGAATGCCCCTGCCACTTTTCAGCGGCTGGTGAACAGGGTCCTTTCTGGAATGGAAGCTTTTTCTGCTGCATACCTGGACGACATTGCTGTCTTCAGTAGCAGCTGGGAGGACCATTTGCAGCATCTGCAAGCTGTTCTACATGCCCTGCAACAGGCTGGATTGACAATCAAGGCCAGCAAGTGTCAGATCGGACAGGGGTCGGTGGTGTACCTAGGTCACTTGGTGGGCAGAGGGACAGTGCAGCCCCTCCAGGCAAAGATTGAGGCTATCATCGCCTGGGAGCCCCCCAAGACTCAGACAGAGGTCCGAGCCTTCCTTGGCCTCACTGGATATTACCGTCGCTTCGTGAAGGGGTATGGCACTATCGTGGCCCCTCTCACTGAGCTTACTTCCAAGAAGCAACCCCGACGGGTAGTCTGGACGGAGGCTTGCCAGCGAGCCTTCCTGACCTTGAAACAAGCATTGTGTTCCGCTCCCATTCTCAAGGCCCCTGATTTTGCTAGAGAATTCATTGTCCAAACAGATGCGTCAGAACATGGCATTGGGGCAGTGTTATCGCAGCTAAATGATGAGGGCTTGGATCAACCCGTGGTCTTCCTGTCCAGGAGACTACTCCCCCGGGAAAGGAGGTGGAGTACAATTGAGAGAGAAGCCTTTGCGGTGGTTTGGGCTCTGAAGAAGCTACGTCCATACCTGTTTGGTTCGCACTTCCTAGTTCAGACTGACCATCGCCCCCTTCGTTGGCTGATGCAAATGAAGGGGGAGAATCCCAAGTTGCTAAGGTGGTCCATCTCCCTACAGGGAATGGACTTTAGGGTGGAACACCGACCTGGGGCAGACCATGCCAATGCAGACGGTCTATCCAGGTATTTCCGCCTTAGTGATGAGGACTCCCAAGGGGTTGGGTAGTTCTCCCCACTTTCAGCTGGGGGGGACGCGTGTTAGACCTGTCTGCTTCTGGGAAGACTCTAACCACCATGATTTATTTTTGTCCCCCTTAGCCTCCCAGACTTTCTATTTTTATTTTACATGTGTCCATCAGGAGGTTTTTTTTATGCTGTCAGGGGGCTAGGTGTTCCTTGGCGATGACGCCATTTTTCCCTCATCACTTGTGAGGCCTAGTCACCCCCTTGAAACCTTAGGGATCTCCAGGGACCTAAAATGGTGTCCACCAACTGTCATAACGGACACTACTGGAGGATAGGTCCATAGGATAGCATTAAGGAACTTTCTAGAATCTACTAGAGACTTCTGCAGGTCTGAGGCCAACCTATATAAGGCCAGTGACCAGCAGCCATTTTGTGCTGACCCCAGAGTAGAGGAGTGAGGCAGTGGTGAGAGGAGGTGGACACACTGAGAGCAGCTAGTTTGTCACTGAGGCTGACAGTTACTTCAGAAGATTGTTCCCCCTTCAGCCTTTGACCGATCCCTCTATCAAGACATCAATTATTGACCAATGAATCGAGCTACGTGAGAAGAAAGACCCTTCTGGATCAACATTCCTGTAAAAACTGACAGGACCTGCTTCCTGAAACTCAGTCCCATATCCCCTGCCCAGCGTTGCACCTACCAGGGTGTCGAGTCATTTGTGGACCCCTTGAAGCGCCTTGAGGTGGTTGGGGAACTGCGGAGCCTGAAACACCTGGAGGAGCGAGTGCCCGATCAGGGAGGTACTTCCTCTGGAGCCGGGTGAGGAAAGCGACAGCGTGTGAGGAGCGGCGCTGTGTGGTCCGTCTGCGGGACCCCGGGGGCACCAGGCGCGTCAGGAGAAGCGAGGAAACGCTTCCGCGCAAGCCAGTAGCGCGACCGCTTCTTACAGCAGGAGGGGCCTAGGGTCGAGCAGGCCCAGGGGTGCAGTGTTCCCTGCGTGACGAGGTCCGGTGAGGAACACGCAGGCGCCGACGAGCAGCGCGTCCTGAGAGGCGGAGCCATTGCGAGGAACGCGCATGCCCCAGAGATCAGCGCGTCCATCGGGTTGCCTGAGGTGGCGCCAGACGTCTTTCCTGAGCGCCGCGTTGTCAGCGGAAATCCCCTACTTGTGAGCGCTTACTGGAGGACTAGCGCTTGAGCAACCGACCGCCCATCCAACCCCTGGCGGTCCACGGAAGCAGGAAATCACCGCGCTAAGCCTGAATCGAGGCCCCCTAGCCAGCGCTGACAGGCGAAAGCGCGCTTGGGCTGAGGAGGCCGGCAAGGCTCTCCCCACGCCAGCACAGGGAAGCAGCTGGTCGGGGGAGCTCGAGAGGCAGGTGCCAGCTGAAGGCCTGTGGACTGTGGCATATCTGCCACCCAGACAGTAAGGAGAGAGGGAGTGTGAAAAGGGAAGTGCTGGGTAAAAAGGGATAAAAGGTTGACAGATACCTTAAACAGGTCTATAAGCAGAGAAAAGGGCCTTGACCTTTCTACTTCCCTTGAGATTCATTCTGTGCCATAGGAGAGAAGGGGTTAGGAAGCGTAACCCTAGATGTGTTAACATAACCAATGAATTAGCAGGCTGTATTAATGAATTATTGATGTCATTGTGCATTAATGCAAGGTACCCCTGTAGAGTGTGAAGTTTAGGAGCTTCAATTAATTATCCAAAGAAGTTCTCTGAATGTACTGCTGAATCTTGACAAAAGTATATGATTTACTGTCCTTTTCCACAGCTGGAAGAGTGAAAATTAACTTCCATGGTAAAAGTGTATATTCATTCCTACAAGCAGTTGATGTTATAACCTGTATGATTTTAAATCCAAAGAGCCATATTATTTTTATAAAAGGTAACGGTATTTTTGCAAACAGAGGTGTTGTGTCTTTATTTTAGTGGTTCATCACTGTGTTACTGTGGGTAAGCTGTGTAAGTACTTAGCCTACGCCTGGAGTTAGCTGTAGACCACTACTGTGCCAAGCTACCATATGTAGGCTTGGGGAATCTAGGTCCAACACCAGCCCACTAAATAGTAATATTTCTGCAGGTTGTAAGGCTGACCAAGAGATATTGAAACCATCACCAATGACATTGATTAGATGCAAATATACCTCATAGGTATCTCACCTTTTCCTATTTGATAGGTCGACAAGCCCAACCCTAACGTCAACATATATTAGATATCTCTAGATGGTAAATAGTGTTTGAACAGAACACAAGTAATCTTTCTTCTTTTCCCCACAGCCTATACGTTTTTCTCCTATACCTTACCAATGCACAGGTTCATAACACGGGTGTACAGCCTGACAGCCCTCAAACACAAGACTCACATGAACAGACAGAAGGAAGAGCAGAGTTTAATAACAACAATACCAGCCCAACAGTGCAGCAGCAAACACAACTTACCAGAAAACGAAATAGCTAAGCAAAAACTAGAGATGCCTGTAACATTTTGAGGACAATAAATCAACAAAAGTATTTTTCACTTCAGAACATCAACTCTGAACCACTAAGGGAATGTTTGACAATGAAAGAAATTTACAAATTGGGTATGTTGTGATATGTACAGACTTCAGCCCCTATCAATTAAAACACTTCGCGCTCAATTACCACATTTATAGATGTTTTGAAAATATACAAGCAAACACAACCAATAATAAACAAATTAAACATGTAAACATAAATAATAATCTTTTTTTGAAATGAGAAATCATCTAAACTGGTGCTTAGTGAACAAAATTCTATGGGTACTTAGTTTGAAGCTAAGAAAGAAGAGGATCAGAGAGACATCTATGATTGTCGTAGGAACTATTATAGATAACAATAAAACTACATACTCAAGAGGTGTGTGTTTGAGTGTATGTGTGTGTGTTATTGTGTACCTAGATAATTCATGTTGTTTACTGAGAAATAGATGGCTGGAAAGTCATGTGTGTTCCATTGAAATAAATTGAATGCAATGTTAGTATGAAAAGTAAACCTGCATATTTTTCATACAGATGAATACAATTTAAAAAAATACTCATTAGCATAACTCATATGTAAAACATGTTCCTCTATATTATTAAAGAGATGTAATATCAGGGTTTCTTTAATCCTAAACCTACACTTTTAACCCTCTTCACCATAACCTTAAAAAGATTTCTGAAATACATAAGCCATACCCTTAGGCCCTATACCTTATACTCAACGTGTTAATCTCTGTTCCCTTAATCCATTAACCCTATACCCAAAAGTGTCCATCCTAATACCGTATATCCCACAATATTAAACCCTAGCACCTATAACCGTCATAACCCTCACTCCTAACCTTTTCACTCCTTAACATTATACCCAAAACCCTTAACACTTAAATCTGTACCTTAAAATCTTAACTATTATACCCTAAACCTCTAACCTAAAACCACATTACCTCACATCTATTCCCCTAATGCATAAACACTAGTCCCTGAACTTTAACGTAAAGTTTCATTATTTGTCCCCAGTATGTGTGTGTGTTTATGTAAGTGCACATGGATTCTTTAAATACACAGGCCTTTGGAGGTAGAATAATGTCTATATTCTATTTAAGTTTAATATTAACACAATGTTTTAGATTCAAAACATCACAGATATCCCATGCATCAAATTCCAAGTGTATTATAATCTAAAGCACTTGTAACATAGGGGAAGAAGTATCTGTCACATTTTGACTGAGTATCCCATCCACAAACCTCTAAATAAGACCCTCAGTCAAGCACTCTAAGACATAAATGACCTTACCAGTTGTAGTAGTATTCAATCTCACTAATAAATGTCAGTGTTTAAAGAAATTGCAGCTCTCACAAGCTAACACAGCTCCAACTGCCTCCTTCCAAGTCTCCAAGGAAAGTGACCACGGCGCCAGAGATCTAGAACTCTCAGCCTCAGTTTCCTAGGCAGCACTAATGGAGCCCTTATGACACTATCAGCAACCATCTGCTTGTTATGTTTCTATTTCTGCTCCTTGGCAATGTCTGATGATGTCACACACACAGAATCTGGAGAGGTTGGAAGATGAGTTGAGAATCCTGGTGTGTGGGAAATTCCAACAAACAAAAGAAGCAGGATTATCCTTATTTAAAATGCAGAAAGGTCATTGTTCCTCAATATGGGAATGCCCACAAGATTTCGAATTCAGGTAAGCTTTGTTCCAGTGGCACAGTGTCACTGAAACCACGTCTGGACATACACTGTGTTACAGGAACAAAGCTATACCTATTTGATGAGCCCTAACCAGGGTAAAACCACTCCTGGGTTGCTTGGTTCCGATAAGGGAGAACTTAGCCTGTTCTCATTGGAGCAGAGTCAAGAGTGATTTGCATAAGGCTGGATCCAAACGGATGTATGACGTTACAACGCATACTTTTACCACGCATACCATTACAACGCGGTATTTACAACGCATACCGTTACAACGCATAGCGCTTTGAGGTGCTGGATAGTGGTAAGTATAATTTTATATTTCAACTCCAGTCCCCGTGGACACTAGGGAAGTTGCTGGATATAAAATTAAACTTATTCCCTATCCTAGAGCGCCCCCCAGCGCAATGCGTTGTAATGGTATGCGTGGTAATGCCTGCGTTGTAAGGGTAGTGCGTGGTAAAAAATGTGTGCTAAACGTTGTATACCGATCCAAACTTAAGTGGCATGGTATGGAAAATAATGATGGAGTGGGATGCGGCCCAAGTAATTACCAATGAATGAGATTAATTCAAACATTCCATGCATCACTTTTCTGTACACTTTAATGAAAAAGCAGACATTGTTTATTAACCATGTACATCATGGGAAGGGTTTCCTAATTTACTGTTATATTTGTTGTCAATTCTTGTGGAGTATTGCTATTTTTTTTCAATGTTTTAAACCATTTGAAAATGGTTGTAATAACCAAGCGTGCAGTGTGCAATTTGCACACTTTTTGCATGTTGTAATAATTTTTGGCCACTATTTTCTGTTGCTTTTATTATGAAGTATTATGATAGCAACATTGTTTGATATATCTTTGCTTTATTTCCTGCCTAATGCCTCTGCACTAAACCTGGACGGAGTTTGCGGAGTTGCACTATGTGGCACTATGCGAACTGCAAACAAATCTACGCCGCACCACGCAGAGCTATACGAGTGGCGGAGTATGATAGGAAAATGCTGTTTGCAGTGATTGGACAGTACTGGATGCTTGTCCGCACTGTGCAATCATTGCGAACGGCACCATGCACAGTGCAAGTGGTCCCTGCTTTCCTTTTGTGCCGCTCAAGTAGATTTTTACTCGAGAGCCAGCTTTCTTAACGGAAACGGGCAGTTTCTCAACGCGAGCTGTCACAAGCATTCGCGACCACTTGCAAGAGAAACCTGTTGCCCCCTGCATTGAGAAATCTTGCCGGGATGTTGATTTTCCAAGCTTGCGCTCGCCAACTTGATGCTGACGATCGCTAACGAGGTAAAAAACTCTGCTACACAACGCAAAGTGGAATTTTTTGGAACTCAGTGATCTCCGCTTAACGCGGAGTGCAGGAAAAGTAAGGTTCAAGAAACGCTTAGGGAGACGCGTTTCAGCCTTCACATGGCTTCATCAGTGCTGGTTTCAATGGCTCCTTCTTCCAGGGGGGACAAACGCACAGATTTAAATATCGTGGCCACTCCCCACCAGGTGGTCTCTCGCCCCTCCTCAGCCAAACGATGTTCAGGTGTCCTGCGCTCAAACCAACCAGGCAGATGCATGCTGGGGCTGGGAGTACTAAGAGGAAGCCCTTTCCGTGACGGGGCATCTCCTAACAACATGTGAAGTCCCAACTGGTTGGCTAGGGATCCCAAAGCCACCAGAGGCACCAGGAATGATTATGCCTTCCTATGTCCCCTTCTCAGGCAATGGGGGGCCACGCGTTGCAGTTTCATGCAGCTACCAGAGTTCACAGGCTCTCAGCATTGTTCCAGACTGAGAGGGAGGTTGTCAGCCAGGGCCTGCTTGCTGGCGAAACATAGACACCAAAACTTTCTCCCAGGTAGGGAAAAATGGACGACACCGCTCCGGGGATTAAAAAGGCTTTATTAGCTCTTGTTTGGCGCAAGTAAGTGAGGTCCATGAAAAGCTTAGGCAAACGCGTTTCAGCCTTCAAATGGCTTCATCAGTGCCGGTTTCAATGGCTCCTTCTTCCAGGGGGGCCAAATTCACAGATTTAAATATCGTGGCCACTCCCCAATAGGTGGTCCCTTGCCCCTCCTCAGCCCAATGATGTTCAGGTGTCCTGTGCTCAAACCAACCAGGCAGTTGCATGCTGGGGCTAAAAAAATCGTTTTTTTTTTTACAATATCTTTGGGGCCCTTTGATGAATCTTCGCATAATTTTCAAAACTAATGAGGTGCTCCGTTCAGCTACTGTCTTGAAATGTTTGGGGTGAATCGTCAAGTGGGGGGGTCCCAATATCCATTTTCTCCATGTTCATTTCCATAGGAAACTTTAGACAAGACTACAGCCTGAACTCCTGAACGGAATTGCACTAAATTTAGCAAGTTCAGGCTGGACTGTTTCCATGAGGAGCAGGATCAAGACTGATTTGTATATGGCTGGGTCTAAGCTGAGTGGCATGGTGAGCAAAGGAACAATGGATTTAGATTAATTCAGCCTTCCAGCCATCATTTGTTTGCATAGCACTTTTCTCCATAAGTAGGATGGGTATGCCCAGGCATGGGTCCCTTGCACACTGTGCCACTGGATTGAAGCTAGCCTGGCTGACGAGGGGTGATACCCCTAAGCCGATACTAGGATGCTTGTTTCTGCTACAAGCATGGCCTGGCTTGGCCATTCAACTGGACTGTTCCCATGAAAAGCAGGGTCAAGACTGTTTTGCATATTGCTGTGTCTAACTGAGATGGCATGGGGAGCAAAATAATGATGAATTTAAACCAGATCTCTTGAGTGGGGGTCAATGTTTGATTCATTCAGCATTCCATCCATCGTTTCTTTGCGTGGTGCTGGATCTAGGAGCGGACATGAAGAGAAAGTCGTCGCAGGAGATTCAAGTTGGCAGGCATTGCAGATGGGTGTCGTGTGACATGAGGAGTCCATTCAAAGTCGCAGAGTGGGTAAAAACTTCAGAATCTTCACCTGGGACTCAGGACTTGTGGTTTCAGATAAGGAGGGAACACTCTGATGCTAGCCAAGGGTCCATGACCTGGATGGGAACCTATTGGGGATCAGAGTTCACTCCAGCAGAGGCCGGCAGTAGGGCTCAGGCAGGCCCAGTTGGTGCTGGTCAGCTTTGCAGTTGCAGGGAGGCCCCTGGAATGTTGCCTTGTCCCTGTAGCCCAAACAGGAGGTCAATAAATGACTCTTGGAGTCATTTCCATGGAGCCTAAACTCAAATCAAGCAGGTCCAATCTTCCATCTTCAAATAGCAGGGCAGTTCTTCTTCCTAATCTTCCACAGCTCAAGGAGTGTTCTGATGAGAGGTTTTGAAGGTACCACTTACATTTTCAGTGCCAGTCTGCAGGTGAGGGATGTCCCCTTTGTCTAAACTTCACTCTTTCCTATATTTGCTCACAACTGTTTAGGGTAACAAAGGGGAGACAGTGAGTCATGCCTTTAAGATATTCTAATTGTCAGGGCATGTAAAACTGAGGTAAACCTTTGCTACTTTTTAAATAAATTGCACTCTGCCCTATGCGCCATTAGGGCTTGCCTTAGGGGTGACTTATAAGTATTAAACAGGAATGCTTAGGCCTAGCAAAAGGCTTATTGTGCCTGGTTGGAATGGCAGTGTAGTTTAAAATTATACTACAGATTTAGTGGCAGACGTAAGATATGTTTTGCAGTGCTACCTTAGTGGGGGACAGGGGGCACAATGAGTGCTACAGCCCACTAATAGCATTTAATTTACAGGCAGTGGGTACATTTAGTACCATGTACTAGGGTTTTACAAGTAAATTAAATGTACCAGTCAGGTGTAGGCCAATGTTACCCTGTTTTAAAAGGAAAGCACACTCAGTTTACCAGTGATTAGCAGGAGGAATGTGCACAGAGTCCTAAAAGCCAACATAGTTGTGTTCAGCGAAGGAAGGTAAACATCTGGGGTGACCTGGCTTAGAGGGCCAGGTCGAACACCAACTAAATCTGTTGCTGCTTTTAACATTTAGAACTCATATTACCAGCCCACTAAATAGTAATATTTCTGCAGGTTGTAAGGCAGACCAAGAGATATTGAAACCCCTCACACCCCCCCACACACACCCTCACACTCACACCCCCTCACCCTCACCCTCACACCCCCTCACGCTCACCCCCTCACCCTCATACACCTCCTCACCCTCACCCCCTCACACCCCTACACCTTCACACACCCTCACACCCTCTCACCCTCACACACCCTCACACACCATCACTCACCCTGACCCACCCTCACACACCCTCGCTCACCCTTACACCCTCACCCACTCACACCCTCACCCTCACAACCCTCTCACCCTCACTCACCCTCAATCCTCACACCCCCACACACCCTCACACTCACACCCCCTCACCTCACCCTCACGGTACACAGTCAAAATATTGAGTAGGAAATATCGACCTACCATAATATCGAGTCTGAAATATCGAAGGTGCATAATATCGAAGGCAAGAATATCGTAGGACAGAATATCTACCCAAGGTAAGTAATATCGAAATACTTAATATCGATGTAAGTAATATCGAAGTTAGTAATATCGATAGCATATATATCGATGTTACTAATTTCGATGACACTAATATCGATATTTGTATTATTGTATAGTTTTTTTCTTATGTATGTGTTATATGTTTAATTTAAGTATTTAAAATAATTACTATTATATGTGTATAATTTTAATATAATAATAAATACATTTATAAGTACATTTTATGTTTTTGTACCGGAGCGGGTTGTGGGTTTATAGGGGAATAGGGTGGGAAGTAATTTAATTATGGTAAATTGATTAGTAATTAGTAGGATTTATTAATAAATTATAATTAATTGGTAATTATGTGAAAATAATAGGAAAATAATTTTAATTAATTTATTATTTGATATATATGTTCTGTAGCGGGTTGTGGGTTTATAGTGGAATAGGGTGGGAAGTAATTTAATTATGGTAAGTTGATTAATAATTAGTAGGATTAATTAATTAATTATAATTAATTGCTAATTAATATTGATTAATTGGGAAAAAAATTAATTGATTATTTGATATATATTTTCTGTAGCGGGATGTGGGTTTATAGGGGAATGGGGTGGGGAGTAATTTAATAATAATTAATTAATTAATATATGTTTTTAAAAATTTATATTTAATTTATTGGGAAATAATTAATATAATTAGTTAATTAATTATTATAATTTTGTACATATTTAAAATTAATAATTAATTGGTAATTAAATAATATTAATTAGTTACATTAATTAGAGTTATTTATTTATATATAATTTTTAGTTACTGTTAATTAATTAATTGGGGGAAAATAATATTAATTAATAAATTATATTAATTACAGCTAATGTGCTAATATATTTACTTTATTTGTTATTGTTCATTAATAATTAATTGCTAATTAAATAATATTAATTACGTTTGGGTAAAGGAGTATTTTTAGGGTTCAGGGTCAGTTTTGGGTTTTTGGGTAAAGGGGTATTTTTAGTGTTCAGGGTCAGTTTTCAGTTTTTGGGTAAAGGGTTATTTTGAGGGTTTAGGGTCAGTTTTCAGTTTTTGGGTAAAGGGTTATTTTTAGGGTTCAGGGTCAGTTTTCAGTTTTTGGGTAAATGGGTATTTTTAGGGTTCTGGGTCAGTTTTCAGTTCTCGGGTAAAGGGGTATTTTTAGGGTTCAGGGTCAGTTTTCAGTTTTTGGGTAAAGGGGTATTTTGAGGGTTTAGGGTTAGTTTTCAGTTTTTGGGTAAAGGGTTATTTTTAGGGTTCAGGGTCAGTTTTCAGTTTTTGGGTAAAGGGGTATTTTTAGGGTTCAGGGTCAGTTTTCAGTTCTTGGGTAAAGGTGTATTTTTTGGGTTCAGGGTCAGTTTTCAGTTTTTGGGTAAAGGGGTATTTTTTGGGTTCAGGGTCAGTGTTCAGTTTTTGGGTAAAGGGGTATTTTTAGGGTTCTGGGTCAGTTTCAGTTCTTGGGTAAAGGGGTGTTTTTTGAGTTCAGGGTCAGTTTTCCCTACTGTTGCACTCTCTGGAGTAGGAATAGAAATTTTTACCCTTACGCTATCCAACGTTTTATTTAATTAATTGTTAAAATATCAAATGTTTATTTTATTTTTTATATTACTTACATTTTATTTATGTTACTCTTTTATGTTTGTAAATGTGTTAGTAAATTAGAATATATTTCATTAATTTATAAATTCGTAAAATAATTATTAATACTTATTGTTCAGTGCATATATATTACATATTTACTGTATATATTTAATTAATGTATTCTTAATATATATGTATTATTTATTACTTTTAAACATTATTAGATACTTTTAAATATGTTTATTTTATTTATTAGTCTTATAGACTTAATTTTACATTTATATATTAAAAAAAAAACGATATTTTTAACATCGATATTTTTGACATCGATATATTTTTTCGATATTTTTGTACTTACCATGTTGTAGATAGGATGTCGATATTTTTGCCCTCGATATTGTTGACTCGATATTCTTGTAGGTCGATATTTCTGTAGTCGAAATTCTGTCAGTGATTCCACCCTCACCCCTCACCCCCATACACCTCCTCACCCCAACCCCTCACACCCCTACACCTTCACAGACCCTCACACCCTCTCACCCTCACACACCCTCACACACCGTCACTCACCCTCACCCACCGTCACTCACCCTCACACACCCTCACTGACCCTCACACCCACACACCCTTACCCTCACAACCCTCTCACCCTATCACACCCCAACACCCCCTCACCCTCACACCCCCTCACCCTCACCCTCCCACCCCCTCACCCCCTCACCCTCACACCCCCTCATCCTAACCCTCACACACCCTCACCCTCACACACCCTCACCCTCACACACCCTCTCAGCCCACATCCCCTCACCCTCCCTCAAATCCTCACACCCCCTCACCCTCACACCCCCTCACCCTCACACCCCCTCACAGCCCCTCACCCTCACACACCCTCACCCTCACCCTCACACACCCACACCCTCACCCTCAAACACCCTTACTAACCCTCTCACCCTCACACACACTCTCACCCTCACACACCCTCTCATCCTCACACCCCCTCACCCTCACACACCCTCAAAGCCCTTATCACCATCACACCCCCTCACCCTCATACACACTCACCCTCACACACCCTCACCCTCACACACCCTAGCCCATGTCACCCTCTCCCTCCCTCACCCTCACACCCCCTCACCCTCACACACCCTCAGACACCCTCACCCTCACACACCCTCACCACACACCCTCACCTTCACTCACCCTCACACACCCTCTCACCCTCACCCTCACAACCCCAGACTCTCACCCTCAAACTCCCTCACTCACCCTCTCACCCTCACACACCCTCTCACCCTCACACCTCCTCACCTTGACACCCTCACACCCCCTCACACCCCTCACGGCCTCACCCTCACACACCCTTACACACCCTCACACACCCTCACCCTCACACATCCTTACCCTCACACCCCCTCACACGCCCTCATCCCTGTTACCCTCACCCTCCCTCACCCTCACACCTCCTCACCCTCACACCCCCTCACCCTCACATCCTCACCCTCACACCCTCACACCCCCTCACCCTCAGAACCCCACATGCTCACCCTCACAATCCCACACCCTCACCCTCACCCCCCTAACCCTCACACCCCACATCCTCGCACCCCTCACCCTCACACACACCCTCACCCTCACACCCCCTCACCCTCACTCCCCCTCACACTCACCTTTACACCCCCTCACCCTCACATCCCCTCACCCTCACACCACCTCACGCCCCTCACCCTCACACACTCTCACCCTCACACACCCTCACCCTCACACACCTGCACACACCCTCACACACCCTCACTCACCCTCAGACACCCTCACTCACCATCACACCCCCTCACACTCACACCCTCACCCCCCTCACCCTCACACACCCTACCTCACTCTCACACCCTCACCCTCACACAACCTCACCCCTCACCCTTACACCCCCTCACTCTCACACCCTCACCCTCACACCCCATCACCCTCACACACCCTCACTCACACACCCTCAACCTCACACACCCTCACCCTCACACACTCTCACCCTCACACACCCCCACCATCGCACCCCCTCACCCTCACTCACCTTCACACACACCCTCACCAGCACAGCATAACAAAACATAGCATAGCATAACAAAGCAAATCATAGGATAGCAAAACAAAACATAGCATAACAAAACAAAACATAGCATAGCAAAACACAACAAAACATAGCATAGCATAACAAAACATAGCATACCAAAACATAGCATAGCAAAACACAACAAAACATAGCATAGTATAACAAAACATAGCATAGCATAAAAAACACAACAAAACATAGCAGAACAAAACATAGCATAACAACAAAACACAACAAAACATTCCATAGCATAACAAAACACCACAAAACATAGCATACATAACAAAACATAGCATTGAAAAGCATAGCAAAACATAGCATAGCATAACAAAACGCAACAAAACATAGAATAGCATAACAAAACACAACATAGCTTAGCATAACAAAACAAAGCTTAGCATAGCATAACAAAACATAGCATAGCAAAGCATAGCATAGCATAGCATAACAAAACATAGTATAACAGAACATAGCATAGCAAAACAAAGCATAGTATAATAAAACACAACAAAACGTAGCATAGCATAACAAAACATAGCATAACAAAACATAACAAAACACAACAAAACAGCATAGCATAACAAAAGAAAGCAGAGGATAGCAAAACTAAACATAGCATAGCATAACAAAACAAAGCATAGGATAGCAAAACTAAACATAGCATAACAAAACAAAGCATAGGATAGCAAAACACAACAAAACATAGCATAGCTTAACAAAACACAACAAAACATAGCATAGCAAAACAAAACATATAATAGCATAGCAAAACATAGCTTACCAAACACAAAACAAACGGCATAGCATATTATAACGAAACATAGCATAGCAAAACAAAGCATAGCGTAATAAAACACAACAAAACATAGCATAGCATAACAAAACATAGCATAGCATAACAAAGCATTGCATAGCAAAACATAGAATAGCATAACAAAACATAGCATAGCATAAAAAACACAGCATAGCATAACAAATCAAAGCATAGGACAGCAAAACATAGCATAGCATGACAAAACAAAACATTGGATAGCAAAACAAAACATAGCATACAGCATCACTCCGCACCACCACAGCATCACTCATGGGCACCACAACATCACTATGCGCTACCACAGCATCATTGAACGCCACAGCATCACACGTTCGCCATCACAACATCACTCAGCGCCACCACAGCATGAATCTGTGCAACCATTCAACAACACCTGGTTCAAATATGTTCGCTCAGTGTTTCAAGCTTTATTACAATTGTAACAAAAAGATGTTAATATTTCACTTCTGTTCTTGGATTTTCGTCACAATAAAATGCACTGAACATAATCTTCACAAAAGTTATTTACAACATTTTAAGCTATTGCCATTATAAGTTACAATTACTTTCATTTAAGTATTAATTATTGAAAAAAAATTAAAAGCCATTGTTATTTGTAATATCAACACATGTAAATCACGTAAATACAACACATATTGCATTACAAATGCTATAGGTGTCACATTTGCAAAAGTTATAACTATTGTCATTGTAAATTACAAAGCTATTATTTTCGCTATTTTCAAAAACAAAACATAAATTAAAAAAATTGTCTTTTACAATACCAATAGCTCAAACTTTCCTAATGCGAGACCTATTGCATTGCAAATGCTTGTTCTAATTGATAGGTCGACAAGCCCAGCCTTAATGTCAACACATATGAGATATCTCTAGATGGTAAATAGTGGGGTGAATCGTCAAGTGGGGGGGTCCCAATATCCATTTTCTCCATGTTCATTTCCATAGGAAACTTTAGACAAGACTACAGCCTGAACTCCTGAACGGAATTGCACTAAATTTAGCAAGTTCAGGCTGGACTGTTTCCATGAGGAGCAGGATCAAGACTGATTTGTATATGGCTGGGTCTAAGCTGAGTGGCATGGTGAGCAAAGGAACAATGGATTTAGATTAATTCAGCCTTCCAGCCATCATTTGTTTGCATAGCACTTTTCTCCATAAGTAGGATGGGTATGCCCAGGCATGGGTCCCTTGCACACTGTGCCACTGGATTGAAGCTAGCCTGGCTGACGAGGGGTGATACCCCTAAGCCGATACTAGGATGCTTGTTTCTGCTACAAGCATGGCCTGGCTTGGCCATTCAACTGGACTGTTCCCATGAAAAGCAGGGTCAAGACTGTTTTGCATATTGCTGTGTCTAACTGAGATGGCATGGGGAGCAAAATAATGATGAATTTAAACCAGATCTCTTGAGTGGGGGTCAATGTTTGATTCATTCAGCATTCCATCCATCGTTTCTTTGCGTGGTGCTGGATCTAGGAGCGGACATGAAGAGAAAGTCGTCGCAGGAGATTCAAGTTGGCAGGCATTGCAGATGGGTGTCGTGTGACATGAGGAGTCCATTCAAAGTCGCAGAGTGGGTAAAAACTTCAGAATCTTCACCTGGGACTCAGGACTTGTGGTTTCAGATAAGGAGGGAACACTCTGATGCTAGCCAAGGGTCCATGACCTGGATGGGAACCTATTGGGGATCAGAGTTCACTCCAGCAGAGGCCGGCAGTAGGGCTCAGGCAGGCCCAGTTGGTGCTGGTCAGCTTTGCAGTTGCAGGGAGGCCCCTGGAATGTTGCCTTGTCCCTGTAGCCCAAACAGGAGGTCAATAAATGACTCTTGGAGTCATTTCCATGGAGCCTAAACTCAAATCAAGCAGGTCCAATCTTCCATCTTCAAATAGCAGGGCAGTTCTTCTTCCTAATCTTCCACAGCTCAAGGAGTGTTCTGATGAGAGGTTTTGAAGGTACCACTTACATTTTCAGTGCCAGTCTGCAGGTGAGGGATGTCCCCTTTGTCTAAACTTCACTCTTTCCTATATTTGCTCACAACTGTTTAGGGTAACAAAGGGGAGACAGTGAGTCATGCCTTTAAGATATTCTCATTGTCAGGGCATGTAAAACTGAGGTAAACCTTTGCTACTTTTTAAATAAATTGCACTCTGCCCTATGCGCCATTAGGGCTTGCCTTAGGGGTGACTTATAAGTATTAAACAGGAATGCTTAGGCCTAGCAAAAGGCTTATTGTGCCTGGTTGGAATGGCAGTGTAGTTTAAAATTATACTACAGATTTAGTGGCAGACGTAAGATATGTTTTGCAGTGCTACCTTAGTGGGGGACAGGGGGCACAATGAGTGCTACAGCCCACTAATAGCATTTAATTTACAGGCAGTGGGTACATTTAGTACCATGTACTAGGGTTTTACAAGTAAATTAAATGTACCAGTCAGGTGTAGGCCAATGTTACCCTGTTTTAAAAGGAAAGCACACTCAGTTTACCAGTGATTAGCAGGAGGAATGTGCACAGAGTCCTAAAAGCCAACATAGTTGTGTTCAGCGAAGGAAGGTAAACATCTGGGGTGACCTGGCTTAGAGGGCCAGGTCGAACACCAACTAAATCTGTTGCTGCTTTTAACATTTAGAACTCATATTACCAGCCCACTAAATAGTAATATTTCTGCAGGTTGTAAGGCAGACCAAGAGATATTGAAACCCCTCACACCCCCCCACACACACCCTCACACTCACACCCCCTCACCCTCACCCTCACACCCCCTCACGCTCACCCCCTCACCCTCATACACCTCCTCACCCTCACCCCCTCACACCCCTACACCTTCACACACCCTCACACCCTCTCACCCTCACACACCCTCACACACCATCACTCACCCTGACCCACCCTCACACACCCTCGCTCACCCTTACACCCTCACCCACTCACACCCTCACCCTCACAACCCTCTCACCCTCACTCACCCTCAATCCTCACACCCCCACACACCCTCACACTCACACCCCCTCACCTCACCCTCACGGTACACAGTCAAAATATCGAGTAGGAAATATCGACCTACCATAATATCGAGTCTGAAATATCGAAGGTGCATAATATCGAAGGCAAGAATATCGTAGGACAGAATATCTACCCAAGGTAAGTAATATCGAAATACTTAATATCGATGTAAGTAATATCGAAGTTAGTAATATCGATAGCATATATATCGATGTTACTAATTTCGATGACACTAATATCGATATTTGTATTATTGTATAGTTTTTTTCTTATGTATGTGTTATATGTTTAATTTAAGTATTTAAAATAATTACTATTATATGTGTATAATTTTAATATAATAATAAATACATTTATAAGTACATTTTATGTTTTTGTACCGGAGCGGGTTGTGGGTTTATAGGGGAATAGGGTGGGAAGTAATTTAATTATGGTAAATTGATTAGTAATTAGTAGGATTTATTAATAAATTATAATTAATTGGTAATTATGTGAAAATAATAGGAAAATAATTTTAATTAATTTATTATTTGATATATATGTTCTGTAGCGGGTTGTGGGTTTATAGTGGAATAGGGTGGGAAGTAATTTAATTATGGTAAGTTGATTAATAATTAGTAGGATTAATTAATTAATTATAATTAATTGCTAATTAATATTGATTAATTGGGAAAAAAATTAATTGATTATTTGATATATATTTTCTGTAGCGGGATGTGGGTTTATAGGGGAATGGGGTGGGGAGTAATTTAATAATAATTAATTAATTAATATATGTTTTTAAAAATTTATATTTAATTTATTGGGAAATAATTAATATAATTAGTTAATTAATTATTATAATTTTGTACATATTTAAAATTAATAATTAATTGGTAATTAAATAATATTAATTAGTTACATTAATTAGAGTTATTTATTTATATATAATTTTTAGTTACTGTTAATTAATTAATTGGGGGAAAATAATATTAATTAATAAATTATATTAATTACAGCTAATGTGCTAATATATTTACTTTATTTGTTATTGTTCATTAATAATTAATTGCTAATTAAATAATATTAATTACGTTTGGGTAAAGGAGTATTTTTAGGGTTCAGGGTCAGTTTGGGGTTTTTGGGTAAAGGGGTATTTTTAGTGTTCAGGGTCAGTTTTCAGTTTTTGGGTAAAGGGTTATTTTGAGGGTTTAGGGTCAGTTTTCAGTTTTTGGGTAAAGGGTTATTTTTAGGGTTCAGGGTCAGTTTTCAGTTTTTGGGTAAATGGGTATTTTTAGGGTTCTGGGTCAGTTTTCAGTTCTCGGGTAAAAGGGGAATTTTCAGTTTTTGGGTAAAGGGGTATTTTGAGGGTTTAGGGTTAGTTTTCAGTTTTTGGGTAAAGGGTTATTTTTAGGGTTCAGGGTCAGTTTTCAGTTTTTGGGTAAAGGGGTATTTTTAGGGTTCAGGGTCAGTTTTCAGTTCTTGGGTAAAGGTGTATTTTTTGGGTTCGTGGTCAGTTTTCAGTTTTTGGGTAAAGGGGTATTTTTTGGGTTCAGGGTCAGTGTTCAGTTTTTGGGTAAAGGGGTATTTTTAGGGTTCTGGGTCAGTTTCAGTTCTTGGGTAAAGGGGTGTTTTTTGAGTTCAGGGTCAGTTTTCCCTACTGTTGCACTCTCTGGAGTAGGAATAGAAATGTTTACCCTTACGCTATCCAACGTTTTATTTAATTAATTGTTAAAATATCAAATGTTTATTTTATTTTTTATATTACTTACATTTTATTTATGTTACTCTTTTATGTTTGTAAATGTGTTAGTAAATTAGAATATATTTCATTAATTTATAAATTCGTAAAATAATTATTAATACTTATTGTTCAGTGCATATATATTACATATTTACTGTATATATTTAATTAATGTATTCTTAATATATATGTATTATTTATTACTTTTAAACATTATTAGATACTTTTAAATATGTTTATTTTATTTATTAGTCTTATAGACTTAATTTTACATTTATATATTAAAAATAAAACGATATTTTTAACATCGATATTTTTGACATCGATATATTTTTTTCGATATTTTTGTACTTACCATGTTGTAGATAGGATGTCGATATTTTTGCCCTCGATATTGTTGACTCGATATTCTTGTAGGTCGATATTTCTGTAGTCGAAATTCTGTCAGTGATTCCACCCTCACCCCTCACCCCCATACACCTCCTCACCCCAACCCCTCACACCCCTACACCTTCACAGACCCTCACACCCTCTCACCCTCACACACCCTCACACACCGTCACTCACCCTCACCCACCGTCACTCACCCTCACACACCCTCACTGACCCTCACACCCACACACCCTTACCCTCACAACCCTCTCACCCTATCACACCCCAACACCCCCTCACCCTCACACCCCCTCACCCTCACCCTCCCACCCCCTCACCCCCTCACCCTCACACCCCCTCATCCTAACCCTCACACACCCTCACCCTCACACACCCTCACCCTCACACACCCTCTCAGCCCACATCCCCTCACCCTCCCTCAAATCCTCACACCCCCTCACCCTCACACCCCCTCACCCTCACACCCCCTCACAGCCCCTCACCCTCACACACCCTCACCCTCACCCTCACACACCCACACCCTCACCCTCAAACACCCTTACTAACCCTCTCACCCTCACACACACTCTCACCCTCACACACCCTCTCATCCTCACACCCCCTCACCCTCACACACCCTCAAAGCCCTTATCACCATCACACCCCCTCACCCTCATACACACTCACCCTCACACACCCTCACCCTCACACACCCTAGCCCATGTCACCCTCTCCCTCCCTCACCCTCACACCCCCTCACCCTCACACACCCTCAGACACCCTCACCCTCACACACCCTCACCACACACCCTCACCTTCACTCACCCTCACACACCCTCTCACCCTCAGCCTCACAACCCCAGACTCTCACCCTCAAACTCCCTCACTCACCCTCTCACCCTCACACACCCTCTCACCCTCACACCTCCTCACCTTGACACCCTCACACCCCCTCACACCCCTCACGGCCTCACCCTCACACACCCTTACACACCCTCACACACCCTCACCCTCACACATCCTTACCCTCACACCCCCTCACACGCCCTCATCCCTGTTACCCTCACCCTCCCTCACCCTCACACCTCCTCACCCTCACACCCCCTCACCCTCACATCCTCACCCTCACACCCTCACACCCCCTCACCCTCAGAACCCCACATGCTCACCCTCACAATCCCACACCCTCACCCTCACCCCCCTAACCCTCACACCCCACATCCTCGCACCCCTCACCCTCACACACACCCTCACCCTCACACCCCCTCACCCTCACTCCCCCTCACACTCACCTTTACACCCCCTCACCCTCACATCCCCTCACCCTCACACCACCTCACGCCCCTCACCCTCACACACTCTCACCCTCACACACCCTCACCCTCACACACCTGCACACACCCTCACACACCCTCACTCACCCTCAGACACCCTCACTCACCATCACACCCCCTCACACTCACACCCTCACCCCCCTCACCCTCACACACCCTACCTCACTCTCACACCCTCACCCTCACACAACCTCACCCCTCACCCTTACACCCCCTCACTCTCACACCCTCACCCTCACACCCCATCACCCTCACACACCCTCACTCACACACCCTCAACCTCACACACCCTCACCCTCACACACTCTCACCCTCACACACCCCCACCATCGCACCCCCTCACCCTCACTCACCTTCACACACACCCTCACCAGCACAGCATAACAAAACATAGCATAGCATAACAAAGCAAATCATAGGATAGCAAAACAAAACATAGCATAACAAAACAAAACATAGCATAGCAAAACACAACAAAACATAGCATAGCATAACAAAACATAGCATACCAAAACATAGCATAGCAAAACACAACAAAACATAGCATAGTATAACAAAACATAGCATAGCATAAAAAACACAACAAAACATAGCAGAACAAAACATAGCATAACAACAAAACACAACAAAACATTCCATAGCATAACAAAACACCACAAAACATAGCATACATAACAAAACATAGCATTGAAAAGCATAGCAAAACATAGCATAGCATAACAAAACGCAACAAAACATAGAATAGCATAACAAAACACAACATAGCTTAGCATAACAAAACAAAGCTTAGCATAGCATAACAAAACATAGCATAGCAAAGCATAGCATAGCATAGCATAACAAAACATAGCATAACAGAACATAGCATAGCAAAACAAAGCATAGTATAATAAAACACAACAAAACGTAGCATAGCATAACAAAACATAGCATAACAAAACATAACAAAACACAACAAAACAGCATAGCATAACAAAAGAAAGCAGAGGATAGCAAAACTAAACATAGCATAGCATAACAAAACAAAGCATAGGATAGCAAAACTAAACATAGCATAACAAAACAAAGCATAGGATAGCAAAACACAACAAAACATAGCATAGCTTAACAAAACACAACAAAACATAGCATAGCAAAACAAAACATATAATAGCATAGCAAAACATAGCTTACCAAACACAAAACAAACGGCATAGCATATTATAACGAAACATAGCATAGCAAAACAAAGCATAGCGTAATAAAACACAACAAAACATAGCATAGCATAACAAAACATAGCATAGCATAACAAAGCATTGCATAGCAAAACATAGAATAGCATAACAAAACATAGCATAGCATAAAAAACACAGCATAGCATAACAAATCAAAGCATAGGACAGCAAAACATAGCATAGCATGACAAAACAAAACATTGGATAGCAAAACAAAACATAGCATACAGCATCACTCCGCACCACCACAGCATCACTCATGGGCACCACAACATCACTATGCGCTACCACAGCATCATTGAACGCCACAGCATCACACGTTCGCCATCACAACATCACTCAGCGCCACCACAGCATGAATCTGTGCAACCATTCAATAACACCTGGTTCAAATATGTTCGCTCAGTGTTTCAAGCTTTATTACAATTGTAACAAAAAGATGTTAATATTTCACTTCTGTTCTTGGATTTTCGTCACAATAAAATGCACTGAACATAATCTTCACAAAAGTTATTTACAACATTTTAAGCTATTGCCATTATAAGTTACAATTACTTTCATTTAAGTATTAATTATTGAAAAAAAATTAAAAGCCATTGTTATTTGTAATATCAACACATGTAAATCACGTAAATACAACACATATTGCATTACAAATGCTATAGGTGTCACATTTGCAAAAGTTATAACTATTGTCATTGTAAATGACAAAGCTATTAATTTCGCTATTTTCAAAAACAAAACATAAATTAAAAAAATTGTCTTTTACAATACCAATAGCTCAAACTTTCCTAATGCGAGACCTATTGCATTGCAAATGCTTGTTCTAATTGATAGGTCGACAAGCCCAGCCTTAATGTCAACACATATGAGATATCTCTAGATGGTAAATAGTGTTTGAACAGAACACAAATAATCCTTCTTCTTTTCCCCACAGCCTGTACGTTTTTCTCCTATACCTTACCAATACCCAAGTTCATAACACAGGTGTACAGCCTGACAGCCCTCAAACACAAGACTCACATGAACAGACAGAAGGAAGAGCAGAGTTTAATAACAACAATACCAGCCCAACAGTGCAGCAGCAAACACAACTTACCAGAAAACAAAATAGCTAAGCAAAAACTAGAGATGCCTGTAAAATTTTGAGGACAATAAATCAACAAAAGTAGTTTTCACTTCAAAACATCAACTGTGAACCACTAAGGAAATGTTTGACAATGAAAGAATTCCATAAATTAGGTATGTCGTAATATGTACAGACTTCAGCCCCTAACAATCAAAACACTTCAAGCTCAATTACCACCTTTATAGATGTTTTGAAAATACACAAGCAAACACAATCAATCACAAAAAAATTAAACATGCAAACATAAATAATATACTTTTTTTGAAATGAGAAATCATCTAAACTGGTGCTTAGTGAACACAATTCTATGGGTACTTAGTTTAAAGCTAAAAAAGAAGAGGATCGGAGAGACATCTATGATTGTCATAGGAATTATTATAGATAACAATCAAACTACATACTCAAGAGGTGCGTGTTTGAGTGTATGTGTTTGTGTACCTAGATAATTCACATTGTTTACTGAGAAATAGATGCCTGGAAAGTCATGTGTGTTCCATTGAAATAAATTGAGTGCAATGTTACTATGAAAATTAAACCTGCATATTTTTCATGCAGATTAATATAATTTCTAGAAATACTCATTAGCATACCTCATATGAAAAACATGTTCCTCTATATTATTAAAGAAATGTAACAGCAGGGTTTCTTTAATCCTAAATCCACAATTTTAACCCTCTTCACCATAACCTTAAAAAGATTCCTGAAATACTTACCTCATACCCTTAAACCCTATACCTTATACTCAATGTGTTAATCTCTATTCCCCTAATCCATTAACCCTACACCCAAAAGTGTCAATTCTAATACCATATGTCTCGCAATATTAAACCCTAGCACCTATAACCGTCATAACCCTAACTCCTAACCTTTTCACTCCTCAACATTATGCCCAAAACCCTTAACACTTAAATCTGTACCTCAAAATCTTAACTACTATCCCCTAAACCTCTAACCTAAAACCACATTACCTCACGTCTATTCCCCTAATGCATAAACAGAACTTTAACGTAAAGTTTCATCATTTGTCCCCAGTATTTGTGTGTGTTTATGTAAGTGCGCATGGATTCTGAGAATACACAGGCCTTTGGAGGTAGAACAATGTCTATATTCTATTTAAGTTTAAAATTAAAATTAACATAATGTTTTAGATTCAAAACATCACAGATATCCCATCCATCAAATTCCAAGTGTATTATAATCTAAAGCACTTGTAACATAGGGGAAGGAGTAGCTGTCACATTTTGACTGAGTATTCATCCACAAACCTCTAAATAAGACCCACAGTCAAGCACTCTAACACATAAATGACCTTACCAGCTGTAGCAGTATTCAAGCTCACTAATAAATGTCAGTGTTTAAAGAAATTGCAGCTCTCATAAGCTAACACAGCTCCAACCGCCTCCTTCCAAGTCTCCAAGGAAAGTGACCACTGCACCAGAGATCTAGAACTCTCAGCCTCAGTTTCCTAGGCAGCACTAATGGAGCCCTTATGACACTATCAGCAACCATCTGCTTGTTATGTTTCTATTTCTGCTCCTTGGCAATGTCTGATGATGTCACACACACAGAATCTGGAGAGGTTGGAAGATGAGTTGAGAATCCTGGTGTGTGGGAAATTCCAACAAACAAAAGAAGCAGGATTATCCTTAAGTAAAATGCAGTAAAGGTCATCGTTCCTCAATATGGGTATGCCCACAAGCTTTCGAATTCAAGTAAAGCTTTGTTCCAGTGGCACAGTGTCACTGAAACCACGTCTGGACATACACTGTGTCACAGGAACAAAGCTATACCTATTTGATGAGCCCTAACCAGGGTAAAACCACTCCTGGGTTGCTTGGGAGAACTTAGCCTGTTCTCATTAGAGCAGAGTCAAGAGTGATTTGCATAAGGTTGGATCCAAACTTAAGTGGCATGGTATGGAAAATAATGATGGATTTGGATGTGGCCCGAGTAATTACCAATGAATGAGATTAATTCAAACATTCCATGCATCACTTTTCTGTACACTTTAATGAAAAAGCATACATTGTTTATTAACCATGTACATCATGGGAAGGGTTTCCTAATTTACAGTTATATTTGTTGTCAATTCTTGTGGAGTATTGCTATTTTTTTTCAATGTTTTAAACCATTTGAAAATGGTTGTAATAACCAAGCGTGCAGTGTGCAATTTGCACACTTTTTGCATGTTGTAATAATTTTTGGCCACTATTTTCTGTTGCTTTTATTATGAAGTATTATGATAGCAACATTGTTTGATATATCTTTGCTTTATTTCCTGCCTAATGCCTCTGCACTAAACCTGGACGGAGTTTGCGGAGTTGCACTATGCGGCACTATGCGAACTGCAAACAAATCTCCGCCGCACCACGCAGAGCTATACGAGTGGCGGAGTATGATAGGAAAATGTTGTTTGTAGGGATTGGACAGTACCGGATGCTTGTCCGCACTGTGCAATCATTGCGAACGGCACCATGCACAGTGCAAGTGGTCCCTGCTTTCCTTTTGTGCCGCTCAAGTAGATTTTTACTCGAGCGCCAGCTTTCTTAACGGAAACAGGCAGTTTCTCAACGCGAGCTGTCACAAGCATTCGCGACCACTTGCAAGAGAAACCTGTTTCCCCCTGCATTGAGAAATCTTGCCGGGATGTTGATTTTCCAAGCTCGCGCTCGCCAACTTGATGTTGACGATCGCTAACGAGGTAAAAAACTCTGCTACACAATGCGAAGTGGAGTTTTTTGGAACTCAGTTATCTCCGCGTAACGCTGAGTGCAGGAAAAGTGAGGTTCAAGAAACGCTTAGGGAGACGCGTTTCAGCCTTCACATGGCTTCATCAGTGCTGGTTTTAATGGCTCCTTCTTCCAGGGGGGCCAAACGCACAGATTTAAATATTGTGGCCACTCCCCACCAGGTGGTCTCTCGCCCCTCCTCAGCCTAACGATGTTCAGGTGTCCTGCGCTCAAACCAACCAGGCAGATGCATGCTGGGGCTGGGAGTACTCAGAAGAAGCCCTTTCCGTGACTGGGCATCTCCTAACAACATGTGAAGTCCCAACTGGTTGGCTAGGGATCCCAAAGCCGCCAGAGGTCGCAGGAATGATTATGCCTTCCTATGTACCCTTCTCAGGCAATGGGGGGCCATGCGTTGCAGCTTCATCGAGCTACCAGAGTTCACAGGTTCTCAGCATTGTTCCAGACTGAGAGGGAGGTCGTCAGCCAGCGCCTGCTTGCTGGCAAAACATAGACACCAAAACTTTCTCCCAGGTAGGGAAAAATGGACGACACCGCTCCGGGGATTAAAAAGGCTTTAATAGCTCTTGTTTGGCGCAAGTAAGTGAGGTCCATGAAATGCTTAGGCAATACGTTTCAGCCTTCAAATGGCTTCATCAGTGCCGGTTTCAATGGCTCCTTCTTCCAGGGGGGCCAAATTCACAGATTTAAATATCGTGGCCACTCCCCACCAGGTGGTCCCTTGTCCCTCCTCAGCCCAGCGATGTTCAGGTGTCCTGTGCTCAAACCAACCAGGCAGTTGCATGCTGGGGCTGGGAGTCCTCAGAGGAAACCCATTCAGTGACGGGGCATCTCCTAACAACATGTGAAGTCCCAACTGGTTGGCTAAGGTTCCCAACGACGCCACAGGTACCTGGAATGGTTTTGCCTTCCTATGTCCCTTTCTCAGACAAACAGTGTTGCCTCCTCTCTCCCAAAGTATGTGGGGCGATGAGTTGTAGTTTCACTCAGCTACCATAGTTCACAGGCTCTCAGCGTTGCTCCAGACCGAGAGGGCGGTTGTCAGCCAGCGCCTGATTGCTGGCGAAACATAGACACCAAAACTTTCTCCCAGGGAGGGAAGAAGGGACGACACAGCTCTGGGGATTATAAAGGCTTTTAGAGTACTTGTTTTGTGTGAGCAAGTGAGGTGCATGAAACGCTTAGGCAGACACGTTTCAGCCTTTAAATGGCTTCATCGGTGCCGGTTTCAATTGCTCCTTCTTCCAGGGGGACCAAACGCATGGATTTAAATATCGTGACCACTCCCCATCACATGGTCTCATACCCCTGACCAGACCAACGATGTTCATGTGTCCTGCTCTCAAACCAACCAGGCAGATGCATGCTGGGGCTTGGAGTCCTCAGAGGAAGCCCATTCAGTGACGGGGGCATCTCCTAACATGTGAAGTCCCAACTGGTTGGCTAAGGATCTCAACGCCGCCAGATGTACTTGGAATGATTTTGCCTTCCTATGTTCCCTTCTCAGGCAAACAGTGTTGTCTCCTCTCTCCCAAAGTATGGGGGCGACACGTTGCAGCTTCATGCAGCTACCAGTGTTGGCTCTCAGCGTTGCTCCAGACCGAGGGCGGTCGTCAGCCAGCACCTGCTTGCTGGAGAAATATTGACACCAAAACTTTCACTCAGGTAGGGGAAAAAAGGGAAGACACAGCTCTGGGGATTAAAAAGGCTTTAATAGCTATTGTTTTGCGCATGCGAGGTCCATGAAACGCATAGGGAGACGCGTTTCAGCCCTTCAAATGGCTTCTTCAGTGCCGGTTTCAATGGCTCCTTCTTCCAGGGGGGGCCAAAGACATTGATTTAAATATCATGGCCACTCCCCATCAGGTGGTCTCTCCCACCGACTCAACCCAACGATGTTCAGGTGTCCTGCGCTCAAACCAACCAGGCAGATGCATGCTGGGGCTGGGAGTCCTCAGAGGAAGCCCATTCAGTGACGGGGCATCTCCTAACAACATGTGAAGTTCCAACTGGTTGGCTAAGGATCTCAACGCCGCCAGATGTACTTGGAATGATTTTGCCTTCCTATGTCTCCTTCTCAGGCAAACAGTGTTGTCTCCTCTCCCCCAAAGTGTGGGGGGGACGCGTTGCAGTTTCATGCAGCTACCAGAAATCACAGGCTCTCAGCGTTGCTCCAGACCGAGAGGGCAGTCGTCAACCAGCGCCCTGCTTCCTGGCGAAACATAGACACCAAAGCTTTATCCCAGGGAGGGAAAAAGGGACGACTCAGCTCCAGGGATTAAAAAGGCTTTAATAGCTCTTGTTTTGCACAAGTATCTGAGGTCCATGAAACGCTTAGGCAGATGCGTTTCAGCCTTCAAATGGCTTCTTCAGTGCCGGTTTCAAGGGCTCCTTCTTCCAGGGGGGCCAAACGCACAGATTTAAATATTGTGGCCACTCCCCATCAGGTGGTCTCTCGCCCCTCCTCAGCCTAACGATGTTCAGGTGTCCTGCACTCAAACCAACCAGGCAGACGCATGCTGGGGCTAAAAAAATAGTTTTTTTTTACAATATCTTTGGGGCCCTTAGATGAATCTTCGCATAATTTTCAAAACGAATGAGGTGCTCCGTTCAGCTACTGTCTTGAAAGGTTTGGGGTGAATCGTCAAACGGGGGGGTCCCAAAATCCATTTTCTCCATGTTCATTTCCATAGGAAACTTTAGACAAGGCTACAGCCTGAACTCCTGAACGGAATTGCACTAAATTTAGCAAGTTCAGGCTGGACTGTTTCCATGAGGAGCAGGATTAAGACTGATTTGTAAATGGCTGGGTCTAAGCTGAGTGGCATGGTGAGCAAAGGAACAATGGATTTAGATTAATTCAGCCTTCCAGCCATCATTTGTTTGCATAGCACTTTTCTCCATAAGTAGGATGGGTATGCCCAGGCATGGGTCCCTTGCACACTGTGCCACTGGATTGAAGCTAGCCTGGCTGACGAGGGGTGATACCCCTAAGCCGATACTAGGATGCTTGTTTCTGCTACAAGCATGGCCTAGCTTGGCCATTCGACTGGACTGTTTCCATGAAAAGCAGGGTCAAGGCTGTTTTGCATATTGCTGTGTCTAACTGAGATGGCATGGGGAGAAAAATAATGATGAATTTAAACCAGATCTCTTGAGTGGGGGGTCATTGTTTGATTCATTCAGCATTCCATCCATCGTTTCTTTGCGTGGTGCTGGATCTAGGAGCGGACATGAAGAGAAAGTCGTCGCAGGAGATTCAAGTTGGCAGGCATTGCAGATGGGTGTCGTGTGACATGAGGAGTCCATTCAAAGTCGCAGAGTGGGTAAAAACTTCAGAATCTTCACCTGGGACTCAGGACTTGTGGTTTCAGATAAGGAGGGAACACTCTGATGCTAGCCAAGGGTCCATGACTTGGATGGGAACCTATTAAGGATCAGAGTTCACTCCAGCAGAGGCCGGTAGTAGGGCTCAGGCAGGCCCAGTTGGTGCTGGTCAGCTTTGCAGTTGCAGGGAGGCCCCTGGAAGGTTGCCTTGTCCCTGTAGCCCAAACAGGAGGTCAGTCAACTAACTCTTGGAGTCATTTCCATGGAGCCTGAGCTCAAGTCAAGCAGGTCCAATCTTCCATCTTCAAATAGCAGGGCAGTTCTTCTTCTTAATCTTCCACAGGTCAAGGAGTGTTCTGATGAGAGGTTTTGAAGGTACCACTTAAATTTTCAGTGCCAGTCTGCAGGTGAGGGATGTCCCCTTTGTCTAAACTTCACTCTTTCATATATTTTCTCAAAACTGTTTAGGGTGACAAAGGGGAGACAGTGAGTCATGCCTTTAAGATATTCTCATTGTCAGGGCATGTAAAACTGAGGTAAACCTTTGCTACTTTTTAAATAAATTGCACTCTGCCCTATGCGCCATTAGGGCTTGCCTTAGGGGTGACTTATAAGTATTAAACAGGAATGCTTAGGCCTAGCAAAAGGCTGATTGTGCCTGGTTGGAATGGCAGTTTAGTTTAAAATTATACTACAGATTTAGTGGCAGACGTAAGATATGTTTTGCAGTGCTACCTTAGTGGGGGACAGGGGGGGCACAATGAGTGCTACAGCCCACTAATAGCATTTAATTTACAGGCAGTGGGTACATTTAGTACCATGTACTAGGGTTTTACAAGTAAATTAAATGTACCAGTCAGGTGTAGGCCAATGTTACCCTGTTTTAAAAGGAAAGCACACTCAGTTTACCAGTGATTAGCAGGAGGAATGTGCACAGAGTCCTAAAAGCCAACATAGCTGTGTTCAGCGAAGGAAGGTAAACATCTGGGGTGACCTGGCTTAGAGGGCCAGGTCGAACACCAACTAAATCTGTTGCTGCTTTTAACATTTAGAACTCATATTACCAGCCCACTAAATAGTAATATTTCTGCAGGTTGTAAGGCAGACCAAGAGATATTGAAACCCCTCACACCCCCCACACACCCTCACACTCACACCCCCTCACCCTCACCCTCACACCCCCTCATGCTCAACCCCTCACCCTCATACACCTCCTCACCCTCACCCCCTCTCACCCTCACACACCATCACTCACCCTGACCCACCCTCACACACCCTCGCTCACCCTTACACCCTCACCCACTCACACCCTCACCCTCATAACACTCTCACCCTCACTCACCCTCAACCCTCACACCCCTCACACCCTCACACTCACACCCCCTCACCCTCATCCTCACCCCTCACCCTCATACACCTCCTCACCCCACCCCCTCACACCCCTACACCTTCACACACCCTCACACCCTCTCACCCTCACACACCCTCACACACCATCACTCACCCTCACCCACCCTCACACACCCTCACTGACCCTCACACCCACACACCCTTACCCTCACAACCCTCTCACCCTCACCCCATCACACCCCAACACCCCCTCACCCTCACACCCCCCCACCCTCACCCTCACCCTCACACCCCCTCACCCCCTCACCCTCACACCCCCTCATCCTAACCCTCACACACCCTCACCCTCACACACCCTCACCCTCACACACCCTCTCACGCCCATATCCCCTCACCCTCCCTCACCCTAACCTCTGTCACCCTCTCCCTCCCTCACCCTCACACCCCCTCACCCTCACACACCCTCAGACACCCTTACCCTCACACACCCTCACCATCACACACCCTCACCTTCACTCACCCTCACACACCCTCTCACCCTCGCACACCCTCACCCTCACTCCCCCAGACCCTCACCCTCAAACTCCCTCACTCACCCTCTCACACTCCCTCACCCTCACACATCCTTACCCTCACACCCCCACACCCTCACACCCCCTCATCCCTGTTACCCTCACCCTCCCTCACCCTCACACCCCTCATCCTTACACCCTCACCCTCACTCCCTCACACCCCCTCACCCTCAGAACCCCACATGCTCACCCTCACAATCCCACACCCTCACCGCCTCACCCTCACCCCCTAACCCTCACACCCCATACCCTCGCACCCCTCACCCTCACACACACCCTCACCCTCACACCCCCTCACCCTCACTCCCCCTTACCCTCACAATCACCTTTACACCCCCACACTCCCTCACCCTCACACCCCCTCACCCTCACATGCCCTCACCCTCACACCACCTCACGCCCCTCACCCTCACACACTCTAACCCTCACACACCCTCACCCTCACACACCTGCACACACCCTCACACACCCTCACTCACCCTCACACACCCTCACTCAACCTCACACCCCCTCACCGTCACACCCTCACCCCCTCACCCTCACACACCCTCACTCACCCTCACACCCCCTCACCCTCACCCCCTCACCCTCACATATCCTCACACCACCTCACCCCCTCTCACCCTCACACACCCTAACTCACTCTCACACCCTCACCCTCACACAACCTCACCCCCTCACCCTCACACCCCCTCACACCCTCACCCTCACACCCCATCACCCTCACACACCCTCACTCACACACCCTCAACCTCACACACCCTCACCCTCACACACTCTCACCCTCACACACCCCCACCATCACACCACCTCACCCTCACTCACCTTCACACACACCCTCACCAGCACAGCATAATAAAACATAGCATAGCATAACAAAACAAATCATAGGATAGCAAAACAAAACATAGCATAGCAAAACACAACAAAACATAGCATAGCATAACAAAACATAGCATACCAAAACATAGCAAAGCACAACACAACAAAACATAGCAAAACACAACAAAACATTCCATAGCATAACAGAACACCACAAAACATAGCATACATAACAAAACATAGCATAGCATAGCATAACAAAACGCAACAAAACATAGCATAGCATAAAAAACACAACATAGCATAGCATAACAAAACAAAGCTTAGCATAGCATAACAAAACATAGCATAACAAAGCATAGCATAGCATAGCATAACAAAACATAGCATAACAGAACATAGCATAGCAAAACAAAGCATAGTATAATAAAACACAACAAAACGTAGCATAGCATAACAAAACATAGCATAACAAAACATAACAAAACACAACAAAACATAGCATTGCA
The DNA here is from genome assembly GCF_964263255.1 of Lissotriton vulgaris. NCBI lineage: Eukaryota > Metazoa > Chordata > Amphibia > Caudata > Salamandridae > Lissotriton > Lissotriton vulgaris. Next base: position 986,317,910 of record NC_141685.1, on the reverse strand, counting down.
TGACAAAAGAAAGCAGAGGATAGCAAAACTAAACATAGCATAGCAGAACAAAAAAAAGCATAGGATAGCAAAACTAAACATAGCATAGCATAACAAAACAAAGCATAGGATAGCAAAACAAAACATAGCATAGCATAGCATAACAAAACATAGCATAACATAACAAAACATAGTATAACAAAACACAACAACACATAGCATAACAAAACATGGCTAAACACAACAAAACATAGCATAGCTTAACAAAACACAACAAAGCATAGCATAGCAAAACAAAACATATAATAGCATAGCAAAACATAGCTTACCAAACACAAAAAAACTGCGTAGCATAGTATAACGAAACATAGCATAGCAAAACAAAGCATAGCGTAATAAAACACAACAAAACATAGCATTGCATAGCAAAACATAGCATAGCATAACAAAACATAGCATAGCATAAAAAAACACAGCATAGCATAACAAATCAAAGCATAGGATAGCAAAACATAGCATAGCATGACAAAACAAAACATTGGTTAGGAAAACAATACATAGCATAGCATAACAAAACACCACAAAACATAGCATACATAACAGAACATAGCATTGCAAAGCATAGCAAAACATAGCATAGCATAACAAAACGCAACAAAACATAGCATGGCATAACAAAGCACAACATAGCATAGCATAACGAAACAAAGCTTAGCATAGCATAACAAAACATAGCATAACAAAGCATAGCATAGCATAGCATAACAAAACATAGCATAACAGAACATAGCATAGCAAAACAAAGCATAGTACAATAAAACACAACAAAACGTAGCATAGCATAACAAAACATAGCATAACAAAACATAACAAAACACAACAAAACATAGCATAGCATAACAAAAGAAAGCAGAGGATAGCAAAATTAAACATAGCATAGCATAACAAAACAAAGCATAGGATAGCAAAACTAAACATAGCATAGCATAACAAAACAAAGCATAGGATAGCAAAACAAAACATAGCATAGCATAACAAAACATAGCATAACATAACAAAACATAGTATAACAAAACCCAACAACACATAGCATAACAAAACATAGCAAAACACAACAAAACATAGCATAGCTTAACAAAACACAACAAAACATAGCATAGCAAAACAAAACATATAATAGCATAGCAAAACATAGCTTACCAAACACAAAAAAAATGCATAGCATAGTATAACGAAACATAGCATAGCAAAACAAAGCATAGCGAAATAAAACACAACAAAACATAGCATAGCATAACAAAACATAGCATAGCATAACAAAGCATTGCATAGCAAAACATAGCATAGCATAACAAAACATAGCATAGCATAAAAAAACACAGCATAGCATAACAAATCAAAGCATAGGATAGCAAAACATAGCATAGCATGACAAAACAAAACATTGGTTAGCAAAACAAAACATAGCATAGCATACAGCATCACTCCGCACCACCACAGCATCACTCATGGGCACCACAACATCACTATGCACTACCACAGCATCACTAAACGCCACAGCATCACACGGTCGCCATCACAACATCACTCAGCGCCACCACAGCATGAATCTGTGCAACCATTCAACAACACCTGGTTCAAATATGTTCGCTCAATGTTTCAAGCTTTATTACAATTGTAACAAAAAGATGTTAATACTTCACTTCTGTTCTTGGATTTTCGTCACAATAAAATGCACTGAACATAATCTTCACAAAAGTGATTTACAACATTTTAAGCTATTGCCATTATAAGTTACAATAACTTTCATTTAAGTATTAATTATTGAAAAAAAAATTAAAAACCATTGTTATTTGTAATATCAACACATGTAAGTCACGTAAATACAACACATATTGCATTACAAATGCTATAGGTGTCACATTTGCAAAAGTTATAACTATTGTCATTGTAAATGACAAAGCTATTAATTTCGCTATTTTCAAAAACAAAACATAAATTAAAAAAAATTGTCATTTACAATACCAATAACTCAAACTTTCCTAATGCAAGACCTATTGCATTGCAAATGCTTGTTCTAATTGATAGGTCGACAAGCCCAGCCTTAATGTCAACACATATGAGATATCTCTAGATGGTAAATAGTGTTTGAACAGAACACAAATAATCCTTCTTCTTTTCCCCACAGCCTGTACGTTTTTCTCCTATACCTTACCAATACCCAAGTTCATAACACAGGTGTACAGCCTGACAGCCCTCAAACACAAGACTCACATGAACAGACAGAAGGAAGAGCAGAGTTTAATAACAACAATACCAGCCCAACAGTGCAGCAGCAAACACAACTTACCAGAAAACAAAATAGCTAAGCAAAAACTAGAGATGCCTGTAAAATTTTGAGGACAATAAATCAACAAAAGTAGTTTTCACTTCAAAACATCAACTGTGAACCACTAAGTAAATGTTTGACAATGAAAGAATTTCATAAATTAGGTATGTCGTAATATGTACAGACTTCAGCCCCTAACAATTACAACACTTCAAGCTCAATTACCACCTTTATAGATGTTTTGAAAATACACAAGCAAACACAACCAATCACAAAAAAATTAAACATGCAAACATACATAATATACTTTTTTTGAAATGAGAAATCATCTAAACTGGTGCTTAGTGAACACAATTCTATGGGTACTTAGTTTAAAGCTAAAAAAGAAGAGGATCGGAGAGACATCTATGATTGTCATAGGAATTATTGTAGATAACAATCAAACTACATACTCAAGAGGTGTGTGTTTGAGTGTATGTGTTTGTGTACCTAGATAATTCACATTGTTTACTGAGAAATAGATGCCTGGAAAGTCATGTGTGTTCCATTGAAATAAATTGAGTGCAATGTTAATATGAAAAGTAAACCTGCATATTTTTCATTCAGATTAATATAATATCTAGAAATACTCATTAGCATACCTCATATGTAAAACATGTTCCTCTATATTATTTAAGAAATGTAACAGCAGGGTTTCTTTAATCGTAAATCCACAATTGTAACCCTCTTCACCATAATCTTAAAAAGATTCCTGAAATACTTACCTCATACCCTTAAACCCTATACCTTATACTCAATGTGTTAATCTCTATTACCCTAATCCATTAACCCTATACCCAAAAGTGTCAATCCTAATACCGTATGTCTTACAATGTTAAACCCTAGCACCTATAACCGTCATGACCCTAACTCCTAACCTTTTCACTTCTTAACATTATGCCCAAAACCCTTAACACTTAAATCTGTACCTCAAAATCTTAACTATTATCCCCTAAACCTCTAACCTAAAACCACATTACCTCACGTCTATTCCCCTAATGCATAAACAGAACTTTAACGTAAAGTTTCATCATTTGTCCCCAGTATGTGTGTGTGTTTATGTAAGTGCGCATGGATTCTGAAAATACACAGGCCTTTGGAGGTAGCACAATGTCTATATTCTATTTAAGTTTAAAATTAACATAATGTTTTAGATTCAAAACATCACAGATATCCCATCCATCAAATTCCAAGTGTATTATAATCTAAAGCACTTGTAACATAGGGGAAGAAGTATCTGTCACATTTTGACTGAGTATCCCATCCACAAACCTCTAAATAAGAACCTCAGTCAAGCATTCTAACACATAAATGACCTTACCAGCTGTAGCAGTATTCAAGCTCACTAATAAATGTCAGTGTTTAAAGAAATTGCAGCTCTCATAACTAACACAGCTCCAACCGCCTCCTTCCAAGTCTCCAAGGAAAGTGACCACTGCACCAGTGATCTAGAACTCTTAGCCTCAGTTTCCTAGGCAGCACTAATGGAGCCCTTATGACACTATCAGCAACCATCTGCTTGTTATGTTTCTATTTCTGCTCCTTGGCAATGTCTGATGATGTCACACACACAGAATCTGGAGAGGTTGGAAGATGAGTTGAGAATCCTGGTGTGTGGGAAATTCCAACAAACAAAAGAAGCAGGATTATCCTTAAGTAAAATGCAGAAAGGTCATCGTTCCTCAATATGGGAATGCCCACAAGCTTTCGAATTCAAGTAAAGCTTTGTTCCAGTGGCACAGTGTCACTGAAACCACGTCTGGGTATACACTGTGTTACAGGAATAAAGCTATACCTATTTTATGAGCTCTAAACAGGGCAAAACCAGTCCTAGGTTGCTTGGTTCCGATAAGGGAGAACTTAGCCTGTTCTCATTGGAGCAGAGGCAAGAGTGATTTGCGTACGGTTGGATCCAAACTGAAGTGGCATGGTATGGAAAATAATTATGGATTGGGATGCGGCCCGAGTAATTACCAATGAATGAGATGAATTCAAACATTCCATGCATCACTTTTCTGTACACTTTAACCCCTTCGATGCTCATGACGGAACGGTTCCGTCATGAGCATCGGTCGAGCTGTGCTCATGACGGAACCGTTCCGTCGTGACCACACCCATTTTCATTAGGGCCCAGCACCGGCGGTAAATCTGCACCGCACGGATGAGGTTAATTAAAAAGCAGACATTGTTTATTTACCATGTACATCATTGGAAGGGTTTCCTAATTTCCAGTTATATTTGTTGTCAATTCTTGTGGAGTATTGCTACTTTTTTTTACATTTTTTAAACCATTTGGAAACAAGTGGCTATCAATTTGCACAATTTTTGCATGTTGTAATAATTTTTGGCCACTATTTTCTGGTGCTTACAGGGAATGCTGCTTTTATTATGAAGTATTTTTGATACCAACATTGTTTGATATATCTTTGCTTTATTTCCTGGATAATGCCTCTGCACTAACCCTGTGCGGAGTTTGCAGAGTTGCACTACACGGCACTATGCGAACTGCAAACAAATCTCAGCCGCATTCCGCAGAGCAACGCGAGAGGGGGAGTATGATAGAAAAAGGCTGTTTGCAGTGCTTGCACACTGCCGGATGCTTGTCCGCACTGTGCAATCATTGCAAATGGCACCATGCACAGTGCAAGCGGTCCCTGCATTCCTTTTGTGCCGCTCAAGTAGATTTTGACTAGAGCACCAGCTTTCACAACGTGAACGGGCAGTTTCTCAACGCGAGCTGTCAAGAGTATTTGCGACCACTTGCATGAGAAACCTGATGCACCCTGCACTGAGAAATCTCGCCAGGATGTTGATTTTCCAAGCTCGCGCTCGCCAACTTGATGTTGACGATCGCAAACTAGGTAAAAAACTGCGCTACGGAACGCGAAGTGGAGTTTTTCGGAACTCAGTGATCTCCGCTTAACGCAGAGTGAAGGAAACTCCGCAAACTCCGTGAGCGGAGCGAAGTTCACCACCCAGGGTTACTCTGCACTCACTAGCGGGTGCACCGTCGTGTGTGGGCAGGCTAGCATATATTTCAAGGCTCAAATTTCAAACAGACCAGTACTCATGGGAGTGTTTAATCCTCTTACGTATTTATCTGCACTTTACACAACAAACGTTTTTTGGCAGTCCGTCTTCTTCAATGATGAAGGCGAACCTCCAAAATACTTTTGTTAAATAAAGAGCCAATAAATCTGGAAGGGGAGCGTGGCTTGAGGCGTCAAGATGGCGGTCGCACTCTAAGAAGGCTCCGGACCCCTTCCGTCATCCACCTCATCTTAGCCCACTGCTGGCGAACATTGGTGCCCCAGAGTCCTTGGAATGATTCCTGCACCCGACCTGCAGCGCTCTGACCCCTCGCGGGCCGATCTGATGCCTGTGATCTCCTGCGGGCTCTTGGCACCTAACGGCCTCTTCTACCCTAAGATGGCGGCCCTGTAGCTCCCTCAGCCTGGGTCCCCGCCTCGCCGCCCCTTCCCCCGGCTTCCCTGCACTCCGCCGCGGGCGCCGACCTATCCTTGTGGTGTGCGGCTGAGCAGCGGCTGGAGACTGAGGGGTGCCCTCCCGCCCTGGAGCCTATGGAGTTGCTGGATCGGCTCCGGAGCGAGTGGCGGGACTCGTCAACAGAGGGTAAATTGTGTATTTTCTGTTAACTACCCTGCAAAACCGCCCCTGACGATAGAATTGAAGCGCTCACATTGGAGATTTGATTCCAATGCGCAAAGCCATTCTCTAGCCTACCGGTCCCACTACCTATTTCCTCGAGACAAGAATCCACGGCCGCCATCTTGAAACGGGGCCTGGACAGCGCTCTAGTGGCTGGGCGATTTGGGCCCAACCCCCTACAAAAGAGCCTAGCAGCGCGATCTCTTTAGATTGATTGCACTACACTCCTGAGGCGGAAGCCGGGAGGTTAACCTTGTTTACAACAGATTAAATTGTTATTTTAAAGCACTGCACTTTATCTCAGCATAGCGCTTTTTTAAAATAAATTGCCTTATTGCTTTTATTGTGTAAATTGTGTATTTTCTGTTAACTACCCTGCAAAACCGCCCCTGACGATAGAATTGAAGCGCTCACATTGGAGATTTGATTCCAATGCGCAAAGCCATTCTCTAGCCTACCGGTCCCACTACCTATTTCCTCGAGGCAAGAATCCACGGCCGCCATCTTGAAACGGGGCCTGGACAGCGCTCTAGTGGCTGGGCGATTTGGGCCCAATCCACTATAAAATGGAGCCATCTTCCCGTCCGCGCAGCGGGCGCGCCGATGGCGCGCCGGAGGCGCGCCAGAGGCAAGCCCGTCTGGGCCCGTCCGGGCCAGGCCGGGCACAGGGCCACCCACTATGCCCGTTTCGCACGGGTACCGAATCAGACATTCACGTGACTATCTTTTACAATTCTGCTCGGAAGCCTCACCCCCCACTCCCATCCCTCCACTCACACCCCATGGTGAGTCCCCTGAGATATGCACTCCCCAGTCAGCCAACAGCGTCAGCCTTGCTCTACTGAACTGCCGATCGGCTTCTAAGCACGCACTAGAGATTAAATTACTGATCCAAGATTTAAAATTAGATATTTTATTTCTCACGGAAACTTGGCTGACGCCTCACTCAGAAGCTGACATTGTTAGCATGCTACCCCAGGAATACCTCATACAGCACCAGAATAGAATAAAGGGAATAGGAGGCGGCCTAGCGATTGTCTACAGAAATTCCTTCATATGCAGGCTACAAGAAGGAGGAATCGAGGACTGCGAAAGTGTCCACTTTTCACTCCAATTAACCCCCAACAAATCCCTTTCAGGTATCCTGATATACCGTCCACCTGGCAGCCCAGGTAACTTTGTTAGCTCACTACTGGAAACCACTACCTCCTCCTGTACCTTGACCCCTAATTTCATCCTTCTTGGTGATTTAAATTTACATTTCGAGGACAGTACAAACGAAACTGCTGGGGACCTCATTTCAGAACTAAAAGTACTTGACCTTCACCTGATTAACTCAGAGGCAACTCATACCAAGGGACACCTTTTGGACCCTCTCTTCGCCAATCTTTCAACAATTGAAGCTCGACCCTCACTCCCCCTCCCATGGTCCGATCACTTTCTCATCCCTTTTATTTGGCAAACCATCATAAATACTGGTCATATGCCAATCCCAAGAGAATGTGATAGACTATGGTCCAGAATATCTTTTGAATGCTGGACACAGGAGTTAACACGCTCCACTCCTCTAGCAGACCCTGACCCCGTGATAGCTGACGATAACTTTACCAGTTGGCTTACCTCCACTCTGGATATAGTCGCCCCCAAGAAAGATCTAAAGAAAAAAAGTACCACCTTTAAATCACCATGGTACTCACAAGAACTCAGGAACTTAAGAAAAATCTGCAAAATTCATGAGCGTAAATGGAGGAAAAAATGGGACCCTCTCATCAAGGAAGAATACAAATTAGCGATGAGGACATACAAAGCTGCGCGAAAAGCAGCTCAAGCTTCCTTCTTTGATAAAAAAATCAAAGCTGCCTCCAATTCATCCCGAGAGACTTACAAAATAGTCAAAGAGCTCCTCAAAATACCCATTCCCCCTCAAATCAGCACCCCACAGTTGCCAGATGCAACCAAGTAGCTTGTTTCTTTCAAAATAAAATCTCTAATATTTTGCATTCACTCCCACCTAAAGCTGATAACAACCCGCTGGCTGCTCTACCAGCCCCCATCACCAGCCCAATTCTTGACAGCTTCAACCAGCTGTCCAATGAGGACTTTCTGAAAGCCCTCTCAGACTTGAAAAGTGGCTCCCCCAACGACCCAGCACCCATCCGCATCCTCAAACAAGTCGGACCTACCATCTCTCATTTGGCCACCAGCCTTATCAATGCCTCTCTTAGTCAAGGAGTGGTCCCCCCCAACTGGAAACACGCCATTGTCAAGGCATTACAGAAAAAAACAGGCATGGACCCCGCAGATCTGACCAACCTCCGCCCAATCTCTCTCCTACCAGGCTTAAGTAAGATTGCAGAGAAGGTGGTCAACCAGCAACTGTCAGCCTTCCTTGAAACCAACAATCTCCTTCGTCCCACACAGACAGGTTTCCGTCCAGGTCAGGGGACTGAGACAGCCCTCCTGAAAGTGGTCGAGGAGGCCAGATGCATCTTGGATTCGGGAGGATCGGTTCTACTGATCCTCCTGGATCTAAGCGCTGCATTCGATACGGTGGATCATAAAACTCTGATTCAGCGCCTCTTCAGTTTGGGAGTGAGGGGCACAGCACTTAGCTGGCTCTCATCGTTTCTAAAAGGCAGAACATTTCAGGTCTGCAAAGGGAATATGCGATCCGATATCCTTCCTCTCCAGTGTGGGGTCCCCCAGGGCTCTTCATTGAGCCCTACACTTTTTAACACATACATGGCCCCCCTGGAAGACGTGGTTTCCCCCTTTGGGATAAAAGCCGTCACATACGCTGACAACACCCAAATGATCGTATCATTCTCACTGGAAGAGGACAAACTCAAAAACCTCCATGACTGTTTAGAAGGAATTCATGCTTGGATGTCCACCTCAAGGCTCAAGCTCAATGGCTCGAAAACTGAGCTCATGCTGCTGGGAAACAAAATGTCATCTCTTCCCTCTGCTATGTGGCCAGCATGCCTAGGACCCCTCCCACAACCCAAGACTGAACTCAAAAGTCTGGGTTTTTGGCTTGAACAGGACCTCTCTCTGAAAACGCAAGCAAAAAAAACAGCTGGTACGTGTGTGGGTTTACTGCGTTCCACCAGAAAGATCCTCCCATTACTCCCGGTACCCTCACAAAAAATGCTCATCCAAGGTCTAGTCTTGTCAAGACTAGACTACTGCAACGCTCTCTTTTTGGCTGCCCCAGAATCTACCATCAATATTCTTCAAAGAACACAAAATGCCGCTGCAAGGATCCTCACAGGGACCTCCTGCAGAGCCTCAGCCAAACCCGCCCTTAAGGCACTACATTGGTTGCCGATCCGCGAAAGGGTCAAATTTAAGGCCCTTTGTACCACTCATAAAGCTATGCAAAATCAAGGGCCCCCAATGCTAAAGACCATGATCTTCCCATATAGACCCAACAGGCCCCTACGCTCAGCCCAAGGTCATCTGGCCACAGTCCACAGAACCAAAAAAGCTCGTACTGGAGGACGTCGCTTCTCGGTTACAGCTGCAACCACCTGGAATGCTCTGCCATCTCATCTTCGCTCCGAGCCCAACTATATGAAATTCCGGAAGCTTCTCAAGACACACCTCTTCCCGCAATAACTTTCTTTCCTACCCCCCTGCTTCTAACCCTAGAGGTTTTGCAATCTCAGCGCTGGGACGCTCACGGGCAGCCATGCGCTATAGAAGTCCCAAATTTCATTTCATTTCATTTCAGGGTGCCTGTAACCCCGGGCGGGGGAGGAATGGCGTCGCGTCTGTGCTCGCCGGCGGCTGAGGAGTAGACCTGGCATCCTGCTGCGGGATCGGATTGTGGCCTGTCCCTCTGCGTGGATCCAGCAAGGAGGCGGTCGAGGTGCTGGCAGCTGGTGCGCTGGAGGAGGTGAGGAGGCGGGGGGAACGCGCTGTGGGCCTCCTCTCCCCCGCGCCCTTCGGCAGCTGTGTCGAGCCGCGCTGCATCGAGCTCCGGTGCATGAGGCTGTGGTGGGCGAGGTGTGGTGGTGCTGGTGGCCGAACGGCCTGCCACTGACGCCCGAAGTCGCTGTACTGCTGGTGCGGGCCCCATTGCGCCCTTGGGGCAGTCCCCTGTCGGGGCGCCCCTCCATCCCCCATCGGCCTGCCTGTGGTGATGTTGAAGGGCCGGTCGGGCCGCTTCTAGAGTTGCCTTGCTGCTGGTGTGGGCCCACTGCACCCTTGTGGTAGTCCCCGACTGGAGCGCCCTCCCCCCATCAGCCTGCCTTGGATCCGCAGCCGTTGCCGTCCTGCAAGGTGAAGGGGGTGGAGGAGCGGGGCGACGGAGGGGCTGTCAGCGGAGTCTGTGGACGTTCTTCCCCTGCGCTGGAGCTGTGGGGCGGCGGATAACGAGACCTGCATTGAAGGAGGCTGCCTGTGCACAGCGAGGTCCTGGGGTGGGGGAGTGCCCGACTCTGAGGGCCCGCTGGGTCTCCTGGCCGGCCTCGACCTACGGGCTGACGGGTCCCCCCCCTGCCTTCTTGCTGCCTGTGTGTTGAGAGGAGCGCCCTGGCTTGGTGGGAGGCAGATCAGCCACTGAGTCGGGTGGCGCGTGTGGGTGCCTGAACTCCTTTCGCATGGAGACTCAGGCTCTTTTAGCCAGTGGGGGCCCCTGAGGCCCTGGGCCTGCTGGAGTCACTTGGGGAGCCGACGACACCTGGCACGGTATAGAATCCTCGTGACACCCGCCTTCCTTTATCTGTGGAGTGGGAGGGTTATCGACTGCCACACCTGGCAGTGGGACCACAGCTGGAGCACAGCTGTGTGCCCCCCCTCCGCCCCGGGCCGATCGCCCACACTTGAACCTCCGGGAGCATGGGCAAAAACCGCACCTCTCAGGTCCCTGGACCCTCCACTCAAACTACAATGGACCAGTTCACCAAGTCTGATCGGGACCCGGCGGTTAGGTCGGCGGAGGCGCCTGAAGCAGCCGGGGGAGACCTTTCAGCTATCCTACAGGCGATCAGTGTATCACAGGCGTCGGTGGAGGCCAAGATCGGGGAAGTGCAGGTGGACGTGTGGTTGAACCGGCAGGACCTCCGTAATGCCACGGCCCAGATTACTGAACCAGAGTCCCGCATTTCCACGGTGGAGGACGACGTGGGCGTTCTTAAATCCCAGGTGACGCGTCTACAGGTACAGACTACGGAGTTACACCGTAGGGCAGAGGACGCGGAAAATAGAGCTTGGAGAAACAACTTATGCCTCCTTGGTTTTCCGGAGGGAGTGGAGCAAGGACGCACTGATACCTTCATCGAGGCGTGGGTCAAGTCCTGGATCCCCAAGGAGAAATTCTCCCCCTGGTTCACGATAGGGCGAGCCCACCATTCCCTTGCTCCTAAACCCCCTCTTGGAGACCCCGCCCGTCCCATCATCCTGCGGGTCCTTAACTTCCGGGATAAGGACGCGATCCTAGAGGCCGCCAGGATGCAGGGTCCAGTGCACTTCCAAAATTCCAGGATCCTGGTTTTTTCCGGATTACTCTAGGGAGGTTCAGTCACAGCGCCGGTCCTACCACGAGGTCAAGCAGAAACTCCGAACCATGGGACTTTGTTACGAACTCCTCTTCCCGGCCCGCCTTAAGGTGATTTTCAGGACAAAACCTTTTTCTTTGACACCCCACAGGCGGCATGGACCTGGCTTACGGAGGAAATGCCCCTCCTTCCGGGGGCAACCCCGGCACCTGTCCTGAAACCTATGGGCCAATCCGGCTGGGAGGCGCCCAAGGTGTAACAACGCCAAACTGGATCCAGACGTTGGGGCACCCGTCGGGGGCGGAGCTCTCGGTCGCCGGGGACGCAATCCCGGCACTCCCTGAGTCAGGCCCTGAGCCAGAGGGCTTCCTCCCCTGCTGTGGTGTCCTCCCTTATCAACATGTGCAGTGCCCCTGGGCCGGCGGCTACCCGGCGACGGGCCATGTCGGACTCGGATCTATCTGGAAGCCCTGTAATTCGTGGCTCTGGTGGGGAGGAGGGGGTGTGATCAGGATTCCTATTGGTATGCCTTTGCCCAACCACTCTGGACCTGAAGGGGAGAACTTACTCCTGACCCCGTGACCGGGGTTTTCCCTTGGCTCTGATAGCCGAATTAGCCAAGGACTACATTTACACTGTTATCCTAGACTTGATCCATCTTATGTTTCTTGCTGTCCAACCATACTTCCTACTGTGGGCATGTATCCATACATATGGAGGGGGTCCGACTCAGCCATGTTCTTGCTTGACTGTAGCTAACCGTTTTAGAGTAGCATATCACCTTTTGCGGTGTGGTGAATAGTTGGGTTTTTGGGCGACAGATGCTTCCGCTTCAGAAGTGTAGGGTGGGGGAGTTGGGGCGGTTGGGTGGGACAGGGGACCGTTGTCCCTTGACAGTTTGTTTTGTTTAGCCACCTACGGGATGCTGGTTACAGTTCATCTTGCCATTTCCGATCCTCTGATTACTTCCCAATGGGCATTCAGATCACGTCCTTCCTGTTTTTTATATTTTTGGCCACCTACAGGACGCCACTGGGGGTTCCTACTCGCAGTTACCTACCTCCTTTCCCCGATTCCCAAGATTGATGGGCTGACCATCAAATACCGCGACTCCGATCCTGGGCCCGGGGGTAGGGAGGTGTTCCCCCCTGGATGGGTAGGGATCCATGTAGTTATCCGGCCCTCCGTAGTTTCTTCCCTTAGATGACCTCTATCCTTACTAGACCTTTCCACATCCTTTCTTGGAATGTCAATGGCCACCTGGACCCGATCAAGCGTACAGCGGTCCTCCACGCTGCTCACCGCCTTGGGCCGGACATTTTATTGCTCCAAGAGACCCACCTCTTGGGTACACAATGCAACTTCCTAGCTCGATATGGCTTTTATAGGGTCTGGCACTCTGGGTTTGCATGGGGCTCCCAAGGGGTGGCCATCTTGCTGAGGAAAGGGCTTTCTTTTACCCTTGTTAACGTTGAGTCGGATACACAGGGTCGATATGTGGTGGTCTCAGGAACCATTGAAGGGTGCCCCCTGAGCCTTCTCTGCCTCTACATTCCCCCCGCTCCTACCCCCTACACTCCGGGGTCTTACTCAAGTGATCTCCTCCCTCCCACAGGGCCTTATGGTAGTAGGGGGGACTTCAACGCAGTTCTGCAGCCCCTGCAGGATACGACCGGGCCGCCATCTGGAACCGGTGTCTCCTCTACGAAGATTCTCTCAAGCTGGTCCTCGACCTTGGGTCTGTGTGATGTCTAGAGAATATGGAACCCATGTACAGAACAATATACCCACACGCCAGCCGCCCACCATACTCACTCCGAATCGATCTTATGCTGATGCTGGCAACGGACTGCCAGCTAGTGTCTGCGGCCGTGATACTGCCAAGGTGGATCTCAGATCACTCTCCCATCTCACTCCGCCTCAGGACCCCCCTGAGGGGTCCGTGGGTGGTCTGGCGACTTAACTCCTGGTTCTTACAGGATACGACGTCGGTGGAGTCCCTTGACCAGGAGCTGTGTAATTTTTTCTCCACTAATACAGGCTCGGTCCCCTCACAGGGTCACTGTGGGAGGTGAGCAAGGCCGTTATCCGGGGGTGGCCGGGGGATTGGTCCACGCGAAGCGGTCGGAGCGGATGGCCCAGCTTGCTCACCTAGAATCCCGGGCGGAGCTGCTCGAGACGGCTTTGCTCAGGGGCGGCACGGGGGATTCCTCCCGACAGCTGACTGTGGTGCATGAGGAGATCCGTCGGGTGTCATTGGAATCTGCCAAGATGCTTTGGCGTTCATCGGTCGCCTGTATTTACGTGTGGGGGGACAAGAATGGTAAGCTCCTCCACAATCTAGTGTCTTAACCCAAAGTCCACCGTATTATCCCTGAAATCCGTTCCCATACTGGGGCTCTCCGGGTGACGTCTTCAGCCATTGCTCAAACCTTCGCGGATTACTATGAGACCCTTTACACCACCCATCCCCCAGGTGCTTCCCTAGATGACTTGTTGGACGAGACAGATACCCGACTCCCGGGCCTCTCCATAGAGGCAGCGGAGGCTCTAGACCATCCTTTCACCCTGGAGGAAGTCCAGGACGCTATCTCACTCTTGCATCCCGGGAAGACGCCTTGTCCCTATGGGTTTCCTCAAGAGTACTACGCAACCTTTCGGGATGTCCTGGCCCCCCATTTGGCGGATCTTTTCCGCCATGTGGCGGAGGTAGGGGCATTCCCTCCCGAGTCGGATGTTGCTACGATAGTGGTCATTCCAAAGACACAACCGCCCTCCCTGAGCTGTGAAGACTACCATCCGATTTCTCTGATTAATACAGAGATTAAGATTTTCGCCACTGTCTTGGCTCAAAGGCTACGACCCCTTCTGCAAGATCTTGTCCACCCCGACCAATGTGGGTTTATGCCTGCCAGAGGCACCCGCCATTGCATTCGCCGGCTCCATTTTGCTCTGGCTCACCGTGGCCGCCTCACCCCATACTTGGCACTACTCTTCTTAGACTTCGAGAAGAACTTTCATACGGTGAACTGGGAATATCTGCATGATGTGCTGGACAGGATGGGTTTTGGTCCCTCGTTCCGCCATCTGATCAGTGTTCTCTACGCTAGCCCCAGAGCCCGAGTACTCATCAATGGAGAGCTGTCCGGGGCCTTTCCGATCCGAAGGGGTACACGCCAGGGGTGTCTGCTCTTGCCACTCTTATTTGCGCTGGCGATGGAGCCCCTGGCGGCTCTCATTGGGCAGGACCCACTTATCCGGGGATGGGCCTGGGACTCAAGTCAAGTAGACAAGATAGCCCTATACGCGGATGACGTTTTGCTACATTTGGCTGACCCTGATAGTTCTGGCCCCAGGTGCCTGGCGACCCTTGCCGCATTTGAACGGGTATTCAGGACTCCGCCTTAACCCGGCGAAGTCATCCCTAGTGCCCCAACACCCTTCCCGGGACTGTTTTGACTGGCAGTCGGACATCCCCCTTAGAAGGCACTCGGTCAAGAACCTCGGCGTTTGGATAGCTCTGCTGCCAGAACTTGAGTGGGCTTTAAACATCACGCCTTTGGTTGCCCACATGAAGGCGGATCTCAAGAGGTGGCAGACTCTCCCCTTCAACCCTTATGGAAGGAGTGCGTTGTTCAAAATGATGGTCCTCCCTCGTTCTATTTACATAATGCTAAACATTACTGTCCACCTGTCGAGTAGCTGGTTCCGCGAACTGGCCAGTGTCCTCACCCGGTTTCTCTGGGGAGGGGGTAGGCCATGCCTATCTCTGGTGCACTGTAGTATCCCCCCTTTGATGGAGGCATGGGGGTAACCAACCTTGACCTCTACTACCTAGCCACGAAGCTCACTGTCATCCATGATTGGTAT